>NC_044563.1:76350161-77077207 GCF_007565055.1 Rhinopithecus roxellana
TATTGACTGATTTTCATATGTTGAGCCATCCTTGTATTCTAGGTATAATTGTCATTTGATCATGGTATATGATGCTTTTAATGTGCTATTGAATTTGGTTTGCTAGTATTCCTTCTTTTTAGGGTTTTTGCATCTATGCTTATCAGGGATATTAGCCTGTAGTTTTCTTTTCTTGTCTTTGTCTTGGTGTCAGGGTAATGCTTGCCTCACGGAATGAGTTTGGGGAATTCCTTTCTCTTATTATTTGGAAGAGTTTGAGGATTGGTGTTAATTCTTCTTTAAATGTTTAGTAGAATTCTCCACTGAAGCCATCTGGGCCTAGGCTTTGTATTGCTGTTGTTATTATTGAAAGGTTTTTGATTACTGTTTCAATGTCCTCTCAGTTATAGGTCTGTTCAAATTTCTTATTTCTTTGTAATTCAGTCATTGTAGGTTGTATGCTTCTATGAATTTATCAATTTCTTCTAGGTTATACAATTTGGTAGCATACAATTGCTCATAGCAGTCTCTCGAAATATTTTTTATTTCTGTGACATCCATTGTAATGTCTTATTGCCCATTTATAATTTTAACTATTTATTCTTCTGTATTTTTTGTTAGTCTAGCTATGAGTTTGTTAAATTTTTGATCTTTTTGAAAAACCAACTCTTAGTTTTGTTGATCTTTTCTATGGTTTATGCTTTACTTTATTTCCTTTATCTCTGTTCTAATATTTATTATTCCCTGCCTTCTGCTGACTTTGGGCTTGGTTTGTTTCTCTTTATCTAGTTCCTTGAAGGGCAAAGTTAGGTTGTTGATTTGCAAACATTTTTCTTTTTTCATGTAAGCATTTGCTGCTATGAACTTCCCTGTTAGTGTCACTTTTACTGCATTCCGTATGTTATAATGTGTTGTATCTTTGTTTTCACTTGTCTCCAGGTATTTCCTAAATCCCCTTGTGTGTTCTTTGACCCATAGGCTGTTTAACAGTGCAATGTTTAATTTCTAAATATTTATGGGTTTTCCTACTTTCTTTCTGCTATTGATTTCTTTCTTTCTTTCTTTTTCTTTTTTGAGACAGAGTCTCTGTCTGTCACCCAGGCTGGAGTGAAGTGGTGTGATCTTGGCTCACTGCAACCTCTGCCTCCTGGGTTCAAGCAATTCTCCTGCCTCAGCCTCCCTAGTAGCTGGGACTACAGGCATGTGCCACTATGCCCAGCTATTTTGTATTATTAGTAGAGACAGGGTTTCACCATGTTGGCCAAGCTGGTCTCAAACTCTTGACCTCATGATCCGCCCATCTTGGCTCCCAAAGTGCTGGAATTACAGGTGTGAGCCACCGCGCCTGGCCTCTGATATTGATTTCTAGTTTTGTTTCATTCCATTGTGCAGAAATGGGTTTTTGAAAGAGGTTTGATAATAACAATAGAGAACATTTCGATTATTTCAAATGGCTTTCCAAGTCTTGTATATTAGCAATATAGTCAATATCTGCAATAACCTGAAGCTCTCGCTTTAAGGCAAAACATTATGAAATACTTAGATACCACAATTTCTTTAAAAAATAAACAAGAAGTAAATGGCTTAAAAATCAGAGACTTGACACTTACCAACATTTGGTGATTTTTTGTTTGTTTGTTTTTTACTCACCATGAAAAATTATAAGGCATGATGGAATTTGCTTTTAAAAATATGACCAGTTACAACGACAAAACATTAAAAAATACTTTCTAGAGAAGAATGCAAGCAAATATTGTGCTATCTGTACAGTACCACTACCTCCATGTGGCTACTGAACACTTGAAATGTGAATAGTGCAACTGAGGAACTAATTTTTTACTTAATTTAATTTAAATTTAAATAGCCCTATGCAACTAATGACTGTTGTGTTGTACAGTGCAATTCCAGAACAACAGAAATAACAGACCCTCTTTTATAGGGTTAATGGATCACATTTAAATTAAAACATTCAATTGGTTGAAGTGAGAGATGGGGGAGAAGGCACGTTATAGAGTGAGTTGTAGAGTGATACAGACAAACCAGTATATGTGAAGAGAAGGTAAGAAAACTAGAAACTATCATATCAGAACTAGGTTGAAGGAATTTGAGGTGGTCGTGGTAGGAAAATGATAACTCATTTAAGCAATTAACAGTGCAATGGTTGGAAGAATAATTAAATTTACTTTCAAAGTTTCCTAAAGGAAGAATTAGAACCGATAAGTAGCTTGATACAAGGAAGGAACTTCTAACGTGAGTTCCCTTATTTAGAGGAGTCTAGTGTTAAGGTGTATGCAACAGACTTTTCCTTTTTTTTTTTCTTTTTTTTTTTTTTTTTTTTTTTGAGACAGAGTCTCGCTCTGTCATCCAGGCTGGAGTATAGTGGTGTGATCTTGGCTCACTGCAACCTCCACTTCCCAATGACTCAGACTTTGTACTGATGTTACAGCATTATAACTTCACTTCCTCTTACTAAGAAACACAGTCCTAACAGGGGAAGTATCCTTGATAACAATATTCCCACTCTTGAGACCTAAAGTATATTAATAGTAAGGGAGTGTATCTTTCTAATGAGAAGAAGATTTAGAGACAAAATTTGTCATTTGAGGCCCTCTGGAGGGGATCCCAAATCATATTTTAGGATATCCAAGAATCAGGGTTTTGGGGTCTGTACATTAACATAATACTAAGTTGGTTTCTCTTAATGAGCCTGTGGGTTTTAGATTGTGACCCACGATTCTTACTGGAATCTAGAGAACAACTGGTTACTAAGTTCCAAATAATTTTCCTAAGCAAGAAGTCTGCTATTATGATCCCACTGAGTTTTCCTGTATACATCATATTTTCTCTAAATTTGAATCATTTAATCTATGCATTTCTGGGCTGCACATGTCTTCAAATTATGGGTGATGATCATTTGCTATTCAATCATCATGCTCAACACTGGAGACATGCCTTTAAATTTGGTTTTCTCTTCCTAGTAAGCACTATTTACAGTAACCAAAAGGGGAAACAACCCAAATGTCGATCAACAAATGAATGGATAAACAAAATGTGGTACATACATACAATGGAATATTATTCAGTCTTAAAAATGAAGGAAAATTCTGACAAATGCTGCAACATGGATAAACCTTAAAGGCATTATGCTAAGTGAAATGAGTCAGACAGAAAAGGACAAATGCTGCATGTTCCCACTTATATGAGCTACCTAAAATAGTCAAATTCAGAAGGACAGAAAATACAATGGCAGTTGCCATGGGCCAAGGACAGGAGCGAATGGGGAGTTATTGTTTAATAGGTACTGAGTTTCTTTTTGGAATGTTAAAAATGTGCCAGAGATGGATCATGATGATGGTTTCACAACATTGTAAATTACTTAATACCACTGAATTGTATGCTTAAAAATGGTTTATAGCCAGGAGTGGTGCTGCATGCTGGTGATCCCAGCTACATGGGAGGCTTAGTCAGGAGAATCACTTGAACCCGGGAGGCAGAGGTTGCAGTGAGCTGACATTGTGCCACTGCAATCCAGTCTTGGTGACAGAGTGAGACTCTGTCTCAAAAAATTAAAATAATCCCGGGCATGGTGGCTCATGCCTGTAATCCCAGCACTTTGGGAAGCCGAGGTGGGCAGATCACCTAAGGTCAGAAGTTTGAGACCAGCCTGGCCAACATAGTGAAACCCCATCTCTACTAAAAAATATAAAAATTAGCTGGGCATGGTGGTGGGCACCTGTAATCCCAGCTACTTGGGAGGCTGAGGCAGGAGAATCACTTGAACCTTGGAGGTGGAGGTTGCAGTGAGCTGAGATCACATCACTGCACTCCAGTCTGGGCAACAAGAGCAAAACTCCATCTCAAAAATAAAATAAAATAATAAAATGGCTTAAATAGTAAATGTTATGTTACATATATTTAACTATAATAAAACCTTTTCAAATTTAGTTTCCTCAAAACTTGGATTGCATTAAACTATCCTCACTGTATGTGTGAGATCATCTATAGAAAGTGGCTAGTGCTATTTTTGTATTTTTCCTCTAACAAATGTAGTTTAAGAACATGCCAATCTGATTTTGAATCACATAATCCGGTGGATGGGCATTGTTGGTGCAATATGCAATTGTCATGTCCCAGGCATCAATAATACCCACATTAAGAT
This sequence comes from Rhinopithecus roxellana, assembly GCF_007565055.1. Lineage (NCBI taxonomy): Eukaryota > Metazoa > Chordata > Mammalia > Primates > Cercopithecidae > Rhinopithecus > Rhinopithecus roxellana. Next base: position 76,354,300 of record NC_044563.1, read on the forward strand.
CCACAAAAATATCTCTTATGATAAGATTCTGAATATAGCCATGAAAGTCACTAAACATCTCTGCATTTTGATGTATCTCTCTGGTGTTTTCAGTTTTCAGTATCACCTTGGTCTCTGGGCTTCTCAAGAATAGACGTTCAACGGCCTTTTGAATATTGATGGCCCTACGGATGAAAATGTTGATGGGAAAAGGTCTGAAGTGTTGGCCGAGGGTAATGACAATGGCTGTGTTTTTGTCTCCTGCTACCCGGTCAATTTCCCGTGGGATATAGTTTTCATCTTTCACTGAGAATAACTTTTTGGTAACAAATGGATGACCATGTTTTTTCCACTGAATCAAAATATGTCTTTCAACATCCAGAAGAACGTGTGTTTTAAAGATCCCAGCTCCATGATGATCAAAATATTTTAGGGCTGATGAAAGACAAATCAATAAATCTTTTAACAAAAGGAAAAATGATATAACTTTAAACTGCACACAACATGTATAAAATTCTAACCAAGATCACTTCTAACTAAGCATTGTTGCCTATGTAGGGTGGATAATTTTACCAGGTGCGTTACAATCTTAACAAAATCTTGAACTTTTTATGAGAATACATGAAGAGGAAGAAAAATATTAACATTTGTGAATGAAAATATAAAATTTAACTTTTTATTAAAAGCCCAAAGCCAAAAGTTAGGCAAATTAAAAAATAATAATGAAATAAATATTAGAAAAGCAAAGCAAATAATTCTAATTATTATTTCAAAACCCTCAAAAGTCAAATCGAATTTCAAAATATAAATTAAATACATACTTTTTACAGCTTTTTGTAAGTAGTAAATCCACTGACGCAGTGTTGAATCTCCCATGAGATAAATAAGTTTTCTTTCCAAGCAGTCATTTATATTTTTTGTTTCATTGAACTTGATCTGTTTACAAAATGCTGTAATCCACATGTTTTTCAAAGTATAACCACTGGGGAAAGGAGTCTTCATTCCAATCTGGCAGTTCTTTTTTATGTTCTCGCTCTCTGGCAATACAAATTTCCAGACTAAGTAATTTTTATTACCACAAATTATTTTGGAAAAATGTTTCTCATTTTTGCCTTCCTTTTCCTCTTTTTCCTCCCCCTTTCTCTTCAGCTCTTTTTTGCCCTCCTTTCTTCCACAAGTATCTATTTAGTAAGATCATGTTAAAAGGGTGAATTAAATAGTTTTTCTTGAATAGTTTTCCTTGGAGTGGGGATCTGTTGGCTCTTGTGCATTTGCAATGTCTCCCTGGGCTCCACCTTGTCCCCAGAGCCACTCTGATGTGGAACAGTCAGCCGGAGTTAGGAGGAAATGTGGGGCCATGAAATATCAGAGCACAGTGGCCCTGCCAAATATTACACCAATGACATTGGCCTCGCTGAATTTTAAATCTCATCTTCCTCAAACTACTTATCCAGGAAAAGAAGCTTGAATGTGTTTATGAAATGAGTGTCACACATTGTTTATTTTGTGTGTCCCAGAATCATCTTCTCTGGCTAATAATTTTTCTAAAATCCTTAAATCTTAATTGTTGTGTCTAGAACTGAATGCAATAGTCTCAGTGTGATCTAACATAGAAAAAAGTAGGATCATGACCTCCCTTTCCTGAACGCTCTTCTATTAAAATAGCCTAAATTGTATTTACTGACTCCTATTGAGTTTTCCCCCAGGTAAGTGTCTGAGGTCACTTTTATATTCAACACTTAATATACACATCTTCTTTGTCATTTACCTGCATTGTTGGGGTATGGGGTACATATTTAGGAACTTATATTTATTCATATTGAATTACATCAGATTTTTAAGTGGCTCCAAAAATTACAGTCTGGTACTATCTTCCAAGAAACAGAAACTGACTGACTTTACTAGAAATTACTGTTCAGGCAAGAGGGAAACAAAAGAGGTGTTATGAGTACTCAAGTTGCCTCAAGAATCTAAGAACTTTCTTCAGTGTAAAAGTTGGGTGTGAATGATAGTTGCCCTAGCAGAGAAGGGATCTGTCTTCTTCGTAGATTGTAAGCTTTACACCTGGGTTCATGATTTATTTGTATTTATGTTCTCTACAGGGTTTAGCAAAGTTCTTTGTGTATAGTAGGTCCTCAGTAAACATTTGCTAAATGCATGAAAAAGGGGTAACTGTATACCCCGTTGATTGTTAAAATGGAAGTCCTTTGCTTTACTTTAATTTTGAAATTCACTTCATTTCCAGTATAGCACAAACATCACTTCTATGAGGGAAATGGTTTTGTGTTGACCACTAAAGTTCATGTGATTAAACTGAGAAAAAATTCACAGAAATTTCTAGTTCATAGAACTTAAAGTAAGATGGCTTGGCTAAATGAGAAATTAGAAACCACCAGAGAAATGTCCTAACTCTGAATCTGTGCAGCTCACCTGATTCATTTTTCACATAGCACCAGCACCTGATCATTGGCTCTGGAGGAATGAATCTCGAATTTAAATACAAATAGTCTGTACATTTTGAGATGGTGCCACTGAAGTTAATAGTTTCCCTAGCCTTTTATATCTGACTTGGGATGAAAATTGGTTTAAATCGATATGAAAATAATTTCCAAGAATAAAATCCCTTCTAAAACCCAAGGTGGTTGATGTAATTTGTCCCAGGAAATGAGAGATCAAATGGTTAATGTGGAATAAATATCTCTAAGTAAGCATGTTCTTTCCATGGATAAATTGTGATCATGGCAGGCAACAACACTCCAGACTTACTGTTACACGGTATGACCTCAATGGGGGTAAAGTTCTTCATCATTTCAACTCCTATGTTGGACCTGCAAGAAATGGGAAAATAAATTAGCTTAATATCTGCCAAATGCCTTTCCCCTCATTATTTTGATATATTTAAGATATCCTGGGGAAGTAAATGGGTCAGGATTCTGGAAAGCTGTTCCTCTGCTAATAGCAGGGAATCTGGAGATCCAGAAAAGTCACTCACCCTCCATATGCAATCCATCAAATCTATCTAACATCTATCTGTCTATCATTCTTTTAATTTTACCTTCTAAATGGCTGTCTACCACAAACTACCCTCTCCACCTTTTCCACCGGTAGTATTTCAGGCCTTCATCAACGTTTTCATAGGCCAGTGCTTCTCAAACTTGAACTTGCATCAGAATTACCTGCAGTACTTATTACAACTCTGATTGCTGAGCCTCACACCCAGAATTTCTGTTTCAATAGTTATGGGGCAAATTTTCAAGAATTTGGATTTCTATAATAACAAGCTCTTGGACAAACCCAAAGCCAATGGTCCAGTGACATTACTTTGAGAACCCTGTCCTAAATTATTATAATACTATCTTTCTGCCCTTTTGGTTTATTCCACCGAAATATAACCTCTATGCTACCTGTTTTATTTCCCTATGTAAAATGTTCCCATGACTTTCTGTCCTCAACCTACAGGAAAAGCTCCCTAACTGGTATAAAAATCTCCTATAAGTGTCTACATTGTCAGCTTCATCTTCATCTACTCTTCATCTTTTTGAGTTCCCAGGAGTCTATTTTTCACAGTCTGTTATCTCCCTCAGATAGGAATCAAGTCAATATTACTCACTATAATATTTCCAGTGCCCAGCACAGTGAGCTTCATCTTAATGATGCTACATTAAAATTAGGATTAAAACAATGTATTAACCATGTATCAGTCCAACGACTATGGTGACTATGTCTGGCCAAACTGAATTCACTCTAACAGAATGAAAACCATCTGGGGGAAGGTAGGCCCTTTCAGAGCCAGAGCCACAGAAACCTTCAAGAGGGATGGAGAAAGCACTTTCTAAGATTGAGAAGAATTGCCTGAATCTCAGGAAATGAGTTTTTGGGTCAAGTGAAGATAATATCCCCTTCATCAAGAAGGCCAGAGGACTGAAGAGAGGTCAGAGTGGCTAGAGGTGACGGCTGCATGGAGTGGTGGAGTCATGGGAGACAGCACTATGGCCCATTGACTTTAGAATAAGATCAACTGGGAATCCTGTTCTGACTCTGTAATTCAACTGGATATGTGACTTTGGCCAACCTATTTAATATGCCTAAATTTCCTCATCTTTAAAATGAGCATAATAATAGTCACTCCAGAGTATATTACTAAGGATTAATGGTATAATATAAGGGAGGCATCTAACATAAAGGTTGACATATAGTAGTGCTCAATAAATCATTGCAATTATTATTACTGAGGATCCCATCAGACCTATTTTTGGCACAAGATTAAGATTTGTCTCTAAGAAATTTGAACCTGACCAAACCTCTATTCTCCCATACCTTTCTCAGGTAAGCCTGAGATAACAAAAGAGATCAAGACCTTGTAAATTTGGTTATCAAAGAAAACTTTGATGCTACATTAAAATTAGGATTAAAACCATGTATTAATGTTATAAAGGAATTCATTTTAACGCCTCCTGTTTTTGTAATTGTGTATGTGCATTAAATTTTAAAAAGGGGTCTATAATTAATTAGACCATAATATAAACTAACAGAATAGTGAACAACTGTGTTACCTATATGATGTCTTCTCCTGTGGTAGCCCCTCATTTATTTTTTTATCACGATTATCCATAAAACTCTTAAATTAAAAAGAAAAAGACCTTTTTAATTTGAAGAAATAAATGTCCTAGGAAGTAACATTTCTGATTCTTCAGCCGGGGTTGGGAGAGAACCCAAGTTGGAAAATATATTTACAGTCATCCCTCAGTATATGTGGGAGATTGGTTCCAGGACCCCCACTGCATCTACAAAAATCAGCACACGCTCAAGTCCTGCATTCAGCCCCATGGAACCCAAGCATGCGAAAAGCCAGCTTTCCTTATATGTAGGTTTTGCATCCTGTGAATATTATATTTTTGATCCACATTTGGTTGAAAATTCTTTGAATATTCCACAAAATGCTAAGGAAGAATATAGGACTGGAACTTCACTCAGGGAGATGGAAAGTTTCCTAGAGGAAATGACGTCTAAACCAAAGCCTGTGAAATGCCAGAGGTGAGAGGACATGGTCCATTTGCGAAATAAAAGGAGTTTCACTGACCGACAGAGAGCAAGGCAGCATAAAGGTGAGACAAGAGGCTGCCAAGGGAGAAAAGTCTTTGTAAACATATTAAAGAGTTTAAATTTCACCCTTAGAGTCATGGGGTCATCTTAAAACTTTTAAGGAGAAAATAGTAAAAGATATAACTGCATTTCAAAAACATTTGTGCAGTCCAAGTCTGGGTTATTCAAGGATTAATGGTACTATGTTACAAATGAAACAGAAACTGGCTTAGTCCCTGTGTTCGTGAGAAGGAAAGATGTCAAAGAACTGGGCTTGGGTCTAGGAAGGGGCCCTAGAGCTTAGCAATAGAATGGTCCATGAGACTTCTTGGATGTGTAGTCAGCTGTTCCTTGCATATGCATTACATCACTTGTAAGGAGACTGAAATCTCTATTTCTATGCAGTAGAGGAAAAAAACTTAATAGCTTGAATAGAGCAGGGCATCTGGGAAGGATTTATGTCCATTTGGAAATAAAGCAGGTTACTATCATGATTACTGTCATGAGCACAGCCCCCTTGAGAAGCCTGATTAGGACCCAAAATGTGTGCCAGTCTGCCAGACTAGGGACTTCAGATTTCCTGAGATACAGCCAGCAACTGTGCAAGGATGGTACCTCCAACCCGGGCTTTCAATGAGGACTAACTCAAGAGGGATCCAACTGTAGCCAACAGGGAATATAGAATCAGGCACATATAGAACATATAGAATATAGAAACTTAAGTCCATCCTTACACTTAAGACATAATTCTGAGACCTTCAAGACAGGAAGAACTTTATGTCTCCATGATCATTTTTCCTTTGCTTCATAAAAATTTATTTTAAAAATCCCAGCTTCTTTTAGCTGAGCCAGAGGGGATAAAGAGATTTTTCCATACCTTGATCAGGAAAATGTAAAGAAGTGAAGGTGACGTAGGGGTGAAAGGGAGAGCCTGAAGTGATATAGGGTCAGTTGTACCCAACTCTGTGTCATCATAATGCTTAAATTGGATTTAAGCTTGAATTTGCAGGATATTGTGCTATCCTGGAAAGTTGCCCTTCTGAACACATATCAGAAAACTAAAGCCTTTCTATGGCAGCAGCTGCCAAACTGGGGAACCAAAGTCTCTTTAAATGATCCATAAAATAAGTGGTCTGTGGCCAAATAAATTTGGGAAATGCTGTATGCTCTATTCTTGCTTGAGGGGATACATATTAAAGTTTCTGAGAAGTCCTGCTACAAAGAAACCAACTTAACTTTAATTATTTCTCCAGATTGTATTATTTCAGGCATTGTGCTGGGCCTATGAGACAAAATACTGGCCCTGAATGACTTCCTGACAGACACAGATTGATGACTTCTAAGGCCCTGCCTACCTGTCTCATCTTGTCTCTCCCTCACTTCCTGCCTTCCAGCCTCACTGCACTCCACCCCCACCATGATTCCTGGAACATTCCAACATGCTCTTGCCTCAGGTACTATTCATTCTCTTGAAAATGCTATTTCCCGAAAATTGACATGGCTTATTCCCTCACTTCACTCAGGTTGCTGCTCAAGACAAGCCTTACCTGACACTATTTTAAAATAGCATCAACCATCACGTTTGAAACCCTTACTCTTATGACCTTCATATTAAAGAGTTTTAATATTAAAAGAGTTTAAATTTTACCCTCAGAGCCGTGGGGTCATCTTAAAGGTTTTAAGGAGGAAATAGTGAAAGACAAATCTGTTTATTTACTTTTTGTCCTTCTATCTCACTAGAATGGTAATTCCCAACACCTAGGGCTGTGTCTGGAATACAGAAGGTGCTGACTACTTATAAACTGAAAGAATGGTCTAGGCATGACGGCTCATGCCTATAATCCCAGCACTTTGGGAAGATGAAGTGGGTGGATCTCCTGAGGTGGGGAGTTCAAGACCAGCCTGGCCAACATGGTGAAACCCGGTCTCTACTAAAGATACAAAAATTAGCCAGGCATGGTAACGGGTGCCTGTGGTCCCAGCTACTCGGGAGACTGAGGCAGGAGAACTGCTTGTACCCAGGAGGTGGAGGTTGCAGTAAGTTGAGATCGTGCCACTGCACTCCAGCCTGGGTGACAGAGCGAGACTCGGTCTCAAAAAAAAAAAAAAAAAATGAATGAATGGTGAAAAGTAGTTAACACTTAATGCTCTGCAGAGCTTACAACTTAACAGAGGATATTAAAAATAAATTGGAAAATTAATAATGTAATAAGAATTATGTTGGGGAAGAACAAAATGCTAAGGAAGAATATAGGACTAGAACTTCACTCAGGGAGATGGAAAGTTTCCTAGAGGAAATGACGTCTAAACCAAAGCCTGTGAAATGCCAGAGGTGAGAGGACATGGTCCATTTGCGAAATAAAAGGAGTTTCACTGACCGACAGAGAGCAAGGCAGCATAAAGGTGAGACAAGAGGCTGCCAAGGGAGAAAAGTCTTTGTAAACATATTAAAGAGTTTAAATTTCACCCTTACAGTCGTGGGGTCATCTTAAAACTTTTAAGGAGAAAATAGTAAAAGATATAACTGCATTTCAAAAACATTAGTCTAGGTGCAGTGTGGAGAATAGACTGGAAGAAACAAGACTGAGGGCAGAGAAATCAGCTCTGGGGATTGTTGCAATGATCTGAGGTATGATGGCAGATTATACAAGGATAGAGGCAATCGTGGTAGACAGAAATGGGTGGGTTCAGGAGATAGTTGGGAGGTATGATGTATAGAACTTGATGATTCACTGGATGTAAGGGGTAAAGCTTGACTGAACAATGATATCATTCACCACTTTTTTATTGTACAGCATCTATTAATACTCTATAGGATTAGTATTCCATGGAACACATTATAGAAAGTACTGGTCTATAAAAAATTACTGAACCTGGAAGTACTGCAAACCATGGAGAACTATAGGTCTATATTAAGTGCTTCACTGGTTATACTCCTGTCAGCAAATAGTTCTAGAGGTGACTTGTATGGATCCCTGTGAACACACTCCAAGCTGAACGGACTCTGAGGACCTAATTATAATTTAGTCAACATAATTGACATGATACAAAAGTTTGATTAGGCAAAACTACTAGGCAGAGTTTAGTCAAATACCTCATTTTGTCTATTATTGTATTTGGAAGCCTCTTTACCTGTGGAAAAGGCTCCATTCTTCCTTACTAAGATAGGAAATATTTCTTGTCCTAGTGGTCATGTGGGTCAAGGCCTCACAGGGCATATGTTGAGGCCTCACACAGTAGAAGGCTTCATGATCTCTGTCATCCATGTACTGGCACAGTTCAGCATTTGTGTTTAGGGTCAAGCCATATTCAGTGAAGACATTGGAGGTTCTGTTGGCAAACAGGCCAGTGAAGATGATCTTATCACATCCTTGGTTCCTTGCCCTCCAGAGAGCTGACACCCCTTCACTGGGGTGGATGAGTAGCAGAGACAGGGAGACCTGGCCGTCCCAGAACAAAGTGAAGCTGACCAGGTAGGTGCCGTTGTTGAAGTCAGTCACCTTTCCCGAAGCACCTGCCATTAGGGCTGGGGAGGACATCCTGGCCCTCAGGAAATCCCCACCATATTGCTTCCTGCGTCCCAAGTGGTCCCTCGCTTCCAGAAGGATGTCCAGCTGATCCCCTCTGCAGTACGTATCTTGAGGGTTAAGGATGGTGGCTGTGCTGTGTGTGGCACTGGTGGTGGTATTCACATGGGTGAATGGTCTGGGTGGGATCTGCTGGTCTAGTTTCTCCATAATGTCCTTTATTCTAAGTTCAGTCTCTTTTGGTGAAACTGCTGGACACAGTGGTGCTTCAGAGTGTGAAGATTTTTTGAAGATGTTCCCTTGGTTCAGGGTAATATGGTTTTCCAAGCTGAACAACAACTGAAATATTGAAAGGGAAAAGAAAATATCATCAGCAAATAATAGTGCTTGCTTTTCTATATAAATTATTATGGCTTATTTTATACCTTTCAGTGTGATAAATTAAATATCAAAAATCAATACTAACTGATTTTCAGTTATGGAATCATCAGAATTGGTTTCCATGTAGTATGACTTCCTCTGCTGCCAGCAGATGGTTTTCTTTAGGAGTCACAGGTTTAAAAATTAACTAGATACAATCAATACAGATTATTTCATAATTCAATTTTGGAGTTTTTCCTTTTGCTATCCCCTCACTTGACTTTTCTTTTTAAAAATCATATTATCATTTTCTATGTCGACAATGCAGACAACAGAGCACAATGTGGTACATGTTTCATGTACACTGGGAAAGAATGTATATTCCACTGCTGTTGGAGGAAGTGTTTTATGAAGGTCAATCAGATTTAGTTGAAGGATTGTGTTCTCTAGTTCTTCTACATTTTTACTGACTATATTAGTTTCATTGGGCTGACATCACAAAACATCACAAATTTAGTGACTTAAAACAACATAAATTTATTCGCTCATAGTTCTGGAGGCCAGAAGTCTGAGATCAAGGTGTCAACAAGGTTGGTTCCTTATGGAGGCTTCGCGGAGGAATATATTCCATGTATCTCTCCTAAGCCCTGGTGGTTTCCAGTAATCCTTGGTGTTCCTTGGCTTGTAGATAGTTTACTTCAATCTCTGCCTCCATTTTTATGTAACCTTCCCCTCTGTGTGTGTTTTCCCCTTTTCTCCTCTTAAAAGGACATTTGTCACTGGATTTAGGGTCCCCCTTAATCCAGGATGATCTCATCTTGAGCCTTTTCACTTACTTACAAATATTTTGTAGCTTTGCTATTAGATGTACACACATGTATTGCTTGTTATATATTTGGGGTGAATTGTCACTTTTATCATTATATAGTGATCTTATTTATTCTTAGTAATTTTCCTGGTTCTGAAATCTACTTTGTCTGACATTAATAAACTCATGCAAGCATTATTTTGGTTAGGTTTTGCATGGTATATCTATTTTTGTCATTTTACTTTTAGCCTACCTATAGCTTTATATTTAAAATGGATGTTAGCTTATGGTTGGTTTCTTTTCTTTTCTTTTTGCTTTTTTTTTGGATATGGAGTCTCACTCTGTCACCTAGGCTGGATTGCAGTGGCACGATCACAGCTCACTGGATCCTTGATCTACCAGGCTTAGGTGATCCTCCCACCTCAGCTTCCCAGGTAGTGTAAGCCACCAGCACATTGCTAAATTTTGTATTTTTTGTACAAAATTTTTTGTAAATTTTGTATTTTTTGTACAAAATTTTTTGTAAATTTTGTATTTTTACCATGTTGCCCAGGCTGATCTTAAACTCTTGGGCTCAAGGAATCTGCCAGTCTCAGTCTCCCAAAGTGCTAGAATTATAGACCTGAGCCACTGAGCCCAGCCTGATTTTTTCTTTTTCTTCTTCTTCCTCCTCCTCCTCCTCCTTCCTCCTCCTCCTCCTTCTTCTTCTTCTTTTCTTCTTCTTCTTCTCCTTCTTCTCTTTCTTCTTCTTCTTCCTCCTCTTCTTCTTCTTCTTCTTCTTCTTCCTCTTCTTCCTCTTCTTTTTCTTCTTCTTTTAAATTGAGATGGAGTCTCACTCTGTCGCCCAGGTTGGAGTGCAGTGGTGGAATCTCGGCTCACTGCAACCTCCACCTCCTGGGTTCAAGCAATTCTCTTGCCTCAGCCTCCTGAGTAGCTGGGATTACAGGTGTGCCCCACCACACCTGGCAATTTTTTTTTTTTTTTTTTTTTGTATTTTAGTAGAGATGTTCTTTCACCATGTTAGTCAGGCTGGTCTTGAACTTCTGACCTCATGATCCGCCTGCCTTGGCCTCCCAAACTGCTGGGATTACAGGCATGAGACACCATGCCTGGCTGATTTCTTCTTTTTACACATTCTGACAGTCACTATTTTTTCACTGATGTGTTTGGACTATTTATATTTAGTGTTCTTATTGATATGCTTTGATTTAAGTCTATAATTTTAATAATTGTTTTCTCTTTGTTCTCTCTTTTTCTAATTCCAATGCCACTACTTTTAAATGTACCAGAACTCTCTGTTCTCCTTAACAAGTTGAACAAGGGGAACTAAGTTACTACAGCCTAACCAAGTTGGGTTTTGCCAAAACCTGATCAACCTGGGGTAAGGAAAATATCCAAACCCAGCCTCCATCTGGCCTTCTTATTTCGCCTAAGGATTGACGTGGGTATAGGAAAATGGGAAGCTGACAAGCACTTGTGAAGGTCACGATTTAAGGGCATAAGCTCACTAAAATACTGAGAATACATCACAGTACTACAGAATGCTTCCCCTCCTGCACATCTTACAACCAACTCAATAGGAATTCTGTATAGAAACAGAAGATTATAGCGAAAAGCACTGCAAGCCTCAGACCCTATTTAAAAAGGGGTCCCTAGAAACACCCAAAGATGAAGTCTCTAGGAAAGACATAAAGATGGAAACTGGAGGAAATTGTAGCCTCTGACACAATATCTACAGTAAACAGTAAACACAGTCTAACTCCTAACCACATAAACATAAAAGCTCACACTAAAGGCCTATCTCAGTTTCAGTTGACCAACTATATCATATCCAGATTTCGATAAAAATTACAAGGCACACAAGAAGAAAAAAATACAGTCTAAAGGGACAATGCAAGCATCAGAACCAAACTTAGTTATAATAGAGATTTTGAAATTATCAGACCGGAAATTTAAAATAACTATGATTGAGGTATTAATACTTAGGGCTCTAATAAAAAAAAAATACACAACAAGAGGAAACAGATGGGTAATGCAGGTAAAGATGTGGCAACTCTAAGAAACAATCAAAAGGAAATGCTAGAAATAAAAAAAACACTGCATCAGAATAAAGAACATCTTTGATGAACTCATGAACAGACTGAATATAGTCATGTGAAAAATAAGAGAGCTTGAAGGTATGTCAACAGAAACTTCTCAAACTAAAAACAAGAGAAAAAGCATGAAGAAAGTACAGAATATCCAAGAACCATGGGACAAACACAATAGGCATAAATACACATAATGGGAATACCAAAAGGAGAATAAAGAGAAATAAAGAGAAAGGAACAGAAGAAACATTTGAAGAAATAATGACTGAAAATTTTTCCAAAACTAATAACAGAAACCAAGCCATAGATCCATTTTGAGCATTTAAAGACATTGTTTGGCCACTTGGCAGTGGTGACTACAGCAGGCATTTTGGGCTCAGGCCGGAGTTTGCAGCATTTGCTCTGGAAAGGCAGAAGGGTACCCACAGTCGGAATTGAGTGGTGAATGCGGAGAGTTCCCCAGCAGTAGGCACTGGAATTAGTCTTCTTCCTGTCACAGGCCTGGAGCAGGAGGAGAGTTTCTGAAACCGGGGTTTCTCCTGGGTGGTGAGGCTTGTAGCCAGGGACAGCTTTGCAATCTGGAACCAGTCTGTGTGTGTCAATCCTGGTGTTCCAGCGTGCTCCCTTGGCCATTTGGGGGATAGTGCCCCATCAGCTCCAAGAAGTAGAAGGGAGGCAGACCTCACTTTCCCTGGAGATCTAACCTTCAGCACTATCTGCCCCTAAGGGAAGGGGGAGCACAGCTCATCAAAGCCCCCCTTGGGCCAAAGAAAATGCAAGCATGGTACCAGCTGCTGAAAGTGGCATCACCAAAGCCCAGGAGTGCATGTGGAGAGGAGGTCATCGCTCACCCCCACCTTTCTTCTCAGTGTACTGCTGCAGACTTAGCAGCAGCTCTTCCTATCAGGGCATGGGGACCATGGAAAGAGCTTGCTTCCCCAGTGTCTCCACCACCACTGAAGGTGAATGTGTTCTAGGAGAGGGTATGTTTCACACTTCCCAATTTGTCTCTGTCCCTGCCCCTAGCTTCCAGCTATTACTCTTAAATGCCACACACTAAACTGCCGCTTGAATTACACCACCAAACAAAATTACATTGCTACAAAAAGCAATATCCGAGAAAGCCACTGCAACCTATCTGTAACCAATGAGCCTATAAAGAGCTTAGGCACCCTGAAAACACCAAGAAACAAAGCCATTTGATCATACACAACATACACCATAGCCATACCCCCAAGAAAAAAAAAAAGAAAAAATCAAGAATCCCTATCCAAATGATGGCAAATTCAAAGGAAAGAAAAGAAGTGTCGACTTTCTCAGATGAGAAGGAATCAGTGTAAGAACTCTGGCAATACAAAACACCAGAGGGTTTCATCACCTCCAAAGGATGCCATTCACTCACAAACAATGTATATTAACTAGAATGAAATATCTAAAATGACAGGTGTAGAATTCAGCATGTGCACGGCAAGGAAACTAATAAGATTCAAGAGAAATTTGAAATTCAACACAAGGCACCAGAAAAAGTGATCCAAGATTTGGAAGATGACATAGCTGTACTAAGAAAGAACCAAACAGAACTTCTGAAGTTAAAAAATTTACTAAAGGAATTTTAAAATACAGTTGGAAACCTTAACAAAAGACTAAGCAGAAGGAATTTTAGAGATCAAAGACCAGTTTTTTGAATGAACCACTCAGATAAAAATAAAAATGAAAATAATTTTAAAAAATGAACAAAGCCTTTGAGAAATAAGGGATTATGTAAAGTGATCAAATCTATGACTCACTGGCATTTTTGAGAGAGAAGAGAGAGTAAGCAACTTGGAAAACATATTTGAATATAGGAAAATGTCGCCAATCTTGCTAGAGAGCTTGACATGCAGATACAATATCCAGAGAACTTCGATGAGATACTATACAAGGCAACCCATCCCTAAGGTACATAGTCATCAGGCTATCCAAGGCTAACACAAAAGTAAAAATCTTAAAGGCAGCTAGAGAAAAAGGTCATATTATCTATAAAGGGAAGCCCATCAGACTAACAGCAGACTTCTCAGCTGAAACCTTATAAGCCAGAAGAGATAGAGGTTCCATTTTTAGCATTCTTAAAGAAAATAAATGCAAGCCAAGAATTTCATATCTCACCAAACTAAGCTTCATAAATGAAGGAGAAATGAAGTATTTTCCAGACAAGTATTTGTTAAGGGAATTCATCACCACCAGACCAGCCCTACAGAGGAGTATCTCCTTCAAGAGTCCTAAATATGGAAAGAAAAGAATGTTACTGGCTACCACAAAAGCACACACAAGTACATAACCCACAGATTCCATAAAGTAACCCCTCAATTGAAACTACAAAGCAACTAGCTAAAAACACTGTGGCAGGAACAAAACCTTACATATCAATATTAACCTTGAACATAAATGGCCTAAATGTCCCACTTAAAAGACATAGAGTGGCAAACTGGATTGAAAAACAAGATTCATCTTTCTGCTGTCTTCAGGAGATTTATCTCACATATAGCAATACCCGTAGGCTCATAGTAAAGGGATGGAGAAAGATCTATAACACAAATGGAAAATGAAAAAGAGCAGAGTTTGTTATTCTTGTATCAGATAAAATAGATATTTTTTTTTTTTTTTTTTTTGAGACAGAGTCTCGCTCTGTCGCCCAGGCTGGAGTGCAGTGGCCGGATCTCAGCTCACTGCAAGCTCCGCCTCCCGGGTTTACGCCATTCTCCTGCCTCAGCCTCCCAAGTAGCTGGGACTACAGGTGCCCGCCACCTCGCCCTGGCTAGTTTTTTGTATTTTTTAGTAGAGACGGGGTTTCACCAGGTTAGCCAGGATGGTCTCGATCTCCTGACCTCGTGATCCGCCCATCTCAGCCTCCCAAAGTGCTGGGATTACAGGCTTGAGCCACCGCGCCCAGCCAAAATAGATTTTAAACCAAAAAAAGTTTTAAAAGGACAAATAAGGACATTACATAATGATAAAGTGTTCAATTTAACAAGAAGGTGTAACTATCCTAAATATATATGCACCCACCATTGGAGCACCAAGATTTATAAACCAGTTACTTCTAGATCTAAGAAAAGACCTTGACAGCCACATGATAATACTGAGGGACTTCGACACCCACTGACAGCATTAGATATACCACTGTGGCAGAAAACTAACAAAGAAACAAAGCAATTCTGGACTTAAATTTGACACTTGACTGATTAGACCTAATAGACATCTACAAAATACTCCACCCAACAACCACAGAACATACATTCTTCTCATCTGCACATGAAACATATTGTAACATTGACCACATGCTTGGTTATAAAGCAAGTCTCAATAAATTAAAAAATATTGAAATCACACCAAGCATCTACTCAGACCACAATGGAATAAAAATAAAATAGAAAGCAACACCAAGATGAACTCTCAAAATCACACAAATATATGAAAACTAAACAACTTTCTCCTGAATAACTTTTGAGTAAAGAACAAAACTAAGGCAGAAATTTTTAAAAATTGAAACAAATGAAAATAGAGACAAAACATACCAAAATTTCTAAGATGTGACAAAGGTAGTGTTACTAAGAAAGTTTATAGTGCTAAATCCCTGTGTCAAGAAGATAGAGAGACCTCAAATTAATAACCTAACTTCACACCTAACGGAAATAAAAAAAACAAGAACTAGTCTCAAAGCTAGCAGAAGAAAAGAAATAACTAAAATCAAAGCAGAGCTAAATGAAATTCAGACCCCATAAAACATACAAAGAATCCACAAAACAAAAAGTTGGTTATTTGAAAATATAAACAAGATCAATAGACCACCAGCTAGATTAACAATGGAGAAAAGAATGTCCAAATAAGCACAATCAGAAATGACAAAGTTGACATCACAATCAATCCCACAGAAATACAAAGACCTTCAGAGACTGCTATGAACATTTCTATGCAAATAAACTAGAAAATCTACAAAAAATGGATACATTCCTAGAAACACACAATCTCTCAAGATTAAACCAGGAAGAACAGAAATCCTGAACAGACCAAAAATGACTAAAGAAGTTGAATCATAATAATAACTGTTTAAAAACAGAAAAAGGCCTGGACTACATGGATTCACAGCTGAATTCTACCAGATGTACAAAGAAGAGTGGTACCAATCCTACTGAAACTATTCCAAAAAATCGAGGAGAAAGAACTCTTCTCTAACTCATTCTACAAAGCCAGTATCATTCTGATACCAAAATCTGGCAAAGATACAACACCAACAACAAACTTACAGGCCAATATTTCTGGTGAATATAGATGCAAAACTCCTTGATAAAACACTAGCAAACTGAATTCAGCAGCACATCAAAAGTTGATTTACCACAATTAAGTGGGCTTTATTCCAGTGATGCAAGGATGGTTTAACATATGCAAATCAATAAATGTGATTCACCATGTAAACAGAATTAAAAACAAAAACTATATCATCATTTCAATAGATGTAGAAAAGGCATTCAATAAAAATCCAACATCCCTTTATGATAAAAACCTTCAATAAACTAGGCATCAAAGGAACACACTTCAGAATAATCATGACTATCTGTGACAAACTCATAGCCAATATCATAATGAACAGGCAAAAAATGAAAGCATTGTCCTTAAGAGCTGGAACAAGGATGTCCATTCTCACCACTCCTATTCAACACACTGGAAGTCCTAACCAGAGTAATCAGGCACGAGAAAAAAATAAAAAGCATCAAAATAGGAAAACAGGAAGTCAGATTATCTCTCTTCATTGATGATATTATTCTACACCTAGAAAACCTTAAGATTATGCCAAAAGACTCCTAGACTTGATAAACAGGTCTTTAACAAAGTCTCAGAATACAAAACTTATGTACAAAAATTAGTAGCATTTTTATAAACCAATAATGTTCAAGATAAGAAAATATCAAGAATCCAATCCTATGTACAATAGCTACAAAAAATACCTAGGAATACATCTAACCAAGGAGGTGAAAGATCTCTACAAGGAGAACTACAAAACATTGATGAGAAAAATCGTAGACAACACAAATGGAAAAACATCCCATGCTCATGGATTAGAAGAATCTATATCATTTAAATGTCCATACTGCCCAAAGCAATGTACAGGTTCAATGCTATTCCAACATCAGTATTCACCAAATTAGAAAAAACTATTCTAAAATTCATATGGAACCAAAAGAGAGCCCAAATAGTCAAGGCAATCCTAAACGAAAAAGAATGCAGCTAGTGGCATCACATTGTTCAACTTTATACTTCACTACAAGGCTACAGTAAACAAAACACCATGGTACTGGTACAAAAACAGGCACATAGACTAATGGAACAGAATTGATACCCCTGGAATAAAGCCACACACCTATAAGCAACTAATATTCAATATAGTCAACAAAAATAAACACTGGGGAATTCAATAAACGGTGTGGGAAAACTGGTTAATCATGTGCAGAAGAATAAAACTGGACCTCCACCTCTTACCACATAGAAAAATTAACTCAAAATGGGTTAAAGACTTAAATATAAGACCTCAAACTATAAAAATCCTAGAAGAAAACTTGGGAAATGCTCTTCTAGACACTGGCCTAGGCAAAGAATTTATAGCTAAGCCCTCAAAAGCAAATGTAACAAAAACAAAAATTGATAATTGGGACAGAATTAAACTAAAGAACTTCTCCACAGCAAAACAAACTATCAACAGAGCAGACAAGCTACAGAATGGTAGAAGATATTTACAAACAATGTATTCAACAAAGGACTACTGTCAAGAATCTATAAGGAGCTTAAATCAACAGGAAAAACACAAATAGTCCCAGTAAAAAGGACACAAACAGATATTTCTCAAAAGAAGACATACAGGTGGCCAACAAATATAAAAAATGCTCAGTATCACTAATCATCAAAGATATGCAAATCAAAACTCCAGAGAGATACCATCTTACACCAGTCAGAATGGCTACTATTAAACAGTCAAAAAATAACAGATGTTGGCAGTGTTGTGGAGAAAAATAATTGCTTACACAATGTTGGTGGGACTGTAAATTAGTTCAGGCATTGTGAAAAGCAGTTTGAAGATTTCTCAAATAACTAGAAATATAATTGCCATTCAACCCAGCAATCCCATTACTGGGTATGTACCCAATGGAAAATAAATTGTTCTACCAAAAAGACATTTGTACTTGTATGTTTATTGTAGTGCTATTCACAATAGCAAAGACATAGAATCAACCCAGGTGCCCATCAATGGTGGACTGAATTTTAAAATGTGGTACATATACACCATGGAATACTACAAAGCCAAAACAAAGCACAAAATCACGTCCTTTGTAGCAATATGGATGCAGTTGGGGGCCATTATCCTAAATGAATTAACACAGAAACAGAAAACCAAATACCACATGTTCTCACTTATGAGTGAGAGCTAAACGTTGGGTATATATGGACCCAAGATGAGAACAATAAACACTGGGGATTCCAAAAGCAGGGAGGAAGGATGGTGAGGATTGAAAAATCACCTATTGAGTACTATGTTTGCTACTGGGCAATGGGAGCATTAGAAGCCCAAACCACATCATCATGCAATATACCCATATAAGAAACCTGCACATGTACTCCCTGAATCTAAAATTTTAAAAATTATAAAAGTATTTAGAAAAAAATAAATTATAGAGAAATCTCATGTGCCCTTTACTGAGGTTTTTTCAATGGTAACATCTTGCAAAACTAGTAAAATATTGCTACCAGCATATTGAAACTGATATAGTCAAGATACAGAACATTTCCTTTCCTTCATGTTGCTGTTTTTTTTACCATGATTACTTTTCCCTCACCCTCTCCCATTCCTTAATTAATTTCTGGCAACCACATATCTGTTATTTATTTCTATGATTTTTATCATGTCATAAATATTATATAGTAGAATTATGCAACATATGAGCCACAAATATGAGCAAGGAAAAACAAAAAGTTTTGTGCTAGACCCTTAAAATTAGGCACAAAAGGAGGAAAGTCTCTTTAAAATAGTAGTAGCAGGGCCAGGATCAGCATTTAATGCTCAATTTCACGTGAGGCCCAGTTGTTTCATTATTTAATAACCTGTTAAACACACACACACATATGCACACACTAGAATTGCCAAAGACAAAATGCTTGCATCTCCCCAAAATTCATGTTGTAACCTAATCTCCAATGTTGCTATAGATAGAATATTTGTGGTTCCCCCAAATTTGTATGTTACAACTGAACTTTCAATGTGATGGTATTAAGAGATGGGACTTCTGGAGAGGTGATTAGATCATGAGGATGGAGCCCTCATTAATAAAGTTAGTGACTTTACAAAAAGGACCCCAGAGAATTCCTTTGCCCATTCCACCATTTGAGTACACATGAAAAGATACCTATCTATGAACAAGGAAGCAGGCCCTTATCAGACACCAAATATGTTAGTGCCTTGATCTTGGACTTTGCAGCTTCCAGAACTGTGAGCAGTAAATTTATATTGCTTGTAAGCCATTCCGTCAGTGGTATTCTTTTAGAACAGCTTGAATGGACTAAAACCAGGGTTTCACACACATATGCACACACATTTCAAATATATAGATATTTCAAAGATTTATATACATTAAGGGATATACATTTTTTCAGAAGACCCTAAGATATCTTGTTCTCCATGATATATCTGACCAACTGTCACCAATTACTACATAATCCTCCTCTTCTCTGTCATTTTTTGACCAACTGGATTCTTTTACTCATTTACAGAAGATCATGAAGAACTTGACTCCTAGTCTTAATCACTAGAAGTCTTGACATCCTCCAGGTAGACTTCAATATCCATGGAGGCAGTTCCTCTAATACCTAAATTTCTTTGCTCTTGAAGCTTCTTGGCTTTAGAGAACTGTAAGAGTAATCACTTAGCAACTCAACTTCCTGTCACACTGCCAAACATGTGTAATCACACTTTTTCTTTTTTCTTTTTCTTTTTCTTTGAGGTGGAGTCTTGCTCTGTCGCCAGGCTGGAGTGCAGTGGCCAGATCTCAGCTCACTGCAAGCTCCACCTCCCGGGTTTACGCCATTCTCCTGCCTCAGCCTCCTGAGTAGCTGGGACCACAGGTGCCCGCCACCACGCCCGGCTAATTTTTTGTATTTTTTAGTAGAGACAGGGTTTCACCGTGTTAGCCAGAATGGTCTTGATCTCCTGACCTTGTGATTCGCCCCTCTTGGCCTCCCAAAGTGCTGGGATTACAGGCTTGAGCCACCACACCCGGCCTAATCACACTTTGTCTTTTCTACTTCCTACTTTCTTCTATTAGCCTTTTTCCATATGAATTAAAATGTATTCAAGTATCTTCCACATTACAAAAAGGAAATTTTTTGAGCCTCTGATTCCCCCTTTAATTGCTATTCTAACCTTCATCAGTTCCTCACCTCTACCAATTAAGTTTCTCAAGGGTCCTCTTCCATCCCATGTGTACCTTCTCCACCACCACTAACTCCTCAGCCCAGTGCTTATTTTGTTTCTCAGGATTATATCACTAGCAACTTTTTCTTCTCACTTTATAGCTCATCCAAGGAAATGTCACAGACTACAATGACTTCAGCTGCCATTTGTATTCTGATGTTTCCTAAATCTATTTTTCTAAGCCAGGTCTTCCCCAGCTTCAGATCTATATATTCAACATCTCCACTTGATTGACCTAAAATGACCCAAACCTAGACTGTTCATATCTAAACCCATCTTTTGTCTTCCAACTATTTCTCCTACTCTGGTCAATACTTCAGTGAATGGTATCACCAGCCATGCAGTTGTACAAGCTTGGAATGTAACTCCTGGTTAAACCTGCCTCTTTGCCTCCCATAGTCAATCACTATTACTGTCAATTATAGACCAAATTCATTGACTTTTCTCCATCCTTATTGTTAATAGCTTATTTCAGGCCACCATTACCTCTCACCCAGATAACTGAACAGTCTTTCTTTATTTTGTTATTTACTAGTTATTTATTAAGTATCTACTATGTACCAGAGACTGTTCTAGGCACTTGTAATACCAATGAACACTTACAAAAATCTTTAACTCTTGGGAGGCCAGGGTGGGTGGATCACGAGGTCAAGAGATTGAGACCATCCTGGCCAACATGGTGAAACCCCATCTGTACTAAAAATGCAAAAATTAGCTGGGCATGGTGGCATGTGCCTGTAATCCCAGCTACTCAGGAGGCTGAAGCAGGAGAATCACTTGAACCCGGGAGGTGGAGGTTGCAGTGAGCCGAGGTCACATCACTGCACTCCAGCCTGGTGACAGAGTAAGACTGCATCTCAAAAAAAAAAAAAAAAAAAAAACTGACTCTACAAATGTTACTATATACTAGGTAAAGATAGATAACAATCAATGAACATAATAAATGAGTAAATCATATATTATTTTAGAAAGTGAAATGTACTATTACAAAAAATAATTCAAACAAGAAAGAATTGTATGGTAAATTTAGTCCTAGAGTAAAATGACTGGTTGTTAAAGGAAAAGGGATGTTCAGGACAAACCAGAAAGTCCAAGCATGTCATGAACAGCCTGTGTAAGTGACAATAAGAGGATTTATTTTTAAAAACTCAAAAACTTTTAAATGGTCTAGTTCTCTATGATTAAAGGGAAGATATAACGGTCTTTCTATAGATCAGGTTTGATGTAAAAAAATAACCCACTTATACACTAAAGAATAGAATTGGTTAGAACAATGAAACTTTCTTAAGGGTTTATTCACTCTTAATAAATTATAAGATATTTTAATTTTTAAATTTTAACCCAAAGTTCAACTTTTATTGCATCTCACAGGTTTTGGTTTTCTCCCCCCTTTTAAAAGACATGAAATAGTAACACTACCCTTCAACTCATTTTCGGTTCATATAAGGTTTTATTTTTTTATTTTTTATTTTTTCCTCCTCAGGCTCTGTTTCTTGCGGCCTGATGCTAGCAATGTTTTCTTAAAGTTTAAAGGAAATGTCTTCTTCCAACATAACATTCTATGCACTACAAAAGGTCTTTTCTTTTGCCTTTGGTAACTGGACTAACAGATTTTAAGTTTTATCAAAATAATTCCTATGCCACTATTAAGTTTGGTTTGCTCAGGAAAAAATTGAGATTAGAAAAATTTTAATTAATGTTATTACATCCTTGTATCTTCCTGTATGTGCTTTTAAAGTCCTTGTGACATTGAGTTACAGGGCTTTGACTTCTAGGTCTAAAAAGAACACTAAATTTAAGCTCTGACAGCAATTAAAACCTCATGTTCAGGCCTGGTAGAAGATGCCAATCAAAATTAACTGCATTCCTGAGACACAGGGCTAGAAATTAAAGCTATTCAACTCCTCAAGGCTCAAGGACTATCTTGGAAGAGGTGGGCATATGAGATTGTAACAGCCAATTTTAAAAGATAAAATAAGTTCAGTTTCTCTATAATCATTAATGTCAAAGGCACACTGATGCAAGACCAGCATGTGGGCCCCTATGTCAGATTAACAAGGTCTTCTTGAAGCATTAACCTACTCCTTAATAAAGGTTATAAAGACTTATGGAAGTTATATCTTATGATCAGGATGACAATTTTATAGATTGTTTATAAAATTTTGGAAAATAAATTTAATTGGCTTCCTGCTGTTTTTATTAGGGCGTATTGTTTGGAAAATTAAGTCTCCTCTCTCAAAGAATGAAGGTTTTGCCTTTTTAAAAAAATCCTTGAGTTATCACTTTGGTAAATGAATGATTTATTTTACAATGACCTGTGATCCTACTTTGTAATATCAAGTGTTTTAAACGTTTGATATTTGATAAACTTTCCAAATTCAAATTATAAATTATGTCTTTTTCTGACCTTATTTATCCTTTAAGATATTACTAATAGGTCCCCTAAAGTTCAAAAATGACATGCTTGTCTTACTTGGTATAAAAATTATACAGGAAGCATTGTCAAATATAAAATGGTATTTAGTTTTCTTTGCACTGTATTTGTGTAAATATGTTATTAGTATGTATTCCAAAATTATGGGAAACTCCTATAATTCTGATATCACTTAATGTATGTTATCAGTAATAATTATAATTGCTATGTTAAAAAACATTCAGAGTAAGGGGAATGCTAAGAGGTGGGAGTGGAGATGTGTCTGGTGTTAAATCAAGACGATGAAAAAAACTTGAAGGAAGTAAGAACTACGTGGAAGTTACATGGAAACCTGGAGAAAGGGAAGAAAAGAAAACAGCCAGTGCAAGAATGTCTTGGACCAGGCCTAGTGAGTTTCTGTGCCCTTTATTTAAATGAGTCCAGTAAAACACTGTGCCAAGGAGTTTGGGCCATACACATGCTGCATGAAGAGCCGCTGAAGGTAGAGTACCATATTCAAATTTTCATTTTAGAAATAAAATTTCAGATTCTTGAACACAAAGATGATGTCCTATATTTCTGTATCTTTAATTCCTAGACCAGTGCCTGACACACAATATACACTTAACAAATGTTTGTTGAATGAATGCTTAGAGTAGGCTGAGACTGGAGGCAGGGAAATTAATTGGAAAACTATTTCAACAATCTAGATGAGCAATGACAAAGTATTGGTCTAAAGAAAGACAATGTGGATGGAGAAAAAAAGGACAGACTTTAGAGACATTTTGGAGGTAGGATTGATAAGACTTAGTGGCTGATAGCTTGTGGAAGGAGTTTTAGTTTGATTGACTACACAAGCTATGACAACAATTATTAAGACTGGAGAGATAAAAGTAGAGAATTTGTTTCTATTTGATTTTGTATGCTTGTTTTGTTTTGTTTTTATTAGGGGATGATGGTGAGACAGATTATAAATTTGGTGTGTGTGTTTTTTGTGTTGGCAGTGCTAGTGGAAGACTTAGGTGGAGATATCCAATGAATAGTACATATTCAAGAGTGGGGCTGGGAAGAGGTTTCAGTCTTGGAAGGACATAGCAGAGATTCTCAAATGTTAGCATGCTTAAGAATAAGCTGAGGAGCTTGCTAATACTTTGTAATCTTAGGCTCAAACTGAGATTACAGCAGTTCTGGAGTATGGCTCAGGAATCTGCATTTTACACACAGGAATAAACACAGGTATTCTGGGCAGAAGGCTTCCAGACCTCACTTTGTGAAACACTATAATATTGGTAGTGGATAGGACCTGGGCAAATGAATTAAAGGTACAAGCATAGAAGAGAAGAGGATCAGAGGAAGAAATCTAGAGAACATACATTTATAGAGAGGGCCCAGGAAAAGAAACCTCCTGTGCTGTGCTCTGAAGGCTTTTTTTTTTTTTACCAGTTCATATTACTGGCTGAATGCTCTAGACTGTGGTGCTTCTTGTTTGAAGCTTGGAGGTAAATCTGCATTAGACAAAGGTTAGAGAGACACTTTTAAAGGTAGTTGGGGTCAAATGTAAACGGGCCTCAAATGGCTAAACAAAGGAGTTTGTTCTTTATATTGTCATTGGTGAAAGCGTTTGATCAGGACCAGAAGATGATGAAAGCAGAATTTCTGAAAGATTATGTTTGTACTAAATGGTCGGGAAGAAAAGAAACTGGAAGCAAGGTGAGTTAAGAAAAACTTACAAAGGGAAGAGTCAAAAGACACTAAACTACTTAAAGAATAAGAAAACCCCTGTGAAAAAGGCAGAGAACTGAAACAGAAACTTAATTAGTTTGAAATCTCAGAGGCCAAGGGAGGAGGAGAGAATTTTGAGGCTGGATGCTTACAGTGTCAAGTAGTACAGAGATGGCACAAATCCATCTGCCATTTTCTAAAGAAAAACAATAATAATGTATACATTGCCATTTAAAATAGTAATAATAATATATGCACTGCCAAAGGGATTTATGCAGAACAGTGAACCCCGATCCACATTCTCCTGCTAAGATGACATGCCTTTAACTTTTATTTCTTGCCATGATAAAGTATGCATTGCTGAAGGGATTTATGCTGAACAGTGAACCCCCGATCCACGTTCTCCTGCTAAGATGATATGCCTTTAACTTTTATTTCTTGCCATCATAAAGTATGCATTGCCAAAGAGATTTATGCTGAACAGTGAACCCCCGATCCACGTTCTCCTGCTAAGATGATATGCCTTTAACTTTTATTTCTTGCCATGATAAAGGGGGTCATTCAAATGAAGTCACTGTGACCTTCTGTGAAATTTTTAAAAAGGAAACTTCCTACCTTTGTGTGGTCTTTTGAAGCCAAGTAAATGACCCAGAAAATTAAGATAAATATCAACATCAGCAGTAATTTTCGAGCTATGGCATTTGGAAACAAAGTAAGTATCCTATAAGAGAGGACAGGAGAAATAATCACATTAAATCAAATAAGCACGACATGGCTCCATATACTTTGGTTCCTCTTCAGTAATTTCCAGAACAAGGTGATGTTATCCTGGATTTTCCAAAAGTTCCTTTATATCTTCTATTGTCAATCAGAAACAAAGTGCTTCCCTGAGGCAGGGAACAAAACTCCCAGAAGGACTCCTGGTTTCTGATGCTCAGGCTAATTCTTTGGGTTTGGAGTCACATCACATACTGGAACCTGTTTTCTTGTCCAGGTCTCAGCATGGACAACAAGATTTTAGATTATTTACCAGAAAAACAGTACCCCCACCCCCACCCTACCCCCGCCGTGTCCTCCAGTGAATCCTGGTCTCTAAATCTCTCTCTCTGATACTCACACACACACACACGCACACACACAAAAGCACACACGTGTTGTCTGGTGCCCTCTCTCCCTGGTCTTATCTGCTTCCAAGAGCTTCATTATAAACCTCCCATTTACTTTTTTAGGCAGCTTGTTGCCACCTCAGTTATCTCCTCAAGCCAATGCAGTTGATTAACACTGCCAAAAAGAGTAAAAGTTACAGTCTTTAAAAAAGCTCAGTGTTGAGTGGTTAGAATTTTAGTGTTAGTTTTTAAAACCCAGAATCCCAAAAGTACGTGGCAAAGAGCTAAATTATGGCAATCTTTACTAAACGTTTTTGACCAGGACCCACAGTAAAAAAACAAAAACAAACAACTCCCTCGCCAAAAAAAAAAAAAAAAAAAACACATCATACCAAATCCCAATTTAGGACACATGAATGCATACACACAAACACACACACACACACACACACACACACACACACTGCAAAAAACTCATAAAACAATACTTATCTACACTGCACACAACACACTATGATTTTTTTTCTAGTTACTGTTTTATTCCATTTAATTGTATTCCATTTTAAAAGTATTTTTATGTCCAAGTAAAATGATTTTACTATCCTCTAAAGGGTTGCATCACACCATCTGAAAAACACCAAATGGTCTATAGTTCTCCCCTCCCTTCCCTGACGTTAGCTTGCCAGTAAGAGTTGGAAAGTACCACACCTATGGATGAATATTTTCTCCATCATCTTCTCATGTTCTCACAGGAATTACAGTTGTCCAGAGACTCTCCTTGATTAAAGCAGTCTTTGCATTTATTTTAGGGTTGGAGTTTCCCTATGAGCTTCATTGATCAAAAGCTGAAATGCTATTTGTGGCCACAGCGTGCCAGCTGGAATCATAAACCTCCCTTTTCATGATCTGTTCCTGCCCAACCCACACCACAGAGCCAGAAGAAAAACGCCACGAGGAAGCTCTGAAGTTTGTTTTTAGAGACTGGACGTCTAATTGCAGCACTGTGTCACCTTCGGTTGAGGTTTTACTTATTTATAGACAGAGTGCACTTCCCTTGCTCATGCCTTTGCCTGGTTTTCACGTGGGATTAGTCACCTCCATGGTAGCAGGAAATGTAACTGAAAAATCAGAAAGAAGAAAAACAGAAGCCCCGAGTCCACAGTTCTTGAAGGCCTGAGAATTGATTCAGCTGGGTCCTCTCAATTTTTGGAGTGCTTTCTTTGTAAACTTTCTCTTGCTCTAAACCATTGCATACATCAAGCAGTCCAACAGTGACGATTTAAATTAAATCTCAGGCCATAAGAGGAACAGCCACAGGTCTAAATCTCACTGCAACTTGAATATGTAACAAGGTAAGAGAATCCAAAAGAGCAAATTCTGCGGATGTGGGTATGACACTGATCTTCAGTGGTCACAGTGCAACTACCGGCCAGGTGGCCCTGGTACCACCATATCACACGAGCCATACTCAGTATGCATTGTTCTGCATGAGAGTGTCTAGATATAGATCTCTATATACAGATATAGAGAGATGATAGCTATCTAGATATAAATATGGATATATACATGCATATATTTCATAGATATGTATATATTTATATACACATAGCATTTGTTTGTTTGCATCTAAGCCAGTACCTCTAGCCACCACATATCCCTCCATGTCTATATAACAGCATGGATATCAGAACTGTAATCACAGCATATTGGAGATTGGCTCAGAGATTCAGTAGATAATTTTTAAAGAAATTTATTGAAAGAAAAAAGATATAGATCCTGCCAATTATTCCCCACTCCTTATAAGGCATGTTCTTCTCCTCTGCCTTGTGCCGCTGTGCTACGACAGTTATAATAGTGCATCCACAATTTTTTTCAACTTTATTGAGGTACAGTTACAAAGAAAAAATGTATATGTTTACAGTGTATAATGTGACGTTTTGATACATGCAGACATTGTGAAGTGATTACTACAATCAAGCTAATTAACATATCCATCACCTCACATACTTATTTTTATTTGTGTGGTGAGAACGCTTGAGATCTACTCTGTTTGCAATTTTCAAGTATGCAACAAAAAAGTATTAACTATAGACACAATGCTGTACAATAAATCTCTAGAACTTATTCATCCCGTGTAAAGTGGAACTTTGAGTCTTCTGACCAACATCCCCTATTTGCCCCTCTCCCTGACCAGCCCCTCAGCAACCATGATTCTACTCTATTTGTATGAATTTGACATTTTTGATTTCACATGTGAATGAGATAATGCAGTATTTTTCTTTCCGTGTTCTGTGATTGGCCCATTTCACCCAGCGTAATGTCCTCCAGGTTCACCCATGTTGTTGCAAATGACAAGATTTCCTTACTTTCTAAGGCTGAACAACACCCAATTGTTTATGTGTATATATGACACAATTTCTCTATCAATTCATCTGTTGATGCATATTTAACATTGTTTCCATGTCTTGGCTACTGTGAATATTGCTGCAATTAACATGGGAGTGCAGATATCTTCTTCAATACTGACTTCCTTTCCTTTGGATATATACCCATTAGTGGGATTGCTGGATCATACAGTATTTCCATTTTAAATTTTTTGAGGAATCTCCATACTGTTATCCAAAATGGCTGTACTAATTTACATTCCCATTAACAGTGTACAAGTATTCCCGTTCTCCCCCTCCTCACCATCACTTATCTTTCGTCTTTTTGATGATAATCATACTAACAGGTATGAGGTAAGCTCTCATTATAGTTTTAATTTGCATTTTCGTGATGATTAGTGAGGCTGGACATTTTTTTTGTATATCTCTTGGCCATTAGAATGTCTTCTTTGAGAAATATTTATTCAGCTACTTTTCCCATTTTCTTTTTTTTTGAGATGGAGTCTCACTCTGTCACCCAGGCTGGAGTGCAGTGGTGGGAACTCGGCTCGCTGCAAGCTCTGCCTCTCGGGTTCACCCCATTCTCCTGCCTCAGGTTCCTGAGTAGCTGGGTCTACACGCGCCCACCACCACGCCCGGCTAATTTTTTGTATTTTCAGTAGAGACGGGGTTTCACAGTGTTAGCCAGGATGGTCTCGATCTCCTGACCTCGTGATCTGCCTACCTCAGCCTCCCAAAGTGCTGGGATTACAGGTGTGAGCCACCACGCCCGGGCCCCTTTTCCCATTTTCTAATTGGATTATTCGTTTTCTTACTATTAACTTATTTGAGTTCTTTTAAATTTAATTTAAATATGAATTCCTTATCAGATGTATGGTTCGCAAATTTTTTTCCCATTTCATAGATTGTCTCTTTATTCTGTTGTCTCCCTTTCAGTACAGAAGTTTTTAAGTTTGGTGTAATCCCATTTTGTCTATTTTTTGTTTTGTTGCCTGTGCTTTTGGGGTCATATCAAGAAAAACCTCAGTGATCATACCAATATCAAAGAGATCTTTCCCTATGTTTTCTTCTAGCAGTTTTACAATTTCAGGTCCTATGTTTAAGTCTTTAACCCATTTTCAGTTGGATTTTTTAAATATGTTGTGAGGTAAGAGTCTAGTTTCATTCTTCCACATGTGGATATGCAGTTCTTTCAGCACCATTTATTGAAAAGCCTGTCTTTTCTCCATTGTGTGTTCTTGGCACCTTTGTTGAAAAATCAGTTGACTGTAAATAAGTGGATTTATTTCTGGGGTCTCTATTTGGTTCCATTCTTCTATGTGTCTGTTTTTATGTCCTTACCATGCTGTTTTGATTACTAGAGCTTGTAGTAGATTTTGAAATCAGGTAGTTTAATATTTCCAGCTTCGATATTATTGGTCAAGATTGGTTTGGCTATTTGGCTTTTGTGATTCCATGTAAGTTTCAGAATTATTACTTTTATTTCTGTTAGAAAGTCCATTGGAATTTTGATAAAGATGACATTAAATCTGTAGAATGTTTTGGGCAGTATGGACATTTTAACAATATTAATTTTTCTAATCCATGAACACAGGATATTATTCTACAAACAGATCTTTTCCCTACTTCATGAAATTAATTCCTAAGTGTTTTTTATGTTATAGTAAATTGGATTGTTTTCTTGATTTCTTTTTCAGATAGTTTATTGTTAGCATTTGGAAAATCTATGTATTTCTGTGGTTAATTTTGTATCCTGCAACTTTACTGAATTTGTTCAACAGTTCTAACAGTTTTTTGGTGGAGTCTTTAGAGTTTTCTACATATAAGCTCCTGTTGCTGGCAAACAGAAACCATTTTACGTCTTCATTTTTGATTTGGATGCCTTTTATTTCCTTCTCTTGCCCAACCATTCTGACTAGGACTTCCAGTACTATGTTGAATGCAATAGCAAGAGTGGGTATCCTCTTATTCCTCATCTTAAAGGAAAAGCCTTTAGATTTTCACCATTGAGTATGATGTTAGTTGTGGGTTTGTCATATATAGTCTTTATTGTGTTGGAGTATAATCCTTCTAATAATCCTTCTATACTCAATTTTTTAGAGATTTTTTTCTTCATGAAAAGACATTGAAGATTATCAAATGCTTTTTCTTTATCTCTTGAGATGATATGATTTTTGTCCTGCATTCTGTTAATGTGATGGATTACATGTATAGATTTGTGTATGTTGAACAATCCTTGCATCCTAGGGATAAATCTCACTTGATTATGGTGATTCATTCTTTCAATGTGCTATTGAATTCAGTTTGCTAGTATTTTCTTGTGGATTTTTGCATCTATGTTCATTAGGGACGATAGTCTATAATTATCTTTTCTCCTAGTGTCCTTATCTGGCTTTGATATTGGAGCAATGCTGGTCATCTAAAATGAATTTGAAAGTATTCCCTTTACTTCAATTGTTTGGAAGAGTTGGCAATATTTCTTCTTTAATGTTTGCTAGAATTCACGAGAGAAGCCATCAGGTGCTGGCTTTTCTTTGTTGAACAGTTTTGTTCATTGTTTTCTAACTGCTTTATAGTTACTTTGTGCCATTCTTTCTCTCTTGTTGTCTTCCTTTGTGATTTGATTTTTTTTTGGGGGGGTGGTATGTTTTGATTCCTCTTTATCTTTCATGTTATCTACTACAAGTTTTTTCTTTGTGGTTGCCACAAGGTTTGCATAAAACATTCTATGGCTCTAAAATCCATTTTAAAGTGATAACAACTTTGGCCACATACAATAGGATTCTCTCCTAATGTGGAATCTAGTCTTTAGGTAGCTAAGTGAAATTATTCAACTCCATAAACACTTGATGATAAATGTGTGTCTGAGCCACATCATAATTACTGAAGCACATTTTTCCCATTGTGTTATTTTTATTTAATGATTTTTCGAGGGAAAATTAAGGTTATTTGGTTGGCAAATAATTTTAAACATTTTTGTTAGTCTAAACTTCAGCATACCATTCTAGGAAATGCAATATATGCATGAATTTTTAAAATAAAAGACTACCAAGGTATTTTAATCCCTTAGCAGGTTTTGTTCACTTGCTTGTTTGTTTGTTTGTTTGTTTGTTTTTAAGCAATGTCCACCAGCCCCTGGAGGCCCCTTCTCTCCCTTTGAAATTTTTAATATCATCTAATCCCATCATCGTTTTGGGGATGATTTCTAGTCTTGTCTTTATCCTGCACTTGTGAAGATAAGCTGATAAATGACATTGTCAGGGTGAGATTTAACAGAATTCTGGTTTTGGGCTAGTTTATAGGAGGGATATATATCCTGAAGGATTTAGGAATTCACAAAGAATTTCCTCATGAGCAATTTGAGGGAGGCTATCTAGGGAGATATGTGGCTTCCTATCATTGTGGGAACCTGGTTTATGGATGAGGCTCTCACATAGAGTTATGAAATTATAGTTCTTTGGGAACAAAAGGAAGGCAGTATTGCATGACTCAGTTCCCAAGCTTAACTTTCTCTTTGGCATAGAGAGTTAGGGGTCCCAAGATTCTATTTTCTTTCACAATAGGAATTTTTTCTCTTTTATTCCTGATCTTAGTAATTTGAGTCTTCTCTTTTATTCTGAGTTATTCTAGCTAAAGGTTTATCAATTTTATCGGTCTTTTGAAAGGGCTTCCTTTGGTTTCAACGATTTTTCTGTCCTGTTTTTCTATTCTCTATTTTATTAATTTCTGCTCTGATTTTTATATTTTGTTTATTTTGCTTGCTTTATGCTTAGTTTGCTCTACATTTTCCAGTGTTCTTAGGTGAAATGTCAGGCTATTGATTTGAGATCTTTCTTCTTGTTTAATATGGGTGTGAACAGCCACAAATTTCCATCTAATCACTAGTTTATCTTTATCCCATAAGTTTTGGTTTGTTTATACCTTCATTTTCATTCATCTGAAAGTGTATTCTGATTTCCCTTGTGATTTCTTCTTTGACACCTTGATTATTTAGTAGTGTGTTGTTTAATTTTATATATTTGTGAATTTTCCAAATTTATTTTCATTACCGATTTCTAATTTCATTTCATATAGTCACAGAGCATATTTTGCATGATTTCAATTATTTTATATATTTTATATATATATATATATAGAGAGAGAGAGAGAGAGAGAGAGAGAGAGAGAGAGAGAGAGAGAGAGAGAGAGAGAGGCTGTTTTATGGCATAGTATATGGTCTATCCTAGAGAATATTCCATGTATACTTGAGAAGAATATGTTTTCTGTTGTTGTTGGGTAGAATGTTATATAGATACCTGTGTGGTCTAGTTAGCTTATACTTTTGGAGTCTTCTGTTTTCTTATTATTATTCTGTCTAGTCGTTCTAACCATTATTGAAAGTATGATACTGAAGTCTCTAACTATTATTGTTGAATTGTCTATTCCTTTTTTCATTTCTGTAGGTTTTGGTTTATATATGTTAGGTCTATATTGTTAAATGCTTATATTTTTCTAGGTGTTATATCTTCCTGCTGTATTGACACTTTTATCATTAGAAAATGTTCCTCATTATCTGTGGTGACATTATGGGTTTTAAAGTCTATTTTGTCCACTTCATCTTTCTTATTATTACTGTTTGAATGGTATCTTTTTTCCATCCTTTTAGTTTCAAACTGCTTGTATCATTAAATGTAAAGTATGTGTCTTGTAGGCAGCATATGCTAGTTGGATCTTGTCACATTAACCAGTCTGGCAATTTCTGCCTTTTGATTGGATTGTTTAATCCATTTATTCACATTAAGTATTATCATTAAAATAGTTATTTTACCTTTTGTTTTTAATATGCATCTAGTATCTTTTTTCTCTGTTCTTCCTTTACTGATTTCTTTTGCATTAAGTGAATATTTTCTAGTGTTAACATCTTATTTCCTTTAATTATTGCTGTATTTTTTGAAAAAATTTAGGGATTGTTCTAGCAATGAACTTGTACAGTAGATTCTTATTATTCATGGTTTTTATGGTCTATAGTTGCTTTTTGTGTATGATATGGTTTGGTTCTGTGTCCCCACCCGAATCTCATGTTGAATTGTAATTCCCAGTGTTGGGGGAAGAATCTGGTGGGAAGTGATTGAATCATGGGGGTGGACGTCCCCCTTGCTGTTCTCATAATAGAGTTCTCATGAGATCTGGTTGTTTCAAAGTATGTAGCACCTCCTCCTTCTCTCTATGTCTTTCCCACCAGCCATGTGAAGATGTGCTTGCTTCGCCTTTGCCTTCACCATGATTGTAAGTTTTCTGAGACCTCCTCAGAAGTAGAAGCCCATACAGCCTGCAGAAACATAAGCTGATTAAACCTATTTTATTTATAAATTATCCAGTCTCAGGTATGTCTTTATAGCAGTGTGAGAACAGACTAATACAGTGGGTGTGTCTGTTTGTGTATTCAAATTACTGTCTGTGGTCACTTGCTTTCAAACTGAGGAATTCTCCTTGCTATTTCCTGTAAAACAGATCTGTTGGTTATGGATGCTCTCAATTTTGTTTATCTGAGAATTTCTCTTTTTCCCCTTCACTTTTAAAGACAGTTTTGCTAGATAAAATATTCTGTTGACAGGTTCATTTTATTTTTTTCTCTCAGCACTTTGAATATGCCATCCTACTGCCTTCTGGTTCCACTGTTTCTAAAGAAAAGTCAGTTGTTAATCTTACTGTGGTTACCTGGTATGTGATAAATTATTTTCCTCTTGCTGCTTTCCAAATTTCCACTTTGACTTTGGCTTTCATTTTTACTATGATGTGTCTGGGTGTGGGTTTCTTTACACTATCATACTTGTACTTTATTAAGTATCTTGGATATATAGATTAACGTTCTTCATTAAATTGGAGGAATTTTCAGCCATTATTTCTTCAGTTTTTCTGCTCCTTTCTCCCTATCCTCTCCTTCTGATTCCTCCATTACGTTTCTACTGCTGTACTTAAATTTCTACCATGTTTCTCTAAGGATCTATTTTTTTAAAATTAT
The DNA here is from genome assembly GCF_007565055.1 of Rhinopithecus roxellana. Lineage (NCBI taxonomy): Eukaryota > Metazoa > Chordata > Mammalia > Primates > Cercopithecidae > Rhinopithecus > Rhinopithecus roxellana. The sequence continues at coordinate 76,388,266 of NC_044563.1, forward strand.
TTTTCTCTCTAGACTGCATAATCTCTACTGATCTACCTTCAAGTTTGCTGATTTCTTCTTCTGACAGTTCAAATCTACTGCTAAGTATCACTAGTTAACTTTTCATATCAGTTATTGTACTTTTCAACTCCAGAATTTCAATTTGATGATTATGTTTACACATATATAATTTATATATAATTATATCATATATAAATTATATATAAATAGATATAAATTATATATAATTATATTATATTATATATGTGTCTATATATATATATATTTGTCCTTACTGACAATCTCTCCTTGATGAGATATTGTCATAATAATTTCCTTTCTTTTTTTAAGCAGGCCTTCCTTTAATTCCTTGAACATATTTACATTGACTATTTTGCAGTCTTTGTCTGACTTGGTTTGACAGCTTGACCCTCTCAGAGGCAGTTTCTGTTGCCTGCTTTTTCTCCTGTTTGTGGGTCATTCTCTCCTGTTTCTTTGCATGTCTTATAATTTTTGTTGAAAACTGAATATTTCAGATAAAATATTATAGCAAATTTATATATTGATCTCCACTCTATGGAACTTGATATTGTGTTGTTTGCTTGTTTTACATTTATTTATTTATTCATTTATAGAGACAGAGTCTCACTCTGTTTCCCAGGCTAGAGTGTAGTGGTACAGTCATACCTCACTGCAACTTTAAACTACTAGGTTCAAGTGATACTCCTGCCTCAGCCTCCTAAGTAGCTAGGACTAGGTGTGCACCACCATGCCTGGCTAATTTTTTAATTTTTTGTAGAGATGAGGTCTTGCTATGTTTCCCAGGCTGATTTCAAACTCCTAGCTTCAAGGAATCCTACCACAAGGGCCACTTTAATGCTAGGATTACAGAATGTGAGCCACTGCGCTTAGTAATTAGGCTGGACTATTTTAGTAATTAGGCTGGACTATTTTAGTAAAGTCTATTTCCCCAGAAGTGCATAGTCTGTGATGTTGCTCCTCAGAAAGTAAAGGCTTGGGCATGCACACAATCATCTTGGAATAACAGTGATTTTATCAAGGCTCTCTTTGACCATGTCTTATTTTGATTTCTCTAAGCTCTCTCCATCTGTTGGTATCATACCTAGCTGTTAGCCTCTACTAATTCCTGGCTGATTGCTCCATTGTTTCCCACAAGGTCCTGGGGCATAAACTGCTCTATAATCTAAATAAATTAAATATAGGCTCCTTTGAGGGGCAGTTTTTGAGACCAGTCTTTGAGGTTTGTTCTAATTTTATAGGGCTCTACCTGGCTATGTCTTTGTGCAGTTTCCTCTGGTAAATTAGTTGGTTTATGGTTTTGCTTGTTGCTCTCAAGGAGCTGTCAGCTTGCTCTTAACCCATTTATGCCTGAAGTTGCAATGTTTTCAATTTTTGCAATCAGACCTTGAGGATGACCTCAAGCAGTAGGATATAAATAACTCCCACATGCTTAGCGTTCCAATAATGGAACACTAGGCATAATTAATTGCCTACAACCAGTATCTCCATTATCTTTGGAAGAGTTTCTTTAGGACTGAAATTCCCTTCAGTCTGCTCCAAATAAAGTCAGTACCCTTGGAAAAATCTGTGGAGCATTCTGTTGCTATGACTTGCCTCTCTTCCTGGGCAAAACTTCTGCCATTGCTCCAGAACTGAAGTCAGTGACAGTGGCCCATTTCTCAGAGTGACACTCTAGCTTTACACATAAGTCTTCTTGGCCTTTCTCTTCCAGTCAGTGAGCTGAAGTGAGAATGACTGGAGCTTCGTGTTCTCAGTCTCTCAAACCTAGAAAAGTGCTTCTGTTCTATAAGTAGGGGCTGGGTAGAGAAAGAGGGTCCAGGACTTCTCAGTCATTCTTGGGTAGAATAGAACCTCTGCAACACAGAATTGGAAGGAATGAGAAATGCTAGTGGACTATCCCTTCAGGTAAGATATTCTTGACTGACAGGTCAGGGAAGATGAAGTCTTCTTGATTGCATCCGCCAGAGTAGAGCTTTGTCATGCTAACTTGTGGGCTTGGAGGGAGAGAATGGAAGGTTTTTGTGGCTCAGTTTCCAGTCTTTTTCTATTCTTACTGAGATATAGAAAATTTTCTTTAAAAAATGTTTATTAATTTGCTGTATGCCCTTGGGATAATTTCCAAAGACTTTAAATCATTGTTTGTTTTATAATGTGTATCAATTTTGATTGTTCCACTGGGGAGAGGGTCCACAGAGCTTCTCACATTTTGGCTGGAAGTCATCTCTTGATTTCTGTTGTTTTTGAAACCATTCCAGAGCATGGGAATTTTCTGTGGAGCTCTAAATCTGATCAGTCTCCTCCACGTGCAGCAGGCTACCATTCCTCACGGAAACCACTCTATAGAGCTTGGAGTGGAATGGGAGCAGCCCCAAGATAAAATCACAGAGATTCCATTCTTCTCATCAAAGTTCAGTCATTCTTAAATAAGTGTTGTCTGATTTATTGGATACCTTTGGTTACTTTTCAGAGTTTTGCAATGAGTGTTTTTGATGATTTTGTCCAGTTATTTCAGGGAGAGGATTTGCCAAGCTTCTTATTTCACCAGTCCAAAAATGCTGTCCTAATACTCGGCTTCTATATTTACAATATTCACTAAAGATTAACAAGCAACTTATTAATATTTTATAAAGAAAATATAAAGATAAGTCATGGTCTCTGCCCACTCCCATTTATCTTTCTAGTTTGTTCCTTTTCCCCACTTGCTCTGGGCAGATCCTAGAATACCATGTGCCCTTATATACCTTATGGCTGTGTTTAGCTGGAGAACTCTAACTGGTACATTAGCCTATTCACTAGCAGAAATAGGAAACAGACAAGCAGGAGCCTGTCCCTTATCTTCCTCCAGAAGTCTCCCTCTAGTGTCCCTTAATTAACATAGACCCTAATAGGAAAGCAGCTAAAGTTTGCAGAGTCCCAGCCACAGAATCACAAAACAGAGAACAGAAAAGTAGTTTGGAGTTGAGGGCCAATAGCTTAAGAGTAGGCACACTATCCATCTATCTAGAGGTACTCAGTCTTTTCCAAGAACACTTCCTGAACATCCTTCTCCCTAAGAAATGCTGAGGTTCCTTCTGTGTGTGCCTGTAGAACCTCAACCTCACTGTCACAAATAAATAGTGCTTATCACAATTTTTTGTTTGCTTGTTTCTGTATCCTCTGTGTATTAGTTATCTACTGCTATGTAACTTAGTAATTTAAAACGACAAACATTTATTATCTCATGGTTTGTGTAGTTGAGAACTTAGGAGTGGCTTATTTGGGTGGTTCTGGCTCAAGACCTCTAATGAGGTCTCTGTCCATATGGCAGCTGGAGATACACTCATCATCTGAAGGCCTGGCGTAGGCTGGAAGATTTACTTCCAAGATGGCTGACTCAGAGGGCTGTTGTCAGGAGGCCTCCGTTCTTTGCTGTCTGTGAGCAAGGTCTCAGTTCTTCGCCACTTCCCATGGACTGTTGAGTGTACTCATGATGTGGCAGCTGATTTTCCCCAAAGCAAGTAATCCAAGAGAGAAAGCAAGGAGGAAATCACAATGCCATCTATGACCTACTGTCACATGTCATAACTTCTACCAAATTATATTTGTTAGAAGCAAGACAAATCCATTATTACTCAGAGGAGGGCAACTGGGTTCCACTTCTTAGAGGGTAGAGTACCCAAGAATTTATGGACCTCTTTGGTGTTGCATGTTTAATTAATGGTAACCTCCAACTGAATTAACATTTAGAAGTCTTTTACTTCAGAATTAAGCTTCAAATGGACATTTTAAGAGAAATTTGTCTAGTTATTAAATACAATTACGTTTATTAAAAACACCTTTTTAAATTCACTCTGCTACTCTTTCTCAACTTCCTATTTGCAATGTGAAAAGAATAAATTTAAAAAGTTCAGAAAGATATGTTCTAAAAGAACAAAACCAGTTTTATCACTCTCTGTCAATCAGGACCTGGATCTTCATGTAAATATCTTCACGTATACAGATAACTCACTGGACCACATGACCATCATAGCACAGGTCAAACAACACCTGGCACATGTAAAATTTTGTTGCATGAATGAAAGAAAAATAGAAACATACTTTAAAAGTGAGAAGGTTAGATGTTCATTAATGTTCAAACCTGTGTTTGTGTTTCTGAGGGCTATGGGTGTGGATATATGTGTGTGGGTGTGTGCAGGGGTTTTCTTTTTTTTTTGTATATATGCTATAGAGAAGTGTGTATATTGTGACTGAAGGGTAATATTTGTTTACCTTTGGTAGTTCTGTCCATTATGACTGAAATAAGAATTCAGTTCAAATGTTGCAAATACAAGGAAAAGACTAATACTCTAAGACAGCATTCCAAGACAACCTGATATTCTAGCTTATAAAAGCTTCTCACATGCATACGCTAGCAATTTGACACCCTAATACCTCTTTAAAAATTATTTTGTGAAGCCATGAATAATATTTCAGATCAAAAAACCAAAGTACTAAGTGCTTATATGATTTAAGGCCATATATCCTATTAAACAACAGATTTAAGATAGAACTTGTCTCTTGACTATCAATCCAGTTAATTTGTTATGCCATTTTACCATTTCTGAAAAAAAGAGAATTACCTTTTGTTTGAAAGTTCATATATAATATTTTAAGACAAATCAATACTGATGTGAGGATACACATTTTATACTTTGATAGTAATAATCAAATTGAATTACCTTTAGGGGAAAAAAACTTTCACCCCTGAATTGGGGTAATTCTGGATGTGTGGGGCTTTTTACTTTACTTTAAAGGAGGCTCTGGAAGTGGCCTCAGGCTAGCAAGAAATGTTGTAAAAATGGAGATGCTGCTGTGTGTCCAGGAAGATGATGGTTTAAAGAGGAATGAATCTGCTATAGGGTAGCAAAGGTATATAGCTTTCAAAAAAGCAAAACGGAGAAAAATGTGAGAGCCTTAGAGAGAGGAGAGGGTCAGTGGAAAGGATGACATGGCTGTCTAAAGATGTGGAGAGTCATCAGAAGTCTGGGAAAATGTGGGTTAGGGCCAAATGAACCTGAATACTGGAAGGATTCTCATAAGATGCAGGATAGTTGGAAGTAAGGGCACTGGAATCAGAAACCTGTAGATTCAACTCCTAACCCTGTCCCCTACCTCAGTCTCCTCACTTGTAAAACAAGATAATTGCACACAGATTCGTCATGGAGACAACTGTTTCAGTGCAAGCAAAGGTCCTAGTGCATTGTAGGTGGTCAATAAATGGCACCTTTAATTAGTTTGAAGTAGTGACAGTAATGTGATAGGAAGGGACAGTTCCAAGGAGAAACTTTTAACTTGAACAGTCTTAGCCCTTCTCCAAGTCCCTGGAATCTGACTTTGACTTTATCTGTGGATGTTTGCCACCTATGCACTGTCTTTCTGACTCCAGATTACAAATTATTTAACCTGCTGAACTATCTTCCACCTACATTGACTCTTAGCAGTCTGTTCTAGTTCTTGCTGTCCTGTCCTACTAATATTTGATGTTAACTACGTGGGCTTCAAAGAAGTTGTTGAAATACTTTAAAAGGTACATATCTCTTTGCATGCTTTGAGAACCTCAGGCTTTTCAAACTCCTTCCTTTTTAGAAATGATATATTAAGGACTGGCATATGGATGGTTTTCACGAAGTATGACTGAAAATGGGATTGAAATCAGGTTTGCTATGTTCATAGAATTTTAAAACTTTGGACAAGTTCAGAACATCATTGTTAATAGATCATCAAGATGTGATGGGCTTATAACCACGACATTCTAATTAGAGAGATTGTGGGGGAGAAATTAGCATTTCAAATGACTTAAAGCTGGATGAGAGAATATTTTAGAGACTAGAAAGCATTTTTTGAATTTATCTTAAATAGATATTACTTTCTGTATTTTGCTAAGATAATGGCATCATCATAAAGAAAATGGGAAAGATGTGGCAAGGCTACTTTATATATCTATAATGAAACCCTAATCTACGTTTTGTTTGATAAATGGGAATATAAGATAATAGTGATGCTGTGTACAGATGCGCCCCAGCTTACATGGGGTTATGTTCCATTAAACCCATCATAAGTTGAAAATATCATAAGTTGAAGATGCATTTAATACATCTAACCTACTAAATATCATAGTTTAGCCTAGCCCACTTTAAATGTGCTCTGAACACTTACATTAGCCTACAATTGGGCAAAATCATCTGGCAACCCAGTAGTACACTGTAGAATATTGGTTGTTTACCCTTGTGATTGTGTGGTGGACTGGGAGCTGAGGCTCCCTGCTGCTGCGCTGCCTCCCAAGAGAGTATCCTACAGCATATTGCTAGGGAAAAAGATCAAAATTCAAAATTGGAAGTACGGTTTCTATTGAATGTTTTTCACTTTTGCACCATTTTATGAGTCAAAAACTCATAAGTCAAACCCTCACAAGTTGGGGACTGTGTCATTAAGTGCACACAAAATTATATATATATGTCACTTTAAGGAATTTGTACTTTCAAGGAGCTCCTTTTCTTCTGTGTGTGCAGAACAGTCTGACAGCGAGCAAATGTGGGAAATGACACTCTGTCCAGGTTTTTGTAAAGTCAATTTATTGCGGTACAATTTACGTTCAGTAAAATTCACTATTTTTTTGTTTACAGGTGTAAGCTTCGATGATAATGTAACTACCACCACAATCAAGATAGAGAATAATTCCCCACTACCCAAAACTTTTACTCATACACCTTTGTGTTCAGCCTTTGTCCCTAATCCCAGACCTTTACAAACCCGCCCTTAATTTATTTTCTGCCATTATGGTTTTGCCTTTTCCAGAATGTTATATAAGCCTTTTTAGTCTGTGTTCTTTTTACTTCGCATACTGAATTTGAGATGCATATTATAGTACTTGTGTATCTCGTTGCCACTGAATTATAGCATTCAGCAGTATGGATGTATCCCAGCTTGTTTAATTAGTCGAAGGACATTTGACGTATTTTCCAGTTTTTGGCAATTGTGAATAAAATCTCTCTATAAATAATCACATATAAACTTGTGTGTGAACATAAGTTTTCATTTCTCTGGTGTGGCGTTGCTGTGTGGTAAGTCTGTTTTAACATTATAAGAAACTGTCAAACTGTTTTGAAGTGTCTGCACCATTTTTGCGCTCCATCAGCAATGTGCCAAAGTTGACCTTCTAATAGGTGTGTAGTACAATCTCACTGTGATTTTATTTTTATTTCCCTAATGACAGATGATGTTGAGCATCTTTTTATATGCTCATTTACCATCTCTATATCTTTTTTGGATGAAATGTTTAAATTTTGGCCATTTTTTACTTTGGTTGCTTATTATTATTGAATTTGGCAATAGGTAGGTAGGTAGATTAGATAGATAGATAGATAGATAGATAGATAGATAGATAGATAGATAGATGATAGAGATGATAGATAGAGATAGACAGGAGATGGTGAAGGGGCCTGGTGACCTTACAGCTCCCAGTTTACAGCCCTACTGAGGGTTGGGACACTCATGCTCTTGGCTTCCATAAGACACCAACTGTCCATCTAAGGCAACCGCCATTTCATTTTACATAAACCCACATCCGTTTTTTGTTACCTGCAACCATTGAGTCCTAACTCATGAACAGGAAGAAGGACCGCCAATCCAGAGATTGGCAGGCTACAAGAGCAGCCTAGGCAGAGCATTGAGGCTACAATGGATATTAATGGTTCTATTGTACTGCAGCTAAGTTGGCACTGAAACCACAAGAGACAGTCCTCCCCTCTTTTCCCTTCCCCTTTCCAAAGTAAGAGGCACTTCCACCTGTGGCTACCATCACAGGCCCACAGGGAGCACTGCCAGACTACCACCAATGTTCCCTTATGGCCCAAGGGTTCTTCAGTCAGCCTTTGGTGAATGATGCCTGGCCTGGTACTGATGCTTCGGGGCAATGGGCTCCCGTCTGGTGCAGAGCAGGTCCAGAAATGCCATATAAGAGACAAGTGCTGGAATCAGGGACCTCAAGAGGCTGCTTGTTGCTCTCCTCCATTGTGGCCGAGCTGGTACTTATAGACAGCAAGTCTCAGGCTCACCCAAGGCCCTCAATATAGTTCCCGGATATTGCTGCTGGTTATTCAAGGCCCAAGTGCTCTGCAGTTAGCAGGTGATAACTGCTGCCAGGACTGGGTTCTGTCCTTCAGGTAGCAGGTTCCCTTCTGACCCAAGATATGTCTAGAAATGTCATTCGGGAGCTAGGGCCTGGAGCAGCAGCCTCACAGCTCTGACCCATACCCTATCCTGCTGTGGCTGAGCTGCTATCCTAAATGCAAGACAAAGTCCTCACCACTCTTCCCTCTCCTCCCCTCAAGCAAAGGAAGGGGTTTCTTTTGGAGCTGTGAGCTGTGCAGCCTGGAATTAGGGGAGGGGTGATGCCAGCACTCCCTTAGCCATCCCAGCTGGTGTCTCAGAAAGTTGTGTGCTCCCCAGTCCACTGACTCTGGGCCAAGTTCAGCACTAGTAGCAGCTCATCTAAAAGTTGCAGTCCTTGTGGCCTAGACTGTCTTTCGAGTTTACTTAGAGCCCCAGAGCACTTTAGCCTGCAGCGGCGAGGCTTGTGGGAACTCAAGTTCCAATAACCCGGATGGGAAATTCTGCTCTGGCTAGGGCTGGTTTAAATACTCTCTCTGTAGGGGGGCATCAGCTGAGTTTGGCCCAGTTTTGCTTTCTGCTATAACAGGGCAGCACTGAGTTCAATGCCTCACAGTTGCTGTGCACTCTCTCTGTCTCCGCCTAGTGCACAGAAACACTCTCCACACAACGTCACCACTGCCGAGATTTGAGGGTGGGGTTTTTCGTACCTCTTCAGTGCCTCTTTTCAGTGATATGGACTTAAAACGAGGTACTGATTTTTGGTTCTTATAAAGGTGCTTTTTTTGTGTTGATAGTTGTTAAATTGGTGTCCTTGCAGGGGGTGGGTGGAGAGGGTGGTGATTGGTGGAACCTTCTATTCTGCCATCTTGCTCCACCTCCCACAGGTCCTTTTACCAGCATAATTTCTTGAAAAGACAAAATTTCTTCATTGAATTGCCTTTGCACCTTCATCAAAAACCCATTGACCATATACATGTGGGTATACACAGAGAATCTTTATTTTTTTTCTGTCAACCTATGTGTCTGTCTTTTCACTGACACCATACTGTCTTAATTACTACAGCTTCCTAGCAAGTCTTGAATTGAACTACTATGTGTTTGTAAGAGGACAAGTCACCAGTGGCCTTGGCCAACGCAGTTCTTCTCCCTCTTGCTTGCATTTCTTGGGAAGAATGTATCGATAATGCAAAATCATGAGATAAAGAGGAAATGTCTGTAACAATCAAGGTTTTGTCCTTGTTCCACCCAGAATGGGATGTTCTACAATGCTTGTACGCAGCAACCCAAGTGGTACGCAGAAGGTAAAACTTGGAGGAGAGTACTTTTGAAGTTGCAGTATGATGACAGTGCAGACAAAACAGGTGTTCCTGAGCTTGCTCACCATGGATCCTGGGCTTCTGTTTACCTCCAATAGTGCTCTTCTTTTTCAAAACCAATTGATTATTCTATTTCCCTTACCTTTCAACATAAATTTTAAAATCAAATTGTTGATTTATACAAAAAGTACCCCACTGGATTTGTATTTGAATTTTATTGAATCTATAGATCAATTTTGGGAGAACTAATATCCTAATCATATGGAACTTGCCCATCCACAAACATGGCCCATTTATTTATGTCTTCTTTGATTTCTTTCATCATGGTTTATGGTTTGCAGTATACAGATCTTGTGTGTTTCATTAGATTTATACCTATTTCCTGTTTTCTGTACTATTCTTAATCATGCTGTGTTTTTAATTTCAATTTTAAACTGATGATTGATAGAATAACAATAAAACTTTATATTAAGGAGCTGGCCTGAAGAAAAAAACTTTATATTAGCCTTGAACCTTATAGTCTTGCTGACACTAAATAGTTCTGGTAGATTTTATGTAGATTCTTTGGAATTTTCTATTTAGATAATCATATTGGCTGTGAAGATACATAGTTGTATTTTCCTTTATCCAAATTGTATGCCTTTTATTTTATGTCTTTCTAACACCTTCAGTATAATGCTGAATAAGAACAGCAGGCGTGAACATTATTGACTTTTTTTCCTTATCTTGGGGCAAAGAAGTCTTTCACCATTGAGTGTGATATCAATATAGGTTTTCGTAAATGCCTTTGAGTTAAGAAAACGCCTTTCCATTTTTAGTTTACCATAACTTTTCGTTGTGAAGAATGCTGAATTATGTTACATAATTTTCCTGTTTATACTGAGATTATCATAGAGTTTTTCTTCTCTAGCCTAATGATATGGTGATTACTTTGATTGATTGATCTTCAAATGTTGAACAAGGCTTTTATTACCAAGATAAGCCTCACTTTGTCAGGATATATTATCCATCTTATAAATTGCTAAATTCAATTTGCTAATACTTTGTTGAGGATGTTTGCCTCTGTGTTAATTCTAGTTTTGAAATTAGGGTTTTGGAATCTCTTTTTCTCATAAAATGAATTGCAAAGTGTCATCAGTGCTTCTATTTTCTGAAAAAAAAATCAGTAGAATTGTTATTATTTATTTCTTATATTTGGTCAGATTTGCAAATAAAACCATTTAGGCCTGATTTTTCATTAGGAATTATGAAAAATCCTGATGCAGATTTTTCATTAGGAATGTAGTTTCTCCCAAAGCTATAGAATTTTCAGGTTATCTATTTTTCTTAAGTGAATGTTGGTAGTTTGTGTCTCTCAAGGAATTTTCTCATTTCCTTAGAGTTGCAGAATTTATAGATATAAGATTATTTAGTATTCCCTTATCAGTCTTTTAATATCTGTTATATCTGTAATAATATTCCCTCTGTCATTTCTAACATTGAAACTTTGTGCCTTCTCTCTTTTTAGTCATCCTGAGCAGTAACATTGATCTTTACAAAGAATTAGCTTTGTTTCACTCATTTACTTTGTTTCGATTTTTTAATTTCATTGATTATTTGCTCTTATCTACATTATTATCTTCCTCTGCTTACTTTGGGTTTAATTTGTTTTTCTTTTTCCAGTTTCTTAAGACAAAAGATTAGTTTATTGATTTTAGACCTTTGTTCTTTTCTAATACATGTATTTAATGTTACAACTTATCCTTCAAACACTGCTTTACCTGCATCCCCATATTTTGACATATTGTTTTCATATTCATTTCATTAAAAATATTTTTCTAGTATTCTTATGACTTCTTATTTGTCCCTTGAGTTATGTAGAAGTATATTGTTTCTTTCAAAATATTTTGGGGTTTTCCAAACATTTTTTGTTAGACCATTTGATATTATTTCTCATCTCTAGGGTAATCTATACTGGTTTTTTTCTTCACTCTTTTTTTTTCAGTAGAATAATTTTCATTGACCTATCTTCATATTCACTGATTCTTTCCTCATGCTTGTCAACTCTACTGATAAGGCCATCAAAAGCATACTTCATCTTGATGACTGCTTCTGCTGATAATACCAACAATTTGGTCATCTCTGAGTCTATTGATTGCCTAGCTCTTTACTGTGGATTATTTTTCTTCTTTTTCTGTACATCTCATACTTTGTTTATTATTGAAAGGCATAATGTTTAAAACAATGTAGATTAACATAAACAGTATCCGTGCAAAGAAATGGATACACATCTTCTCCTGAGCCATGAGGTAGAGAGGAGCATTGACTCAATCTAGTCAGTCCAGCTGTGTTTGAGGTTTTTGTTGCAAATTTTTCTGGTTACTTGGTGCTTAAGGTCATTATTGTTTTGACAAAGAGCTTTTCTCAGTGTTCCTATTTCACCCTTAGCTTAGTCCTTCCTTGTGTGTCAATGTCCCAGAAAGAGCTTCTCTTCATGCTCTTGTCCCTTCTTCCATGGTAGATTGCTGTTGCTTTCTACCTGGTGCTGCCTAGCCTACTGGGGGAACAAGTGAGATTCTCTTTTGTTGGGGATCAGCTCAATCCTAGGTAGGGTCTTGTGTTCATGTTATTTTGTAGGGTTAGGGAAAGGCCATCTCAGTGATCCTGTCCTCTTCTTCACAGTATTAGAAAAATCTCTAATGGTCTGGGCCGAGGACAGTTTCCTGTCTCTCCCCAGGATGGTTTTCTGCCCTTCCTCAAAAAGTTCACAGTTTATTATTTTTCCATTTTCCCAGCCACAGGGGTCTTCATATGTGTCTTGAAATCACAGAGTTTGCTGCCCTTCTGCCAGCAGCATAACATTTTAGTGTTCTTAGGGGAAGGGCATGAGGGAGCTGTATGTCTTTTCCTTTGAGGCAGTTACCCTCCCCCTCCAGGCCTGCATTAGTGAGGTCCGGTCTCCTGCCCTGACCCATCTTTCTCATGAGTGCCCAGTGGAGGTCCAAAACACAGAGGTACGAGGTAGGAACAAAGTCTCTCTTTTTTTTTTTTTTTTTTTTTTTGAGATGGAGTCTTGCTCTGTCGCCCGGGCTGGAGTGCAGTGGCCGGATCTCAGCTCACTGCAAGCTCCGCCTCCCGGGTTCACGCCATTCTCCTGCCTCAGCCTCCGGAGTAGCTGGGACTACAGGCGCCCGCCACCTCGCCTGGCTAGTTTTTTTTTTTTGTATTTTTAGTAGAGACGGGGTTTCACCGGGTTAGCCAGGATGGTCTTGATCTCCTGACCTCGTGATCCGCCCGTCTCGGCCTCCCAAAGTGCTGGAATTACAGGCTTGAGCCACCGTGCCCGGCGGAACAAATTCTCTTTATGTGCAAAGTCCCTTTATATCTGTGCTCCCAAAAGTTCAATACTCTCATACTAGCCCACATTCAGCCTTTAGAAATTCATTTTTAAAATTTAGCTGAATTCTTCTTACTCATTTATATGGCAGTTCATCCTCTTCCCCTGCTCTCTTTTCAAAAGTGAGTCAGTATTTGTGTTCTTTCTGCTCTGCCTTTCATTAGATTTTAAGTTAGATAGTTGGCCTGTGACCTTAATTTCTGAATTAAGTGAAAGTTATTTTGTAGATTATCCGGATTTTTCTTTTTTATGACGGGAGTGATGATGCCTCTTGCAGCTAAGTCCTCCAAGGTTTATTTTAAAGGAAACAAAATTATGTCAGGAAGACAAGGTCCTTAGACCAGGAAATATAACTTAAAGAAAGCAATAAGTTAGTTTGTTCAGTAAGCTAACTGGGCATTAATAGTCTATGACTAATGGTAAATAACTGTATTCTATTCCTCTTTTGATTGAGAAGATGATGGTGTTAAATGAATCTATGAGAGATTTTGCTCAGTCTGTAAAATTGGGGATGGAAGCTGATTTGTAAGTGAAAAGAGTATACTTAAATAAATTAATGAAAAATATAATGGTAAGTGCTAAAACAGGGGTTCGTATATCTTTTTTTCTTTGTTCATGGAAGCCTTTTATGATCTATGTACTTTTTCTCAAAACAGTGTTATTAAATGCATGAATTTAAATATAAAAGATTATAAAGAAAACCAATCATATTAAATTACAGTTTTCTAAGTGTTTTATTATGATATATAAATATACCTCCTTCCTATTATGCAACATTAAATAGCAATATCTAGTGTGGGCCTAATTGCTATAATTTCAAAGTAGTGCTAAGAGTAAATGGCACTTTGTGATACCTGCAACAATTGTAGCATGATACGAAATATTATAATTTCCATTGATAAAAATCTTGGATATCACTAACACTGCTGAGCTTTACTGCCTACATTCAAATTAGAGAAAATGCTGAACTTCAATTAGATGTTAGTGAAAAATAAAGATGTAATCTTTTTCCCATCTAAGTTCACAGACTTCTCTAAATTCTATATTGAGATCTCCCAAGGGGACCCCTGACTAAGAACCTCTGTGCTAAAAACAGAGAACCATCAACAGCAATCAGAGATAGAAGTAGGAAAAACAGAGAAGGCATCAGGGAAATTCCACATGGATGTCCCAGCATCTGAAAAATTATACAACTGAGGATGAGTATAATACAATCCGAGAACTGAAAATAATTTTTTTTTGAGACATTGTCTTGCTCTGTCACTCAGGCTGGAGTGCAGTGGCATGATCTCAGCTCACTGCAAGCCCTGCTTCCTGGGTTCACGCCATTCTCCTGCCTCAGCCTCCCGAGTAGCTGGGACTACAGGCGCCTGCCACCATGCCCGGCTAATTTTTTGTATTTTTAGTAGAGATGGGGTTTCACTGTGTTAGCCAGGATGGTCTCGATCTCCTGACCTCGTGATCCGCCCGTCTCGGCCTCCCAAAGTGCTGGGATTACAGGCAATAATTTGGTATTTTTAAACAGTACTACTACTAGTTACCATTTTAAGGGTATATTATAATAATATCAAGTACTGTATAAAGTATATTATAAATATTTTTCATACAATTAATTTCATGATTTGGCTCTCTGCTTGCCTATTTTTGTTGTAAAGGAGTGCTTGTGATTTTTACACATTGATTTTGGGTCTTGAGACTTTGCTGAAGTTGATTATTAGTACTGTATTAAGTATATTATAAATATTTCTCATGCAATTAACTCATCACAACATCCCTTTGAGGCAACATATTTGATCCCCATTTTAGAGATGAAAAACTTGGGATCTAGGGAGTATGAAGCCTCCAGCTTTGTTCTTTTTGCTTAGAATTGTCTTGGTTATACAGGGTCTTCTTTGATTCCATATGAAATTTAAAATAGTTTTTCCTAATTCTGCGAAGAATTTCAATGGTAATTTTATGGGAATGGCATTGGATCTATAAATTACATTGGGCAGTATGGCCATTTTCTTGATATTGATTCTTCCTATCCATGAGAATGGAATGCTTTTCCATTTGTTTGTATCCTCTCTTATTTCCTTGAGTAGTGGTTTGTAGTTCTCCTTGAAGAGGTCCTTTGCATCCTTTGTTAACTGTATTCCTAGGTATTTTATTCTCTTTGTCGTAATTGTGAATGGGAGTTCATTCATGATTTGGCTCTCTGCTTGCCTTTTGTTGGCGAAAAGGAATACTTATGATTTTTGCACATTGATTTTGTATACTGAGACTTTGCTGAAGTTTATCAGTTCAAGGAGTTTTTGGGTTGAGATGATGGGATTTCCTAAATATAAAACCATGTCGTCTGCAAAGAGAGACAATTTGACTTCCTCTCTTCCTATTTGAATACCCTTTATTTCTTTGTCTTGCCTGATTGCCCTGGCCAGAATTTCCAAAACTATGTAGAATAGAAGTGGTGAGAGAGGGCATCCTTATCTTATACTAGTTTTCAAAGGGAATGCTTACAGCTTTTGCCCATTCAATATTGGTTGTGGATTTGTCATAAATTGCTCTTATTATTTTGAGATGTGTTCCATCAATACCTAGTTTGTTAAGAGGTTTTTCTTAACATGAAGGGATGTTGAATTTTACAAAGCTACAGTAACCAAAACAGCATGGTACTGCCACCAAAACAGATATATAGACCAATGGAGCAGAACAGAAGCCTCAGAAATACTACCACACATCTACAACCATCTGATCTTCCTCAAACCTAACAAAAACAAGCAATGGGGAAAGGATCTCCTATTCAGTAAGTGGTGCTGGGAAAACTGGCTAGCCATATGCAGAAAACTAAAACTGGACCCTTTCCTTACACCTTGTACAAAAATTGACTCAAGATGGATTAAAGACTTAAATGTAAAACCTCAAACCATAAATATCCTAGAAGAAAATCTGGGCAATACCCTTCAAGACATACGCATGGTCAAAGACTTCATGACTAAAACACCAAAAGCAATGCCAAAAAAAGCCAAAATTGACAAATGGGATCTAATTAAACTAAAGAGCTTCTGCACAGCAAAAGAAACTATCATCAGAGTGAACAGGCAACCTACGGAATGGGAGACAATTTTTGCAATCTACCCATCTGACAAAGGTTTAATATCCAGACTCTACAAAGACCTTAAACAAATTTACAAGAAAAAAACAACCCCATCAAAAGGTGGGGTCATCTTTTGTTTGCTCCAGATTTTTAAGAGTACTAAAACTTCAGATTTTACATAATTATCTGGATTTCTGGCTTGGCTTGAAAAAGTGACTGGCACCACTAGGCTTGTAGTACCAAATGGAAAATGCTCTAGCTGAATGCGTTGCCTTTTATAAACTAGACACAGGCATTTCAGTGCCCCATAGGTGCCACCATTCTGCCAACCCCAGAGTCTCAAAACATAGAGCCATTCTTGACTCTGCTGTATCACCCTTCATATTCATTCAGCAAGTCAGGTTCTCTACAATATTCTTTGCTTCAATTTCATCTTCTTAATTCTAACTTCAAGAATGATTTCAAGACTTTATTACCTCCTGATGATAATTATAACAATAACAGTTAACATATGTCAAGCAACACTCACTGCGTTAAGCATTTTACATGGACCATCTCTTTTAATCCTCACAACAGCCCTTAGAGATGAATTCCATCATAATCCTCATTCTATAGCAGAGAACTGTGAGACCCTAGAAGCTTAACACATCGGCCCAAGATCTCAAATCCTGCAAGTGTTGGAATCTCACTCTGGACACTGAATTTTTGACCATACAAATCACAGTCTAGGGAGTTTCAAGCTTAGGCACAGGTAGTTTTGGCTCTGGTGCTCTGAAGCCTTTCCAAAGGGGTAGAAAGGAACAGGATTCTTTAAGGGCATCATTTCCCCTTCCATATACTCAACATCCATAAATATTTTTTCATACACCAGATTCACCTGCTAACTCAACTGAAGTCTCAGAGCCCCTCTCAGTGTGACCCTTCTCTCCCTGCTTATCTCTCACCCATCCTGAGTCTTATCAGAGTACTTTGACCAGGGTGTGAAACACTCTAGGCAGTAGATTAAAAAAACAATTTGAAGTACTGGTGTAGGTTTTAGAAACAGTAAATAGCTTTATCAGTTGGTTAACAAATGCTTTGGAGTTCCAATTGAGTTCCAAGTTCCACTTCAACCTGGGATGCAGCAAGCTGGGGTGCCACTGTGAACCTAACAGCACCCTAATAATTTGGTTTGTTTGTTTTGTTTATGGTTTTTGTTTTGCTATTATATATGTAATATTATATATATTATACATTATGCTAGCTATTATATTATTACCTTCAATGTACCACAGACTTCGAATTCTTTGTTGCCTTCTGCTTAGGGTGGGGGCTGAGATGCAGGAGGGTTTTTCCTCAGTGTTCCTGCTTCCTGCTGTGCTCTCAGCCATCTCTGTTAGCCAGTATTACAAGGCTCCCCCTTCACCAGCTGCAGCCTGCCGTTTTTACTGTTGTTTCTTGGGGTAGGGCAGGAGAGAGACTCCATTTTCCTGGTCCAACCTCTGTCTTTGGCAAGCACCTGCTCCTCCTTCCCATGGCAGCCACACTCTGCCTTGTATCAATGGTTGGTCTTGGGTGGGAGGTGCCTGCCCTACTCATGGTGGTAGCAGATTTCCGCTTGATATCAGCATATATCCTGGGTCCAAGACAGCTTCCCGCCCCTTCCCTAGGGGTAAAGGTCTTATTCTTCCACCTCCTCCCTTTGCAGTAGATTTTTGCTCACCTCCTGGGGAAGGAGAACCATACCTGCCCTTCCTCCACTGAAGTAAGGCTCTTGCTTAAGGAGAGGGCTTTATGCCCCATCCCCTAGCTGCTGCCAATTACTTCCTTCATGCCTGCACCAAATAGGAGTACCCTCTCAATCTCCTGGTCTTCTCTGAGTCTTTCTCATAAATACCAGTAGAGGATCATAGGGAAGAGCTCATGGGTGATTGTGACCTCCTCTTTTCTGGTGATCCCAGCTATTCTGAATTAGCACACTAGCTCACATTTGGCCTTTAATAATTCATTTTAATTCTGGCAGCATTCTTCTTTCCTTTTTCTATTGCTCTCTTCTCTTTTTCCTGTGCTCTGCCAAAGATGAAATCATTTGTGTATTTCATCTCTCCCTGAAGGGGCTTGTTCCTCTTTAGAATTCCGGCCACTTGGTCATCTTGCTACTTGAGCTCCAGGATGTATTTGAGAAAGTTACATTTTTGTATATTATCTGGATTTTTTTTCTCATTGTTAGGGTGGAAGCAGTGGTTTTGAAGCTTATGACAATTTATGTAGAAACCGAAATCTTTATTGACCTTTTAAAATACAACTTTATGGGAGGCATATTTACATATGATTAATTCATCCATTTCAGATGTACAATGGAAGCTTCTTACAAACTGCACGCATTCACCAACGAGCCCTAGAATCCCTGCCTTAGTGAAACATTGTAACTGAAAAGAGTGTCAGAACCCTCAGGTACATATTCCAACATGGGAAATGGTTGGTAAATATTAGCTCAGAGGCAGAAAGTTGATTCTGGAGGCTATTGTGTGAGTCAAAAAAGGCAACTGGATTCATCACAACACACGGCCTCAGACTCCTATGATCATTTCCTCCTACTACCTGTTTCCCCCACCTCCAGTCTCCTTCCAGCTCAACCTACTTCATGTTTCATAGGGGTGTATTACCATCATCGTAAGTTAGAAAATTGTCATCATCCCAAGATGATTTTTACCTAGTTGCCCAGGCAACCACCGATGGGCTTTCTGTCTCTATAGCTTTGCCTTTTCTGGCTATTTCAATCAAGTGGACTCACAACGTGTCATCTCTTGTGTCTGGTTTCTTTCACTGAGCATAATAGTTGTGAGGTCCTTCCATATGCTAACATGTACTAGTAGCTCATTCCTTTTCATTGCTGAATATTATTTCATTGTGTTCATATGCCACATTGTGTCTATCCATTCACCAGTTAAAATACATTAGATTTTCTCTAATTTTTTGCTACTAAGAATAATGCTTCTAAGAACATGTACGTGCAAGTCTTTGTGTGGTTCATTAGTATTACCCTGCCCTATGATTAACATCAATGGAAAACTAAAATGACCCAGTCGAGGCAGGATTAATGGTCCACACCCTTCAAAAGTAAAGGTTTGGGTCATCCCACCAGGTAAAAAAAAAACATGACAAGCTGAGGTGCTTGCTGAAGGCAAAAGGCATATGGAATGGTAGTGGAGGATAAATATCAGTTATAACCATGTGAGTAGTTACATAAACAAGGACTGTAATTGTCATGAGTATTTCCTTCTTATTTTTGTATAAAAATGTATTGTGTGTATAAAGCAAATATGTTTGTTTTCTTTCCTCTTATCTCCTTATCATATAACATAAGATGCATTGACTTCGTATCATAGTATTTAAGTACTGTTCAGTTTATATTGTATCATTTTGACTATGGTACACAAGTTATAAGACATCAAGTATTCAAGTTATAGAATATGAAGAAGAAGAGTAAACATCACTCAACGACTTTATCTCCTTTTCTGGAGAAGAAGTTAGTAAGTTTTCAGTTGTATGCAGGATTGTATCATATTTTAGGTGGAATTACGACCTTGTCATTGTCTTCATTTGGAGATTAAGTATGATTTAAGGAGATGCATATGGGTGCTAACTTGACAAGGGGTAGACATGATGATTAATTTTATGTATCAACTTGACAAGGCCATGAGGTATACACATTTGATTAATCATTCTGGGTGTTTCTATGAGAGTGGTTTTTGGTAGATTAACATTTAAATTAGTAGACTGAGTAAAGCTAATTGTCCTCCCCAATGTAGGTGAGCCTCATCCAATTTGTGAAAGCCTGAATAGAACAAAAGGCTGACCCCCCTCTGAGTAAGAGAGAATTCTTCCTGCCTGAATGCCTTCACACTGAGATACGGGTTTTTGTCCTGTTTTCAGACTAGAACCAAAACATTGGCTCTTCCTGGACCTTCAGCCTACCAGCCTTTGAAGTGAACCTACACCACTGGCTCTCCTGGTTCTCATGCCTTCAAATTCAGACTGGTGACTAGCCCCCATCTTAAGGTCATCTCAGGGCCCCTCCCTGAGTCACTTCACTAGCACAAACTCAGATGTGCTCAAAAAGGGCTCATTATAAATAGGCAAAGATACTCCTATCATCATGAAATTCTAAGGTTTTTTGGAGCTCTGTGTCAGGAACCAGGGGCAAAGACCCAATATGTGTTTTATATACCACAGGGAATATTAACAAAACCAAAATCTAGTTCTTAAAAAAACGTTAAGTTGACCCGGCACGGTGGCTCACACCTGTAATCCCAGCACTTTAGGAGGCTGAGGCAGGTGGATCGCGAGGTCAGGAGTTCAAGACCAGACTGGCCAAGATGGTGAAACCTCGTCTCGACTAAAATTACACAAATTAGCCATGCACGGTGGCAGGCGCCTGTAATCCTAACTACTTGGGAGGCTGAGGCAGGAGAATCACTTGAACCCAGTGGGAGAAGGTAGCCGTGAGCCCAGATCATGTCACTGCACTCCAGCCTGGGTGACAGAGTGAGACTCTGTCTCAAAAAAAAAAAAGGAAGTCTCCCAAATGCTGATTGAGAGAAAGAGACAAAATACAGAATGAGATTAAATAACCATATATAATCCAGAAGCTAAAAGAGAGAATGTTAAGAAATTTATTAAACAGCAAATGTAAAACCTAGTAGTACTGATACATTTCCAAAAAATAGAGAATGCCAAAATTGTGTTAAGAAAAAACAGAAAACTTACATAGTTAGTGAGCATTAAGGAAGTAAAACACAGTAAACACTTTGTCTCCCTTTAAGTAAGCACTAGATTTAAATGGTTTTACAAGTGACAGCTATCAAACTTTTATGGAAGAACTCATTCTATCTTACGTAAATTGTTCTCGAAAGTAAAGAGAACACCCAAAATTCACTTTATAAAACTTTGTACCAAGGCTGATAAACACAGTACAATAAAAGAAAATTACAGGCCCATTTAACTTAGGAACATAAACTCAAAATCTTAAGTGAGATATTACTTACCCAAATCTACTAATGTAGAAGGTGAATAACATAATAGTGATAAATACCCACTCAGGTAATAAGAATCAGTGTAATTAGTGGTTTTATTTAATATTACTATTTCAACTTGTGAGGGCTCATGTTTGTTTACAAGGTTCTTTCTGGATTTAGGGCACATTGCAAGCAGGTGTGCTTTAGGAGATGAGACCCAATCATGGGTAACCTTTGCAGGTGTGCCATCAGTGTCTCTTCTCCTTTGAGGACACTTGTGTTGGTTTACAGCACTGATAATCTCCAACCTCATGCTTCTTATTTGTCAACTTTTTCATGAGTATAATATCGTCTGCCTTGCTTCTATCAAGTTCCTTTGCTCTGTTTTTTTGTTTTTTGGATAAACATTGAGAATCACATATGGTCCTGCTTTGTAACCATAGTCTTAAGCATAAAGTGTATACTAGCTTAAAAAGAAAATTATTTAGTGAGAGAAGACAAAACTTATTATATTGTGTAATTAATAAAGAGAAACTATCTTGGCAGGTTGTGTTCTCAAAATAATTTTCAATTATTGAGGTAATTGGGTTTATTTTAATGGTATTTGGTGGTGTTATAGTAAAAATACTTGTTATTTTGATGCTGAGAATGTGTAACATATTGTCCTATTGAAATGACTAGCAACTATATTTGACTTATGATAACTCACTTTTATAATTCAGGTTTTTAAAAAAATTACATTTCTCTAATAAGGTTAAGTGATCTTAACCTCATGATAAAATGAGATTCACCTCAAAAATGCAAGAATGTTTTCACACAGAAAATTTCTAAATGTAATTCACTGAAATACTACCTAGGGACTTACAGATAAAAATTAACACTTATTGTTTTTTAATTAAACTTTATGTTCTAGGGTACATGTGCACAACGTGCAGGTTTGTTACATATGTATACATGTGCCATGTTGGTGTGCTGCACCCATTAACTCGTCATTTACATTAGGTATATCTCCTAATGCTATCCCTCTCCCTTACCCCCCCTGCCACGACAGGCCCTGGTGTGTGATGTTATCCACCCTGTGTCCAAGTGTTCTCGTTGTTCAATTCCCACCTATGAGTGAGAACATGCAGTGTTTGGTTTTCTGTTCTTGCAATAGTTTGCTGAGAATGATGATTTCCAGCTGCATCCATGTCCCTACAAAGGACATGAACTCATCCTTTTTTTATGGTTCCATGGTATATATGTGCCACATTTTCTTAATCCAGTCTGTCATTGTTGGACATTTGGGTTGGTTCCAAGTGTTTGCTATTGTGAATAGTGCTGCACTAAACATACATGTGCATGTGTCTTTAGCAGCATGATTTATAATCCTTTGGGTATATACCCAGTAATGGAATGGCTGGGTCAAATGGTATTTCTAGTTCTAGATCCTTGAGGAATCGCCACACTGTTTTCCACAATAGGTTGAACTAGTTTACAGTCCCACCAACAATGTAAAAGTGTTCCTATTTCTCCACATCCTCTCCAGCACCTGTTGTTTCCTGACTTTTTAATGATAGCCATTCTAACTGGTGTGAGATGGTATCTCATTGTGGTTTTGATTTGCATTTCTCTGATGGCGAGTGATGATGAGCATTTTTTCATGTGTCCATTGGCTGCATAAATGTCTTCTTTTGAGAAGTGTCTGTTCATATTCTTTGCCCATGTCTTAATGGAGTTGTTTTTTTCTTGTAAATTTGTTTGAGTTCTTTGTAGTTTCTGGATATTAGCCCTTCGTCAGATGAGCAGATTGCAAATATTTTCTCCCAGTCTGTAGGTTGCCTGTTCACTCTGATGGTAGTTTCTTTTCCTGTGCAGAAGCTCTTTAGTTTACTTAGATTCCATTTGTCAATTTTGGCTTTTGTTGCCATTGCTTTTGTGTTTTAGACATGAAGTCCTTGCCCATGCCTATATCCTGAATGATATTGCCTAGGTTTTCTTCTAGGGATTTTATGGGTTTTGGTCTAACATTTAAGTCTCTAATCCATCTTGAATTAATTTTTGTATAAGGTGTAAGGAAGGGATCCAGTTTCAGCTTTCTATTTATGGCTAGCCAGTTTTCCCAGCACCATTTATTAAATAGGGAATCCTTTCCCCGTTGCTTGTTTTTGTCAGGTCTGTCAAAGATCAGATGGTTGTAGATGTGTGCTATTATTTCTGAGGGCTCTGTTCTGTTCTATTGGTCTGTATCTCTGTTTTGGTACAAGTACCATGCTGTTTTGGTCACTGTAGCCTTGTAGTATAGTTTGCAGTCAGGTAGCATGATGCCTCCAGCTTTGTTCTTTTGGCTTAGGATTGTCTTGGCAATGCAGGCTCTTTTTTGGTTCCATATGAACTTTAAAGTAGTTTTTTTCAATTCTGTGAAGAAAGTCATTGGTAGCTTCATGGGGATGGCATTGAATCTATAAATTACCTTGGGCAGTATGGCCATTTTCACGATATTGATTCTTCCTATCCATGAGCATGGAATGTTCTTCCACTTGTTTGTGTCCTCCTTTATTTCACTGTTAGTTTCATTCAGTGGTTTGTAGTTCTCCTTGAAGAGGTCCTTCATATACCTTGTAAGTTGGATTCCTAGGTATTTTATTCTATTTGAAGCAATTGTGAATGGGAGTTCACTCATGATTTGGCTCTCTGTTTTCTGTTCTTGGTGTATAAGAATGCTTGTGATTTTTGCACATTGATTTTGTATCCTGAGACTTTGCTGAAGTTGTTTATCAGCTTAAGGAGATTTTGGGCTGAGATGACGGGGTTTTCTAAATATACAATCATGTTATCTGCAAACAGGGACAACTTGACTTCCTTTTTTCCTAATTGAACACCCTTTATTTCCTTCTCCTGCCTGATTGTCCTGGCCAGAACTTCCAACACTATGTTGAATAGGAGTGGTGAGAGAGGGCATCCCTGTCTTGTGCCAGTTTTCAAAGGGAATGCTTCCAGTTTTTGCCCATTCAGTATGATATTGGCTGTGGGTTTGTCATAAATAGCTCTAATTATTTTGAGATACATTCCATCAATACCAAATTTATTGAGAGTTTTTAGCACAAAGGGCTGTTGAATTTTGTCAAAGGCCTTTTCTGCATCTATTGAGATAATCATGTGATTTTTGTCTTTGGTTCTGTTTATATGCTGGATTACGTTAATTGATTTGCATATATTGAACCAGCCTTGCATCCCAGGGATGAAGCCCACTTGATCATGGTGGATAAGCTTATTGATGTGCTGCTGGATTTGGTTTGCCATTATTCTATTGAGGATTTTTGCAGTGATGTTCATTAGGAATATTGGTCTAAAATTCTCTTTTTTTGTTGTGTCTCTGCCAGGCTTTGGTATCAGGATGATGCTGGCCTCATAAAATGAGTTAGGGAGGATTGTCTCTTTTACTGTTGATTGGAACAGTTTCAGAAGGAATGGTACCAGCTCCTCCTTGTACCTCTGGTAGAATTCGGCTGTGAATCCATCTGGTTGTGGACTTTTTTTGGTTGGTAGGCTATTAATTATTGCCTCAATTTCAGAGCCTGTTATTGTCTATTCAGGGATTCAACTTCTTCCTGGTTTAGTCTTGGGAGAGTGTATGTGTCCACGAATTTATCCATTTCTTCTAGGTTTTCTAGTTTATTTGCATAAAGGTGTTTATAGTATTCTCTGATGGTAGTTTGTATTTCTATGGGGTTGGTGGTGATATCCCCTTTATCATTTTTTATTGCATCTATTTGATTCTTCTCTCTTTTCTTCTTTATTAGTCTTGCTAGCAGTCTATCAATTTTGTTGATCTTTGCAAAAAAACAGCTCCTGGATTCATTCATTTTTTGAAGGGTTTTTGTGTGCCTCTCTCTCCTTCAGTTCTGCTCTGATCTTAGTTATTTCTCGCCTTCTGCTAGCTTTTGAATGTGTTTGCTCTTGCTTCTCTAGTTCTTTTAATTGTGATGTTAGAGTGTCAATTTTAGATCTTTCCTGCTTTCTCTTGTGGGTATTTAGTGCTATAAATTTCCCTCTACACACTGCTTTAAATGTGTCCCAGAGATTCTGGTATGTTTTATCTTTGTTCTCATTGGTTTCAAAGAACATCTTTATTTCTGCCTTCATTTCGTTATGTACCCAGTAGTCATTCAGGAGCAGGTTGTTCAGTTTCCATGTTGTTGAGTGGCTTTGATTGAGTTTCTTAATCCTGAGTTCTAGTTTGATTACACTGTGGTCTGAGAGACAGTTTGCTATAATTTCTGTTCTTTTACATTTGCTGAAGAGTGCTTTACTTCCAACTATGTGGGCAATTTTGGAATAAGTGCGATGTGGTGCTGAGAAGAATGTATATTCTGTTGATTTGAGGTGGAGAGTTCTGTAGATGTCTATTAGGTCCGCTTGGTGCAGAGCTGAGTTCAATTCCTGGATATCCTTGTTAACCTTCTGTCTTGTTGATCTGTCTAATGTTGACAGTGGGGTGTTAAAGTCTCCCATTATTATTGTTTGTGAGTCTAAGTCTCTTTGTAAGTCTCTAAGGACTGCTTTATGAATCTGGGTGCTCCTGTATTGGGTGCATATATATTTAGGATTGTTAGCTCTTCTTGTTGAATTGATCCCTTTACCACCATGTAATAGCCTTCTTTGTCTCTTTTGATCTTTGTTGGTTTAAAGTCTGTTTTATCAGAGACTAGGATTGCAACCCATGCCTTTTTTTGTTTTCCATTTGCCTGGTAGATCTTCCTCCATCCCTTTATTTTGAGCCTATGTGTGTCTCTGCATGTGAGATGGGTCTCCTGAATACAGCAAACTGATGGGTCTTGACTCTTTATCCAATTTGCCAGTCTGTGCCTTTTAATTGGAGTATTTAGCCCATTTACATTTAAGGTTAATATTGTTATGTTTGAATTTGATCCTGTCATTATGATGTTAGCTGGTTATTTTGCTCATTAGTTGATGCAGTTTATTCCTAGCATCTATGGTCTTTACATTTTGCCGTGTTTTTGCAGTGACTGGTACTGGTTGTTCTCTTCATGTTTAGTGCTTCCTTCAGGAGCTCTTGTAGGGCAGGCCTGGTGGTGACAAAATCTCTCAGCATTTGCTTGTCTGTAAAGGATTTTATTTCTCCTTCACTTACAAAACTTAGTTTGGCTAGATATGAAAATCTGGGTTGAAAACTCTTTTCTTTAAGAATGTTGAATATTGGCCCCCACTCTCTTCTGGCTTGTAGAGTTTCTGCCGAGAGATCTGCTGTTAGTCTGATGGCTTCCCTTTGTGGGTAACCCGACCTTTCTCCCTGGCTGCCCTTAACATTTTTTCCTTCATTTAAACTTTGGAGAATCTGACAATTATGTGTCTTGGAGGTGCTCTTCTGGAGGAGTATTTTTGTAGCATTCTCTGTATTTCCTGAATTTGAATGTTGGCCTGCCTTGCTAGGTTGGGGAAGTTCTCCTGGTTAATATCCTGCAGAGTGCTTTCCAACTTGGTTCCATTCTCCCCATCACTTTCAGGTACACCAATCAGATGTAGATTTGGTCTTTTCACATAGTCCAATATTTCTTGGAGGCTTTGTTTATTTCGTTTTACTATTTTTTCTCTAAACTTCTCTTCTCATTTCATTTCATTCATTTGATCTTCAATCACTGATACCCTTTCTTCCAGTTGATCGAATCAGTTACTGAAGCTTGTGCATTTGTTACATAGTTCTCATGCCATGGTTTTCAGCTCTATCAGGTCATTTAAGGACTTCTCTACATTGGTTATTCTAGTTAGCCATTTGTCAAATCTTTTTTCAAGGTTTTTAGCTTCTTTGCGATGGGTTCAAACTTCCTCCTTTACCTCAGAGAAGTTTTATCATCTGAAGCCTTCTTCTCTCAACTCATCAAAGTCATTCTCCATCCAGCTTTGTTCCGTTGCTGGCAAGGAGCTGCATTCCTTTGGAGGGGCAGAGGTGCCCTGATTTTTAGAATTTCCAGCTTTTCTGCTCTGTTTTTTCCCCATCTTTGTGGTTTTATCTACCTTTGGTCTTTGATGATGGTGACGTACAGATGGGGTTTTGGTGTGGATGTCCTTTCTGTTTAATTAACACTTATTTTAACATATGCAGAAAAGAACTTGATTAAGTTATTTATATTTATTTGTAATATAAATATATGTAATATTTATGAAAAAAATTCTTGAAAAACTAGAAGTAGAATGGAGCCCTCATAGTTTTAAAAGGCTATCTGCTGAAATTCCATAGCAGTGATTGCACTTAACAGAGAAACTTTAGACATAGTAATTTTAAGATATAGAAATGACAAAGATACTACTATTACCTCAGGCCAGCACATAAAAATAAGAAAACATATTAAGCAATAAAAGAAGTTGAAGGGAAGTCACAAGTTGTCATTTGCAGATCATATCATATCTGCATTTAGCCTAGCAAAATCTAAAGATTTTTCTCTGAAGTACTAACCAATAGATATAAATGCTGAGTCAAAGGCTATATACATATTTAATTTTACTAGATGTTGCCAAAATGTTCTCCCAAAATGACTCTCATACCAGAAGGGTAGAAGAGCCCCATTATGCCAAATACTCACCAACAAATTATAATTTTTATACACTCAAATTTGGCCTATCTAATGAACATGACATCTGTCACTGTGATTTGAATTTTCACTTATTTTATAACTAGTAACATCGAATGTTTTCACATATATATACTCATCATTCAAATATCACTGTATATGAATTGTTTATTCATGTCTTTTCCTCATTTTTCTATCAGGCTTTCTTTTCCTTTACTTTGGAGGAGTTCTTTGCTAATTTTGGACACAAATACATTGTTCATTTTATTCATTGGACATAGCTTATGCCTTACATTTTTACTTGTTTTAGGGTATCTATTATTGTACTGAAATTCAAAAATTTAATATAGTTAAATTTATCAACATTTTCTTCTATCGTTTATATTTTTGTTTTTGGTTTTTGTCTTTCAGAAATCCTTTTATTCTCTAGAAAATACACCTTTTTACATTTTCTCCTGAAATTCTGAAGTTTGCCTTTTCACATTCAGATTAATCTACCTGAAATTTGCAGAGGTATGCATGATGTGGTATAGAGAATCTTTTGGGTATTGGATTTTTTTATTTTTATTTATTTATTTTTGAGATGGAGTCTCACTCTGTCACCCAGTGCATGTGGCATGATCTCAGCTCACTGTAGCTTCTGCCTCTCGGGTTCAAGCGATTCTCCTGCCTCAGCCTCTGTGTAGCTGGGATTATAAGTGCACGCCATCATGCCCAGCTAATTTTTGTATTTTTAGTAAAGATGGGGTTTCACCATGTTGGCCAGGTTGGTTTTGAACTCCTGACCTCAAGGAATCCGCCAGTCTCATCCTCCCAAAGTGCTGGGATTACAGGCATAAAACACCATGCCCGGCCTTTTTTTTTTTTTTTTTAATAGTGTGAATAATCATTTATTAAGTGTTTATCCTTTTTCATCAATATGTCATGACAATTTCTGTTATTTATCAAGCTTTTTTTTAATAGATTGAGTTCTGCACTTTTAATTCTATCTTAGAGGTCAATTTGTTTATAGCTGTGCAAATGCTACATTATCTTAATTACAGTTTTTTTTCTAATTGATATCTGGCAGGGTGGGCTCCATTATTTTCATCCTCTGCAGATTTACATATGTATTTTTGGCCCTTTGCTCTACCATATAACGTTTAGAATCAGCTTATAGAGATATGGTAAAATTTAGAGGAGAATTACCATCTTTATGATATTAGAAATTCCAATTCATAAACATGACATAATATTCCATTTATTCATGCCTTCTTTCATGTCCTTCAATATTGTATGTCCACAAAAATATTGTATATCTTATTTTAATTTCAGATGTTTTACATGCAGTAGCAAATAGGATATTTTTCTATTACATTTTTAATAAGTTATTATTACTGCTTAGAAAAGGAATTGATAAAATTAAACACCCTTTTATGCTAAAAACTCTCAATAAACTAGGTATTGATGCAACATATCTCAAAATAATAAGAGCAATTTATGACAAACCCACATCCAATATGATACTGAATGTGCAAAAGTTGGAAGCATTCACTTTGAAAACCGGCACAAGACAAGAATGCCCTCTCTCACCACTCCTATTCAACATAGTATTGGAAGTTCTGGCCAGGGCAATCAGGCAAGAGAAGGAAATAAAGTGCATTCAAATAGGAAGAGAGGAAGTCAAATTGTTTCTGTTTGCAGATGCCATGATTGTATATTTAGAAAACCCCATCATCTTAGCCCCAAATCTCCTTAAGCTGATAAGCAACTTCAGCAAAGTCTCAGGATACAAAATCAATGTGCAAAAACCACAAAAATTTCTATACACCAATAACAGAGAGCCAAAACATGAGTGAACTCCCATTCACAATTGCTACAAAGGGAATAAAATGCCTAGCAATACAACTTACAAGGGATGTGGAGGACCTCTTCAAGGAGAACTACAAATCACTGCTTAAGGAAATAAGAGAGGACACAAACAAATGGAAAAACACTCCATGCCCATGAATAGGAAGAATCAATATCATGAAAATGGCCATACTGCCCCTATAGATTCACTGCTATCCTTATCAAGCTACCATTGACTTTCTTCACATAATTATTTTAAAACTACTTTAAATTTCACATGGAACCAAAAAAGAGCCCATATAGCCAAGATAATCCTAAGCAAAAAGATCAAAGCTGGAGGCATCACACTACCTGACTTTAAACTATACTACAAAGTTACAATAATGAAAACAGCATGGTATTGGTATCCAAAACAGATATCTAGACCAATGGAACAGAACACAGGCCTCAGAAATAATGCCACACATCTATAACCATCTGATCTTTGACAAATCTGACAAAAACAAGCAATGGGGAAAGGATTCCCTATTTAATAAATGGTGTTGGGAAAACTGACTAGCCATATACAGCAAACTGAAACTGGACCCCTTCCTTACACCTTATACAAAAATTAACTCAAGTTGGATTAAAGACTTAAATGTAAGATCTAAAGCCATAAAAACCCTAGAAGAAAACCTAGGCAATACCATTCAGGACATAGGCATGGGCAAAGACTTCATGACTAAAATACCAAAAGCAATGGCAACAAAAGCCAAAAGTGACAAATGGGATCTACTTAAACTAAAGAGCTTCTGCACAGCAAAAGAAACTATCATCAGAGTGAACAGGCAACCTAAAGAATGGGAGAAAATTTTTGCAATCTATCCATCTGACAAAGAGCTAATATCCAGACTCTACAAAGAACTTAAACAAATTTATAAGAAAAAAAACCCCATCAAAAGGTGGGCAAAGGATATGAATGGATACTTCTCAAAAGAAGACATTTATGCAGCCAACAAACATATGAAAAAATGCTCATCAACACCTGTCATTAGAGAAATGCAAATCAAAACTGCAATGAGATACCATCTCATGCCAGTTAGAATGGTGATCATTAAAAAGTCAGGAAACAACCAATGCTGGAGAGGATGTGGAGAAGTAGGAATGATTTTACACTGTTGGTGGGAGTGTAAATTAGTTCAACCATTGTGGAAGACAGTGTGAGATTCTTCAAGGATCTAGAACTAGAAATGCCATTTGACCCAGCAATCCCATTTACTGGGTATATACCTAAAGGAATATAAATCATTCTACTATAAAGAGACATGCACACATATGTATATTGCAGTACTATTCACAATAGCAAAGTCTTGGAACCAACCCAATGTCCATCAGTGACAGACTGGATAAAGAACATGTGGCACATGTACATCATAGAATACTATGCAGCCATAAAAAGGATGAGTTCATGTCCTTTGCAGGGACATAGATAAAGCTAGAAACCATCATTCTCAGCAAACTAACACAAACCAAATACCACATGTTCTCACTCATAAGTGGGAGTTGAACAATGAGAACACATGGACACAGGGAGGGGAACATCACACACTGGGGCCTGTCAGGGCCTGCGGGGATAGTGGGGAGGGATAGGCATTAGGATAAATACCTATTGTAGATGACGGGATGATGAGCATAGCAAACTACCATGGCACGTGTATATCTATGTAACAAATCTGCATGTCCTGCACATGTGGAGAACTACAAACCACTGCTCATGGTCAGGTATTTTATAAACAGTATCCCTCAATTGTTATCTGGTGTTTTTCTCACTGTTAGACTGGGCTTTTTGGATTGGGGGAGAAGGACCACAGAAGTAAAGTGCCATTTTTATCACATCATATCAAGGGTACATATTACTATAATTTTCACTGCTAGTGTTGACCTTGATCATCTAGCTGAGATAGTGTTTGCCAGGCTTTTCCACTTTGGAAGTTACTCTTTCTCCTTTTCCATGCTGTATTCTTTGGAAAGAAATAACTATGCAGAGAATAATTACTTTTTTATTGGTGTTTTAAAATTTTCTCTTCTCATCAATTGTGTTGTTACATACCACAAAAATTTGTCCTCTGTGTCAAACTTTGCAAATGTGTTGGCATAAAGTTATTCTAGTGTTCTTTCATGAGAACACCAATTCACATGTGTATCCTGTTTTATTCCCCAAATAATCTTTAAAATACCTTCCTGGCATCAGATATACCCTTTTTCACTCCCCAAATTAATTGTTTCTGTGTTTTCTTTTCCCCTTGATCAAATTTACTGGAAAGTGGCCCACTCTCAGTTTTGCTCTAAGAGTTAGCTTTTTATTCTGTTGATCATCTCTATTGTTTCTTTGTTTTACTTCCTATTAGTATCTTTTCTATTTGTGATTTCCTGACTTCTACTTTTTCCAGGTTTACTTTGCTATTCTCTTCCTTTTCTTGACTTGGACATCTAGCACATTTAGTCTTAATTTTCATTGCTATTTAATAGCTTCATGTACAGTTATATATTTCCCTCTCAATATAATTTGGTGGCATTCCCTAATGTTTGATATAAAGTACTTTCATTGTCATTCATTGTCAAATATTTTGCAATTTCATTGCAATTTACATTTAAATAATGAATTTGAAAGTTGCTGAGATTTCCTTTGTGACTCAGTATGTGGTCTATTTTTGGTTTTCACATGTACTTGAAAATAACGTATTGCTTCTCTACTTTTCATTTCATTCAAGATTTTTTACCTTACCTTTCTGGAATTTTTTAAATATAGACAGTGATATTATTATTTCTTTCCCCCATATTTTTAAACTTGTCTTTCATATTTTTTCAACTCTATATTCCTTCTTGATTATTTCTGGGAGAGTTCTTCAACCTAATCTTCCAGCTCACTTACGTGATTTCTGTATACATTCTACTCGTGCACCAGACTACTATTTATTTCAGTTATTATACTTTTCAGACCAAGAATCTTCAACTGGTTCTTCTTTCTGATGTCTTGTTTCTGTTTTGCATTTTAAATATTTTTACCTTATCATTCTCCAGTGATGTTGATTACACTTAATTCTAATTCTTGCTCTATGTGTTCTACTACCTTTTTCCTTTCTTATATAAGTGCCTATGCTCTTCAGATGTCTCAGTAATTGTTCTGTGAGGTCACATTCCCCTAGGATTATCTGCTACTTTTGATGGTAATGTGTCCCAAAGAAAATAAGCCAAATTCCAAGCCTTGGCTTCTGCCTTTACTGGTGATTTTAGGAAGCTAGAAGGGTTCCTTAATGCTAAGAACCTCTCTTTTAATTTGTCCTCAACCATTTCCCATTCCCTCATTCGCACATATAATGTGACACTGATCTCGGGTGACTTTTCTCTACTTCCACCCAAGCACAACTTCTCCCAGAAGCCATCACTGTATTGGGATCTAATCATCTAGAACAGAAGTTCTCAACCAAAGGTGGCATTTAGAAATGTGTGAGGAAAATTTGGGGATTGCTATAATGATCCTGGGTTACCACAGGCATTTAGTGCAAGAAAAGAGGGTTAGTAAATATCCCATAGTGCATGTAAAACTCCCACACAATGAAGTCCCAAGCAAAATTACAATAGTGCCCTCATGTGTAGTAATGGGAAGGAGTTAAAGTTTTTGATTGACTAATTTGTACATGTAGGTTTCTACTATCTCTACTCAGGGTTTTGTAGTGGTCCCCGATGTTACTACACTGCCTTCAGTTGGGCTGAATGATGATGCTATTTTTCTCTCTGACTAGAGTAGGAAGGTGGCAATCAATGTGCTAACCAGGGCATTGTAAGGGACTTAAAAGAACTCAGAATGCTCACTGAGTCCTTTCCCTGTCATGGCTTCCAGCTCTTTTCTCCCCCTGGGTTGGTTTCCACTTCTTAAACCCTCACTCCATCATATATATCAGAATCCTATCATCTGGGACTTTCCAGGGATTTCTTACAGTTTTTATTATTATCTGAAATCTATCATCTCCTTCTCATTCTGTGGCATCTCCAAGATTGGATCAAACTTGGGCACTAGTATCCACTGTTAGTATTCCATCTTGCTACCTTACTAGGAACACTGATTCTTAACAGCATACAAAAAATAAAATAAAACAAATGGATAGCTAATTTTCTTAAAAAAGAGCAACAAAAGGGATTTACCCTTAGAAGGTGAGATATATATAAAGCCATGTTTATAAAGAAATACACAATCCAAATATTTACTGCCTTCAAGAAACCCTTGTAACTCATAAAAAGTCTTATAGATCAGGCCGGGTGCGATGACTCATGCCTGTAATCCCAGCACTTTGGGAGGCCAAGGCGGGTGGATCATGAGGTCAGGAATTCAAGACCAACCTGGCCAATATGGTGAAACCCTGTCCCTACTAAAAAACACAAAAAAATTAGCTGGGCGTGGTGGCAGGCGCCTATAATCCCAGCTACTTGGAAGGGTGGGGCAGGAGAATCGCTTGAAAACCAGAAGGCAGAGGTTGCAGTGAGCCGAGATCATGTCAGTGCACTCCAGCCTGGGCAACAACAGTGAAACTGTCTCAAAAAAAAAAAAAAAAAAAAAAAAAAAAATCTTACAGACTCAAGGTAAAGGAGTGAAAAAATATATTGTACACAAATGGTAACCAAACAGACTTTAAATCAACAACAGTAAAAAAAAAAAAAAAAAAAAAAAAGCCAGAGAAGGTCCTTACAAAATGATAAGGGGATCAATTCAACAAGAAGATACAACAATCCTAAATGTATATGCACCTAGCCCCAGAGCTCCCAGATTCAGATTCATAAAACAAATATCACTAGATCTAAGAAAATAGATAGCAATAAAATAACAGCACAGAACTTCAATATTCCACTGATATCACTAGACAGATCATCAAGGCAGAAAGTCAGCAAAGAAACACTGAACTTAAACTGGACTTTAGAACAAATGGACCTAACAAACATTTATTGAACATTCTACCCCCAAAACTTCAGAATATACATTCTTCTCATTGGCACATGGAACATTTTCCAAGATAGGCCATATGATAGGGCACAAAACAAGTCTCAATAAATTTTAAAAAATAGAAATCACATCAGGTATCTTCTCAGACCACAGCAGAATAAAACTAGAAATCCATTCCAAGAGGAACTCTCAAAACTTGTAAGTACATGGAAATTAAATAATCTGTTCCTGAACGATCTTTGAGTCAATGATAAAATCAAGATAGACATCTAAATATTTTTTTAAAAGGATGAAAACAGTGCCACACATTATCAGATGTCTGCGCCAGGAGGAAAGTTTATAGTGCTAAATATCTACATCAAAAAGACAGAAACATCAAAAATTGACAACCTAACGTCACATCTCAAGGAACTAGAAAAATAAGAACAAACCAAACTCAAATCTAGCAGAAGAAAAGAAATAGCAAAGACCAGAGCAAAACTAAATGAAATTGAAACAAAGAAAACACAAAGGATCAATGAAACAAAAAGTTGGATTTTTGAAAAGATAAACAAAATTGATAGATCACTAGCTAGATTAACCATGAGAAGAAGAGAGAAGATTCAAATATGTTCAATCAGAAATGAAAATGGAGATATCACAACTGATGCCACAGAAATAAAAATGATCATCCAAGATTACTATGAATACCTGTATGCATAAAAACTAGAAAATTTAGATAAAATGGATAAGGACTTAGAAACAACCCCCCAAGCTTGAATAAGGAAAAAATAGAAATCCTGGACAGACCAATAAGAAGTACTGAGATTTAATCAGTAATTTAAAAAACTCCCAAAAACAAAAGACAAGATCAAATGAATTCACAGCTGAATTCATCAGACATTGAAAGAAAAACTGACACCAACCTTTCTGAAAATATTTCAAAAGATTGAGAAGGAGGGAATCTATCCTACTCATTCTGAGAAGTCAGTATCATCCTGATCCCAAAGCCAGAAAAGGACACATGCACAAAGAAAATTACAGATCAATATCCCTGATGAAGATAGATGCAAAAATTCTTAACAAAATGCTAGTAAACCAAATCCAATAGCACATCACAAAATAATTTGCCACGATCAAGTGGATTTCATCTCAAGGATGCAAGGATTCAACATATGCAAGTCAATAAATGTGAGTCAACACATAAACAGAATTAAAAACGAAAACCATATGATCACTTCAATAGATGCAGAAAAAAAGCATATGATAAAATCCAACATTGCTTCATGATAAAAACCTTCAACAAACTAGGCATAAAAGGAACATATCTGAAATTAATAAAAGCCATCCATGACAAACCCACAGCCAATATCATACTGAATGGAGAAAAGTTGAAAGCATTCTCCCTTAGAACTGGATCAAGAAAATAATGCTCACTTTTACCACTTCTATTCAACACAGTACTTGAAGTCCTAGCTAAAGCAATAAGGTAAGAGAAAGAAAAGAAGAGCATCTAAATTGTAAAAGAGAAAGTAAAACTATCTCTGTTGGCTGATGACGTGATCTTACAACTAGAAAACCCTAAAGACTCCTCTAAAAGACTCCCAGATTTGATAAATTCAGCAAAGTCTCAGGTTACAAAATCAATGTATGCAAATTAGTAGCACAGCTATACACTAATAACAATCAAGCTGAGAGTGAAATCAAAAACTCAATTCCATTTATAATAGCTGCAAAAAATAAAATAAGACACCTAGGAATGTACTTAACCAAGAAGGTGAAAGATCTCTACGAGAAGAACTATAAAACACTGACAAAAGAAATTGTAGATGACACAAACAAATGGAAAAACATTCCATGCTCATGGATTGGAATAACCAATATTGTAAAAATGATTATACTACCCAAAGCAATCTACAAATTCAACACAATTCTTGTCAAAACATCAACATCATTTTTCACAGAATTAGCGAAAACAATCCTAAAATAGATATGGAACCAAAAAAGAGCCAAAATAATCAAAGCAATCCTAAGCAAAAAGAACAAATCTGAAGGCATCACATTACCCAACTTCAATTAAAAGCTATAGAAACAAAAACATCATGGTACTGGTGTAAAAGACACATAGAACAATTGAACAGAATAGGGAACCCAGAAAAAAAGTTAAATACCCAGAACCAACTTATCTTCAACAAAGCAGACAAAACCATACACTTCAGTAAAGGACAACCTATTCAATAAACAGTGCTGGGAAAATTGAATAGCCACATGTAGAAGAATAAAACAGGATCCCCATCTCTCACATTATATAAAAATTAACTCAAGATGGATTAAAGACTTAAACCTAAGATGTGAAACCATAAAAATTATAGAAGAAAGTCCTGGAATAACTCTTCTGGATATTGGCCTCCGCAAAGAATTTATGACTAAGACCCCAAAAGCAAGTGTAACAACAACAAAAAAGTAAATGGGACCTAATTAAACCAAAAAGCTTCTGCACAGCAAAAGAAATAACAGAGAAAATAGAAAACCTACAGAATGAGAGAAAATATTTGTGACCTACACATTTGACAAAGGACTAACATCCAGAATCTACATGAACCTCAAACAAATTAGGAAGAAAAAATAAATAGTTCCATTATAAAGTGGGAAAATTACATGGACAGACATTTTTCAAAAGAAGACATACCAATACCAACAAACGTATAAAAACTACTCAATATCATTAATCTTCAGGGAAATGGAAATTAAAAAGCATAATGAGAAACCACCTTATCCCAGTCAGAATGGCCATTATTAAAAAGTAAAAAAGCAACAGATGTTAGTGAGGATGTGGTGAAAAGAGAACACTTACACACTGTAGGTGGAAGTGTAAATTAGTACAACCTCTGTGGAAAATAGTATGGAGGTTTCTCAAAGAACTAAAAGTAGATCTACCATTCAATCCAGCAATCCCACTACTTGGTGTCTACCCAAAGGAAAAGAAGTCATATCAAAAGACATCTGCACTTGAATTTATATTGCAGCGCAATTCACAACTGACCAACAGATGAGTGGATAAAGAAAAAGTAGTATATATATGCTAAATTTATATATATAAAAATATATACAATATATAATATAAATATATATAAATTTAAAAAGAACAAAATAACGTCTTTTGCAGCAACATGGATGGAACTGGAGGGTATTATCCTAAGTGACATAACTCAGGAATGAAAAACAAAATACCACATATTCTCACTTATAAGTGGGATTTAAGCTATGAGTACCCAAAAACGTAAAGAGTAGTATAATGGACTTTGAAGACTCAGAAAGAGGGAGAGTGGGAAGGGAAATGGGATGCAAAATTACTTATTGGGTAAAATATATGCTATTTGGGTGACAGGTACACTAAAACTCCAGACTTCACCATTATACAATTCATCCACGTAACCAAAAACCCCTTGTAGCCCTAAGGTTATTTAAATATAAATAAATAGCAAAACAAAAAACAGCAGTGTGACATTGATAGATTAAAACTAGATTAAAGCATATATAGATGGCAACTTGAAACGTTCAAGTGGCAGCATCAATCTGTTCAAAATGATGGACTATTTGGCAAATTATTTGGTAAATGATATGAGGAAACAATCATTTCATGGAGAACTATATTATTTTTTCCCATTTGAGAAGGTTTTAAATTTTTTTACTTTTAATACATTTTTGAATTACAGAAAAGTTTCAAAGTAGTATACAGGATGCTCATATATCCTTCAGCCAGCATCAGTAAATAACATCTTGCATAATTATCATCAAATGTTCAGAATTAAGAAATTAACATTGGTACACTAGCAACTATCAATGAAATTACAGACTTTTTTTGGATTTTACTAGTTTTTCCATTAATATCCTTTTTCTATTTCAGGACCCAATCCAGGATCTCAAATTGCATTTAGTTATCATGTCTCCTTAGTTGGGTATAGTTGCTTAGTCTTACGTGGTTTTTCATGATTGTGACACTTTAGAAAAATTAGTTATTTTGTAGAATGTCACTCAATTTTTTTCTATCCAAAATTTTCTCATAATTAGATTGAAGTTATACATGGTTGTCAAGAATACCATAGACGTGATATGCCCTTCTCAGTACAGCATTTGTGTCTTATTATTAGAAAAGATTAACTATTTGGCAGATTATTTGGTAAATGAAGGAATTAGGAAACTGAGTCATTTCATGTATAACTTTTTTTTTCAACTTGAGAAGATTTTTAAATGTTTTGACTTTTAAATGAGTTTTTGAATTACAGAAAAGTCTGGCAGATTATTGCCAACCAATATATGTCTTATTACTGGTTATGTTAACCTTCATCACTTGGGTAAGCAGATGTTCATTGATTTTCTCCACTCCAATGTCACGATTTTTAACTTTGAAATTACAAATATTTGGTGGAAATAAACTCTTGTTTTTCTTCAAACTTTTCTTCACTGATTTTAGTATTCGTTAGCAGATAATGAGTACGGCAATTATTACTGAAGAGTTCTAATCATTTTGTATTTCCTTCACTTTTGCCATATTTGTTAGTTGGAATTCTTCTGTGAGGAACAGCTCTTTCTTCTACCCCATTTATTTATTCTATTATTTACTTTTATAGATATGAACTCATAGATTTTTTTTAATTCTATGGGTTATATTCTGATATGGCTTGGATCTGTGTCCCTGCCCAAATCTCATGTGGAATTGTAATCCCCAGTGTTGGAGCTGAAGCCTGGTAGCAGGTAATTGGATCATGGGGGCAGAGTTCTTATAAATGGTTTAGCACCAACCCCAACTGGTACTGTATAGTGAGTGAGTTCTCACAAGAGCTTGTTGTTTAAAAGTGTGTAGCCCCTTCCACAAACTCATGCTCCTACTCTGGCCATGTAAGACGCCTGCTCCCACTTTGCCTTCTGCCATGAGTAAAAGCTCCCTGAGGCCTTCCCAGAAGCAGAAGCTACCATGCTCCCTGTACAGCCTGTGGAACCATAAGCCAATTAAATCTCTTTTCTTTATACATTACCCAGTCTCAAATATTTTTATAGCAGTGTGAGAACAGACTAATACAGAAAATTGGTACTGAGGAGTGGAGCACTGCCAAAAATATACTTGAAAATGTGGAAGCAACTTTAACTGGGTAACAGGCAGAAGGTGGAGGGCCCAGAAGAAGATAAGAATATGAGAGAAACTTTGGAACTTCCTAGAGACTTGTTAAATTGTTGCCACCAAAATACTGGTAGTGATATGGGCAACAAAGTCCAGGCTGAGGAGGTTTCAGATGGAGATGAGGAACTTACTGGGAATTGGAGTAAAGGTCACTTTTGTTATGCTTTAGCAGAGAACTTGGAGGCATTGTGCCCCCATCCTAGGGATCTGTGAAACTTTGAACTTGAGAGTGATGATTTAGGGTATCTGGGAGAAGAAATTTCTAAGCAGCAAAGTGTTCAAGAAGCAGCCTGGCTGCTTTAACAACCTATGCTCATATGTATGAGCAAAAAATGATGTAAAACTGGAACTTATATTAAAAAGGAAGCAAAGTATAAAAGTTTGGAAAATTCGCAGCCTGGCCATGTGGTAGAAAGAAATGACCATTTTCAGGGGAGGAATTCAGGAAGGCTGCAGAAATTTGCATAAGTAAAAAGGAGCCAAATGCTAATAGTGGAGACAATGGGAAGAAGGCCTCAAAGGCATTTCAGGCACCTTTGTGGAAGCCTCTCCTATCACAGACCTGTAGGCCTAGAAGGGAAGAATGGTTTTGTGAGCCAGGCCCAGGGCCCTGTCACCCTGCACAGCCTCAAGACACTGGTCCCTGCATCCCAGCTGCTCCAGCTCCAGCCCTGGCTCAAAGAGGCCCAGGTACAGCTCAAGCCATTGCTTTAGAGATTGCAAGCCATAAGCCTTGGTGGCTTCTACAGGGTGTTAAGCCTGCAGGTGCACAGAGTGCAAGAGTTGGGGCTTGAAAGACTCTACTTAGATTTAGGAGGATGTATGGAAAAGCCTGGATGTCCAGGCAGAAGTCTGCTGCAGGAGGGGAACCCTCATAGATAACCTCTACTATGGCAGTGTGGAGGGGAAATGTGAAGCTGGAGCCCCCACACAGAGTCCCCACTGGGGCACTGCCTAGTGGAGCTGTGAGAAAAGGTCCACCATCCTCCAGACCCCAGAATGGTAGATACACTGGCAGCTTGCACTCATCACCTGGAAAAACCAAAGGCACTCAGCATCAGCCCTTGAGAGCAGCTGCAGGGACTGAACCCTGCAAAGCCACAGAGGCAGAGCTGCCCAGGTCCTTGGGAACCCACCCCTTGCATCAGCGTGCCCTGGATGTGAGACATGGGTTCAAAGGAGATTATTTTGAAGCTTTGAAGTTTAATGACTGCTCTTCTGGGTTCTGAACTTGCATGAAGCCTGTAGCCCCTTTCTTTCTGCCAATTTTTCCCTTTTAGAATGTAAGTATTTACCTAACACCCATAGTCCCATTGTATCTTGGAAGTAACTAACTTGATTTTGATTTTACAGGCTCATAGGTGGAAGGGACTTACCTTGTCTCAAATGAGACTTTGGACTTTGGACTTTTGAATTAATGCTGAAATTCACTAAGACTTTGAGGTACTGTTGGGAAGGCATGATTGTATTTTGAAATGTGAGAACAATGATTATATTTTGAAATTTGAGAGTAGACTAATATATATTCCAAAACAATTGTTATTTATTTTGTGGCTCAAATTCTTGCAACTTTGGTCATCAGGAGCTCTTTCAGGTTAGCTTCTGGACCATTTTGTCATGTCCCTCCATTTTTTAAAAGACATTTCCTAGCACCACAAGATGCTCTAGGCTCATCTCATATCCCCTAACAAAGTGATGGAATCAACCAGCCACTTCTCCAAGAAATTCTGGCTCCCTTTACTGGAGAATTAAGAAACCAAGGTCTAGGCACTAGGTGTCATTGCTTCTAGGGCTTCTCTATGGACAGAGCTTGAAAATATATGTCTGTGTGCATGAACCCATGTATACATACAAATGCATATTTATCCATCAAAAAACTCTGAATGCATACAGATAATTCTAATCCCAACTGAATATCACAAGGTTAATTTTAATATACCCATTACATTTTCTTGTTTATAGTTTCTTTCTCCTAAAATAGTTTTTATCTGATTCTTTATAGAAAAAGTTTGTCCACCCCTGGTTTATATCATTCTGATTTCAGATCACTGTTCATATATTTGAATTTAAGAATATATTGACAGAAGTTTTCTATGTTCCACTTCTTTTTTTCCTTCTTTTCCTTCTATTGGGCTAATCAAACATATTTTATTGTTTCATTTAATCCTCATTATTGATTTATTTATATATACCACTTTTTAAAAGAAATATTTAGTGGTTATACTAGGGTTACAGTATTTTTCTTAATTAATCAGAGTCTATCTTCAAGTAATGTTATCCCAATTCACACATGGTATAAAGACTTCAAGATAGTTTTTCCAACTTCCTACTTTTCATTCTTTGTGCTTATGTTGTCATACACATACACTATAAACACACAGTGATAGAGATCAAAATGACAGGAATCTTGGATTCAGTCCTGTTTCAAAGTTCATCAGATAACCTGCACAAATCATTCAAACTTTCCTCTGTGCTCTTGGTTCTTTAAGTCAAGCATATCTATTATGCCTACCTCATAAAAAGATCCCAGGTTAACATTAGATTTCAAAATCTATGTGACCAAACCAAATTAAAATCTATAAATCTATATGTCTCAGAGTAGACTGTGAACTTGGGTGGGTGCTGGCATCAGTCCTCTATGGAGCAGCCGAACCAAACCCACTGCAAATACTTTTTTCTTATTACAGGCTCCTCAGTGAAAAATTTGACAATCATAGACCCAGTTTTATAAGGTTAAAACAGCTTTTCCAAAGGTCATCATGTAAAGACATAAAGAAGTATTGTTAAGGCGAAGTTGGTAGAACAAGATCAAAGATGTTGGAAGAATTTCAAGATCTGAAACAAGAAGACCAGTTGTGAAATTGGTCTTGATTCCATCTTTTTAAAAACATAAGACTGGAAAGATTGATGGGCATGCTTAAATAAGTTTACCCTCCTGTGTAGGGCAGCAGTAATAAACCCATGGAGGGAGCCACAGGGCCAGCAGCTACTGCTTCCTGTGGGCACTGGTGCAGCTGTCTGGGTGCCTGCTATTTCCAGCACTGTTTTCATCAGATCAAGAATACAAATCCCAGATGGATTCAAACCCATGACTATAAGCGGTCACTCTGTTAGTCTCAGATGCAATTAATATTATTGTCTTCCCTATGTTATATTTGAAGTTCTTTTAGTTCAGTTCAGCAAATTGTATTGAAACCTACTATGTACGAGATAATATGCACTTGAATCCTGCCAACTGGGTCTTGACAATAACGCTCAGATGGAAACTAGAAAGTTTGCCTTTCGGTTGACGATTACTCTCCATCATTCAAACTTCTGGCTCTTTTTCTCATCAGTTATTTATTGTAACTATAATATTTATCAAATTGTATTAACTAAATACAATTATTTATCAAACACTATTTTTCTCATCAGTTATTTATTGTAACTAGAATTAGACTCATAAAACTTCAGGAATTTGAAATCATATAACCTACTATGCAGAGCACTTCATTTCTCCTTCCTGCCTCTGCTTGAGCTAATAACTACAGTTTGTGATCCAGGCCCCTCCTTAAGGTGGAGTTGACGTAGCTGACACTTCCGTCTTAGCTGAAACAAGCAAAAGGTTGTGAATCCATGCTAAAGGTAAATAAACTGTAACATATATTTGCAGTTTATTGTGGGACAAAGGAGAGGTATGCCAGTAGCACACTGGTGGCTTCAGAAGAAATCCTCAACTCCTAGCTCGCCAGAGAGTCTATGTATGGGATTGAACAATCTATAAACTAAAGGTATGAAAATATTTGTAAAACTGGGAGGGTGAGGGAAAAGTGTAACATTTATTTTTGGGTGCAGAAATGTCTAATGCCCATGTATAAACTAGGGACCTGGGGTGAAAGGTGCTTCTAGGGGAGGGTAAATTTTGAGGGATGGAAAGTTTTAGAAGGGCAGCATTCAAGCAATCTGATGTTAAATTTAAAGTTCCAAGTTAAAAGAGAACTTGGAATTCCAGTGCAAAGAGAAATGTTAAGACAAATCATAGAAAAATACTGATAAGGCCTGAATTGTTTTTTAAGTAAGAAATGTTTTAAAATAATTCTTTTCAAGCTTCAGAGGTGCTAGAAAGCCTGCCAAAACAGAAAAGGAGGACATATTAACAGATTGGCATTAATGAAACAGAAAAACTAATTTATATTCA
Organism: Rhinopithecus roxellana; assembly: GCF_007565055.1. Classification (NCBI taxonomy): domain Eukaryota; kingdom Metazoa; phylum Chordata; class Mammalia; order Primates; family Cercopithecidae; genus Rhinopithecus; species Rhinopithecus roxellana. The sequence continues at coordinate 76,431,891 of NC_044563.1, forward strand.
ACAGACACTATAATCATATGGTTCTCGGTGTCAATATTTGCTGGAGTATTTTGTGTCTGCCCTTGAGTTTAAGGGAATAGAACAGGGAACCTGATAGGTCACAAATAGTCTGGAGACTTCATCTAGACACAAGCAAGCTTGCATACTTCAGGCCCTTAGCTGCTCGATTTCTTAAAGTTCACAGTGGGCTCCATGAAATATTTGTTCTGTAGAATGTACAAGCAGATAGCTAAAAAAGAGCACCTGGGAGATACCAAGTATAGCTTGGAGGGTGAAGATTTACTTCTGGGAGTTATTTATCTGAGGCTAAAAAGTAATCATGAGTCAAAAAAATTTCAAATGTTTCCCACGTTTGTTTGCTTTTCTGTTTTGTTTTGTTGTATGTTTTTGTGCCTGTTTTTGTATTGTCTCTTGTAGGATCCTAATCATGAAAATAAGTATGATAAATTATAAGTCACTGTGGGCACTGTTGTTTATATTAGCCTCCTGGATCACTTTTACACTTTTCCAGAACTCCACAAAGGTAGGAAATGCTTTATTTATGTGGTTTACAAAAGCTTATTTTTGCTTGTTATCTCATCTGTTCTAGGAAAGGCTAAACTACAAGACTTGTAGATCATAGGAGGGGAGTTTCAATAGCTAGATACCAAACAATATACCTGATAATCATTAAGCAATATGTGAGAGGATAAATACTGTGTGTGTGTGTTCACACATACACATTCTTTCTTTGTCACATATAAATGCATTGCACTTATCTTCTTGCAATGCTTACCTCATCTTTTTACTTTCTTTAAGGGAACATCTAAAGAACAGAATATCTGTATTTTTGGTTTTTATTTGTTTGAATTTTTAATTTTTGTGGGTACAAAGTAGGTGTATGTATTTATGAGGTAGATGAGATATTTTGATACAAGCATACAATACACAGTAATCACATCAGGGTAAATTGGGTATTCATTGCCTCAAGAGTTTATCTTTTCTTTGTGCTACAAACAATACAATTATACTCTTTTCGCTATTTTTTAAATGTAAAATAAATTATTGGTGATTGTAGTTACCCTGTTATACTATCAAATACTAGATCTTATTCATTCTGTCTAATCATATTTTTGTACTCATTAACTAACCCTACTTAATCTCCATGCCCCCACCACCCTTCCCAGCCTCTGGTAGCCATCATTCTACTCCATGAGTTCAATTGTTTTAATTATTAACTTCCACAAATAAAAAAGAACATGCAAAGTTTGTCTTTTGTGCCTAGCTTATTTCACTTACATAATGACCTCCAGTTCCATCCATGTTGCTGCAAATGACAGAATCTTGTTCTTTTTATAACTGAATACTACTCCATCATGTATGTATACCATATTTTCTTTGTGTATTTGTCTGTTGATGGACACTTAGGTTGCTTACAAATCATGGCTACTGTAATTAGTACTGTAATAAACATGGGAGTGCAAGTATTTCTTGGATATACTGATTTCCTTTCTTTTGGGTATATACCTAGCCGTGGGATTGCTGGATCATATGGTAGTTCTATTTTTAGTTTTTTGAGGAACCTCCAAACTATTCTCTATAGTGGTGTACTAATTACTTTCCCACCAACAGTGTACAAGGGTTCCCTTTTCTCCATATCCTTACTAGCAATATGTTACTACCTGTCTTTTGGATAAAAGTCATTTTAACAGGAGTGAGATTATATTACATTGTAGTTTTGATTTGCGTTTCTCTAATGATCAATGATGTTGAGCACCTTTTCATATACCTGATTGCCATTTGTATATCTTCTTCTGGTAAGTGTCTATTCAGATCTTTTGCCCATTTTTTAATTGGATTATTAGATTTTTTTTTGCTATAGAGTTGGTTGAGTTCCTTGTATACTCTGGATAGTAACCCCTTGTCAGATGGATAGTTCGCAATATCTTCTCCCATTCTGGAGGTTAACTCTTCACTCACTTGATTGCTTATTTTGCTGTGAAGAAGTTTTTAGTTTTATATAATCCCATTTGTCTATCTTTGCTTTTGTTCTCGGTGCATTTGAGGTCTTATCCAAAAATCCTCTGGCTACACCAGTGTCCTGAACAGTATTCCCTATGTTTTCTTCTAGTATTTTCATACTTTGGGTCATACATATCAGTATTTAATTCATTTTTAACTGAGTTTTGTATATGGTGAGAGAAAAGGGTCTAATATCATTATTTTGCATATGGATATTCAGTTTCTCCAGCACCATTTATTTTAAATACTTTTGTTCCCCCATTGTATGTTCTTGATGACTTTGTCAAAAATCCAGATGACTGTAAATATGTGGATTCATTTCTGTGTTCTCTATTCTGTTCCATTGGTGTATGTGACTATTTTTATGCCAGTATAACACTGTTTTGTTTACTATAACTTTGTAGTATATTTTGAAGTCAGGTAATACAATGCCTTCAGCTTTGTTCTTTTTGCTCAGAAAAGCTTTGGCAATTCTGGATCTTGGTTCCATACAGATTTTAGGATTGTTTTGCTATGTTGACAAAGAATATTATTAGTATTTTGATAGGGTTTGCCTTGAATTTGTAGATTGCTTTTAGTAGTCTGAACATTTTACCATTTATTCTTCTAACCCATGAACATGGAATATCTATTGTGTGTGTGTGTGTGTGTGTGTGTGTGTGTGTTTTCCAGTATCTTGCATCAATGTTTTGTAGTTTTCACTGTAGAGATCTTTCACCTCTTTAGATCAATTTATTCCTAGGATTTTTTTTTGTAGCTACTGTAAATGAAATTGCTTTATTGATTTTTTTTCAGGTTGTTTGATATTGGTGTATAGAAATGTTACTGATTTTTTTATGTTGATTTTGTATCCTGCAGCTTTACTGAGTTTTTAAAACCAGTTCTGACAGTTTTTCATTGAAGTCTATGGGGTTTTCTAAATATAAGTTTATGTGGTCTGCAAACAGGGACAATTTAACTTCCTTCCTTCCAATTTGTATGCCCTTTATTTATTTCTCTGACTTAATTGCTCTGGCTAGGACTTCCAATGCTATGTTGAATGAAACTAGTAAAAGCGGTCAACACTATCTGTTCCAGATTTCAGAAGGCTTTCAACTCTTCCACATTGAATGTGATGTTAGCTGTGGATTTGTTATACATGGATTTTATTGTTTATACATGTTTTTTATTGTTTTGAGGTACATTTCTTCCATACCTAATTTGTTGAGATATTTTTATCTGAAGCAAAGTTGAATGTTATCAAATGCCTTTTCTATTGAGATGATTATATGATTTTTGTTAAATGAGAAGGGTCCACCTGACAAATGGACTTTCAAAAAATTAGGGACATAATATACCCTGGTCAATATCTCAGATAATCCTTGCATCAAGGGCTGTCAGTCCAGACATATCCTGTTCACCCACAGATTTGTAGGTCACTACTTTTAGCAAACATCATACAGGGGTCTGGAATTCCATGAGCAATTTATTGTTTCGAGGTACATTTGGTGAAGGATTTTAAGGACTTTCCATTGGCTGGAGGCTAGCAAGTGGAGTTTGCCATATTCTGACTGTAGTCATCCTGAGAGCTGGAAAGTAAACCCTTGAGAAATGGCCCATTCTATTTCTGCAGGGGAGTACTGAGGCTTAATTTCTTTTATGGAGCCTTTCCAGGTTAGAGGGGCTTCAAGTTGATGCCATGAGGCTTTCTTGCTGCTGACTTGGCTGCCTGACCTGCTAACTTATTTCCTTCAGCTATTTCATTTGTTCCCTTCTGATGTTCCTTACAATGCAGCACTGCTACCTCTCATGGAAGGAAAACTGAGGATAATAACCTGTTAGTTTCCTGGCGGTAATTTATAGTAGATTCATCAGTGGTAAGAAAGTGTCTTTCCTTCCAAATGGTAGCATGAGCATGGAGAACTAAAAAAGCATACTTGGAGTCAATGTAAATGTTAGCTACCTTTCACTTGCTTAATTCAAATGCTCTTGTAAGAGCTATCAGTTCAGCTAGCTGAGCACTTGTGCCTGGATAGAGAGGTGCACTTTCAATAACATCATTCAGGGTGACTACTGGATATTCTGCCTTACGGACTTCTTGCTCTACAAAGGAACTGACATCTATGAAGATGGTCCAGTATGGATTTTCTAGGGCAGTTTCCCTGAGATTCTCCCTGGCTTCATAGATCTGTACCACAACTTGCTCACAGTCATGTTCAGGTTCCCCAGTCTTCTTGGGGAGGAAAGTGGCTGGGTTTAGGCAAGAACAAGTTTTTAACTGAACTGCTGACCCTTCTAACAGCACAGCCTGATATTTAAGGAGCCAACTGTCTGTTAGCCAAAGGTTCCCCATAAAAGACAGCAATCCTGCTACGTTATATGGGGCATAAACAGTTAAGCCATTTCTCAGGGTTAGTTTGGTGACCTCCAGTACCAGTAGGGCCAACATGGCAATTGCTCAGAGGCATGCTGGCCATCCTTTACCCACCAAATCAAGTTTCTTACTCAGGTAGCCCACTAGTTGTTGAGCTGGTCCTCAGGCCTGAATTAAAATTTCCATGCCCATTCCTTTCCTTTCTGATACATAAAGATTAAAGGTCCTCCCTACAGGAGGGCTGAGGGTTGGTACCTTAAGTAAGGCCTGCTTTAGCTGGCTAAAGGCCTTTTGAGCTTTAGGTTTCCAGGTTAGGAGATGAGTTTTATCCACTTGAGTTTCTTTTATGAAGTGATATAGAGGATGACCTATCTCACCATACCCAGGTATCCATAGCCTGCAAAATCCTGTAATGCCCCAAAATCCCGTCAGTTGCTTGAGGATTTTAGGGAGGGCGAAGGAGGAAATGGGCTTAATTCTTTCTTCCCCTAATGCTCTAATCCTTTCAGAAGCACTAAACCAAGGTACTTTACCAAGGTTTTGCAAAGTTGGACCTTAGATTTTGAAATCTTATATGCTCTGTCAGCTAAGAAATTAAGAAGAGCTTCAGTGCCTTCCCAAGAGATTTCCTCAGTTGGGGCACAGAGCAGTATATCATCCACATATTGCAAGACCCTTACCTGAGGATGGGATAACTCAGAGAGGTCCTTTGACAGTGCTTCTGTCCAAACAAATGAGGGATAATCTCAAAATCCCTGAGGCAGCACCATGCGTTTTACCTGGGCAGTTTGGCCAGAGGGATTCTTCAAAGGCAAATAGGTATTGAGAGTCAGGATGTAACAGTATGCAGAAAAAGGCATCCTTTAAATCTAGGACTGTAAACCATTTAGTTCCCGCAGGTATTTGGATTAGCAAGGTATAGGGATTAGGTACTACCAGATGGATTGAGACTATGGCCTTATTAATGAACCTCCATTCTGCATTGGGTTTTTGTGCTCCTAATATTGGGGTGTTGTAGGGACTGTTACAGGGTTTAAGGAGGCCCTGCATCTTCAGGTTATTAATAATGGCTTCTAGCCCTTTCTTAGCTTCTGGCTTTAGGTGATATTGTCTCTGATTAGGAAAAAAAGTGGGATCATTAGGATAGATCCAGACTGAGATAGTGGTTACAGCTCAACCTATTCTTCCTTGAGTTGCCCAGACTTCTGGATTGATATTAGCTTCCACTGGAGGAGAAAAAGACTTTTTCCTGGGGCTGGCCCCCATGCAAGCTAGAATGTCTCTACCTAATAAAGGAGTGGGACTTTCAGGCATGATTAAAAAGGCACATGTAAACAATATGTCCCCCAACTGCAACTAAGGGGTTGAGAAAGACATATCAGATTAGTTTTTCTGAGACACCCCTCACCTCTCATGCTATGGGAAGAGGGGAGGCCTCAATTATAGAGAAAAGAGAGGCTGGCTCTGGTGTCCAGAAGGAGGTCCACCTTCCTTCCTTCAGTTTCCAGAATTACCTGGACCCCTGTGCTGTAATTGTAGTTTGAGCCACTAGAGCCAGGGCTTGAGCCACTAGAGCCAGGGCTTGAGCCCCAGGACCATCTCTGAGACTAGTTCTGAACCTGTTGATGTCCATCTCTGGGGGCAGTCTGATCACCAGTGGTCCCTGTCACAGGCTAGAGAGGGTTGAGGTGGCTTCTTCTTGCTTCCTGGGCACTCCTTTTTAAAGTGCTCTTACTTCCCACATCGATAGCAACTCGCAGATGTACCTCAGGGATCCCAGACTTTGCAAGCCTGCAAAGCAGCTACCATAGCCTCAGTCCTTCTCTTGTGTTTCCTCTCTTTTTTCTGGGCCTCTTCCTGGTCCCTACTATAAAAGACCAAGGTGGCCACCCTCAGAAGATTCTCCAAAATGCTGTCTGGCCCTATAGCCTACTTCTGTAGTTTCCTTCTAATATTGGGAGCTGCCTGTGTAATAAACTTGTCATTTAGAATGAGCTGTCCCTCAACTGAATCAGGGGACAAGGAGGTGTGTTTTATTAGTGCCTCTTTCAGCCTTTCCATAAAGGCTGTGGGATTCTTTTCTGGATTTTGGTTTACCATGGACAGTTTAGAGTACTTAAGAGGTTTGGCCCTAGTTCTTCATAGGCCCCTCAATATACCCATTAAAAGGTGTTTCCTTTTCCATTCATCTGTAATGTCACTGGGGTTCCAAACAAGGTAGTCAAGAGGTAGTGCCTCTCTTCCTATTGGAAATGATGGTTCCCCTATTTCTTCACTTTCCCTATTTTCTTTTTTTCCCTTTTGGCCTACTATAGGAGACATATTGTTCATCTTCGAATTTCTCTCCGGCCTGCAGAGCTGCCTGTTTTTCAGCTGCAGTTAGGGTCTGGCATAGGAGCAGCATAACATCCCTCCATGAGAGGTTAAACACCTGAGTTAAATTTTGGAAAGCTTTTATATACCTATCAGGGTCATCAGAAAATCGGCCTAAATCTCCCTTTATTTGCCTAAGATCCTGCAATGAGAAGGGAACCCTAGTGACATCACCTCCATTGAGCATATCCTATAAGGGTAAGAGTGAAGCTGGGGTAGTGGGGAGTTTTGGAAATGGTGGAGCTGAAGGACCTGATGGCACAGCTGGAGGGGGCCTCAGAGAGGGAGGACAAGAAGGGCCTGGACACTCAATAGTTGCCTCAAATAGTTCCCCTGGATGTTTCCTCTCTAGTTTTGGGGAATCATTCCCATTGGGTCCTCCTGATATGACTGCTGAAAGAGCTGAGCTGATTGTGCAATGCTTGCAAAGTTCTGGGTTGTCTCACAGGGTGAAGAAAGCCTGTACATAAGAGATCTCTGACCATTTGCCATCCCGTCTACAGAAAACATCTAATTGTTGGATAGTATTAAAACCAAGGCTCCCCTCTGCAGGCCAGGCTGGTTGAAGATGGTAAGAAGGCCACACCCTTGTGCAAAAGACAATGAGTCACTTTTTCTTCAGTCTTGGGGTCAAAGGAATCCCAGTGCTTCAGAAAGCACTCCAGAGGAGTGCAGACCAAAGATACTCTGTTATTCATCTAGAAAGAGAAGCGAGAAAAAAGATGTCCCTTTAGTCACCTTCCTTTCCTTTGGAAAGGCCTAGGGTGGAGGGGAAGACAGTGGAGGGCATCCCCCCAACTATTTTCCCTCCTTGGTTCCCTGAGCCTTGGCATCCTTTAAAGGTGCCGTCCACTGATACAGGCATAACCCTCAGCAATGAAACCAGAGGAACCAATCAATTGGGATTAGTCATGCTCACCCATGTGATTCTAGTCCTCTGCTGGTGATTTCCCTTTGACTTCCTAGACTCTGTGATCTGCATGACTCCCAATAAATGGATGTCAAGAGAGACTGTGTTACATTTACATTTGGGCAATGCCCTTTAACTGAGAGAGAATGCAGGTTTGAGCGGTACAATTTGCTATTATGGCCTGTACTGAAGTATTTATTCTTAGGCAGTGGCTCTGGTTAACTTCCAGAATTAAATTCCCCTTACTATTTAAGTACCATTTTAAGAGGAGGCAGAATAGGTGCTTTAAAAGAACATAGGAACCAAATGGTGGTTTTCCTGCTGATGGGACCGTGTTGAGACTAAAATTTGGTTTTGGAGGACCTTTTTCTCCTCATTGTTGAAGGCAGAGTTTTCTTGTTTGCAGAAGGAGCATAAAGCCTGGTCTCTAGTAGAGGGGCACAAAAAGCAAGAATTGGGAAGCTAAGAGTGTTTTGGCAAATGGTCAATAATATGCCTAACGGGATAGGGTTCCTACTTGACTAGGTGGTGCTGTTGACCTTGAAATACAATGTACTCTCCAGACCAAGGGTAAAGAGAAAGATGTTCACAGGGGGTGTGGGGGAGAGAAGGAGGCCCTCTGCCTAGAAAATCACAAAAACAATAATCCCATGAGCTATATTACCAGGTACTATAGCATTTCCTGACCTTGCCTAACAGGATTACTTGACTGAATTATAAAAATTATCAAAGCATTGCATATAGAGAGTGGGTAGGAGACATGGAATCTGCGGATAGGAAAGGAGAAAATTTGCAATAGAAAAGGCTTGGAGATCCTGTTGCCATCATCCACCAGGCTGTTGGAGGCTGGAATTAGTCCAGAAGGCTTCAGGTAACACCAGGGTGTCTCCCTGGCCAGGAACCTTCAGTGCCTCTTGACCTCTTCCAGCCCCACGTGACAGCTGGCTCTCTGTAAAAGGAAACCAATTAGAAGCAAAGTCAACATCCCCAGCACTCTGAGGACACGGGGAGATTAGCTAAGTTCTCCCTGGCAAGTCTGTCCCCTGAGTCTTGTAAGGCTGGTAGCCATGCTAAATTTTTAAATGGCTGATTGGGGGCCCAGTATTTGGTTTGATTTTTAAAATGGAGAGCAGACAGCCTTGAAATGATGGAGTTGGGGTCCACTACTACACTCACCCTTCCAATGAATCTTCCTCGGATCCCAAGTGGGCCCCCACAATGAAACGGCATTGTTCATCTGGGATAATACCCAAGGTTCGTTGTCTCGCATCAAGGACATGGACATACAAGGAATGAGTTTATAAGCAGAGGTTTAATAGGCAAAAGAAAGAGAAAAGCTCTCTTGTGTAGACAGAGGGGTCTTGAGTGGGTCTTTTGGTCCACAGTGAAGTGCAGGAGATTTTATAGATGAGCTTGAGGAGGTAGTGTCTGATTTACATAGGGCAAGAAAGATTGGTCAGACCAGGTGTGCCATTTGCATAGCACACAAAGAACTTGTTAGGACTAGGTGTGCCATTTGCATAGCATGTGAAGAAGCTGGCTGTCCCACTCTAATCTTTTATTATGCAGATGGATTCTCTACCTGGCCAGCTTCATGTTGCCTGCTTTTTTACTGTACACACTGTGACAAATAAAAGGGAAGATGGAGCCTCCATGTTGAACATGCCTGGCCTTCAGTTAGCCCTTTCTATTGACACAGCTGCCAGCATTCACCATACAAGCTTTCAGCTTGCTTATCTATGTTTGCAGCTTGATTTTCTGGGCTGCTCTTTGTTAGAAAAGAAATGACTTAGGGGCTCCTTTTTGTTAAAAAGGGAAGCCTTGCCAAGGACTCCTTTACCCTCACTGTCTACCTAAATAATTTCTTTCTAGCTCCTGTTTCATTTCCTTTATATATTTAGGTGTTCTGAATGTTGAATGTGTATATATATATATATTTATATATATATATATATTTCTCTTGATGAATTGATCCCTTTATTATTACATAATGACCTCCTTTTTCTCTTTTTACAGTTTTTGACTTAAAGTCCAATGTATCTGATATAAATATAGTGATTCCTGCTCTCTTTTGGTTTCCATTTGCATGGAATATCTTTTTCCATTACTTCACTTTCAGTCTACATGTGTCCTTAAAGATGAAGTGAATCTCCTGCAGAAGGATAGAATTGGGTCTTGTTTTTTTATAATCTACTCAACCATTCTATGTCTTTGGGGTAGGGAGTATAGAAATATACCGTTTTATTACAGAGTCTCACAAAAATAAAAATAGTATCTCAAAACTCCCCCAATTCTGCAGGTAGAGGAGGGCAGGAGACTAGCCTACCATCTTCTACCTGCACAACTGGGGGAAGACAGATGGCAGTCAGTGCGAGTTTTTTGGCTCACTTGAGGCCAGTGAGAAGGTATGAGAATGGAACCGAACTAAAAATGGCTGATGTTACTTTAGGAGCCTGAAAAGAACAGGGCATACTTGAAGACCCAGCGACCCCTTTTAGAATGCACAATAAAGGCACCTTTCCAAAGCTACTAAGCAGGCACTTGGCATTTCAGTATTTTGTCTCATGTTTGCACAAAAGTATTCCTTTCACCCAGACCTGGCACCTTTTATGCTTTGGAGTTAAGACCTGCAGAGGGATGGGTGGCAAGGCAGTTCCTAGAAGAGATCACCCAGCATAGCTGCCCTGGGCTCAGGGTCTTGATTTCTGTCTAGTCCCTGGAACTATTTATATTTAATAAATTTTATATGAATACCTGGAGAAATAGAAAACATAAAATCTGAGATTTTGGGAGAGAAAGATTGGGGACTAGGCAGGAAGCCAGAGCTGGAGAGCTTCCCTCAGGCCGGCTTGACCTGGTCCTTGACCTCTTTGGCTCCTGGCTTCTTCTCCTTTGTTTTTCTCCTCTTCTGTGACTTCTTTCTTCATCTCCGAGTCTCTCTTTCTCATCCTGTTTTAACCCTCTTGGATTTTCTGAAGATGGGAGAAATCTTGCGGCCACCCTCTCCCTCCTCATCAGAACCGAAGAACTCTTCCTCACAGGTAATTCGTCTGTCAGAGAAACAGATGGAGATGCTTGTCAGGGTCTTCTTCATTCTCAATGCCACCCTCTTGAGGGACAGCATCCTCAGGAATCACCTGCATTTGGACTGCAGGTGGATGGGGCTGCATTACTAGGTTCTCAAACAGCCATTATTTAATCTTCTCCAGGTACTCATTAGTGTTCTAGTTAGTCATATTGGAAGGACTGATGTAGGGCTTGAAATATGGTCTGAAGTATTCAAAGTAGTCATTGTATGAAGGCTCATTAGAAATCTCCATATCCAGAGGCACAGCTATTTCTTATTTCCAGCACTGAGCAACATTATAAATGGTGTAACCACCTTCTGCCATCAACAGTATAGGCAGGTTGAAGCTCTTGACAAATTCCATACACTTGGCATGCGCTTTGATGGTCAGATTAAAGCAATCTAACTGATCCCTAAACAAGGCATCTGAGACATGCCATAAGACCACCACACTAGACAGGAGCATCTCTATTACTTTGGACATGACCAGTTTGAAAATGGCCTCAAAGGACTCATCATCAATCCCATCTAGGAGCAGACAGTTAACAGCATAATATCTGCCTTTGCCGGTCCCAATATCCCATAGATCCCCATTTCCTGGGAAGTACTCTCCATATTTATGAAAGGACACAGTCCTGACCTGGCCTGTAATATAGAAGGTCTCTTCCATGCCATCGTCATGGTGAATATCAACATCAACATACAGCACCCACTGGTGATATTTTAGCAGTTCCAGGGTGGTCCAGATTGTATCACTGACATAACAGAAGCCAGATGCCTTGAACTTCTTTGCATGGTGCAGGCCCCCAGCCCAATTCACAGCAATGTCCATCTGCTGCTTATTAAGTTTCACAGCACTTGCCACAGAGCCACCAGTAGACAACTGACAGAAGTCAAACAGGCCATTAGATACTGGACAGTCCTCACTAAAATTAAATCTCCACATCTGCTTGCTGTGCTCGGACACGTAATCTGGACAGATGGAGCACAATAATTTAATGCAGTAATCACTGTGGTACTTGGTCATCTCCTCAGTATTGGCTTTGTGAGGGTGAGGGTTTCCATTTTTCAGTAGAACCCATAGTTGAGCAGCAAACTGTGAGTCATGCAGATTCAGTGAGGCTTCCTTGGGTGGGCTTGTCCATAATAGTAATTTCCAATATCCCTATCATAGTAGTAACAGACTTTCCTCCTGGTGCCCTGCCTTTGTGCCATCTTGCTTACCTCCTGTCCTTCTGTACCTCCCGTCAGTCAGTCTCCATTCTACATCTTTTTATTGGATAATTTAAATAACATTGATAATAGTATATAAATAAATATTGAAAATCATAATAAGTAAAAATGACAGGAACAGGAACTAAGAACAGGTTAATTTCATAGCATGTTATACTTCCTCTCATTTCAGCTCAGGTATGCTCTAAATTTATCCATCTCATATCACATTTGCTGTCATTTCAGATTTGGTCTGCTCTAAACTTATCCATCTCCCTCCATCACTGGAACAATTCCATAAAGTCCTTATTCCTTAAAGCACCACTGATACCATTAAAGCCACTAACAGAGACTGAACTCAGAATAAAGGAAATCATAGAGAAACTAGATCAGCAGATCCCACCCAGACCTTTCACCCACATGAACACCACTACCAGCGCCACACACAGCACAGCCACCATCCTCAACCCTCGAGATACGTACTGCAGGGGAGACCAGCTGGACATCCTGCTGGAAATGAGGGACCACTTGGGACACAGGAAGCAATATGGTGGGGATTTCCTGAGGGCCAGGATGTCCTCCCCAGCCCTGATGGCAGGTGCTTCAGGAAAGGTGACTGACTTCAACAATGGTACCTACCTGGTCAGCTTCACTCTATTCTGGGAGGGCCAGGTCTCCCTGTCTCTGCTGCTCATCCACCCCAGTGAAGGGGTGTCAGCACTCTGGAGTGCAAGGAACCAAGGCTATGACAGGGTGATCTTCATTGGCCAGTTCGTCAATGGCACTTCCCAAGTCCACTCTGAATGTGGCCTGGTCCTAAACACAAATGCTGAATTGTGCCAGTACCTGGACAACAGAGACCAAGAAGCCTTCTACTGTGTGAGGCCTCGACACATGCCCTGTGCTGCACTCACTCATATGCATTCTGAGAACAAGAAAGTTTCTTATCTTAGCAAACAAGAAAAGAGCCTCTTTGAAAGGTAAAAATAATTACTTCTTGAGACTACGTGTGCAAATATTGTAATTTGGCCTACATACTGATCCAAAGAAAAGTCTTGTGAGTGCATCAATTTTGGGTGTCTTTAGTAAGAGTCCTTTTGGGAAAGGAGCTGTGAATTCATTTAGAGACAGTGCCCATTCTCTAGTAATCCACAAACTTTTTGAATATTTAATTCTTATCAATGAGATTAAAATATATACAGAATAAAAACTAAATGAAAATGAGAAATGCACATTTGTATATGTGTGTGTGCTCTAATACATTTTTTCTGCATCTCAAAAAATCCTCCTACATACCTTCTGGGTAACTGTATCCCATAGCCTAATAGGCAAAGAAATGGAAATTTACTAAATGGCCTGAAACTGTAGGCATAATAATTAACTTATCTCTAAGAAATAACTGAGGCACTGGATAATCTAGTTTCTGTATGTTTCCTCATTTGAGGCCACCTACAGATTAATTTCTGTATTTGTGTCTTTAAGGTCAAATGTGGGTGTAGAGATTATGGAAAAATTCAATACGATTAGTGTCTCCAAATGCAACAGTAAGTACTCCTGTGTTTGGTGGGTGGTGCCTATTTCTAGACCCATTTAAAGGGTTTCTTCTTTCTACTAGATTTGTTCACTGTTTCAGTCCTATCAGCACTCTTTTCATTTGGCTCATCTAAGGTTGGCCAAGACACCAGTTATCTAGGTGAGTGAATAATTGAATGACCGGGATATCATAAGCCTATTTTAGTAACTGTAACTCTCATCATCAGTCTATTTGTCAGTCAGTGAATTCCCTGCCCAATTTATACAATAACCTTTAAGCGTTAACTCTTTCCCAATTCTGTACCTAGTTCTTTACCTCACCACAGCACCCCTCTTCATACCACTGCCATCACCTCTTCCCACATCACCACTAGCCCATCACCATCTAGAGGTTTCCAACCTGCCATCTGGGTGTCAATTTATTATAATCCTTCCCTCTGGATCTTTGCCACCTTTCAAACAATTGTTAGCATACAAAATAGAACTTCCACACTTATATTTACTAATTACTCTCCAATTTCTTTGAATCCAAATAGCCTAGGAAACTCCTATCTAAAATGATTCAAGGCAAGAGCTTTTATGTCTCTGCAAGTTCAGCATTAAACCTTGCTAATCACAAAAAAAAAAGAAAGAAAGCCTTGCTAATCACTAATAAACCTATCTACACTGAAGTGTAAATACATACCTAGATGTAGAAATGTTGTTTTTCACTACACATACACGAGTACACTCATACCAGTTATTAAAATATTAAACTACTTCTCTCGGTTGATTAATAATCACTGCCCCAAACCTGCCATGGGCTCCTCACCATCATGGCTTCCTCACCATCATGGCTACCTCAACACTTGGATTCCAAGACTCTTCTAAACCCCTCCAAGACTAAGGGGTTAATCCCTGGCCCATCTTGGACCTCCAAGACACTGTCCAGCCTATAGCCATATTCATTTTGATTGGCCAGTTCCCAAGTCAAACTAGTTGTTAGTATTTTTTATATCACCTTTATTTAACTCAAAGGATTTGTATTTTGATGGTGGCATTTAAGACACTTACAGTGTGACAAACTTAGGGGTAAAGTGAGCTAAAATGATAGGATAATTGAGCTTCCATTCCTATGCAAGAATTGATGACTTTACTTTCATAGAAAGGCTAGAAAATACTTAAATTTTCCCCCAGAAAGCCATTTTTTTTTCTAGGAGGAAACATATACTCTTATAATGAACATTAATGCACATTATTTAGGAAATTCACATCACAGAAAAATTTTTATTAAAAAAAAAAATCTGTTCCATTAAGAGAATACTTCAATAAGACTTTTTCCACCATTACCACCACCCTTACCCCCTCTTAGGATACTTAGAGGATAGAAGGCTCTTAGTAAATACTGATGGGTAATTTGATGTTTTGGACGATCCTATCTTACTGATTCTTTGGCAGAAGAAACAGTTGCAAAGAAAGAGAAATGCAAGGTTGGAATGACATCCACAATCCCTAGTGGTCATGTCTGGAGAAACACATGGAATCCTGTCTCCTGTAGTTTGGCTACAGTCAAAATGAAGGAATGCCTGAGAGGAAAGCTCATATATCTAATGGGAGATTCCACGATCCGCCAGTGGATGGAATACTTCAAAGCCAGTATCAACAGTATGCCTCAGTCTAAGTTATAATTCTTACCCCTTTCAAAACTTCTTTTCCATTTCAAAGAGGAGAAGGGAATATGGGAAATGCCTCTTTATTTTTCATATTCCTCAATCACAACACACCAAAATTTTTCACAAGGTATTGTTATCTTTCCTTTAAAAAAAAATACAGCTATCTAACTGGAAGGAAACCAGTGTAGAAAAAGGTTTACTACATCCCTATCTCTGCAGAATTCACACTTCAGTATGTACCCAGTAGGCTCAGAAAACTATTGATGGAGCCAAAGATAACTTAAGATATTAAATTGTCCAGCTTCTAGAACCAGCATAACGATTAAGGGTATGATTCTAAAACCAGACAGCCTGGGTTCAAAACCTGACTTCCCTACCTCCTATCTGGGTGACTTTGAACAAGTTACATAACCATTCCATCTGTCAGTTTTCTCATCTGTCAACTAAAGATGAAAATAATCTCTATCTGGTAAAATAAGGTAATGCATACAATGTATTTAGAATATTGCTTCTCACATGGTTAAGTTCTCTTTTGTGTAAGGTATCATTACTGTCATCATTACCTAAAAGAACAGATGTCAGAAGTGAAGTAGACTGCATCAGGTAGGCACAAGTAAAGCATGGGCTTGGAGTCTAACAGACCTAGGCTGCGCTATTTAGAAACAATGACTTTGGGCATGTTATTTATTTTCCCTGCCTGGTGTTTCTCATCAATCAACCAGGAATAATAATAGTGATATAGTTTAACTGATTGTCCCCTCCAAATCTCATGTTCAAACATGATCTCCAACACCAGAGGTGGGACCTAGTGGGAAGTGTTTGGGTCATCGAGGTGAATCTCTCATGAATGGCTTGGTGCCCTCCCCATGGTAATGAGTGTGTTCTTGCTCTGTCAGTTCATGTGAGAACTGGTTACTTAAAAGAGCCTGGCATCTCTCTTGCTTCCTCTCTCACCATGTGACACACTGACTCCCCTTCCCTTCCGCCATGACTGAAAGCTTCCTGGCCTCACCAGATGCTGAACAGATGCTGATGCCATGCTTGTACAGCCTGCAGAACCATCAGCCAAATAAGCCTCCTTTCCTTATAAATTACCCAGCCTAAGGTATTCCTTTATAGCAATGCAAACAGACTAATACAAGCTTGTATAGAAGATTAAATGAAGTAATGGATATAAAGTATTTAACACATTGTAAGGTGTAGTGGCACATAGAAAGTACCCAAAAAAACAATAGCCATTGCAATTGTTATCATTACTTAATTTAAGGGTCAGGGATAGAATCCAATTGCTAAAATCCTAGTTCAGTTGCTCTATTTACTAAACCAAGAGTGCACCAGTAATAACTCCAAATTTGCTAGTAGACCTTAGCAACCTCACCTACAAAACCACTATTGGCTGTCCCTCTATGACCCCGGATCCTGGCTCTCATCACTGAGAGAAATGCAGTAGCTGTGGTTCCATCCTGGCCTTCCCAAAATGAGGCCACTCATGATCTCAAACTTAGAAGGAAAGTTGATCCAATAAAAGTAGGAAAATTGGTAGGGCCTTAGTTCTAAGTTATAAGAAAAATTCTCAACAGAAGGGAGAGCTTTAAATTGTGATCTCTGGTAAATGACTAAACTCCTAGGGAAACCTCAATTACCTCATCTACAAAATTCAAGGTCTAGTAACAGCCTCATAGCATCATATTCCATAACAGTGATTCTCTTAGGTCATATAAAGGACTGAGTTATGGAGTGACCTACCTCTTCAACTCATCTTTTAATTTGTCATAGAAAAAAAAACTGTTGTACATTGTGTTAAAAGTTCAATTCTATGGCCACAGTATGATTTGGAAAAGAAAACTGAAGTAAGTTGGAAGCAGAGTGAAGAAAATAGCTCTGCCATTTTCCTCCAACTTACCCTAGAGCATCTCTGTTTTCCAGCCTCAGTGGGTTAAGTCTTCAAATGTAGCCCTTTGCTTCTAAGACCATCCCATGTTACAAAGCATCAATAATCCTTCTCTGCACATTTTCCTCAAAAGTTCTAACTACAAAGCAGTTAGCCCTGATGTTCTGGTAAAAGTCTAATTAATATGATGAAAATGGAAGAACTTCATTTCATTCTATTCATGTGTCAATTAAATATACATGAGAGGATCCTTGAGGTGAATGGATAGATCAGTCCAAATAAATGCTTTGTATATTGTAAAGGGTTCCACAAATGACTAGCAGTACTTATTATTATAGTAAGGCACTTAATATTATCCCATGCATATGTGAAGGAAACACAGAAGTACAGAAGATAATTTCAGTCTTGAGGGAATTTAAACAGTGGCTGGGGAAATAGGGTTTACATGTTTTTTTATGAAAAGACCATCAATTAGTACCATTCTCTATCCTCAAATGAGTTTAGTCTACAGTCAACAAAATGTACAAAAATAACATCTACAAAACTGACCACATAATCCTCCAAGGAAGTTACTTCACTACCTTTCCATCCCCACTCCACTAGATTCCACATGTTTCTATAAGGTAGCATGAACATAATCTCTCACATTTACATAACACTTTTTTAATTTTTAATTTTTTTTATTTCAATAGGTTTTTGGGGAGCCAGTGGTGTTTGGTTACATGGATAAGTTCTTTAGTGGTAATTTCTGACACAGTGATGCACTCATCACCCGACCAGTGTACACTGAGCCCAGAGTATAGTCTTTTATCCCTCGTCAACCCTGAACCTTTCCTCCGAGTCCCCAAAGTCCATTGTATCATTCTTAGGTCTTTGCATCCTCATAGCTGAGTTCCCACATATGAGTGAGAACATACGATGTTTGGTTTTCCATTCCTGAGTTACTTCACTTAGAATAATAGCCTCCCATTCCATCCAGGTTGCTGCAAATGCCATTATTTCATTCCTTTTCATGGCTGACTAGTACTCCATAGTGTGTGTATGTGTGTGTATAACATTTTATATATAACATATATAACATTTTATATTATATACATACAAATAAAACATTTTCTTTATCCTCTCATTGATTGATAGGTGCATTTGGGCTGGTTCCATATTTTTGCAATTGCAAATTCTGCTGCTATAAATATAAGTGTACAAGTATCTTTTTCGTATAATGATTTTTTTTCCTCTGGGTAGATATCAAAGTCGAATTGCTGTATCAAATGGTAGATCTACTTTTAGTTCTTTAAGTAATCTCCACACTCTTTTTCATAGTGGTTGCACTAGTTTACATTCCCACCAACAGTGTAAAAGTGCTCCCTCATTACTGCATCCATGCCAACATCTATTGATTTTTTTGAATATGGCCTTTCTTACAGGAGTGAGGCGGTATCACACTGTGGTTTTGATTTGCATTTCCCTGATAGTGATGTTGAGCATTTTTCCATATGTTTGTTCACCATCTGTATATCTTCCTTTGAGAATTGTCTATTCATGTCCATAGCCCACTTTTTGATGGGATTTTTTTTTTCTTGCTGATTTCTTTGAGTTCTTTGTAGATTCTGGATATTAGTCCTTTGTTGAATGCATAAATTGTGAAGATTTTCTCACACTCTGTGAGTTGTCTGTTAATTCTGCTAATTGTATCTTTAGCTATGCAGAAGCTTTATGGTTTAATTAAGTCCCATCCATTTATCTTTGTTTTTGTTGCATTTGCTTTTGGGTTCTTGGTCAGGACATTTTTGCCTAAGTCAATGTCTAGAATGGTTTTTCTAATGTTATCTTCTAGAATCTTTATGGCTTCAGGTCTTAGATTTAAGTCTTTGATCCATCTGGAGTTGATTTTTGTATAAGATAAGAGATGAGGATCCACTTTCATTCTTCTATATGTGGCTTGCCAATTATCCCAGCACCATTTGCTGAACAGTTGAACAGGGTGTCCTTCCCCAACATTATGTTTTGTTTGCTTTGTCAAAGATCAGTTGGCTGTAAGTATTGGGCTTTATTTCTGGGTTCTATATTCTGCTCCATTGGTCTGTGTGCCTGTTTTTATGCCAGTACCATACTGTTTCAGTGACTATGGCCTTATAGTATAATTTGAAGTCAAGTAATGTGATGCCTCCAGATTTGTTCTTTTTGCTTACTCTTGCTTTGGCTATGAGGGCTCTTTTTTGGTTCCATATGAATTTTAGAATTGTTTTTTCTAGTTCTGTGAAGAGTGATGGTGGTATTTTGATGAAAATTGCATTGAATTTGTAGATTGCTTTTGATAGTATGGTCATTTTCACAATATTGATTCTACCCATCCATGAGCATGTGATGTGTTTCCATTTATCTGTGTCATCTATAATTTTTTTCAGCAGTGTTTTGTAGTTTTCCTTGTAGAGGTCTTTCACATCCTTGGCTAGGTATATTCCTAAGGATTTTATTTTATTTTATTTTATTTTATTTTATTTTATTGCAACTATTGTGAAAGGGGTCGAATTCTTGATTTGATTCTCAGCTTGGTTGCTGTTGGCGTAAAGCAGAGCTACTGATTTTACAGTATATTAATTTAGCATATATTAATTTTGTATTCTAAAACTTTGCTGAATTCATTTACCATTTCTAGGAGCTTTTGGGATAAGTCTTCACAGTTTTCTAGGTATACTATCATATGATCAGCAACAGGAAGTAAAAAGATTTCCTCTTTACCGATTCAGGTGCCCTTTATTTCTTCCTTTTGTCCAACTGCTCCAGCTAGGACTTCCAGTACTATGTCGAAGAGAGGTGGTGAGAATGGGCATCCTTGTCTTGTTCCAGTTCTCATAGGGAATGCTTTCAACTTTTCCCCATTCAATATTATGTTGGCTGGGGGGTTATTGTAGATGGCTTTTATTACCTTAAGGTATGTCCCTTCTATGCTGATTTTGCTGAGGGTTTTA
Source organism: Rhinopithecus roxellana (assembly GCF_007565055.1). Lineage (NCBI taxonomy): Eukaryota > Metazoa > Chordata > Mammalia > Primates > Cercopithecidae > Rhinopithecus > Rhinopithecus roxellana. The sequence goes on from NC_044563.1 coordinate 76,451,852, forward strand.
ATCATAAAAGATGCTGGATTTTCTCAAATGCTTTTTCTGTGTCTACTGACATGATCATGTGATTTTTGTTTTTAATTCTGTTTATATGGTGTATCACATTTATTGACTTACGTATGTTAAACCATCCCTGCATCCCTGGTATGAAACCCACTTGATCATGGTGGATTATCTTTTTGATATGCTGTTGGATTTGGTTAGCTAGTGAGGATTTTAGCATCTATGTTCATCAGGGATATTACTGGTCTGTAGTTTTCTTTTTTTGTTGTGTCCTTCCCTGGTTGTGGTATTAGGATGATACTGGCTTTACAGAATGATTTAGGGAGGATTCCCTCTTTCTCTATCTTTTGAGATAGTGTGAATAGGATTTGTATCAATTTTTCTTTGAATGTGTGACAGAATCAGCTGTGAATCTATCCTGAACTTTTTGTATTGGCAATTTTTTTATTACCATTTCAACCTCAGTTTGTTACTGGTCTGTTCAGAGATTCTGTATCTTCCTGGTTTAATCTAGGAGGGTTGCATATGTCCAGGAATTTATCCCCTTTAGGTTTTCTAGTTTATGTGTTTAAAGGTGTTCATAGTAGCCTTGAATAGCCTTTTGTATTTCTGTGGTATCAGTTGTGATATCTCTGATTTTATTTCTAATTGAGCTTATTTGGATCTTCTCTCTTCTTAGTTAATCTTGCTAATGGTCTATCAATTTTATTTATCTTTTCAAAGAACCAGCTTTTGTTTCATTTATTTTTGTATTATTTTTGTTTCAGTTTCATTTACTTCTGCTCTGATCTTCATTATTTATTTTCTTCTGCCAGGTTTGGGTTTGGATTATTCTTGTTTCTCCAGTTCCATGAGATATGACATTAGTTTATCTATTTGTGCTCTTTCAGACTTTTTGATGCAGGCATTTAAGTCTACGAAATTTCCTCTTACCATCACTTTTGCTGTATCCCAGAGGTTTTGATAGCTTACATCACTATTATGGTTCAGTTCAAAGAATTTTTTAATTTCTATCTTGATTTTATTGTTGACTCAATGATCATTCAGGAGCAGGTTATTTAATTCCATGTATTTGCTTGGTTTTGAGGGTTCCTTTTGGAGTTTATTTCCAATTTTATTCCACTGTGGTCTGAGAGAGTACTTGATATACTTTCGATTTTCTTAAATGTACTGAGACTTGTTTTGTGGCCTATCATATGTTCTACCTTGGAGAATGTTCCATGTGCTAATGAATATAATGTATATGCTTCAGTTGTTGGGTAGAATGTTCTGTAAATATCTGTTAAGTCCATTTGTTGTAGGGCATAGTTTAAGTCCATTATTTCTTGGTTGACTTTGTCTTGATGACCAGTCTAGTGCTGTCTGTGGAATGTTAAAGTTCCCCACTATTATTATGTTGCCATCACTTTCATTTCTTTGGTCTGTTAGTAATTGTTTTATAAATTTGGGAGCTCCAGTGTTAGATGCATATATATTTAGAATTGTGGTATTTTCCTGTTGAATTAGTTATTTTATCATTATATAATGGCCCTCTTTGTCTTTTTAATCTGCTGTTGCTTTAAGGTTTGTTTTGTCTGATACAAGAATAGCTACTCCTGCTTGCTTTTGGTGTCCATTTGCATGGAATATCTTTTTCCACCCCTTTACCTTAAGCTTATGTGAGTCCTTATGTGTTATTAACAGGTGACTTTCCTAAAGACAACAGAAACTTGGTTGTTGAATTCTTACCCATTCTTCCATTCCCTATGTTTTAAGTGGAGCATTCAGGCTATTTACATTCAACGTTAGTATTGAGGTATAAGATACTGTTCTATTCATTGTGCTACTTGTTGCCTGAATACCTTGATTTTTTTTTCATTGTGTTATTGTATATAGGTCCTGTGAGAATTATGCTTTAAGGAGGTTCTATTTTGGTGCATTTTGATAACTTGTTTCAAGATTTAGAGCTCCTTTTAGTAGTTATTGTAGTGCTGGCTGATAGTGGCAAATTCTCTCAGCATTTGTCTGGAAAAGATTATCTTTTCTTAATTCATGAAGCTTAGTTTCACTGGATTCAAAATTCTTGGCTGATAATTTTTTTGTTTAAGGAGGCTAAAAATAGAACCCCAATCCCTTCTAGCTTGTAGGTTTTCTGCTGAGAAATTGGCTGTTAATCTGATGTTTTCTTTTATAGGTTACCTGATGCTTTTGCCTCACAGCTATTAAGATTTTTTTCCTTCCTCTTGACTTTAGATAACATGATTACCATGTGCCTAGGCAATGATCTTTTTGTGATGAATTTCCCAGGTGTTCTTTGAGCTTCTTGTATTTGGATGTCTAGATCTCTAGCAAGGCCAGGGAAATTTTCCTCGATTAGTCCCTCTAATATATTTTCCAGACTTTTAAATTTCTCTTCTTCCTTGGGAATACCAATTATTCTTAAGTTTGGGCATTTAGTATAGTCCCAAACTTCTTGGTAAATTTGTTCATTTTTTAAAAATCCTTTTTTGTCTTTGATGGATTAATTCAAAAGCCTTGTCTTTTAGCTCTGAGGTTCTTTTTTCTGCTTGTTCAATCATATTGCTGAGACTTTCCAGTGCATTTTGCATTTCTCCAAGTGTATCCTTGATTTCCAGAAGTTGTGATTGTTTTTTATTTATACTATCTATTTCACTGAAGAATTTTCCTTTCATATACTGTATCACGTTTTTAATTTAAGTTGGACTTCACCTTTCTCTGGTGCCTCCTTGATTAGTTTAATAATTGACCTTCTAAATTCTTTTTCTTACAAGTCAGAGATTTCTTTTTGGTTTAGATCCATTGGTGGTAAAGTGGTATGATCTTTCGTGGGAGTTAAAGAATCTTGTTTTGTCGTATTACCAGAATTGGTTTTTGGGTTTCTTCTCATTTGGGTAGACATGTCAGAGGGAAGATCTGGGATTCAAGGGCTGCTGTTCAGATTCTTTTGTCCCACAGGGTGCCCCCTTGATGTGGTTTAATCCTCCTTCCTGTAGGAATGGGGCTTCCTGAGAGCCAAACTATAGTGATTGGTTTTGTTCTTCTGAGTCTCGCTACCCAGTGAAGCTACTGGTCTCTGGGTTGGTACTGGAGAGCGTCTGCAAAGAATCCTGTGATGTGACCCATCTTCAGGTCTTGCAGCCTTGGATACTAGCACCTGCTCCAGTGGAGTTAGCAGGGGAGTGAAGTGGGTTCTGTGAGGGTCCTTGGTTGTGTTTTTGTTTAGTGTGCTGGTTTTGTGTTCGTTGGCCTCCAGCCAGGAGGTGGCACTTTCAAGAGCACATCAGCTACTGTCCTATAGGCAGGATGCAAACTTGCCCTAGGGACACAGTTTTTCAGCATCTCAGAGAGGCTGCAGTGGTCATCCTGTTTGTTCAAAGGGTCTATGGATTCTCCTGACTTTCCTGGTATGTTCCTGTGGTAGTTACTGGAGCAAAAGTTCATGATGTGAATCTCCACATGCTGCTCCATCTGTCCAAGTGGGAGCTGCAAGCTAGTCGTGCCTCCTATCCACCATCTTAATCCAAGAAACTACGTAACACTTTTGACTGTTCAAATAATTTTCAAAAACATCCCCCATCTAAACCTATAATAAATTAGACATGATTAGCTTATTTAATTATACCAATTAAATCTCTTCTATCTTTATATCTACTCAATCTTGGTAACTATATCCTCATTTTATTTTGGGATTGCCTATTTGTTATCAGCACTGAAGTCAGTGGATCTGCATGAATCTGGAAAATTGCAACACCAGCTTGCTGTGGATTTGGATAGGAACATCAACATCCAGTGGCAAAAACATTGTTATCCCTTGGTAGGATCAATGACCTATTCAGTCAAAGAGATGGAGTACCTCACCCGGGCCATTGACAGAACTGGAGGAGAAAAAAATACTGTCATTGTTATTTCCCTGGGCCAGCATTTCAGACCCTTTCCCATTGATGTTTTTATCCGAAGGGCCCTCAATGTCCACAAAGCCATTAAGCGTCTTCTTCTGAGAAGCCCAGACACTATGGTTATCATCAAAACAGAAAACATCAGGGAGATGTACAATGATGCAGAAAGATTTAGTGACTTTCATGGTTACATTCAATATCTCATCATAAAGGACATTTTCCAGGATCTTAGTGTGAGTATCATTGATGCCTGGGATATAACAATTGCATATGGCACAAATGATGTACACCCACCTCAACATGTAGTGGGAAATCAGATTAATATATTGCTAAACTATATTTGTTAAATAACACAAAAGTCTGAAATTCATTCACTTAAGTAAAAAAATTTATTGACTGTCTACTAGCAGGCCAGATGCTAGTTTGGCTCTGAATTCCCAACTAGCAAGAGCAGAGAATCTACATTATGGCTGATCCATAAGCCACCAATTCAGCTAAATGAGATGTTTTTAATCTGGGCTTTCACTTAAAAGTAAAACTAAAAATGCTCATGAAAAGAGCCTACCCTTCTTGATCAGAGCCATACCACTCTTCACCAATGGGAAGTCAAGATACCTATGGGTAAAAGTTCTCTCTGATGCATGAAAATTCAGAGTGATAAAGTAATTTTAAAATAAATATTTGGAGAAAGCAGTCCTGTTTGTTTATTTCTATCACTAAAGACAAGCTCTAGATGAATTTCCAAGTCAGAAGAGAAGTCTTATGAGGCAATTCTCCCATAGTCATTGAGAGGATTCTAAGCAAGGACACGTGGGTCCTGAAAACCTCTAAATTTTCTCTCTCTGTAGGAACCCCTGATACTAGGCTCTAATCTGATTCTATAGTACTTTTCATCCAGGTTTATAGGATAACACAGGTAAAAGCACGGGGTATTAGAATTCAGGAAGTTTGTCTTTAGTCTTGTTGCTGTTGATCATTTGAAGCCTTTGGAGGGTTGGGTGCAGTGGCTCACACCTGTAATCCTAGCACTTTGTGTTGCAAGACAATCAAAGACTGGAGAGGCCAAAAAAGGTGCAGAAGAGTTTATTAAATTAAGGTGATCACCGGCTCAGCCAGACATACGTCCAGAAGGTCTGAGCCCTGAACAAAGGGGCTTTTCCTACTTTTAAACACCTTCAGGCAGGAACCACATGAGGCAGGAAGTGAGTTACAGAAGCAAGAAACAAAGGCAGCATTACAACATTTCTTACAACTTGAGAGAAACAGGTCTTTCAACCTAAACTTATCAGTCTTGTAACCCTGCAGCCATATAGGAAGGTAAGCAGGAACTCTCTGGACCTGTAATAAACTTTGAGGAATGTGCAGTTGGGGAGTATAGATAAGGTCCACTGTCCACAGAGAGAAGACAGGCTGTTAATATTCCCTTTTAACTTGAGTGTGGGGTTGGGGGGGGGGGGTCACACTTTGCAGCAGCTTTAAGAGGATTTTAAAATTGCTAATACTACTATTATTAAGTTGTAGTTGATTCCATTAATTCCTTCTTCATTTGGAGGCTGAGGTGGAAGGGTCACTTGAGTCCAGGGGTTTGAGGCTGCAGTGACACACCCCTACACTACAGCCAGAGTGACAGTGCAAGACCCAGCCTCAAAAAACAACAACAGACTGGATAAGTAACTTCAGCTCTCTGGCCCTCATGTGGTACTTTGGGTACTACCTTGAGGGGCACGAGTCAGGAGAGGTACCCCATGGGGCAGAGTACTAGTTCCAATACCACTGCTTCAGCCAGAATATCAGTCACTCTTACCTATATGTATATGGAATCCTGGGTCAGCTTTTTGTTTGAAAAAATTCCACGGCTTAAAACATGTTTGAGAGCTGCTATTGTCTGAAAACGATTATGTAGATAATCAATAACAATGGTTCCTATAATCTACACATGTAGGTTAACGTTTTAATCACTCTCATTTGCATTTTAATAGGCCTTCCCAAGACTTGATCAAAAAAGAGGGTTGGATATGAGAATTTCAGTTGAAGAGAGCAATGTGATTATTGTCAAGCAGTTTGGTACCATATTCTTCCTTAATTTTGTACTCTTCACTGTGCCCCAGATACCACTGGGCCCCTGACCGAATAGACAGAATGGCAAGAGTAGCTGCATCTGGAAAAAAACAATTACAATAGGGCAGCTTAAATATGTTTATCCAGGTTTTTTCAGGGGGGGCAGGAGATAATACATTTTCTATTTATTTGCCAACAATCACAGTTCATAGTTCAATGCCCCATATACACTCAGATGGTCAAAGATTTTTTTAAAATCCCTACCATATGCTAGGAATTGTTCTAGTCTTTAGGTATACAGTCATCAAAAAGACAAACATATCTCACCATCGAAGACTTTATATTCTAATAAAGGAAAAAGATAATAAACAAAAAAGACATAAAATGATTCCATAATTCATGATAAAGTCATATGAACAAAGCATATCACATCAGTGATAGTGTAATGGCATGGTGGTGATGGAGGTGACTAGATATTTAGAAAAGCATCTCAGAAGAGAAGCATTGTAAGCGGGATAAAAAAGATAAAAAAGGAGGCAGTCATGAGACAAAATGGAGGAAGACAGAGGCTTGAGAAGTTAGAGAAATAAGCAGGAGCTAGATCTTATGTGGCCTTATTACCTATGGCAAGGAGTTTAAATTTTATCCTAATTACAATGGGTGGGTAGTTGAGGGAGGAAGGAAGGGGAGAGGGAAAATAAGAAAGAGGGAATGAAAGCGCATAAGAGAGTGAAGAAAAGAGGAGGAAATAAAGGGAGGTGGAAGCAGTACCTTAACTCAAGAATCACCAGGGACTACTATAGCTGCTAAGATAAGAATGAACAAGGGTTTTGAAGCTCCAGGAATGGTAAAACAGCACCTGCTTTCTTCTATTAATACAGTGATTTTCCAATACCCCTTTCTACTTGAGGTAAGGATGGATAAAAGGTATTGAAGATCTTGCAAAAGGGGCAGAATGTTTCAAGGGAACACAGAGCACTATAATTTTAGCACAGATACTGAAATTTGAATGTGACCCAAAGATTTTTTTTTTAAGAAAAGAAAAAGAAGATATATATTTGTAATACGTGAACTCTAAGAGGGAATGTAAGCTCAGATAGAAAGTTACATTCAGAATGATGATTCTCAGAAGTTAGCACTTTCTAGGGGCAATCCATGAAGGTTTGATGGTTCTTCTGAAAACCAAACCAACATACACACAGAGTTAGCTGTGGCAATGTCTGTGTGATGTTTTATATGTTTATTTCCTGTCTGAGATGATTGGCCAGTATATATATATGGCAAGTACAAGTTGCTCTTCCAACAGAGGGGAAAAGTAAAAATGACTGACATATAGCCCTTGGAGCTGAATGGATTCTTCAACATTTTGGATAAATACTCCACAAAGAAAAAAAATTGTAAAAATGTCCAAGGGAAACTATTAACAAGAGGCAAGCATATTAAAGAATATACTGAAAAGAAACTGACAAGGTGAGGTATTTTTTTTTCAAGAGAGGATATTTAAAAACATAAAAAGTACATTCTAAGTACCAGTTTGTGTTGAATTCTTGCAGTTATAATCTTTCTCATCATTGTAACTAACAGTCTGGGTCCAATGAGGAGGTAGAAACCACCCAGTGGGCCAAACAGGGGAAGTCTGATATAAAGAATTACTAAACGCTGATAAGTGAGTGACTATCAGATAAAAGAAATCTCTATGTGGTATGCCTAAGGCTGAGGGATGGTGTCCAAAAGGACTTGGAAGAAGGTCCCTCCCCAAGGCTGCGGTTCAGCCTTATTGGGAAATATATAACAGAGAAGATCGTTGGTTTTCCCAGGCTAGAGCTGGTGTGCAGTTGCTGGACAAGCAGAAGGGAATCCTCCATAGTCCAGGCAGGGTGCAGGCAACCAGGAACCAGGGGTGTGGACAAGTGGGTGAGGGCCCAGGACAAAGATGAGCTGTACAGGGGGCCTGCATGGGGAATCGAGTGCCCATGCAAGCAGTAGGCCTTCACAGGCAGTGAGTGCTGGGGTGCTGTAGCTAATGTGGAACACCAGGAAAGGTTATTGCCAGGCCAGGATGAGGCTGCAAGGTTGCCAAAAGATTGCTTATTCTGGGAACGTGGCTGGGGAAGAGCCCCACTGGATGGCCCTATACCAAAAACACTAGCCTACTGCACCGCCACCAGAAACAGCAGGAGAGTTCCTTCTTTCTGCAATGCCCCTCCAAAGTCCTCTGCTGAGAAAGGTTAGCAATGTGCTCACTATACAGGAGGGTGCTCAAGGGAATTCTGTCCATGATTGCAGAGAATGTATAGAAGGGCACATTTGGAGTCAAGAGACAATAAATCATTAATTGACACAGTCATCAACCCAATCCTTTCTACTGGGTCATTTCTTTAGGAAACAAATAGACTGCTCTCTAATAGTTTGCATCTTAAAAAAGAAAACATAAATTTAAATATATATATATATGTGTGTGTGTATAGAGAATATATTCTCCATGTGTGTGCAAATATGCTATATATACAGAGAGAGAGAGAGAGAGAGAGAGAGAGAGAGAGAGCTCCCTGATACTATATGTTTCTCTTGAGGTATGGCCACATATCTTCTCCCCTTTTCATAAAACCTTCTTGGAAACATGGTCTATATGTTTTTGTCCTTGCTACCTCCTATTCTCTGTTACAACACATTCCAGTTGGGTTTACGTTCTAAATCACTCCTGCCAAGGGTATGAATGGCCTTTGTGTTGTCAAATCCAATGGCTACTTCTTTGTCTTCATCGAACTCAGTCTCTCAGTAGTGTTTGACCCAATTGACTGTGCCTTCTTTATTCACTCACTCACTTTCCTTTGTTTCTGTGCCACAATTTTCTCTGTGCTTTCTTCCTGCTTCCTTGGTCACTCCTTCCCATTTTCCTTGGCCAATCCCCACTCTGCTGCTTGGCCTCTAAAGTTGGAGTACCCTGGGGTTCATTCCTAGGCATCTACTTTGCTCTATCTATATGCTAATTTGGAGTGATACCCACTCCCTGGCTTAAATACCACCTATGATTTCCGTAACTTGAGGTATTTGTTTCCAGCTCTGATGTCTCCATTGCGCTTAAGACTTGCATATCTAATTGCCTACTTAATTTCCCATTTACCTATCTAAGAGACATCTCAAACTCAATATGATCAAAAGTAGAACTCTTGATTTATATTCCAAAATGCATTTGTCCCTAGTTTTCTCCAGTTCAGAAATGTTTCCAAGATTCATACAGGCAGTCATAAATTGTCCTTGATTCATCTCCTTCTCTCATTCCTCTCAAAGTTCTGCCATATTTTTTTAGAATATATGTGGAGAGTCTTTCTCCTCTTCTCTATCACCATTGCTACTATCTTAGTCTAAACTATGTCACCTCTTTCCTGTACTCAGGCAATAATTGATCGAATATACGTGGAGAACCTTTCTCCTCTTCTCTATCACCATTGCTACCATCTTAGTCTAAACTATGTCACCTCTTTCCTGTACTCAGGCAATAACTGATATTTTGCTCATAATCTTGAAACTTCTACAACCCATTCTTCACCCAGTAGCCAGACTGAGCTTTTTAAACTGTAAATCAGATCCATTTGACATCCCTAGATAAAACCCTGTAATGGTTTCCAAACTCTTTTCCATGATCTATAAGGATAAGTCTTTCTTGTCACTTAAATCTCAGATAAGTTTTCCTGACCACACAATCTAAAACTAGATCACTCCATCTCCCTATTATTCTTAATTACTTCACTGTTTCCTTTTCATGAGTGTATGTATCACTATCCAAAAAATCTCATTAATCTAGTCGCATATAATATTTTTACCTGTTCTACTCACAGTAAACTCTAGGTTCTCTAACAGTAAGGACCATGTATTTGTTCACTAGGTGCCTTGTTCACAGCACCAGGAATTATGTCTAGTATATGTTAAAGATTCAGTCTATAGCTAATAAACAAAATACAATGATTCATTTTTACATTTGCCAGGGAGTAAGCGGAATGTAACAAGCACCTATTTAAACAGATGGTTTTGTGTAAAAAGGGCATGGCCTACAATAAAGACATGTTCTCTGCTAGGAGAATATATCCAAAGTATGACAGAGAGGCCCCAAAGTTCATCAAGCCTGCAAAAGTGCCCCACAAAAAAAAGAATTCTCAATCACCCACCAGTTCTCTGCATGGTGTCCACTGACAAGGTGTTCTCTTGTTTGGAGTTGTCGCGAGACTTCAGATTTTCTGAGGAAAGCCTATCTATAGAGTCACTTGGGGTATTTTTACACTATGACTTCACGGACCACATCTGTTTCAGAACTAAGGGGTTTTCCATTCCCAAGGGTCACCAGTAACACGGAGAGAGAAGGAATCTCAAAGATACCTGAGAAACACCCAATTAACAGAGGCTGTGGAATTATCTAATTGTCATCTAATTGTACTACTCTTTATTGCCTCTTCAAATCTACACCCCAAGACAAGCCAATTGACAAGGAAAACAGACTGAAGAAAATACATGTGTTCACAGACAAGAAACAAACAAGTTTTACACAGCCACAAGAGCCAGTTAAGAACTCACAGGTACTTTTCCAGCCACCCAGATAGGAGAGATCATTAAAACAGGTGAGAAAGCAAAACTATGGAGACTGCCTTTCTCTATCTCTAATCTTGCCAGTGGTCAGTGGAGGGCAGGGAAGAAGAAAGCAAAAGAAATTAGAAAGGCTGTGTCTGCCGAGGGGTTCTCCCAAGTCAGAGAAAGAGAAGAAAAGGGAGAGAGCTCAGAAGAAAGTGTGGGAAACAAAAAAAACTGATAGTGAGAGCCTCTCTTACTGACAAGGATAGGCTGGTTTTGATGGTGAGACGGCATCAAGATAAAATATTTCTCTAATAAGCGACCAGCAAAAGTCCCCAGTGCTCTGTGGGAAGCAAGCACAGATACAGTCACTCAACCTAACATCCAGTTGGAGAGAGGAAGAAGGACATCAAAAATACCTGTTTACAGCTGATATTTATTTGCCTTGTTTTATGTATGACATTGTTTGGGCGGGAAATGTAGGAATATGTCATAGGAATTCAAAATATGGGAGAGATCACTGTGGTCTAGAGTCATGCTGGAAAGTTTCCTGTAGAGATTTCCTCTGAGTCAGGGATTCACTGACTATAGAGTCTAGATTGGTGCAGGGGCAGGCCATCCCAGGTGGGCAGCAGGATGAGCCATAAACAAAGCCAGAAAAGCGGGAAGAATTCCTTTTTAATTTCTATCTTTGAATATGTGTGTATCCATGTATTGTGCTTTGTATGTGTATTTTTAGTTTACATAAAAATGTTGTGATAAAGATTTATAATGTTTCTTTCTTTCTTCACTGAGAGCTGTTTTAAAGAGATCTTCATGTTACAGGTAAATCTAGTGAGTTGCATCTATCTGCTGGATAGTGTCCCACAATACACATCCACTACTTGTTTCTTAACCATTTCATAGTGATACATATTAAAGTCTATTTAATTCTCTACAACTACACCTATATATATAATCAACTGAAAACAAATTTTGTATGTGATTCTTTATGGACCTGAGTGAGAAGTCCTCTGTGATGTATCCAGATTGAATTGCTTGGACATAGGGCATAGATAAACACAAACTAACAAAAATATTGCCATTCTGCTTTCAAAACGATCATGTTAATTTGGACTCTTACATAGTACAACAGAGTTATGTATAAAGATCCAATCTATATTATGACCTAGTTCAGCTGAAGTCAGTAACAGGAGGATTGTTTAGCTTTAGAAAATATACTAATGTAATATATCACATTTAAACATAAAAGTTTAAAAATTCATATAATTACCTCAATGAATCAGCAAAGGCCTTTGTCAATAACTCAACTTCCATTAGTAATAGAAACACTTCACAAACTCTTAAAAGAGAACTACCTCAATCTAATAGAAGGCATTAAGAAAAGCAAATATCATAAATCCAACATCATATATTTCATCACACGTAGTAAAACGTTGAAACTAGCAATGAAAACAAGGCAAATGTATCCAATATGGCCACTTCTAATCATCTTTGTTCTCTATGTGTGCCTATATAAAAGCACTATTAAAATGAAACACTTGTATTTCTACATATCAGTCACAGACATTTGTTTGGAAAATGAAAAAAAAAACATATAGAATGTGCATATATATGTGTGTATATATATACATACACACATAAACACATATACATAGATGGGTGTATAGTTTATATTTATAATTATAAATACAATTTATGTTTCCCAAAATAGCACACTCGCTTATAATCTTCCTTTTGAGAGCAACTAGAAAAGCTAGAGAATGTTATATTTGATCTGTTAAGCATCACAGAGCAACTGGGGCAGTGAGAAGTTGAGAAATCTAGAATCTAGAGAGAAAGCAAGAGATGAACAAAGGGCAGTTAGGGAAATAGAAGGAAAATTAGGTAACATATTCAAAGTGCTGATGTTCTTAACCACCAAAAACAAAAACAAATAAATAACACTTGTCAATCTAGAATTGTATAGTCAGCAAAAGTAACCCTCAAAATGAAAGCAATATAAGATTTTTTAAAATGTACCCTTGAGAATTTGTCACTAGAAGATGTCTTACAGAATATTAAAGATAGTTCTTGAAGCAGGAGATAAATTCTCCCAAATGACAGTAGAGAAAGGCAAAGAAGAATGAAAAAGAAGGAAACTAAATGTACAAATCTAAATGAACAAGGATTATATATATATAATATATTGTGGTGTTTTAAATATTCCTAGAATTAAACCAGTCAGTGGTGAGTGCCTATAGTCCCAGCTACATGGGAGGCTAAGGTAGGAGGATCACTTGAGCCCAGGAGTTCCAGTCCAACCAAGGCAACATATTTCTTTCCATCTCTAAAAGAAATAAAATAAAATAAAATAAATAGTTCTAGAACTAAAATGCCTGACAATAGCAAGAAAATGTGAAGAAGTTAAATGTAAATGCAGTACAGTTTTCTAAGGTCCCTCATTTCCTAATAATTAGTAAAAGTACCAATTTATATTAGACTTCATTAAGTCAAAGATGCATATTGAAATTTCCAAAATAGAGTAGAAATTGTTAAAGTAGTTTGTATAACAAGCTAAATGAGAGTGGAAATAGAATAATTTTAGAATTTTTGATTAATACACAAGAAGTCAAAAAGGGGGCCGGGCATGGTAGCTCACGCCTATAATCCCAGAACTTTGGGAGGCCGAGGCACGCAGATTATTTGAGGTCAGGAGTTCAAGACGAGCCTGGCCAACATGGTGAAACCCCATCTCTACTACAACTACAAAAAAATTGGCCAGGTATGATGGCTCATGTCTGTAATCCCAGCTACTCAGGAGGCTGAGGCACTATAATCACTTGAACCCGGGAGACAGAGGTTGCAGTGAGCCAAGATAGCGCCACTGCACTCCAACTTGGGCAACAGAGTGAGACTGTGTCTCAAAAAAACAAAAAAAAAAGTCAAAAAGGGAGAAAATGGAATGGAGAAGCTGGGACAAATAAAAACCAAATAGTAAGATAAAATTACATAGATATATCAATGATAATATGAAATAAAATGAACTAGGAAGTTCCAGCTGCAAAAAAATGGCAGACTGCTTAGATGAGACAAATATTTCTCATAGAACAGTATTAAACTCTGGAAAAAATACATTTTAAAAATGATATGAAAGCACTAGAAAAAGGCCAACAACTGGCAGAAACTGGAGCGAATTTGACACTTAAAAGTAGCAAATTATGCTGCCTGGGAGTCAGCTTTAAGGACTCTTATCCTGACAATATACCACAGTGTATATTGTGCAAAGCAACTTGAATTCAAGGAGAAAACTGCAGACTTGCAGCCTGGAGATGTCATAGGATGGAGTTCAAGGCAATTGACTAGGGAAATTCCAGGAGAAAGGCCTTAGAAGCAGCAGTCCCCAAATCTACTCTCAAATCTTTGACTGATCCCTTAGCTCTGTGTACCCAAGGAAGACTCCACAAAGTATAGCACAGAACAACAGATGGATGAGTGGAGATTTAATCTGTTGCTCACTGAAGGAGGAAACAGTTTGTAGGTTTTGAGTTCCAGTAAAAGAGAAGAGCGTAGTAAAAAGCCCAGGCTTTTCAAGACCCACCTTAAAGTACATAAAACCAAGTCTCCATAAATTCAAACTGACAGGTATAAACTGTTTTCATGAATTGGAAAACTCAATATTGTTACTACAGCAATTCTCCCCAAATTTACCTACAGATTAAGAGCAATAAATTCCAGTAGGCTTTTTGTAGATTTGTCAAAAGTTAAACATTTACTTACCATATGGCCCTGTTATTCCACCCTTGAGTATTTACCAAAAAGAAATTAAAACATTTGTCCATATGGAGAACCATATATCAATATTCAGAGCAGCTCTATTCACAATAGCCCCAACCTTGAAACAATCCAAATATTTATCCAATGAGGAATAGATAAGATATTATAAGATATTGCTCAATAATGAAAAGGAACAAACTACTGATAAATGCAACATCGATGAATCTTCAAAAACATAATCCTAAATCCAAGAAGCCAGACACAAAAGAGTACATTCTACATGGTTCTATTGATGTGAAACTCTAGAAAAGCAAATCTAATCTGTAGTTGCCAGAAACTAAATCTGTGATTGTCCGGGGCCAGAAACACGTTAGGCATGGGCAGAAGGGCATGCACAGAAGGAGGACAGAATTGACTAGGAAATGGAACTTTGGGGTGGTAGTAATATTCTACCTATTGATTGTGGTGGGTACACTGGTGTCTACATTTGCCAGCGTTCATACAATAGTGCGCTTAAAACGCATATATTCTTGGCTGGGTGCGGTGCCTCATGCCTATAATTCCAGCACTTTGGGAGGCCAAGGAGGGCAGATCATAAGGTCAAGAAATCGAGACCATCCTGGCCAACATGGTGAAATCCCGTCTCTACTAAAATATAAAAAATTAGCCGGGCATGGTGACACGTGCCTGGAGTCCCAGCTACTCAGGAGACTGAGGCAGAAGAATCACTTGAACCCGGGAGGCATAGGTTGCAGTGAGCTGAGATCTCACCACTGCACTCCAGCCTGGGCAACAGGGCAAGACTCCATCTCAAAAATAATAATAATAATAATAATGTATTCTTATTGCATGTAAATTATACCTCAGTAATGCTATAAAAACAAAGCTGAAATAATTCCCAGTTAATGCCCCAGCAATACCTATACCAGACAGCAACAGTGATGACAAAAAAAGAACCATAAATCGAAGAGATACTTAATAGGTTAATAGGTAGATGTAGACAGGCTGGACTGCCATCAAAAAAAAAAAAAAAAGGACTCCCAAAATGCAATGACTTAAATAAGAAAACAAGATAGGGATTTATGTCTCATGTATCCATCTAGTTAGGGTGTGCACCTTGAAGCCAGACATCAAGCTCTGCTATCCTCTGCCAGTGGTCTTTTCTAGGGTTGGCAGGCCCATAAATGGGCCTATGGACAGAATTTAGGAGGCCTGTGAACCTGAGAGGGAAAAAAATTACATCTCTATTTTCACTAGCTTGTAAATGAAGTTTAGCAATCTCTTCAATGATGAATAATGACAACAAATCACAGTAGTATTAGCAATGCCTGTGGCTTAGTCAGCAAGTTGAAATTACAGATATTTTCATATCATAATACAGGTAATAAAGAATCTTGAAATATCACTCATAATTATGGCTTTGAAATTACTGTAAATATAAGACCTGGCTGCTAAATTTTGTTATTTAGTGTGTTAATAAAAAATTGCTATATGACTATATAACAAATTAGGTTATTTAAAATGTTGATAATTGTACCTCAGTATAATCGGCCTTAGTTGTAACTCTATCCATTTTATTTTATGCATTTGGAAAAGAGGTCATAGGACTGCAAAGGGCCCATGTCACAAATAATTTTTAAGAACTCCCTGTTCTGGGATATTGTCATCACCTCTGTGGTCTAAGCTAGGCTGCTGCTCCCTCTATTTTACACAAATAGGAAGAGGAAAGAGAACCTGGAGGAGCTATGACACACATGGCCTCCGCTGACGTATCAGAGAACTCAGTGTCCTGGCCACACTCAAATACAACCGAGGCCAGGAAAGGTTGTGTATCTCAGCTAACATATGCCCAGCTACAAGTTTTATCACAACTGATGAAAGAGATAACTAGCAGGCTCTGTACATTGATTCAATCCTGTCTGAGGATGACCATATAGAAGCTTAAGGAGAGGAGACAAGTGAGTCAAACACAGTGGCCAAGTTTCTGATTTGGGATACCATTCACAAAGATGGGGAGAAGAGGAAGCAGGAGACATTTGGAAGAAGAAAAAACATTCCAATTGAACAAGTTGACTGAGATTCCTACAAGCAGGGGTATACTGACAAACCTGCTCTCCCAGAAAACAAAAACAAACATCCTGTTTACAGCCTTTGATGATTTCCATGACGCAAATGTACCCATCATGGGCTATTTCAAGCTACCAAGATGATGTCACTGAATAAGCAGTTGGAAAGAAATGTGCATGAACAGGCTTTCATAAGCTAGCAAAAGCTGGGTTCAGCTCACCTCCACCAGTGAGGATTTCCAAGTGGAGACTTCTTAAAGACACTGGGATATGCAGAGCTCGCGCTAAGGAGTAGAATCTAAGTGAGACATTGATTTTGGAATAAATGAGATTATCTGGCCACAGGATTCTAAGAAAAATTCTGATTTGCAGTTACTTATGGCTTAGACAAATGTGATCTTGATTAAGGGTTCCAAGTAGAAAATAGATGCAAAAATAAGTATGGTATAGAGGATGGGGTTAATAAATTTCCAAAACTCTGCCATCAGTAAAATTCCTTCTGACAAAGAAGCTCTCTGGCCACTCTCAAAAGAGCCAACTCTAACCAAAGTTGGTAGTGCATCAGTGGAAATGTCAGACCGGGGATATGAACCACAGAACTGCTTGGTTGTCAGGACTGGAATCTTGTGACATATCAGCAATCCAAAGTAGGTGGATTCAGCCTGAGGTGATTCTCCTCTCGAATGAGGGACTCTCTGAAGGAATCTCCTCTAGAATGTCTATCAGTCTAATGAAGGCACAGATGCATAAGGAGATACAACAACGTAGCACATATTATTACAAAGCTACACATATGAGACTATAAGAGCACAAAGGAATAAATTATCAACGAAAACGATGGAGGAAAGAACAGTTGGCATTACTGTTTCCCTTACAACATGTTTCTGGGTGTTAAGTCATAGTTAGAAAGTTTTTCCCGCTCAAAGATTATACAGGTATTCATCCACGTTTTCTCATTTTTTTACTTGTAAAGTTACATTGTCTATAAATATCTGATCTACTTGGAATTTATCCTGTTGAATGGTATAAGATATCAATTTCATTTAACGTTTTCCATATGGCTCTCCGATTATCCTAATCCTCTTATTAAAAATTCTATCCTATATCCTCACTGATTTTTAGTGCGGCCTCCATAGCATACTAAATATGTATATATAATGAGGTCTATTTCTGATTTTCAATTCTGTTACATTGTCTTTCTATTCATGCATCAATACCATCCTACTTTAATTATAAAGATTTTTACAAGTAAGTTTTAATATCTAGTAGAGCTAATCCTACCCACACCCAACACTTTTGGCTTTTCTATTCCCCATACATTTTGTAACTATTCTCTCTATTTATCCTGTCAAGTGAGCTTTCTAACTGGCCTGTCAGGCCCAAAAGATATTTAGGACATTGTTATTGTGATTTTATTAAATGTATAAGTTAACTTTGGAAGACTAAACAAGATCCTTATGATGTTAAGTTTTTCTATCCAAGGACATGGTTTCCTTTACATTTGTTCAATTTTGTTTTCTTCAGTAGTGTTTTGTGAGTTTTCCTCATATAAATCTTGGATACTTGTGCTAAATGTACACTTAAGTATTTTATTATCATTTGGCTGACATATATTGGATTGTCCCTTCCATTTTAGCTTCTCTCTCTTTTTTGTCTATATACACAAAAGCTATTGATTTTTTTATATATTAATTTTATTTCCCACTATTTTACTAAATTATTTTATTATTTGTAGTCATTTCTCCATTGATACTTTGAGGTTTTTCAGATAAATAATAATTGCATCTGAAAATAAAGATTATTTTATTTCCTTTTCAATTCCAGGGTCTCGAATTGCTTTCTCTTCTCTAACTGCATTAGCTAACACCTCCATCCCAATGTTCAATGTAATGACTACCTCATTACATTGGCATCCTTGTCTTGCTCCTGATTTTGGTGACAAAGCCTTTAGTGTTTCCCTTAAGTAAAATGCAAGCTTTTGAGTTAAAGTATGTATTTTATGTGTAGAGGAAATCCATAAATTTATTTTTGTTGTGTTTTTCAACATGAATTAGGACTCCCAGGCTAGAGTGCAGTAGCGCCATCTCAGCTCACTGCAACCTCTGCCTCCCAGGTTCAAGTGATCCTCCTGCCTCAGCCTCCTGAGTAGCTGGGATTACAGACATGCACCAGCACACCCGGCTAATTTTTATATTTTTTGGTAGGATGGGGTTTCACCATGCTGACCAGGCTGGTCTCAAACTCCTAACCTCAAGTGATCCACCTGCCTCAGCCTCCCAAAGTGCTGGGATTACAGGCGTGAGCCACCGCACCCAGCCAACATTACATTTCATTGTCGCTTCTCTTTAGACTTTCCTTGTTTTTGATGACATTGACAATTTTAAGGAACAGTGGTCTGGTATTTTGTAGACTGCCCTTCCATGTTCATTTGTCTGTTGTTTTGTCAAATTTCTGACCTGGGACTAATTTTGTCAAAGTCCTTTTGTGCATTTATGAAGATAATTATGTAATTCTTCTCATTAGCTGTATTAATGTGATGAATTACATTAAAAACAGAACAAAATGTATATTCCTGGAATAAAACTCTCTGAATTATGATGTACTATTTTTTTTTCTAATGTTCATTTGGATTGCTTGCCAATATTTTATTTAAGATGTATATCTCAATATTCATAAATCTAAAGTTCTTGGTACAATATCAGGTTTTAGGAAATACATTATAGTGATTTCAGTAGAATTGATTTGGAAGCTTTTTGTTTTTATTTGTTTCTAGTGCTCTGAACTTATTTAAGTCATGTTGGGATTGCCTGATCTTTAAAGTCTGGTAGAATTCCACTAGCCTGGTTTGGTGCATTCAGCAGCAGTGCTCTACTACTTTTTTCACTGTTCTCTATTTTTTTGATGTCTCTCAAGTCAATTTTGATAGGTTGTATTTTCTGAGTTATCCATTTTATCTAGATTCTCATCTGTAGTTGCTTAAAATTGTGAAAATCATCTTGTGACTTTTAAACTTTTCCCCCTTTTCAGGTTTTCTCCCCAAAGATGTCTAATTTTGCATATTTGTGTTTCGTTCCCTTTAAATTGATTAGATTCACTAGTGGCTTGTCTATTTTTTTATTTTGTTTAAAAAAAAAAACAAGTTTTTGTTTATTCTACTATTTTTCTATATTTTAATGTATTACTTTTGCTTTTACCTTCCCATAAATTACTAGCTTTTGCTTTCTTTTGATTTACTCTGTTTTCCTTTTTCTAACTTTTTAACTGGGTGTTTAATTCATTGAGTTTTATCTCCTCATTTACATAGGTAATTAATGCTACAAACTTGACTGATAATTGTTTTAACTGTATCTCATAGATTCTAATATAATATGCATTAATTATAGTTACTTTCACAATACCCTATTGATTTTACTTGGTATTTTTCTTTGAGTCAAGAGTTGTTTAGAAACATTATTAACTTCAGAGTGGAATGGTATTTGGGGTTTTTGTTTTATAAATTTCTATTAAATACCTGAATTCTAAGAATGCTGCCTTTATTATTATTTCCACCAATTAGCATTTATTGAGGTTTTCTTCATGACTTAAAATATAGAGAATATTTGTAAAGGTTTCATATGTTCCTCTAAAGTTATATTCTCTATTATCAGAATTCAGAGTTCAGTATATATCTACATGATCTGTCTTTATTGTTATTAGTTCTTTTATAACCTTACTAACTTCGTGCACTTGGTATGTCGTAAATAAGTCACATATTAAACGTGGCTATCCTTAAAGTGAATTTCTCTAGGTCTTCTTGAATCTCTTATATTTTCTGCTTTAAGCATGTATCTCTGTACTCAGTGCATAAATATTCATTGCTTGTGTTTTAATTATGCTTTTGCATATATGGTATCCTGCTTCATCTCTTCATACTTTTTTGGCTATGAATGTTACCTTATCAAATACTAAGATTTCCTTTCCCTTTTTTTAACCTGGTATATAATTGTTCAACCTCTGATTTTCTTAAGATTTAATAAACTTTTTACTTTAGGATAGCTTCAGGTTTACAGAAAAATTGGAAGAATATTACAGGAAGTTCTTCTATACCCTGTACCCAATATCCTCCATTTCAACATTATTGTAGCATAATTTGCCTCAACTAATAAAACCATACTGATACTTATAATTTGAAGTCCATACTTTATTCAGAATTCCTTAATTTCCACCTAATGTGCTTTTTCTCATCCACAGTCCCATCCAGGGTACCACATTACATCATTTCTTTTCCTTTTTGAGGCAGAGTCTTGCTCTGACACCCAGGCTGGAGTGCAGTAGTGCCATCTCAGAGTGCAACCTCTGCCTCCCAAGTTCAAGCAATTCTCCTGCCTCAGCCTCCTGAGTAGCTGGGATTACAGGCATGCACCACCACACCCAGCTAATTTTTATATTTTTTGTTAGAGATGGGGTTTCACCAAGTTGGCCAGGCTGGTCTCAAACTCCTAACCTCAAGTGATCCACCTGCCTCAGCCTCCCAAAGTGCTGGGATTACAGGCGTGAGCCACTGCACCCAGCCAACATTACATTTCATTGTTGCTTCTCTTTAGACTTTCCTTGTTTTTGATGACATTGACAGTTTTAAGGAACAGTGGTCTGGTATTTTGTAGACTGTCCTTCCATGTTCGTTTGTCTGTTGTTTTTCTCATGGTGAAAAAGAGTTCATGGGTTTAGGGAAGGAAGAGCACAGAGCTAAGTGGTCTTCCACTCATCACATCACATCAAGGATGCATGCCGTCAATATGACATCACTGATGATGTCAATCTTGATCACTTGGCTGAGCTGATGTTCGTCAGGTTTCTCCACAGTAAGATCACTCTTCCTTCTGCCCCACCCTGCTCTTTACTGTACTCTTCCAAAAGAGGTCACTAGTTCAATTCCACACTTAAGGATTGGGCAGTTCTGTTCCATCTCCTTGAGTGGGGAGAATCTGCATATATTATCTGGAATTCTTCTGTACAAGAGATTTGCCTATTATCCCTCACATATTTGTTTATTCAATAATTTATTTACATCAGTGTGAATTCATAGATATTTATTTCATACTTTGGGACATAATCCAACAGTACATTATTTTGTTACTCAAACTGTTCTACTTTGGCCATTAGCTCTTTCCATTGGTTCCTGTGTTCCTTTGTTTGTTTGCTTCTTTTGAGTATTTCTTGCTTTCCGACACTACAAGATGCTTCAGGCTCATCTTGTATATTCCCTATCCCAGCCCTAAAATCAGCCATTTATCCAAGGAGCCCTGATTCCTTTTACTGGAGAATGATATTGGAAACAAAGATCTAGACACTGGCTTTGTTTGTTACGATTGGGGTGTCTTTGCTTCTAGGCCCTCTCAGAAGACAGTGCTCAGAAATACTGGCCAGGCATGGTGCCCCATGCCTATAATCCTAGCACTTTGGGGGGTTGAGATGGGAGAACTGTTTGAGGCCAGGAATTCGAGATCAGTCTGGTCAACATAGCAAGACCCCATCTCTAAAAAAAAAAAAAAAGAAAAAGAAAAAAAAGAAATATATGTATGATACTAGCCAGTAATACATGTGTATCTATAATTATACATAAAATATCTGTTTCAATCTATATTAAGCTACGCATGGGCTCATACTGATATTTCTCTCATCTATTACTACACAGTTCACACACTAGTCTTCACCTACCACATCGATAATGAGGAATCTGGCTCCCACCATCTGTCATCTATTTATTTATTTATGTGTTCACCCCCCAACATACACATACAATGGTTTCAGACCTGTTAACTGAGAGTACAGTGCTTATAAGCAGTTCTTTTTGTCTTTCATCTTACAGACTCTATTAATTTCCAAAGCAGCTTAGGTCAGCACCTTTCTCCAGCAAGGTTATGTCATACATTTGTAATACAGTTAAATTTGTAATACAGTTAAAACACTGTGTTCTACCCTTTAGTCCCTCAATCTCCTAATTGATTTTTTTATTTTGCATACATTAAGATTCACTCACCCAGGGACAGTGGCTCATGCCTGTAATCTCAGCACTTTGGGAGGCCAAGGTGGGTGGATCGCGAAGTCAAGATATCGATACCATCCTGGTCAACATGGTGAAACTCCGTCTCTATTTAAAAAATACAAAAATTAGCTGGCGTGGTGGTGCACCCCTGTAGTCTCAGCTACTTGGGAGAGTGAGGCAGGAGAATTGCTTCAACACAGAAGGCGGAGGTTACAGTGAGCCAAGATCACGCCACTGCTCTCCAGCCTGGTGACAGAACAAGACTCTGTCTTAAAACAAACAAACAAAAAAAAAGATTCACTCTTTGTGTTATAAGATTCAAAGAACTTCTGCAATTTCATGTATACACAACCGTATCATACACAATAATTTCACTGACCTAAAAAGTCCCCCTATTCAACTCTCTCCCCTCCCCAAACGTCTGGCAACCATTGATTAGTTTTTGATCTCTATAGAACCACCTTTTTCCAGAATGTCATAGTAATGCAATCATACAGTGCATACCCTTTTCAGATAGGCTTCTTTCTCTTAGTATTATGCATTTAAGATTCACCTACGTTGTTACATGAATTGATAGCTCATTTTTCTTATTGCTAAATATTATCCCACTATATCAATGTACTACAATTTGTTTATGTATATTCACCTACTGAAGACCTCTTGGTTGCTTCCAGTTTTGGGCAACTGTGATCAAAGCTGCTATAAACATGCATGTGCAGGTATTTGTGTGGACATAAGCATTCAAATCAACTGGATACGTACACAGGGAAAAATTGCTATATTGAATGGTAAGACTATGTTTAGCTTTATAAGATATTATCAAAGTGTCTTTCAAAGTAGCTGTGCCATTTTGGATTCCCCCCAGCAATGAGTGAGAATCCTACTGCTCTACATTCTCACCAGCAACTGGTATTGTCAGGTTTTTTATTTTTTAGTTTTAGCGATTCTAATTGATATGTAATAGTATTTCATTGCTGTTTTAATTTGTCTCCCTGACAAATAAAATTGAGTGTCTTTTTTATATATTTAGTTATAATTTGTGTATCTTCTTTGGTGAGGTGTCCATTCAGATCTTTTGCATATTTTAAAATTGTTTTGTCCTATTGTTGAGTTTTAAGAGTTCTTTGTATATTCTAGATGAAGTCCTTTACCAGATCAGTGCTTTGAAAATATATTCTCACCCTCTATGGCTTATCTCTGCATCCTCTTAACAGTGTCTTTCACAGGGCAGAGGCTTTAATTTTTAGTAAAAGCTAACTTACCAGTTTTTCTTTCATGGATTGTGCTTTTTATATTATTTCTAAAACCTCAGCAACAGCTCAAATTCACATAGATTTTCATGCATGTTTTCTTCCAGAAATTTTAGATTTTATATTTAGGTCTGTGATCCATTTAGAGTTAACTTTTCTGTCAATTGTGAGATCTGTGTCTAGGCTCATTTTTTTAGTATGAACATCTAATTGTTCCAGCACTATTTGTTGAAAAGACTCATTTTTCCATTAAATTGCCTTTGTGCCTTTGTCAAAAATCAGTTGATAATTGTATATGTTTATTTATTGGCTACTATGTTCACTTGATTAATGTGTTAATTCTTTCACCAATACTGCATTGTCTTGATAACGGCAGCTTTGTAGTAAGCCTTGAAGTGGGACAATGAGATTCTTCCAATTTTGTTCTTCTTTCTCAGAATTGGGTTAGTTATTTTCCTTTCTTTACCTTTCCATATAAAATTTCAGTCAGTTTGTTGATGGCTACAAAAAAACTGCTGGGATTTTTATTGAAATGGTATTGAATCAATAAATTAAGTTGGGAAGAACTGACATTTTAATAATATTTAGTCTGTCCAATTCATGAACATGGAATATCTCTCCATTTATTTAGATTTTTAAAAATTTCTTCCATTAATGTTTCATAGCTTTCTACATACAGATCCTGTATATATTTTGTTAGATTTATACTTACGTATTTCACTTTTTTGGTGCTATTGTAAATGGTTTTCTTTTTTGTAATTTCAAATTCCAATTGTTCATTGCTAGTATATAGGAAAACAATTAAATATTATATGTTGACCTTGTTTCCTGAAACCTTGCTATATTTACTTAGTAGTTCCAAGAACTTTCTATAGATTCTTTGGGTAGATTCTATATAGACAATCATGTAATTTGTTAATAAAAACAGCTTTACTTTTTCCTTTCCAATATATATGTCTCTTATTTTTCCTTCTTGTTTTATTGCACTGGCTACTACTTCCACTACATTGTTGAATAGGAGTGGTGAAAGAGGACATTCTTGACTGGTCCCAATCTTGGGGAGGTGTTTAATCTCTCAAGTACCATTCTTCTTTTTTAAAAAATCTTTCTGAATCTGTGTTGTAAGTATGTCTCTTATGTAAGCCACAGTGTCGGATTTGGCTTTGTTAACCAATCTAAAAAGATTTTTCTTTTTTTTTTGAAACAGGGTCTCACTCTGTACCCCAGGCTGGAGTGCAGTGGCACAAACATGGCTCCCTGGGCTCAAGTCATCTTCCTGCCTCAGCCTCTTGAATGGCTGGGGCTACAAGCACACACCACCACATCTGGATAATATATAATATATATAATTATATATAATTAAGAGTCTTGCTCTGTCGCCCAGGCTGGAGTGCATGGAATGCAATGGCGCAATCTTGGCTCACTGCAACCTCCGCCTCCCAGGTTCAAGCAATTCTCCTGCCTCAGCCTCCCAAGTACCTGGGATTATAGATGCCCACCACCATGCCCAACTAATTTTTGTATTTTTAGTAGAGACAGAGTTTCACCCTGTTGGCCAGGCTGTCCTCAAACTCCTGACCTCAAGTGATCTGCCCACCTCAGCCTCCCAAAGTGAATTATTTATGTATTTTGTAGAGACAGAGTCTTGCTATACTGCCCAGGCTAGTCTCAAACTCCTGGCCTTAAGTGATCCTCCTGCCTCAACCTCCCAAAGTGCTGGGATTATAGGCATAAGCCACTGTACCTGACCTGAAAATATACTTTAATTGGTGAGATAAGCTAATTTATATTTATTGATGTGGCAAACATGTTTGGTGTCAGTATGACATATTGTTTTATGTTATAATCATATATATTCATGTCTTTATAGGGTCTAGTTTATTTGCTTGATTTTTTACTGTTATTTAGTGAAATTTATATTTTTGTTCTAATGATTATGTCTCTTTTAATCCATTTATATAACCCTTCTTTACTTTTTTTCTTGGTAAATGACTATTGTTTCCCTCTAATGAGCAATATTGAAAGTAACCATAAACCTCTTTTGCCCCAACTCTCCCTTTTCCTCAATATCTAATTTGAAGTAATGTCCTTTTACTTCAGTTAACAACTATAAGGCAAACAACAAGCTAATTCTACTTTTCATAGCTCTCCCCAACCCCCCACCAATTTTTTATAGTTGTACTATATCTACATTGTCAGAGCACACAACCATTGCATACTATTCTCTATTCCTTGTAAGCATAATTTAGACTTATTTCTGTAAATAAATATATGATTCATTCTTACCATAAATCCTTATATCAAACTTTTCAATTACGTTGGTTGTTTAATGTTCATGCTGTTTAGTAGATTCCTTAGGAAGGATCTGGGCAAAATAGTCCCTGAATTCTAATGTTTTCATTAGAACTTGCCTGTGACTCTTATAATGAAAGGTCAGTTTGTCTTCTTACAAAATTTCTGGCTCATATTTTCTTTCCTTGATTTTCTTAAACATTTTACTCTACTAATTTTGACAAAATATTGATGTTAAAAAGTAAAGAAAATAGAATTTAAGAAAAGACATAAATAAGGATAAAGTGAGATGCTACATAAGGAACAATTTACAAAGAAGATATAATAATAATAAATGTGAATGGCCCTAGCAAAAATTCTCAACATACATAAGTGGGAACAGTCAGAATCACAAGCTAAAATTGATATAGCCACAGCTATAGTGGGAATTTTTATTAGCCCTCTTTCAGAAACTTATAAATCAAAAAGACCTTAACTTAGTAAATGGAGACAAGGTCTAAACACAATTGATAAACATAAACTTGATCTAACAGATAAACACTGAGAAGCAGGGGGACAGTTTAGCATAGTGAATTAAGAGATATATTTTTATCTCAGATATTGTTTGTTCTTTTGTAAAATTTGTTTGGTTCTTTCTGAGGACTAAGCTCTGATTTTTTTTATCTTGCTCAAATTCTTCTATTAATTCCAGGTCTTTAGACAAACTCAACCAATTGTCAATCCGAAAAGGATTAAATTTACGGATTGGAATCCGTAATTTAATAGCCTGGAAGCATCATCCCCCCGACTTCAAATTGTCCTGTCTTTCTGGAACAAACCAATGTATTTTTCAAATGTATTTGACTGATGTCTCACGCCTCCCCTAAATGTATATAACCAAGCTGAACCCCAACCGCCTTGGGCACGTGTTCTCAGGACCTCCTGAGGGCTGTGTCACATGGTCACTCATATTTGGCTCAGAACAAAGCTATTCAAATATTTTAGAGTTTGACTCTTTTCATCGAAATTTCTAAGTATTTCTCCACCCTTGCTGAGATTTCTTATCTTCCATTCATTACAACATATTTTCTTTTACCTCACTGAGCATAGTTATAATAGCTGTTTCAAAGTCCTTATCTGATCAGGCCAACATCTATGTTTTCTCAGGGTTGGCTTCCATTAATTGTCTTATCTTTTGCAAAGGACTGCATTTTCCTGGTTCCTCCTACGCTGAGTAATTTTGAATTGTGTCCTGGACATTGTGACTGTTACGTGGTGGAGATCACGGATTCTGTTTTACTCCTCAGAATAGTGTCGATGTTTTTGTTGTGGCAGGCAATCGATTAACTTGGTTCAACTCAAACTGCAAACTGACCCAACCTGTGGTTATAAGTAACTCACATCTCAGTTGAGTTCTGACTAGCTGCAGACTGCTTTGTGTCTACCCCATAGGTGTGCTTCAGGGGTCAGCTAGAGATCTAAGCAAAGTTCATACTCAGAAATTGGGGCACAACCTTCTCTGTCTGTGTTCTAGGATTTCCCCCTCCTTCCAGTGACTGTGTTACTGCAGACTCTGCTCTCAGGTTGTTGAAGCCAAAAAAAACAAAAAACAAAAAAGATGGTTTTCTATTGTGTTTTAGCTACTCTCTTAATGGACTGCCCTCAGGTTAACACATCAAAAACAAGAAACTTACCTCCTCTTAATGGCACCTTCTTCCAAGTTTCATCTTCCCACCAAAACTTGCCTGCTTTTGTTCACTGTCTTTAGCCTTCAGGTACTTGTTTTTGGCATTTCGTTCAGAGTTGAACATTGCTGTCTGAAAGAGAGCCAGAAGTTACTTGGTCATATATGAAACAGAACTCTTTTGTTATACTTAAACAAAAATTATTTCCCACCCATACTCTCCTTCCTCTTTTCCCAATACGCACCCATTCTATACTAGTTATTTCTCAGAGTGTTTCAATTCTTATTCAATACATGTATTTTTGTATATATGTGGACTAGGAAGATAGTTACGAGTTAGTGTTTGTATTTATTTTAATTTACATAAATACTTTAATTTTTTCATTCAAAATAGCTTTTTGAAATCTAATCATGTTGCTATACGTAAATGTAGTTCATGATGTCTGAGAACTGCATGTATTTCATTCTATGAATATACAAAGTTTAATTTATTCAGTCTCCTAAATAAATTGGATTAATCGGCCGGGTATGGTGGCTCACACCTGTAATCTCAGCACTTTGGGAGGCCGAGGCAGGCAGATCACTTGAGGTCAGGAGTTTGAGGCCAGCCTGGCCAACATGGTGAAACCCCGCCTCTACTAAAAATACAAAAAATCAGTCGGGCATGGTGGCTGGCGTCTGTAATCCCAGCCATTCAGGAGGCTGAGGCAAGAGAATCGCTTTGGAGGTCTTATTTAAGAACTACTTGCTGATGTGAGGTCATAAGGAAATTATAAATTTCTTTATATTGAACTTTTAGTTACTATATTCCTATTTAGGTTTTTAATTCATGTGGATCTTTAGTATGTAGTGTGTGATAGGAATCTTCTGGTTTTTTTCAATATAGTGAAAGCAGATTCTTGATACAATTTATTAAATATAATTTTCTGATTTCTGATGTTACCATTAACCTATAATAAATTTCAAGTCTGCTTCGAAGGTATCTACTCCTTTTGATTGGTTTATTTGATTGATATTGCACTTTTTAAATTTTCTTTAGATAATTTACACTAGGGCTAATATTTTTTAAATAGTTACAATTTATAGACAATTATATTCCCTAAAATTTTAGAATTAATCAGATTCCATCTTCCACCTTAAGAATTTGATTAGAAATAAAGAAACTTTTTAAATTTTTTGAGAGAGAATTAACAACTTTATCAAATTAAGCCTTACTACATTTCAAAGCACAACATCTTTTCATTCATTCAGGCATTTTAAAACTAATCCTTAAAAGAATTTTCAAAATACCTCCATTGAGGACAGAGCTTCTTCAATTGTATTTTCTATAACTGAAATGCTTTTGAGTTTGTGAGTTTGTTTTGTATTCCACTCCTTGCTGACTATCTTCATGCTAATAATTTGCTAACTCTGGTTTCTTTGTAGACAGTCACAACACCTACAAAAAACGAAGAAAAGAAGGGAAAAAAGGTCACTTCTCCCCCATCATTCTCATACCTTGGATTTTTGTTTGTTTGCTTTATTTTATTGTTCAGGACTTCTAACATTATGTTGAACATTAATTGAGTCAATGGTGGCTAACGTCCTTGTCTCCTTGACTTTTAAAATGTTTAAGATTTCCTATTACTGAATTTTAATGCTAAGTAAATGTTGAAATACATCAAATGCTTTTATTGCAACTGCAATCCCAATCAGATAAGCCTGAAAACAGTGAAAAATCATAAGATTTTGTCTTTAATCTATTAATATTTAAATGATACTACAAGATTTTTCACTCTAGAACCATTTTTACAACCCTGAATTCACCCATAATCAACCACGACAAATGTACACACACCTGTATATATTTATCTAATCTACCTATATACTTTTGTATGCATATATATATGCACATACACACAGAGACAGAGAATTTAAAAATCATGTCCATGAATAAAATGGACCTGTACTTTTCTTGTATCATACTTACCTAGTTTTAGTATAAAATATATTCCAAGCTCATAAAATTGATTGGATTGTTTTTCCTTGTTATATAAGTTAGGGATATCTGTACTCGCCAATAAAAGCATCTCAGCCTGTGACTTGCGGAGGTGGGAAAAATAGAAAAAGGTTTATCATCATGATGATTATATTCTTATTCATACTGTTATTTATATATTACATGATTATTTTCTATTCTATTTTTAAATTGTATTTTTATCTATTTTATAATGTGAGATTTTTATATTTTCCAGAGATCTACAAAAAAGGTTCTTTTGGGGGATTTCATTTATTTGCATCTCTATTTCTTGGTTGGCATTGCCAATGATTTGTCTTTTGGCTTTGCCAAGGTTTTTTTCAAAACTTCAACTTGGGTTCTATTCATCTTTTTTAAATGATATCTCATTGTCTTGTTTCTCCTCTCCTTTGGCTTATTCTGCCACTTTGTTACCAATCACAAGGGTTTTATTGCCTGATGCTGGGGTTCAGTGCAGCCAGGCCTGAATTTTTTTCAAAGCTTTATATGTGTTCTAAAGTGTGAGAGGGGTTGACAACTACTGGTCTACAATCTTTCTTCTCAAATCTATCTGATCCTAAGATTGCATATACTCCTGGACAACATAATGTAGTGATTATGACTCAGTTGATCTAGATTGAAGCCTAAGAGTTTGTATTTTTAAAAAAACTTGGCAGGTGTTTCTGACTACCAGCAAGATTTGAAAATCACTGAATTTGAGTGCCTATAAAACACTGTATAGTGCCAAAAGTATAAGTGACCTCTGAGGTTGTAATGATTTCTAAGGTTAAGAGATGTTTAGGTGGTTTGGGGGAATTCGGGGGTTACTCAGCAATCCAGGAAGAGGAGAAAGTATTAGTAAAGAACAAGAGCTGAAAAACAGGAAGGTCAGCTCCTAAAAATAAAAGAAATCTTATCAAGACATCAAAAGCAAGGAAGAGAGTAGCAAGAACTAGAGTTAAAAATAGGCCACAGACAAAGCCATATTACGAATGGACTTTTACCCAAGAATTACAAGAAGCCATTGAAGGGGTTTAAGCAGGAAGACAATACAAATAGAGTTTTGCTTTAAAACGACTGGTTTAGCTACAGAAGAGGAAATTAAATGGAGGGAAAGCAGGACTGTCTTCCTTGAAGTCTGAAGACAGTCATCATCCTTCAGGTGGCCACCATAATCCAGGAGATAAATGATGGTGGCTTGAACTATGATACATTTGGAGAGAAAAGGACTACTAGGCATGACTAATAGATATAGATGTTACTGGATGTAAGGCATATATGAAAACAAAGAGTAAACTTATCATCACCAGTTTATTGCTCATAATTATTCTCTGAGCTATATATTTTGGATCAAATATATCTACAACTGTTCAGACATTCTCTAAAATATTGAGGTAAAAGTGTAAATGTTTATATGTTATACAAAATTGTCACAGTTTAAATAATATTGATAATAATATATAATAATACTATATCATCATCATCATATCTCATTTCCTTGTTTCTCTTCTCTTTTGGTTTACTCTGCCACTTTGTTACCAAATATTCAATTTGGTAACAAATTGATTTCAATTATACAAATATTCACTGTAAACAAATCTTCAAACTCATAATAAGTGAAAATGACTAGACAGATTAATTTCATAGTATATCACAATCCTTGTCATTTCAGCTTTGGTCTGCTCTAAACTTATCCATCTCCATCCATTACTGGAACAACTCCGCAAAGTCCTTATTCCCTAAAACATCACCGATACCATTAAAGTTACCAACAGAGACTGAACTCAGAATAAAGGAAATCATAGAGAAACTAGATCAGCAGATCCCACCCAGACCTTTCACCCATGTGAACACCACCACCAGTGCCACACACAGCACAGCCACCATCCTCAACCCTCAAGATACGTACTGCAGGGGAGACCAGCTGGACATCCTGTTGGAGGTGAGGGACCACCTGGGACAGAGGAAGCAATATGGTGGGGATTTCCTGAGGGCCAGGATGTCCTCCCCAGCCCTGATGGCAGGTGCTTCGGGAAAGGTGACTGACTTCAACAATGGCACTTACCTGGTCAGCTTCACTCTGTTCTGGGAGGGCCAGATCTCCCTGTCTCTGCTGCTCATCCATCCCAGTGAAGGGGCATCAGCTCTCTGGAGGGCAAGGAACCAAGGCTATAAAATTATTTTCAAAGGTAAATTTGTTAATGGCACCTTTCATGTCTTCACTGAATGTGGCCTGACCCTAAACTCGAGTGCTGAACTCTGTGAATATCTGGATAACAGAGACCAAGAAGCCTTCTATTGTGTGAAGCCTCAACACATGCCCTGTGAGGCTCTGACCCACATGACCACCCAGAATAGAGAGGTATCTTATCTTACGGACAAGGAAAAGAGCCTTTTCCACAGGTAAGTATACTTTTCATCTATACTGAGAAGTGTTCCCTGAAAAGTGCCCCAGTCAGAGCTACATTGCCCATTGCAACATTGAGCATGACTCAGAGGCTTCCTCTACTCGAGGTAAGACATGTGGTGTCTTCATGGGGCCTCTACTCACCACTCTACGCCCAAGTTGGCATTTTCACTCTATTGTCCATTCAGTCATGTGTTTTGCTGTAACTGTTCTTCTGTGTGTTCACAGACGTTCCACTGAAAAAAAGATTCCTTGATAAGTGTATGACAAAATCCATGCTCCTTCACCTCCCATATCATATTTTGTTGTTTTTGCTCTTAAATATCTTTGCATTGATCCATTTTCCCCTATGCACAGTGCTGTTATGCAAGTTCAGACCATAATCATTTCATCTAGATTACCCGTACCCGCTTCCCAACTGGTCTCTCTCCCAGCAGTCATACCCTCTCTCATCCATTCTCTACACTGAGTGATCTTTCTGAAAAGCCAGTTCCTACTGGTTTTCTCCAGTTGATCCCATGATCAGATATTCTTCAGTATATACCTCTCAGGGTGGAGAAGTCCTTCTTACTCCTCATGTTGTGACCTAGTGATTCCTGCAAACCCCTTGTTCAACAGACCGCCACAAACCGGGGTGGAAGCATGTTTCCTCTATCAATCATGGCTGCAACAATGCCAAGCTTTTCTGCCCCGACTCACAAATAGATGCTCACTTTTTGGTCTCCCTGTTATCCACTAACCTGAAAACCACTTTGTTGATTAGAATGAACCATCAGGGTCGCTACATGGGCCACTTTGAGGATTTGCAAAGGGTAACTATCTGTTATTACAAATCCCAGAACTGTGAGGCAAGCCCTAAGACATCTATCAGTTTCAGAGACTTCTGCTCATTTGCTAACTTTCCATAAGTCTCACAGGCTTAGTCCATTTCCTTTTTTCTTTCAATTCTGCCAGTACCCTTTTATTTTCCCCTACAAAGATTTATTTCTCCTAAGCTTGGTGACAGAGTAGAATGCTAGGTTCACAGCTATCCCCTTCTAGCAGTTTTCAAAGTCAAGTTTAGAGTCTTTTTACCACAAGCTTTCAAAAAAATATGCTAAGAGTAGGCACCAAACATGACAAAATAACATGCATTCCAGAATCTTATCTCATTATCTAAGTTTTGGCTCCTGATCTAGTCCCTGGCTCCCTTCTGAAAAGTAAAAGCACAGTTAAGTTTCTGTTCCTTCCCTTTTATCTCTGATGGTACAGCTCATCAAATCTCTTCCTACCCGTCAACCATCCTTATGCCTAAATCCTAGAAAGGATGAAAACATGCTGATCCTTTCCTTCTCAGGATGGCATGTGGAGAGACATCCATAGCAGGGAATCAGGTACCACTTATATCTGTTATACTTGGCACCTAGGTCCCCATTCTCCCCTTAATCCTTTTCTTCCTTCCTCCACTTACATGGCCATATACAGAGGTTTGAAACAAAGTGTGAGTAAGAGCTTTCAAGCAGGAAAAGTCATCTTTCATCAGTTGGAGGAAAGAAATATAAGGTACATTTATCAACACATCAGATTCAACAATACTTTCTGCCAGTCGCTTTGATAGATATTAAGGATACAGCAGTGGACCAGACACATGCGTTACCTTCCTTCATAAAGCTTACTGATCTTCAGAAAGCAAGTTTGTCGGAAAAGTCAAAGGTAATCATAGCAGGAAATGTGGATTAAAAATGAAGCAGAGGCCCTCCGATAGAAGGTCTACCTGCCACCCAAAAAGGCTAGATTCCTTGGGTGGGAATGATGATGGGGAGACAGTAAAGGGATGTAAGCAGTAGTGCAGTTGGATTTGCAATGAGAAAGGGTGCTCTGGCAGTCAGATTGAAAAATTTAGGTGGGATAAAACTGAGACCTGCATGGCCAATTAGAGGCTCACAGTAATCCAAGGAAACTATTCTGCAAACTTGAACAGGAGATGTGGAAGCAGAAAGAGAGAAGAGAACTTGTAAATTAGATAAATATTTTGAATCTAAAATTCCAAGACACACTGATTACATGTGGCAGATCGGTAGAGCTGCCCTGGACTTCAGGTGCTCTCAGCAGGGTAGAAAGCCTTTCAAAATCTTCACTCATTTACAATACCCAATATATCTAAAATTTACAATAATAATAATAGCTTCCAGTTATAGAAAATTAAAATTTTTCCTTCACTCACAAGGAGATGATTCACTTTGATGTTATGTGGGCATAGAGCAGGCTAATTTATTGTTCTATTTTTTTTTTGAAGGTCCAAAGTGGGAGTTGAAATGATGAAGGATCATAAACACATTGATGTCGCCAATTGTAACAGTAAGTTGGCTCTGTCCTGAGTTAGGTGATGCTCAGAGGAAATTTTATCAGCGTTAACCTAAGTAATTGTAGTTCTCCTGGAGCACAATTCCTAGCAGATGTCTATGATGTCAATTATGTTGGACTTTAAAGGGAGAAATTAACTCAAGGAAATGATACTCAAAATGTTTATAGGAGTTGACATCTTGACATATCCAAAAGGAGAAAGTATTAGTATCCTACATTCATATTTAAACCTGAGAGTTCATCTCCTAGAGTCTAAGGCACTGTGCAAATGTCTTTGAAGGATGGATACCTACAGCTTCAGAGTAGGAACGCTTTCAGTTCTGGTTTCCTAACTCTCTGGTGGCATAACCCCCTAACATTTAGTTGATGCAATTACCAATTTTATATGGAGTTTTCATCTTATTATATGTTTTAAAGACAAACACAAAGCCGGGTTACTTATGAAAGAATACCTTAGCTTTAAGATAACTTTTTATAAAGTCTATCTTAGTTTACCGATAACATCCATCATGATACTTACTTCAACTTATAATAATTTATTGCCACCATTTATTCATTTATTCTGCAAATGTTTATTTATTTTTCCTCACATCATATGGATAATGTGCTGATGTCATAACAAGATTTGAGGGAGACACATCTCACACATGAGCATGAAAACCCAATCATCTTGCTTCTGAACTACAAAAGGATCAGCAAACATTTACTGAGCACTGAATAGATATCAGGCATTATGGACAAATGGAGAAAAATAAATGCTCAGTTAGCTTGCAATGTGAAAGACATTCAACCTACGAACTCTATGAAGACAGTAAAGAGGCAAAAGAGCTTATGTTAAAATTGGTATTTGACTGAGTCCTGAAGGATATGTGTAGTCAGAAAATGAAGAAAAACCTCATAAAGATCATGGGTAGTGTTGCTGGAGTTAAGCAAATAATAATACAGGGAATCAAATGAATATGGGTAATTTCTAATTGCCTGTCATATATACATTGAGAAAAGGGGAAAATGTTGCATGGGCCATACTTACACTAAAAAATTATTCCTTGTTAGAAGTCATACAAATTTAATATGATGTCCTGTATTTTTTATCTAACTCTTTTTATCTGATAATTCCAGTCATGAACTAAGTCATCATGGACTTGTTCAATAGGCCAATGGGGTGGGCATATTGTGGAATGTAGCAGAGGATAAGCCTAGAAAGAGAGGAAGAACCTAATCATGAAGGTTCTCAAGTGCCATGCTGAGGATTTCAGTGACTATTCAGTAAACTTGAAAGCCACAGAAACCAACTGAGGAAGAAAGTGGTATAATCCACTTTGTGCTTTAAAATGCAAATTCACAATTTAACAAAATGCATGATCTGTAGAAAAACAATTTAAAATGTCACTAAGGAATATAAAATAAAATTCATATAAATAGAAGGAAAAAACACTGTCTCTGGATGGGATGACTTTATATTTAAAAGAATGTCAGTTGTCTATGTATCATTTTCTCATTGCTGCTATAATAAAGTGGCTTTTAAAAACAAAAATATATCATCTTATAGTCTGTAGTCCAGAAGTCCAGTGTTGGGCTCATTGAGCTAAGCCCAAGGTAGAGTAGGAGCATGTTCCTTACTGGAGGCTGTAGGGGAGAATCTGTTCCTTTGCTTATTCCAGGTTTTTAAGGCTGCCCACATTCCTTGTACCCATCTTCCTCTATCTTCAAAGCCACAGCAGAGGGTCAAGTTTTCTTGTCACACCTTTGACCCACTCTTCTGCCTCCCTCTTCCACTTCTGAGGACCAGTGACATTAGATTGGGCCTACCTATGTAATCCAGGATAGTCTCTCCATCTGAAAGGCCATACCCTAGTCATATCTGGAAAAGGCAACATTGTTGCGGGAATTAAGGGACAGGAGAGACCAATGGATAGAACAGGAGGATTTTATTTAGGTGGCTACCTGGCCAGCAGATTAACATCCAAAGGCTGAGCCCTGAACAAAGACAGGGCTTGACTCTTATACATGTACCTGAAAGGGTATTGGCTAGCTTGAATACACACTTCACTAAATGGTGCAAAACCTACAAGGTGGCCAGCAAGTGTACAGAAGCAGAATAAAGACAGTTTATCAAACAGTGACAGGTTTTACCACTCAAGCCAGGTGTTGCAACTCAGCCATATGTTGTGACCTTTGCTGTGCTGCACAGAAGGAAAAAACAGGAACTTACAAAACTTGCAAAGATAATTGTGAGAATAGTAAGGCGGGAAGGGGGAAGCTGAATGAGAAAAACTTGTTTTTCCCAACCTTGCTTTGGGATGGGAGGGAGAGACTCTGGAGCCCATCCCTTCTGGGACCTGGCTCTGCAGACAATGCTACCAAAGCTTCAACAGAGCCCTGCCCTTCCCTGGGTCTTGGAGTGGGTCAGCCTAGTACAGGAAAACTTGGTTTTCTTTTTATATCTTCTGCTTCAACACATTCACAGGTTTTAAGAATTAGGATGTGGATATCTTTGGGGGACTATTAGTTTCCCTATCTAATCAAAAATATAATGGAATCTATTTCTCAGTGGGCAGGTCTGTGCAAACCTACTCCCAAAGTTTGAGGAAGCTGAGAGGCCAAAGAAGAGTCTGACACATCCAGTTTCTCCGAAAGAAACATTTAGTAGGGACTTACAAGCAGAAGCCATGTTTATGTCTCCATTGGTGAGACAAGATGGTGGATCTCCATACCATTACCCCCAGACCCAGGGCTTACAGAGCACAAGGGAAGGGTGGTTCAGATGGGATGTACAGGACAACTGAAGTACAATACCACCAAGGCTGTTTGACCTAAGGGCAAGATTTACCATAAGTACCTGCTGTTGTACAACAAACAATAGATAAACTGGGGTTAATCAGGAGCCAACATAGCAGATTAGCATCTAAAATGGAATTGCTTTTGCTGATATACAGAATCCTGATATTATTACCCACATACTGTTCAAAATGCTCAAGCCTATTCTAAAATTATTAAGTAAAATAAACATGTAAGAGTAATCATAAGCAAATTTGTTACAAGTTTGATACATGGCAAAATGAATACCTGACACATAAAGATTACACAACATAGGATTTACAACAATACTATGTTGTATTTACAACAAAGGCTATGTTCTCAGCAAAGTGTGCCAGTACATTATTAGGATAAAGAATACTTACTAACTATGAAACTCAAGTGTCCAGGGTCATGGTATTCAATCATCTAGGGTGCAATGCTATCAAGCCTCATAGAAACCCATCAATATCACACTGTAATTCCAACATAATTATAGGATTATACAAACTCCCTTTAGTAAGCCAAATCACCAAGACTTAAGAGCTATTTCAGGTGCACTTTCCAATTCTGCAACCAGCACCATTTTATCACTTTGTCCATAGGTTACAAACACAACACAACCACGTAATGATGTACAATTCTGTGGACATAGGCAGCCAGAGACTGCAAGGCCTCTGAGGAACTAAGCAAGGAGGGTAAAGCAGAGACTGCCAATGGTTCCCCAATATTCACTGCCTCCTCCTTCTTTAGTAATAGAAACCAGTTTGTGGCTAGACCCATGGCCATCCTTCCTTATATCTAGTTGTGACCATGACTAAGTTTTTTCCAGGAGTGTGAGTGGGAAACTTCTAGGTCATGCTTTAAAAGCAAAAAAACTTGCCCTCCTTATCCATTTCTTCCCTAACTACTAGCTGAACTTTAGATATAACGTGAGAATGGCAAGAGCCAGGTTAGACCATGAGATTGAAGCCACGTGGTAAGAATGGTATAGCCATAACATAGAAGAAACAAGAGTCCCTAACACCATGCAATGGCATATTAGCCCTGTCCTTCTCACTCCAGGCCTGTTGTGTGAGACAGAAATAAACTTTTTTTTTTAAGTCATTATTATCTTGGTCTTTCTTACAGCATTCAAACTGGTTTCCTATCTCATACACAACAAGTCCTAAAATACAAGGCATTGGCTCAGTGATGGGATGGCAGCATAGATAGTGGCAAGGAAACATGACAGGAGAAATTGGATGACCTTTGTTATGCTATAACAAGACATTTGCTGCACTGCTACCTACTCGTAATAGAAGGCAGACCATGCGCAAACAGCCTGAAACTCTAGTGAAACTTCCTGGAATATCTCAGAATATTGGTTTGTAATAGCTGTTGCATGTTGCTTTTAGCAAAGTCTAGTTTTTTAAAAAAAAATTGTCAAGCTAGGTGACTAATATACTATTTGAGGTTTTTATTTTTAATGTACATATTTTAAGCCATTTTTTGAACACGGAAAAATTAGATTATTCATTCCTTCATTAATGAAACAAAGGTAAAGAATTTTATACAACGGCACCAACTGGCAGACCACTAACATTATTCGGGTAAGAGACAAAGACAGAAGTCACCACAGAATCAGGAAGAAAGGACAGAACGTCAAAGAAAGGATAGTATGTCAAGATTTAGCTAATGACCAAATTTAAGAGAAAAGGAATTAGACAGGAGGCAAGATGACTCAAAATCTCTCAAAAGAATAAGTAGAAATGCCTGAGGCAAAGCTAATGATCAAAGAATAGGACTAGAAAGGGACAGAAAAAGGACATAGGCATTACAGGAAGGGGAAAAGAGAGCAAGAAAACAAAGGACCAGGAAAGAAGGCTAGATGTCTAACTTATGCCAATAAAATCATTTACAAGTGTCTTTGTTACCAGAGAGTGAAAAAATAGAAGAGAAATGCCAAGTTGGAATGAAGCCTCCTGTCCCTGGTGGTTATACTTTACAAGGAAAATGGATAACAACATTTTGCAACCAGGTTCAGTTAGACACAATTAAGATAAACGGCTGTTTGAAAGGCAAACTCATTTACCTCCTGGGAGATTCTACGCTACGTCAGTGGATCTACTACTTACCCAAAGTTGTAAAAAGTAGGTAGTTACTTTATATTCTCTTAGAAATTCAGGCTGGTTTTAAAGTACTTTTAATGAAGTCTCTATTCTCTGATTTGAACTATTTTGTTTTTTACTTCATTTAGCTTTCTGGATTTGAGCCTTTAAATTTAAAATGTATTTTATTCCCTCTTTCATAAGAAATGTTGGTCCTCTTTTAAAATTCCAATGAAAACTTTACATTTTTTATTGACATTTTACATGTATGAACTGGGGGTACCGTACCCCAGAGAGTAGAAAGACTCCAGTGAGCAATTATCTAGGTGGGGTGAGTATTTTAAATAATTGATAGGACATTCTTTTTC
This sequence comes from Rhinopithecus roxellana, assembly GCF_007565055.1. Classification (NCBI taxonomy): domain Eukaryota; kingdom Metazoa; phylum Chordata; class Mammalia; order Primates; family Cercopithecidae; genus Rhinopithecus; species Rhinopithecus roxellana. The sequence continues at coordinate 76,491,418 of NC_044563.1, forward strand.
ATGAATATTAACCATTATCTTCTAATTAAAACATCTATTTATTTTTTTATCAGCACTAAAGTTTTTTGATCTTCATGAAACTGGAATTTTTAAGAAACATTTGCTTCTGGATGCAGAAAGACACACTCAGATTCAATGGAAAAAACATAACCATCCCTTCGTCACTTTACAGCTCTACTCTCTGATAGGTCATGATTATATCCCTCGGGAAATTGACCAGCTATCAGGTGACAAAAACACAGCCATCGTCATCACCTTTGGCCAGCACTTCAGACCATTTCCCATTGACATTTTTATTCGCAGGGCCATTGGTGTCCGAAAGGCTATTGAAAGACTATTCCTAAGAAGCCCAACCACTAAAGTGATTATTAAGACAGAAAACATCAGGGAGATGCACTTAGACACAGAGAGGCTTGGAGACTTCCATGGTTATATTCAATATCTTATCACGAAGGATATTTTCAAAGACCTCAACGTGGGCATCATTGATGCCTGGGACATGACCATTGCATATGACACTAATAATGTCCACCCACCTGATCATGTGGTTGGAAATCAGATTAACATGTTCTTAAACTACATTTGCTAAGGGATAAATACTATACAAAATCACTAGGAATCAATCTCTGCACATAATCCCACATGTATTGTAAAGTCAGTTTTATTCATTTTAGGAACTAAGGAAAATAAATTTAAAAGAATCTTTTTTGGGAGGAAGGCTATGTAAGGACAATGACAACTGATATGGGATGCAAAACCAAGAGAATCAGACATGTAGAATGACTATACCATGCCTGGTTCTGATGCTTCTTTAAAATATTAAAGAAGTTTTTTAAGTCATGTTATTAAGCTGATTTGAAAATATCTGTACAAATTCATGATGCTTTCTATTTCCAATATAGATATTTCCTAGCTCTGTCTATTGAAAAGACCTAGAAGCAATGATAACCCATTAGCAATAATCACTCCAAGCACCCTGACTGTGGTCTCTAAGAACCCTTCCTCAACAAAAGAAAACAGGCATCCTTGAAGGAAAGGCTTATTCCAGGACTGGAACAGAAAATATATATATACACCATGAGCCTGGACATCTTGTTATGCCAGAAAGCAAATAATCAAAGACAAATGGAACCATATCATGGAACAGAGGAGGTAACCCAAAGGAATCTCTTCATTGGCCTAGCTAGATTTAGCATCAAAAAGACTAATGACTGCAGTTAATTGAAATACATAATATATAAAATCCATGAGCTCATAATAATACAAAAAGAGACATGCAAGAATAAAAGCAAAATCTCTCATGTGTCATAAGTGGAGTTGGGTAAACCCTTATTTTGAAAATTGGCAACAAAAGGCAAATATGTGAACATTTATCCTCTTTCCTCTTAAAGAGAAAATCAATAACCCTAATAGATAAGGGAAATTTCTTCTTTTTGGAAGAATTACAGCTAATGAATACAGAAAGAATGACAGAATTAGGAAATCACCATTTAAATACTTCTACTTAAATAAGTAAGTAAGGCAGAGATCATCAGTGAATGAGCTTTTTTAAAAGTTTGATTGGAACTTTACTATGGATATAGCAGGCTGTCACTTCTGAATCTGCTGCTCAAACTTAGCTTTATTAACAGCAGGACAACCTGTCATTATGTCCTACATGATTTGATGCAATGTAAAGTATACAACACCACCTATGAAGCAGTATTCTTGGAATACTTTTTACCCTAGATCATCTCATCCAATGACTCCAAAATTTTTATTTTCAGCTTTCTAGTCTAATGCCAACTTTACATGAGACATCTCCACTTACACTTGACAGACCTCAAATACAGCATGTTAACGCCAAAAGAAATATCTCCTCTCTACCAAATTTTCACCTCTTTCTGTGTTCCATTTCTTGATCAATGATATTAGTATCCACCCAGTTTTCAAAGCTGGAAAACCATATTTTGTTTAAGTAAACAATTATTGGCATCTACTCTGTGCCACATGCTATGTTAACCAATTTTGATACAAAGGAACAGGGCAAAACGACCATCATCCTCAGTCTTGTGGAGAAGACCAAGCAGGTAGGTTCAAAGCAATGCAGTATCACAAGAGTCAAGAAGTTATAGAAACACATCAACAAACAAAACCTGAACTCTGTGATAGAGAGATGCTATCAAGTTTTATAGAGGAAGTATTACCTGGACTCATTCGTGAAGAATGAGAGAGTCAAGTTGACAAGAAGGAAGGAGAGAGAGAAGTGGGACAAACTTGTTGAAAAAAAGGCTCAGTCAGGAAATGGCAAGAATTATGAACCTTTAGTGACACAAAACAATGAGAAAAAAGTGGGGAGGCAGCACCCAAATGATGAAAGATTTATATGACATGCTAAGGAATGTGGGCTTTATCTTAAAAGTAATGGGGAGTGGTTAAAGAACCATAATACAGACAGGACATGATTAGATTTGCCTTTCAGAAAGAGAAATGAGGCAAGATATTTAGAACTATGGCCAATGTGGCATAACGGAAATAAGAGAGATTGAGGTCAGACCTGGTTTTGAATTCCAGTGTCTTCATTTGTCAACTCAGCCAATTTAGGAATTTAATCTCTGAACTTCAATTTCCTCAATGTTAAATTCAAAGAATCAAATTAGATGATATATGGAAAATGTTTACCTAGTTCTAGCACATGGTGATATTCAATCATTTTTCCCTTGAGGCAGCTCACTTAGAAGTTTCAATGATAGCCGCAAATTGGACACAAATAACTTGAAGGAGAACCCCAACATTCACTGAAGAAAATAAAGGGGAAGGAAGGTATTGGGGAAAAGGGTAAAATGAATTTAGGTTTTAGTTAAATGAGGTGAAGATTTCCATACAAATATCAAAATGCAGATGTCCTGTAGATTCAATATGAGTCTCAATTCAGGAGCGAGGTCTGTAAGACAGATGCTCAATTTGGAAGTCATCAGTATATATAGGTGGCTGCTAAAAATGAGGAGATGTTAACATTTTCTCACACACAAAGGGAGCTCTCGTACACTCTTGGTGGGATGTAAGCTGGTACAGCCATTATGGAAAACAGTGTGGCAGTTCCTCTAAAAACAGAACTACCATATGACTCAGCAATTCCTCTGCTGAGTATCCCAAAGGAAATGAAATCAGCCCTTCATAGAGATATCTGCATTCTCATGCTCATTACAGCATTATTCACAATAGCCAAGATACACAAACAATCTAAATGCCCATCAATAGATGAACAGATAAATAAATTGCAGTATATATGTACATTGGAATATCATTCAGCCTTACAAAAGGAGATGCTGCTATATTTGCAACAACATGGGCGAACCTGGAGGACGTTATGCTAAGTAAAATAACAACATTGAAGAAAAGAAATAATACTGAAAGAAAAATATTGCTTGATCTTACTTATATATGGAACTTAAAAATTACACACAGAAACAGGGTAGAATGGTAGATATCCAGGTTGAGAGGAAGAGAAAACGGGGATATGTAGGTCAAAGGGTACAAACTTGAAGTTGTATTGGATGAATGTCTAGAGAGCTAATGTATAGCATGAGGACTATAGTTAATATTGTATATGGAAAATTTGCTGAGAGACTAGATTTTAGGTATTCTACCTCAAATAAAAAGGTAATTGTGCAGTGATGAATATGTTAATTTCTTGACTATAGTAATCATTTCCCTATGCATATGTGTATCAAAACATTACACTGTATACTTTAAATGTATGCAATAAAAAATAAGATACATACATAAAATTTTTTAAATGTCCGACACACAAGACAAATATGTGTCCAAATACATCAGTCTCTCAAGCCTCTGCACCACTCTACATGCTGCTCCTTCTGACTTGAATGCCCTCCTGCCCCTCCTTTCACCTGTCAAACTCCCAATCACCCTTTAAAACCCAGTTTGAATTTTATTTATTCTGTAAAGCTTTCCCTGACACCCCCCAGAAAGAATAATGTTTCCACAGTGTTTTGTCATTTACTCTATAAAAGAAACAAAAACATGTATTTTAAAAAGTATCTGTCATCTCTAACAGCTTGTAAACATCTTGAGAAAAGAGACTAAGTTTTGCTTATTTTTCCCCCAAAGAGAACTTTATTAAAACATTTACCATTTCTTTAGAAAGAGGTTTTACCATCTCTTTAGAAAGCTCCAGAATCTATAACCAGGAATAAGTGTTAATGGGATAAGAACCAATGAGAGGACAGCATATGATGCTGAAATGTACTTTCTTATTAATATGAATTCAATGGGCTCATGGAAGGAACCCTTTTACCAAACTGGATAGAAAGCATTTTCTGTAAAGTATCTTTAGAAAAGATGTATAATTTGAAAAATGGTTATCCAAATTTAACAACGGTCATATAAAAGGCTCATAAAATGTGTGTGGCTGTGTTTCTCAAGATTGTGAGGTCAACTCTGTCACCCCGTCAGCAAACTTTGTCACATTATGCCTAGACATTGTGGTTTTGTTCTTGGGGTTCTTAATAATGGTTGTGGTCTTATAAGAAAAGGAAATCTGGAAATCTTGTCCCTGTTATTAATACTCACGTCATTACTAATAAAAGTGGTTTGTTAATATGCTAAACAGGTTGTAAAAGCTGTCACTTTGCATGAAATTAACTAGGGAAATACTTCTTTATAGCATGAATATGTAAATGTTCAAAATTTCACAGTAAACTCAAGAAATCAATTTCCAGTTTTCTCACCTTGTATCCAATATAAGTGCAAATTAACTTACATTTAACCTTCCTGGGCTGAGGTAAGTAAATTTGCAAACAGAGTTAAAAGCTTCCTTTTTATTCCCCAAAAACATTTCTGTTAATTCACAGCCCTTCCCTGGATGAGTCAAGATTTTTGACACTCTGAGGTGTCACCCCAGAGCAAAGGACACCTCAGAGCAAAGTGATGGTCTCCCCAAATCTCAATTCCTCCTTCCATCTATTCAATTTCCAACAATAAAGATTTCAATTTCCAAATATATCCAAAAGATCTTCAGATATGTGGACAAGAACCCCATTCACAAAAACAAGGTACTCTTACATAGAGTAAAAAACATTCCCTTTTTGTCAAGGTTTATTTTTCCAGTCTTCACCTGAGGCTGGTAGCTAGCAGCGTCTTCTTTAAAGATAGGGTTTTCCTTCATTGAAATATACCATGTGGCCCTTTGGCTATCTGGGCATGTTTTACAGCCCAAAGGTACAACACCGAGAGCACAGTGCAATGGCTGTGGGGCCGAATGTGCTGAGCTAATCCTAACGTTTTCTGTACCTCTCAGCAGATCTCGGAGAGGCAAGGCAGATGTTGCTGAACACAGTGTTTCCCGCCACTGCTCCTGGTCTCAAAGCCTGAATTGTGTTATTTGCAGCTCTTGGTATGGAAAAAGGAGTGCTGGTGTGAAGATAAGCACCAAATAGCAGAGGGCCACATTCAACCCGAAATTTATACCCAGTGTGTGGGAACACTTGGGTTCCGTCATTGCACACTACAGAGCCTGCTCCAACCTCACAGGAGGCCAAGACATCCAGGTTCACCTGTGTACCTTGTGAACCTGCTCCCAGCATTCCTAAGGGTCACTTTAATCCATGGCATGTGCCTCCCCCTGATACTTGTGTGGCTACAACAAAGAGGAGGACTAGCAGATGCAAAGCTGTGGGAGCAGAGCCATCAGGGGTGCAGCTGGGGCCTCCATCAGGGCATGGTTTATGAAGGCCCCTAAGTGGTCTGTGTGCCACTTTGATGTCAGCTTCCCACCGCCCTTCCTTCTCCCCTTACTTCCTGACCCCCAGCCTCTGGTTTCTCTATTCTCCTCCAACTCACCAGAGTGGAGGAAGCATCCTCCATGGAGATGCACAGCTGTGATCCTAGCTCCATGCTTGGAACCATTTTATTCATCTTTAGTCCTTAGCACTGGGCCCAGCACATAGTAGCAAGCAATAGATATTTGTCAAATACATGATGCTATATCTCTGTGTATCTAGAACATGACATAAAACAGAAGATAAATGGTAGTGTACATTAAAAAGGTACACAGCACATTTCACAAATTAATAAAAAATAAATCTTCTGTGAACTGAGGGAAGGAAGAATCAAAATAAAACAGAGCAGCATCATGATCATCTATGAACAAAGGACCACAATGCTGTGTTTATAGTGAGAATAATCATGGAAACTTCTTTCCACCTCCTGATTTCTGGGTAAGGGAGGAGGGATATGGAGTTGACATTTGTGGGGAAGGGACAAATAATCTAAGAAGCAGGAAACCTGGGTCTTCCAAAAAATTTACATACAGCCACTAATTGCCTCGTCTTCAAGTTCCCTCCTTTTTGATTATGCTAATGATACATACTGAGAACCTGAAAGATCCCAACGGAAAAGACACTGAAGCAGCTGTAAGGAAGAACAAGGCTCTGGTCTGAGAATCATTTATTCAATAAATATGTATTTACTCATCAACTGTTACACGGTAGGCCTTGAGATGGGGACACAGCGCTGAACAGGACAGGTGTGGTCCCTGTCCTCATCAACGATGACAGAGAGAGAATACCAGTAAGTAACAGGCTATTGGAACACTGCATGATGCCTGCTATGGAAGGGTACCAGGATGAACACATGGGTCACCCACCTCAGAGATGAGAGCTTGAGGAAACTGTCCCAGAGGAAGTGATATCTAAGCCAAGACTAGAAGAAGAAGTAGGGCTCAGGGAGGTGGAAGAGAAGGGACAGAGAAAGTAACCCAGAGGGAAATGTGGGAAAGCATTCCAGAAGGAACAGCATGTACAAAAGGGACCATCTTTTCATGTGGCTTTGTGTCCAGTTCCTCTCCGTGTGTGTGCTCTTATTTTCAGATAAGATGATTTGTAAAATAATGTGGTACTTCTGTTAAGGCTCATTATATAGATCATTTTTATAACTGTCAGAATTCCAAAAAAGGTTTTTAAATAATAATAACAATAATAAGGCTTACTTTCTCCACTTATGGAATAAAATCTATCTCAGAATTCAATCTACCCCAGGTCAGACTAAAAACATAGCATTAAATTGTCTGGTGATGAATTATGGACAGGTAGGTTTTTTAATTGGGAAAGATTTGATACTTCATCACTTTATCTATGATTTTCTAACCTGAGAGACCATGGTAAGGAAGATGGATAGAGTTAAACCTGTTTTCTCTTAACTTGTGACTCCTACTAAATTTTGAATTGTTCTTGAGCAGGCTCTTGAGTGTCCTACCCTTGCCTGAATGTCCCTACTACACCTAGTATAAGACAGAGTCCAGGAGCTTTTGTGTGCTCCTCAGTCTCTCCACCAACCCTAGGATTGCATTCAAATAAAATTAACAGCAACAGCGCACCCCACGCCAAACACAACTGGGAGGTAGGGCTGCAGAAACGTTAGATCACAGGCTTAGCAACAGACTGCCTGGATTTGAATTTTGAGTCTGGTAGTTATTAATTGTGTGGCTATAGGCAAACTACTTAACATCTTCTTGCTTAATTGCCTAATCTGTAGAAGGAACATAAGATAGGACTAACCTCATAGCATCGATTGCCCCAAATTCACCGAATGATCAGGTATCTGGCTAAATCTTCATCTTTTCCCAGAACCCTTCCATTAGGCCCCCTCTAAGTCAATTCAAAATTGAAGCTTTATGGTGATTTTTCTTTTGAAATACCAGTACCTGCAAATCTAATGTGTTTTGACAACCCACTTCGAGGGCCACACCTTGAACCTTGTTATCACCTGAATTGCTCTACTTCAGAAAGATTGCCTTTCACATTTACTTTCTAACCACAGCCTCTTACTCTTCTTTATTTCCTATAAGCTTATTCTCATTGCACCTCCCAGAAACTCTGAATTCAGTCACAGATTCAGTAAACAAAAACAGATCGAATGCCAGGCACTGTTTCCTTGTTTCTTCCCTTTCCTTTCATCTTATCAGATCCCTTCTGGTCCCAATTTCCTTTTCTTCCCAACCAGGGCCCTACAATTAATTATATGAACTATTTTCTCTGCTACACCCTCAAATTCAGTGAACACATGTTTTTCTGTTTGAAGTCTCAGTTTCAATGAATGTATGCAAAGGAAAGCATATATTAATTCTTAATTTGTCTCTTGGACAGTTTCATCTTTCTGAAGGTTAAAGAAGTAATAAGCAAAAATTGTTTCTCTAGATCTTGTACATTACTGGAGGTTACAATTTAATTTGTATTCTCACCCCATACCACATATCAAATAGGTCCCAGGTTATTTATAGATTCAACTTTTTAAAAAATCCAACTATTACAACAAACTCAGGGGATATAGTTCTCATAAGCTCTTCTTTAAAAAAAATACAAAAGACTAGCTTCAGCTAAATAAGAGATAAATGATAAAGACTCTTATAAACAGAATGACAAGTACTGAATCCACTTAATTATAGTACTAACCAAAGAACAAAATAAAACAAAACTATGGAGACTATAAAGAGAAAACAATGTAAATATTATATACTATGACAATATAGAAATGTTGTAAATAAAAAAAGTTGGTGGAGCACAGGTGGAGATACTTCCTTATCATTTTTAGCCTCGTGTTAAAAGAGACTACTTAATATATTAACAGGATATATGTAAATATAGACATAGTTTATTAAAACATGTTTTTTAAGAAAATAGAGGTAAACACAAAGATAAATAAGCAACAATATAGTCATAGAGAGAAAAAATTGGAGCAGGGAAGTATAAATAAATATTTTAGTCACTGTCTATGCTAGGGAGTCAATAAACACTGCCGAATAAAGAAAAGATGAAGTATTTTATGTAAATATATTATATGTATAAATTTTTATGTTATGTAAAGAAAATCACGACTGAGCATGGTGGCTCAGGCCTGTAATCCCAACACTTTGGGAGGCTGAGGTGGAAGGATCACTTCAGCCCAGGAGTTTAAGGCCAGCCTGGGCAACATAGTGAGACCTCATTCCTACAAAATATCAAAAAATTAGCTGGGTGTGATGGTGCATGCTGATGGTCCCAGCTACCTGGGAAGCTAAGGCAGGAGGATCACTTGAGCCCAGGAGATGGAGGCTGCAGTGAGCCATGATTGTGCCACTGCACTCCAGCCTGGGCATTAGAGTGGCCCTGTCTCAGAAAAGAAAGAAAGAAAGAAAATCACTAGAACAAAAACGCAAACCTTCCTATTTTTCAGAACAGGGTATGCTTTTAAACTTCAATGTAGTTATTCCGTTTCCAGGGTGCAAACACAAGATTATACTTTCAATACTGTAATAGCAAAAGATTGAGAAAATCTATATGTCCAGCAATGAGAGACTGCTTAAAAAAATCTATACAGTGAAATGCTGTGTATCCATCTTAATGGATGACTGAGGGAGTTCAATATGTCCTGAAATGAAAAGACATTAAAAATACATCATTACACAAAAAAGCAAGGTACAGAACAATGCATTTTATGTAAAAAAGAAAATATAAGTGATATATGCATGTACACATACATATGCACACATAGGCTCTAGAAAGGTATTTATAAGGAGGATAAGAGTGATTAATTTGGGGAGGAAAACTATGTGGCAGGAGGCAGGAATGAAATAGAAATTTATTTCCACACTTCACTCCTTTTTGTGTCTTTTGAGTTTTGTACCATGTTTACATGATACCCATTCAAAATTAACGAATTTTTACAAAATGTCTTTGCATTTCACTGTTGAAAATGTTAATTTTTTCATTATGACTTTTCCTTTCATTCTATTAAGACTCAGAAATACCTCAATATTTCTTAATAATTACTTCCTTCAATTTGCTATTGTAATCATTTTTTAATCAAATAATTTTTTCTTAGCCATATATTTTTAGGTTCAATGGGTTTTTTAAATGGATTTTTAACATCCTATGGAATACGTGGTTAAAGCACAAATGGAACAACTGACTCATGTGATTTACTCAAAACTTCCAGCATTTTAATTATGGCCAATTTCTAGATTGAACACTTCAGTAGTTATATATGAATAAAGATATAAATGCATTATTAAGGTTAATGAAATAAGGACAGGTTCAGCTGCATACACATAATAAGTCACATTCTTTGCCATTTCAGTTTTGGTGAGGACAAGAGATGTCTATCTTTCTTCATCACAGGGATACCTTCCTAATATTCTCTCCTACCATGAAGCACCACTGTGTCCAGAAGTTTCAGCAGCAGAGACTAAGCTGAGAATAAAGGAAATCATGGAGAAACTAGACTAGCTGACCCCACCCAGACCTTTCTCCCACATGAACACCACCACCAGTGCTGCACACAGCACAGCCACCATGCTCAACCCTCGAGACACACACCACAGGGGGGACCAGCTGGACACCCTGCTCGAGGTGACAGACCACTTGGTGGGACATAGGAAGCAATACGGCAGGGATTTCCTGAGGGCCAGGATGTCCTCCCCAGTGCTGATGGCAGGTGCTTCAGGAAAGGTGATCAACTTCAACAATGGCACCTAACTGGTCAGCTTCACTTTGTTCTGTGGGGGCCAGATACCCCTGTCTCTGCTGCTCACCCACCCCAGTGAAGGAGCGTTGGCTCTCTGGAGGACGAGACACCGAGACTGTGACAGGATCATCTTCACAGGCCAGTTTTCCAGGGGCACCTCTCAGGTCAATACTGATTGCACTCTGGTTTCAAACTCAAATGCTGGATTGTGCCAGTACCTGCATACCCAAGAAGCCTTCTACTGCTACTCAGGAGTCAGGGACCCACTTGAGCAGGCAGTCTGTCCTTTCTCAGATCTCAACCTCCGTGCTGGGAGATCCACTGCTCTCTTCAAAGCTGTCAGACAGGGGCATTTACCTCTGCCGAGGTTTCTGCTGCTTTTTGTTTAGCTATGCCTTGTCCCCAGAGGTGGAGTATACAGAGGCAGGCAGGCCTCCTTGTGCTATGGTGGGCTCCACCCAATTCCAGCTTCCCAGTGGCTTTGTTTACCTACTTAAGCCTCAGCAATGGCGGGCGCCCCTCCCCCAGCCTCACTGCCACCTTGTAGTTAGATCTCAGACTAGCAATGAGGGAGGCTCCGTGGGGTGGGACCCTCTGGGCCAGCTGTGGGATATAATCTCCTGGTGTGCCCTTTGCTAAGACCCTTGGTAAAGCAGAGTATTAGGGTGGGAGTTACCCTATTTTCCAGGTGTTGTGTGTCTCAATTTCCTTTGGCTAGGAAAAGGCATTCCCTTTCCCCCTTGCACTTCCCAGGTGAGGCGATGCCTCGCCCTGCTTCAACTCTCACTGGTCAGGCTGCACCCGCGAACCAGCACGAACTGTCCGACATGCCCCCGTGAGATGAACCCAGTACCTCAGTTAAAAATGCAGAAATCACCCGTCTTTTGTGTCACTCATGCTGGGAGCTGGAGGCAGGAGCTGTTCCTATTCGGCCATCTTGGGCGTGCCCCTTGTTGCTCTTTTGAAGGGTTTTTTTGTGTGTGTGACTCAATCTCCTTCACTTCAGCTCTGATTTGGTTATTTCTTGCCTTCTGCTAGCTTTGGGATTTGTTTGCTCTTGATTCTCTAATGCTTTTAGTTGTGATGTTAGGTTGTTAAGTGGAGACCTATCTAACTTTTTGATATGGGTGTTTAGTGCTATTAATTTCCCTCTTGACACTGCCTTAGCTATGTCCCAGAGATTCTGGTATGTGGTATCTTTGTCCTCATTGGTTTCAAAGAACTTCTTGAATTCTGCCTTAATTTCATTATTTACCCAAAAGTCATTCAGGAGCAGGTTATTCAATTTCCATGTAGTTGTATGGTTTTGGGTGAATTTCTTAGTCTTGATTTCTAATTTGATTGTGATGTGGTCCAAGAGTCTGTCTTTCATGATTTCAGTTCTTTTGCACTTGCTGAGGAGTGTTTTACTTCCAAATATGTGATCAATTTAAAAGTATGTGCCATGTGGCAATGAAAATAATATATATTCTGTTGTTTCTGGGTGGAGAGTTTCATAAATATCTATTAGGTCTATTTGATCTGGTGCCGAGTTCAGTTCCTGAATACCTTTGTTAATTTTCTGTCTCAGTGATCTGTCTAATATTGTCAGTGGGGCATGAAAGTTTCCCACAGTTATTGCGTGAGAGTCTAAGTCTCTTTGAAGGTCTCTAAGAACTTGCTTTATGAATCTGGGTGCTCCTGTGTTGCGTGTATGGTATTTAAGTTAGCTAGATCTTCTTGTTGAATTGAACTCTTTACCATTTGAACTCTTTACCTTCTTTGTCTTTTTTATTTGTTTTATCTTTCCTGGTTTAAAGTCTGTTTTGTTAGAAACTGGGATTGCAATCCCTGCTTTTTTTCTGTTTTCCATTTGCTTGGTAGATTTTTCTCCATTCCTTTATTTTGAGCCTACGTGTGTCATTGCATGTGAGATGGATCTCTTGAAGACAGCATACCAATAAATCTTTGTTCTTTATCCAACTTGCCACTCTGTGTCTTTTAATTGGGGCATTTAGCCCATTTACATTCAAGGTTATTATTGATATGTGGGGATGTGATTCTGTCATCATGATGTTGGCTGGTTATTTTGCAGACTTGTTTATGTGGTTGCTTTATAGTGTCACTGCTTTGTGTACTTCAGTGTGTTTTTGTAGTGGCTGGTAACAGTCTTTCCTTTCCATATTGCTTCCTTCAGGAGCTCTTGTAAGGGAGGTCTGGTGGTAAGAAATTCCCTCAGCATTTGCTTGTCTGAAAAGGATCTCATTTCTCCTTCACTTATGAAGCTTAGTTTGGCTAGATATGAAATTCTAGGTTGGAATTTCTTTTCTTTAAGCAATATTGAATATTGACCCTCAGTCTCTTCTCAGTTGTAGGGTTTCAGCTGAGAGGTCTGCTGTTAGTCTGATGGGTTTCCCTTTGTATGTGACCTGGCCTTTCTCTCTGGCTGCCTTTAACATTTTTTCTTTCATTTTGACCTTGGAGAATCTGATGATCATGTGTCTTGGGGATAATCTTTGTGTGAAGTAATTTACTGGGATTCTCTGCATTTCTTGAATTTGAATGTTGGTCTCTCTAGCTAGGTTGGGGAAGTTCTCATGGCTGATATCCTGAAATATGTTTTCCAAGTTGATTCCATTCTCCCCATTTCTTTCAGGTATACTAATCAGTTGTAGATTCAGTCTCTTTACATAATCCCATATTTCTCAGAGGTTTTGTTCATTCCTTTTTATTTTTTTGTCTCTATTCTTGTCTGCCTGTCTTATTTCAGAAAGCCAGTCTTCAAGCTCCGAGAGTCTTTCCTCTGCTTGGTCTATTCTGCTATTAATACTTGCATTTACGAAATTCTTATAGTATGTTTTTCAGTTCTATCAGGTCAGCTACATTCTTCTCTATACTGGCTATTTTGTGTGTCAGTTCCTGCCATGCTTTATTATAATTTCTAGCTTCTTTGTATTGGGTTACAACGTACTCCTGTAGTTCATTGAACTTAATACCTGTCCATATTCTGAATTCTACTTCTGTCATTTCAGCCATCTCAGCCTCAGCTGGGTTTCAAACTCTTGCTGGAGAGATGATGCAATCCTTTGGAGGAAAGAAAGCACTCGGGCTTGTTGAGTTTTCAGGATTCTTTGCACGGATTCTTTCTCATCTTTGTGGGATTATCTATCTTCAATCTTTGAGGTTGCTGACCTTTGGATTTTTTTTCCTTTGTCCTATTTGATGACTTTGAGGGTCTGATTGTGGTATAAGGCAGATTAAGCCAGCTGGCTTCACTTCTGGGAGATTTTAGGGGGCCAACACTCAGCTCCCAACTCCTGGAATGCATGCTTTAACTGTGGGGGACTTGTACTGGGCCTGACTTTGTTCTCTGGGCTGGAGACTGTGTGTGCTATTGCACTAGAGGTGGTATTGGCTTGGGGTGGCACAGGTCTGGGTGCCTTCTCTGTGCCCCACAAGCAGGAGTGATCACTCAGGGTGTGGGAGGATTCCCTGTTTTCTGTACAGGATCAGTGCAAGTGTGGGGGCACTGGCTAGGTGGGGCTTCCTGGCTCTGTGCCAGCCAAGGATTTGTCTGCAACAGCCATCACTGGGGGTTAGTGGGGATGCATACTACACTACTACTGGCAGGGCAAGTGAAGCAAAACCCACCCCTGCAGACACACATCAACCAAGTAATGTGGGGAGTTGCCATGGCCTCAGGGGAAGCTGCAGTATGGGGAGGAAATTTGCAGGCTGATGTGTGGCCATAGAGGCCACCTCTCTGGAGCTTTCCACTGGTCAGGCACAGTCCACAGGCACAGAAGCTATAGTGTGGGCCTCCAGAGCCCCCCGAGACTGCCCTGTAAGCAGGTAAGGCCAGGCTGGGGCTCTGGGAGAGGCCAGTAGACCAAAGAGTGCTCAGGTTGGATCAGCCCTGTCTGATGTGCAAGACTACCCTGTAGAGATCAGTTCTGACAGTACGGACTTTTTCATTTATTGTGTTGGATACACTATGGATCTCTTCAAACTAGAGACCAGTGTTCTTAATTTCAGAAATATTGTATTATTATTTCTTTGATAATGGCCTCCCTGCCAATTTCTCTATTCTCTTCTTCTATAATTCCCGATACTTCAATATTGTATATCTTGGATTTATCTTCTAAGCTTCTTAATTTTTAAACTTTACACCTCTTTATATTTTTGCTATATTTTCTGCAAAATTATCTTGACATATATTTTGGCACTTCTATTGATGGTTTTTTTTTGTCATCAATTTTTTTCATCTTAAAAAGATCCTACTTGTTCTTTGAATGTTCTTTTTCACAGAATTCAGTTGTTTCCTGGATACATTTTCCCTGATTTCTATGAATATATTCTATGAATATATTCATTTTATTACTAATACACATTTTATTTGAAGTTTCATTTTATTCTTGAAATTGTCTCTGTCTCTTCTGGAGAGCCTTGAAGACACATTAAACCAGATCAAACCAGACCGAACCAGATCAAACCAGATCAAACCAGACCAGACCAGATCAAACCAGACCAGACCAGATCAAACCAGATCAAACCACACCAGACCAGATCAAACCAGATCATACCAGATCAAACCAGACCAAACCAGACCAGACAAGACCAAACCAGACGAGACCAGACCAGACCAGATCAAACCAGACCAGACCAGACCAGACTAGATCAAACCAGATCAAACCAGACCAGACCAGACCAGACAAACCAGACCAGACCAGATCAAACCAGACCAGACCAGACCAGAAAACCAGACCAGACCAGATCAAACCAGATCAAACCAGACCAGACCAGACCAGACAAAACCAGACCAGACCGGATCAAACCAGACCAGACCAGACCGGATCAAACCAGACCAGACCAGACCAAACCAGATCAAACCAGACCACATCAAACCAGATCAAACCAGACCAGACCAGATCAAAACAGACCAGACCAGATCAAACCAGACCAGACCAGATCAAACCAGATCAAACCAGACCAGACCAGATCAAAACAGATCAGACCAGACTAGACCAGATCCAACCAGACAAGACCAGACTAGACCAGATCAAACCAGACCAGACCAGACTAGACCAGATCCAACCAGACAAGACCAGACTAGACCAGATCAAACCAGACCAGACCAGACTAGACCAGATCAAACCAGACCAGACTAGACCAGACCAGACCCGACTAGACCACACCAAACCAGACCAGAATAGACCAGACTAGACCAGATCAGAACAGACCAGATCAAACCACACCAGACCAGACTAGACCAGATCAAACCAGACCAGACCAGAACAAACCAGATCAAACCAGACCAGACCAGATAAAACCAGACCAGACCAGATCAAACCAGATCAAACCAGACCAGACCAGATAAAACCAGACCAGACCAGATCAAACCAGACCAGACCAGGCCAGATCAAACCAGAATAGACCAGATCAAACCAGATCAAACCAGACTAGACCAGATGAAACCAGACCAGACCAGATCAAACCAGATGAAACCAGACCAGACCAGATCAAACCAGACCAGACCAGATCAAACCAAACCAGACAAGATCAAACCAGACCAGACCAGATCAGACCAGACCAGACCAGATCAAACCAGATGAAACCAGACCAGACCAGATCAAACCAGACCAGACCAGATCAAACCAAACCAGACAAGATCAAACCAGACCAGACCAGATCAGACCAGACCAGACCAGATCAAACCAGATCAAACCACACCAGACCAGATCAAACCAGATTAAACCAGACCAGACCAGATCAAACCAGATCAAACCAGACCAGATCAAACCAGACCAGACCAGATGAAACCAGACCAGACCATATCAGACCAGACCAGACCAGACCAGATCAAACCAAACCAGACAAGATCAAACCAGACCAGACCAGATCAGACCAGACCAGACCAGATCAAACCAGATTAAACCAGACCAGACCAGATCAAACCAGATCAAACCAGACCAGATCAAACCAGACCAGACCAGATGAAACCAGACCAGACCATATCAGACCAGATCAGACCAGACCAGATCAAACCAAACCAGACAAGATCAAACCAGACCAGACCAGATCAGACCAGACCAGACCAGATCAAACCAGATTAAACCAGACCAGACCAGACCAGATCAAACCAGATCAAACCAGACCAGATCAAACCAGACCAGACCAGATGAAACCAGACCAGACCATATCAGACCAGACCAGACCAGACCAGATCAAACCAAACCAGACCAGACAAGATCAAACCAGACCAGACCAGATCAGACCAGATCAGACCAGATAAGACCAGACTAGAGCAGATCAAACCAGACCAGACCAGATCAAACCAGATCAAACCAGACCAGACCAGATCAAACCAGACCAGACCGGATCAAACCAGACCAGACCAGATCAAACCAGACCAGACCAGACCAAACCAGACCGGATCAAACCAGACCAGACCGGATCAAACCAGACCAGACCGGATCAGACCAGATCAAACCAGATCAAACCAGACCAGACCAGATCAAACCAGACCAGACCAGATCAAACCAGATCAAACCAAACCAGACCAGATCAAACCAGATCAGACCAGACCAAACCAGATCAAACCAGACCAGACCAGATCAAACCAGATCAAACCAGACCAAACCAGATCAAACCAGACCAGACCAGACCAGATCAAACCAGACCAGACCAGACTAGACCAGATCAAACCAGACCAGACCAGATCAAACCAGAAGACACATTTGTTTACTGTGACTCAGTATTCACTGTTTTTCCACTCCTAGCCACTCTCAGTGGCTACATAAGTAAATAAATAAGTAAGCAAGCTGGGGATAATAATTCTCCCAGGGAAACTTAAAGGAAACAAATCAAACTCAGAATTCACATGCAAAAGCCAAACCACATAGGTTTTTCATGTAACGTCCTACCAATCAAAAGATCACAATATAGAATTACACAAGAAAACCATCTACCATAAGCAAAAATAGAAGGATTTCATGGAATTCGATCTCCAAGAAATTCATATGCGAGTCATCATTGAAGACTATAAGCATTTAAAATTACAAAACAGAATCAAATCTATGTGAAAGAAGAAACTAGGAAAAACATCACACAGGTTGGCAAAAGTACTAAACAATAGTTCCAGATATGAAAAATACAGTCATTAAAATAGCAAATAACAGTAATATTATAAAGTCCCATAATCTTAGAAAGTCCCTAATCTTATAAATTCTGTGGATGGGTCAAACAGCATATTAGACAAAGATGAAGAGAGAAATAGTGAAACTGCAGATAGACCTGAATAAACTACTCAGAATATAGTGCAAAGAGGATGGAAATATAAAATAGAAGGCTAGAGACATAAAGTATATAATGAGAAAGTCTAAAAAGAGCCTTTTTTGGGGGGAGTGGAGAGAAGAATTTGAAAGATAATTAAGAATTTTCTATAAGAAATATGTGAATCCTTAGATTAAGATTCCCAATGAGTCCCAAGCAGCATAAAGAGAAGTAAATCTACACCTAGGCACAGTACAGAACACCCAAGAGATATAAAATGAGTCTAAAATTTCTTGTATTCACAATAGAATGAATGCTGGTACTTTTTCCTGAGATAGAGAACAATGAAAGAAGCCCAGAGTTTGGCTGGAAAGAACATGAACTTGATATGGGACATTTTACTTTGGGAAATCTCTGGGCTATCAAAAGTAGAAGCCAAGTAGTCCCTTGTGGAAAAATCTTCTTTCACATTATTTGTCTAAGACAGGGTTTCCTAACCATTGCACTATTGACATTTTGGGCTGAATAATTCTTTGTTGTGGGAAGCTGTCTTGTGCACTGTAATAACATGTTTAGCAGCATCTCTGGTCTCTACCCACTAAATGCCAGTTAGCACTCCTCCTAATTGTGAAAAACAAAAACTAGATATCCCCTAGAATACAAAATCACCTCTAGTTGAGAACCACTGGTCTAAGAGAAGATGGTGATTTGGTATATACAGTATCTACTGAGAAGCTACAGGTTTTTGTTTTGTTTGTTTGTTTGTTTGATTTTTATGTTCTCATGGATACACTGAGATACTAACTCTCTTCCAAAGACCTTCTTACCTCCAAAGCCCTTCTCTCTGATCTTGAGCCACAGTGCACTTCATTTGACAGCTCTCTTGGCCTTCTTGGAGCCTTTCTGATCCATTAGCCCTGGAATAAATAAGGCACTGACTTTCATAGTCCCAAAGATTCCTCCCTGAATCTTAAAGTCCCTATATTTGAACAGCAGAACAGTCATTCAGAATTAAATGGTTTTTGTAACTTGTAAAATACCTTAAATATACTACAATAACCATAAATATTATATTCTCTCAAGTTAAAAGGTCATTCAAAGATAACCTGAGATTTGTGGTGATTTCAATGCTTGAGGGAAAAACAGGCTAATTGTCTCTTCCCCTTTCTTGAGGGTTGATTCTGTACATTGAAATAATGCAAAGCTTTGAATCCACTGAGGGCTTAGAGAGTAACCCTAAGTCTGCTTCTTGCTGTAAGGGGTAGTGCTTAGAGCAATGGCTTCCAAATTGACTGGATGTCTCAGAATCACCTGGAAGAGCTTTCTAAAAACAGAAACTATCCAGTTTCTACACTGAAAATTAGGTCTGGGGTGGGGTTCCAAAATCTGTATTGTTTTAAAAAGCTTCCCATGCATACTGCTAGGTTTCAGAACTACTTTAAAGAATGGACACCCCTACTCAGGTGAATAACTATTCGGCATCATTACTGACATGGCCCTAAAATAATGGTTTTCTGTGTTGTAAGTTAGAGTTCTTGTTAAAGATGTCAGGATATTCCTAAATAATTCATGGTTCAAAGAGAGTATCAAGTATAGAAACTTCAAACTGCAAGTATAGAAACAGAATAGAAAGTCCAGAAAAAGACCAACAAAATACACTCAACTGATTTTCAACAAAGGCACCAAAATAATTCCATAAGGAATGGACAGTCTTTTCTGCAAATGGTGTTGGAACAACTGGATATGCCAAATGGGGAAAATAAAACTGAACCCTGACTTCTCCTTCATACCAATTCATACCACTTCATACCAAACATAAAAATTAATTTGGGAAGAATGATGGGATCAAGCACAAAACTGTAAAGCTGTAAGAAGAAAACAAATTTACAATATTTAGGTAGGTAAGGATTTCTTAAGTAAAACACAAAAAGCAATAACCATAGAAGAAAAAGTGATAAAAATGAACTGCATTAAAACTAAGATCTTCTATTCTTCAAAAGACACTGTAAAAAGGATAAATCACAAACTAGAAGAAAACATTTACAATACATAAATATGACAAACAGCTTATATCCAGAATATGTGGAGAACGCTTACAACTCAAATAACAAAGAAAACAGACAACCCATTTTTTTAATGGACAAAAGGACTGAACTAACCTTTCACCCCACAAAAGTATATGAATAGCCAATAAGCACTCAAAAAGATGTTCAAGATCATTATCCATCAAGAAAACACAAATGTAAAACACATGATACGCTACTTTGTATCCAATAAAGTTACTAAAACTTAAAAGACAGACAATACCAATTATGAATATTGATGTGGAATAAGTGGAAATCTCATGCATTTCTGTACGTAATATATATGGTACAAACACTGGAAAACATTTTGGCAGTTTCTGATAAAATGAACCATACCCCTTGGCCCAGAAATTCCAGTAAATATGCACCCCCCAAAAATGAAAACATGTCCACAGAAAGATTTTTAAAGGAATTCCTATAGCAACTTTATGCATAATGGCCAAAAAACTGGAAACAACCCAAAAGTTCATCTAGAAACAGGGTAACAAATTGTGGTATAGTCATACCATGGAATGCTGCTCAGCAATTTTAAAAAAAAAAAAAAGAATGAACTGCTGATATAAGCAACACTATGGATTAACCTCAAAATCACTTTGCTGAGGGAAAGAAGCCAGACACAAAAGAGCACATACTATAAGATTTCATATACACAAAGCCCAATAATCAATGAAATGAATTAGTAGTGACAGAAATCAGCAGCAGTTGTCCATGAGGAGTTGGAACTGACTGGAAGGTGATGGGAGAGAACATTTGGGGTAATGAAAGTTTCTGTGTCTTGGGTGGTGTGTTGGTTACACAGACACATGTATTTGTCAAAACTCACCAAATTGTACAATTAACATATGTGCATTTCACTCTGTATAAATTTTACTTCATTAAAAAACTAATCTAATTGTACCCTTAAGATATGTGTATTTTATTGCTTGAAAATTATACTTATTTGTTACAAAAGCTTAAAAATGCAGTTACAGGCTATTAAATCTATAAAGACAGCAAAATCTACAAATCGAAACTGATATGAGGACAAATATATTCAGAAGAAATTTTACAGTCATAAATATATTCACTTTAAAAATAGAAAATCAAAATGAATTTGAAAAATGGCAAAAAAAAAAGATGAGAAACCTAAGATATCAAGAGAAATTATTAGAAAATAAAAATACATTTGATAAATACATCCAAGAGTTAATTTCTTTGCAAATATCAATAACATGGACAAACCTCTTACATATTTAAGCAACAGAAAACACATTCAAAACATTAAAAGCACGAATTAGGCTTTATTCATAGATATAGAAGTATGTAACAATGGTATAAGAAATTTAAACACAGTAACCTAAGCTAAAAATTCTGAAAATAAGGATAAGACACATGATTTTCTAAAAACACATAAACTTACAGAAAAGACTTAAGAAAACAGTTCATCTGGACATCAATAATCACGGGAGAAGCTTGAAATTTTTGCCTAAGAAATAACTCCAAAAGCTGTACCATGTCCAGACAATTTTACAAGTGAGTCCTATTGAAGCTTCAAGGAAAGATAATTAACATGCAATTTAAGTTGTTCCAGAGCAGAGAAAAAGATGGCACACTTCCAATTCATTTTCCCAAACCACCAATACTCTTAATACCAAAGCCCACACATAAATACAGCACAAAAAAGGAAATCACAAACTAATCTCACTATTAATATAAATAACATGCTAATCCACTAGCATGTTAAAAACACCAGTCAATTAATTAGTCACATCAATACCTCTGAAGATTAAATTAATTATTTCAATAATTGCAAAGATTAAAAATAATTAAACTGAAAGCAATATTAAAATAAATACAAAAGCCTCCTGAAAATAGAAGAAAACTTCCTTAAACTAACAGAAAATAGTTATTCCATATTGATAGCCAATATTATGGTTAATGATAAAATATAGAGTGTAGTCTCATTAAATTCAGGAAGAAGAGCAGTGTGTTCATTACTCTTTTGCATTTTTCTGTAAGTTATAGCCAATGTAATAAAGGACAGTAATTTTTTTAATTGATTATTTTTAATTAATTATTATGGATACATAATAGTTACACACATTTATATAGTACATGTGACACACTGATACAGGCATACAATGTCTAATGATCAAATCAGGATAACTGGGATATCTATCACCTCAAGTATTTATCATTTCTTTGTGTTAGAAACATTCCAATTTCACTCGTTCAGTTATTTTAAAATATACAATAAATTATTGTTAAATAGGGACAAATGACTCTCTGTTTTCAAGTGATTCTTCTCTATATGGAAAAACCGGAGTAAATAAGATGAAAATGTACTAGCAGAAGTCAGTAAGATAACTAGTTTAAAAAGATACAAAAGTCAGCAATATAGATACAGATATTCACATCAATACAGATAATATATATAGACAGATCTCAACGGTAATCACTTAAGAAATTTAACAGGAAAAAAGCTCTCTTAAACAGTAATCAGAAACATGCAATACATAAGAAACATCCTAACAGGAAATGCAAAACATCTTATATAATGAAAACTACCAAACTTCACTGAGGCCCAAAAAAGACAACCTGTTTATTAGTACGTTTAATAACATAAACATAAGGCAATTTAAATGAAGATACCAATGAAATGCTTAGGAAGTAAACTCAATTATTTCAATGTTCATGTGAAAGAATAAACAAATTATAACTGACATAAATTATTTTAAAAGATGCTTAATAGCATAATAAAATATGTGGAATATCTTTGTATTTTACCAAATACAGTTGTTCATTGCTTAATAACAAAGATATATTCTGAGAAATGCATCATTAAGCAATTTTGTTGTTGCATAAGAGTGTACTTACACAAACCTAGATGGCATAGCCTACCACACACCTAGGCTATATGACATTGCCTATTGCTCCTAGGCTACAAACCTGTACAGCATTTATACTGTTTTTATACTATATTTATACAGTATTGAATACTGTAGGCAACTGTAACACAATGATAAATATTTGTGCATTTAAACATATCAAAATATAGAAAAAGTACAGTAAAAATATAATATAAAAGATAAACAATGGTACCCCTGTATAGAGTACTTACCACAAATGGAGCTTGCAGGGCTGGAAGTTGCTCTGACTGAGTCAGTGAGTGGTGAGTAAATGGGAAGGCCTAGGACATTACATACACTATTATAGAGTTTATAAACATTTGCACTTGCTGTTCAAAAACACTTTTTTCTTTATATCTTTATTCTATAAGCTTTCTGCTAATTTTAAATTCTTTTTTTTTCTTAATTTTGCTAAAAATTAAGACACAAATACACACATTACTCTAGGCCTACACAGGGTCAGGATCATCAATATCACTGTCTTCCACCTTCACATCCTATCAGACGGTGAGCTGCTCAGGGGCAGTAACATGGAGGGGGGGTCACCTCCTATACTAACAATGCCCTCTTCTGGAATACCTCCTGCAGGACCTGCCTGAGGCTGTTTTAATAAGTAGAAAAAGTATATTCTGAAATAACGATAAAAAGTATCATACAGTAAATACATAAACCAGTAACATAACCGTTTATTATCATTATCAATAATGTACCATACATAATTGTATATGTTATACTTTTATATGACTGGTAGCACAGGTTTGTTTACACCAGCATCAGCACAAAGACATAAGTAATATTACACTACAATGTTATGATGGCTACTACATCACTAGGCAATAGGAATTTTTCAGCTCCATTATAATCTTACGAGACCGCCATCATACATATGGTCCATTGTTCATCAAAACATCATTATGCAGCAGCTTACTATCAAAATATACTATAAAGACACACATATTAGAGTAATTGGGTATTGTAACAGGGATAAAAAATCAAGAATCAGAACAAATTATATATAACAACTACTTCTACGATTAAAAAACAAAACAAAACAAAAAATGTTGAGGAGGTGGAACAAAATGGCCAAATGGAAGCCTCCTGTGTCCACTGCAGGAACAACAAATTGAACAACTATCCATACAATAAAGAACCTAAAGAACCAAAAATCAGGTGAGGGATATCACAGTACCTAGTTTTGTTTGTTTGTTTGTTTGAGACGGAGCCTCGCTCCATCGCCCAGGCTGGAGTGCAGTGGCGCGATCTCGGCTCACTGCAAGCTCCGCCTCCCGGGTTCAGCCATTCTCCTGCCTCCCCCTCCGGAGTAGCTGGGGCTACAGGCGCCCGCCACCACGCCCAGCTAATTTTTTTGTATTTTTAGTAGAGACGAGGTTTCACCATGTTGGCCAAGATGGTCTTGATCTCCTGACCTTGTGATCCACCCGCCTCGGCCTCCCAAAGTGCTGGGATTACAGGTGGGAGCCACTGCGCCCAGCCCACAGTATCTGGTTTCAACATCATATTAAGGAAAGAGAAACTAAAGAGGGTAGGAAAGACAGTCTTGAATTGCCTACGCCACCCCTTCCCCAGTAGCAGTGGCATGGGATGGAGAGAAAAATCTGTGCACTTGGGGGAGGGAGAGGACAGTGATTGTGGGACATGGCATTGGAACTAAGTCCTGCCCTGTCACAGAGGAAAGCAACGTAGGACAGAACTCAGCTGGCACCCACAGAGGGAGCATTTAGACCAGCCCTACCAAGAGGCAAATTGTCCATCCCAGAAGTAAGGACCTGAGTTCCAGCAAGACCCACCAACATGGGCTAAAAATCTCTGGAGTGGGCTCCTAAATTAATTTGAAAGGCAGTCTAGGCCACAAGGATTGCAACTCCTGGGCAAGTCCTGGTGCTATGCCAGGCTTGGAGCCAGCTGACTTGGGTTACACATGACCAAGTGAGATACCAGCTGCTGCGGCCAGGACAGTCCTTGTGTCATCTGTCTCCCAACCCCAAGCAGTGCAGCTTGCGGCTCCAGGAGAGACTTCTTCCCTGTGCTCAAGGAGAGGAGAGGGACAAGTAAAGAGGACTTTGTCTTGCAACTTGGAAACCAGATGAGCCACAGTAGGATAGGGCACCAGGCAGAATCCTACAGCCCCCATTCCAGGTCCCAGCTCCCAGACATTTCTAAACACACTCTGGGGAATAAGGGAACCCCCTTGTGTTAAAGTGAAAGACCTAGTCCTGGCAAGATTCATCACCTGCTAACTAAAAAGCCCTTGGGCCCTGAATAAGCTAATAGTAGCCAGGCAGTACTCACTTCCGGCCTTGGGTGAGACTCAGAGCAATGCTGGCTGCAGGTGTGACCCAGCACATTCTCAGATGTGGTGGCTATAGGAAGACACTGCTTCTGCTTGAGGAAAGAAGGAAGACTAAAGGGAACTCTGTTTTGCAGCTTGGGTACCAACCTGGTAACAGTGGGGCAGAGTACCAAGTGGGCTCCTGGGGTAGGGGCGGCCATGAGGAGAGACCCTTCTGCTTGAGGAAAGAGTGGAGAAAACTTTTGTCTTGTGGCTTGGGTCCAGTTCAGCCACAGTAGAATAGAGCACTAAGGTTCTCAACTAGAGTCCCTGGTCCCTGAATGGCATCTCTGGACCCACCAGCAGCCAGAGAGAACTCACCGCCCTGTAAGGAAGGACATAAGCCTGGCTGGATTTCCCACCTGCTGACTGTAGAAGCTCTTGAGCCTTGAATGAACATAGGCAGTAGCCAGGCAGTGGTCAATGCAGACCTTGGGTGAGACCCAGTGCTGTGCTGGTTTCAGGTCTGATCCAGCACTGTCCCACTGGTGGTGGCCACAGGTGTGCTTGTGTCACTCCTTCCCCAGCTCCAGGCAACTCAGCATAAAGACAGAGATTTTTGTTTGTTTGGGGGAAAGTAAAGAAAGAGAACAAAAATGTCTGCCTGGCAATCCAGAGAATTCTGCCAGATCTCACCCAAAACCACCAAGGTGGTACGTCTGAGTCTACAAGAGCCACAGTATTACTGTGTTTAGGGTGTGCCCTAAAGCCAATATGGCTACAGTGACCAAAGACATCACAACATCCAAGTTCCTCTGAGTACCTGGAAAGCCTTCCCAAGAAGGACAGGTGCACACAAGCCCAAACCATGAAGACTACAATAAATACCTAACTCTTGAATGCCCAGACACTAAAGAACATCCACATGCATCAAGAACATTCGGGAAAACATTAACTTACTAAATGAACTAAATACACCGTGACATATCCCAGAGAGGAAGAGATACGCGACCTTTCAGACAGAGAATTCAAAATAGCTGTTTTAAGGAAGCTCAACAAAATCCAAGATAACAGAGAAGAAAGTCAGAATCATATCAGATAAATTTATAAAACAGATTGAAATAATTAAAAAGAATCTAGCAGAAATTCTGAAGCTGAAAAAGGCTATTGATCTATTGAAGAATGCATCATAGTCTCTCAGTAGCAAAATGATCAAGAAGAAAGAATTAGTTAAGTTTGAATACAGGCTATTTGAAAATACACAGTCAGGGAGACAAAATAAAAAAAAAATAAAAAAGAAAAAGGTATGCCTACAAGATCTAGAGTCTCCAAAGAGCAAATCTAAGAGGTATTAACCTTAAAAAGGAGGTGGACAAAGAGATAGGGGTAGAAAGTTTATTCAAAGGGATAATTACAAAGAACTTCCCAAACCTAGGGAATATATCAATATTCAAGTACAAAAAGGTTATAGGATACCAAGCAGATTTAATCCAAAGAAGACTACATAAGGCATTTAATAATTAAACTCCCAAAGGTCAAGGATTTACAAATGATCCTAAAAGCAGCAAGAGAAAAGAAACAAATAACATATTATGGAGCTCTAATATGTCTAGCAGCAGACTTCTCAGTGGAAACCCTACAGGCCAAGAGTGAGTGGCATGACATATTCAAAGTGCTGAAGGAAAAAACTTTTACCATTGAATAGTATATCCAGCAAAAATATCCTTCAAATATGAAGGAGAAACTAAGACTTTTCCAAACAAAAGCTGAAGGATTTCATCAATATCAGACCTTTTCTATAAGAAATGACAAAGGCAGTTCTTCAGTCTGAAAAAAAGGAGGTAAATGAGCAATATGAAATCATGTGAAGGTATTCACTAATAATAGCAAAAACACAAAAAAGTACAGAATATTATAACACCGTGATTGTAATGTGCAAACTATATCATGAGTAGAAAGACTAAATGGTGAACAAATAAAAAATAATAACTACAACTTTTCAAGACAGAGACAGTATAAGATGTAAATAAAAACAATAAAAAGTTAAAAAGCAAGGAAATAAAGTGTAGTGTTCACATTAGTTTACTCTTTGCTTGCTATTTTGTTGTTTGCACAATCAGTGTTAAGTTGTCATGGGTTCAAAATGATGGGTTATAAGATATTATTTGAAAGCCTCACAGTAACAAATCAAAAATCATACAACAGATATACAAAATAAAAAGCAAGAAGTTAAAACATACCACCTGAGAAAATCAGGAAGAAGGGAAAGAAGGAAGAGAAGACCAGAAAGCAACCAGAAAACAAATAACAAAATGGTAGGAGTAAGCCCTTGCTTATCAATAATAACATTGAATGTAAATGAACTAAACTCTTCAATCAAAAGTAACAAGAGTGGCTGAAAGATACAAATAAAAAGACCAAATAATCTGTTGCCTACAAGAAACACACTTCACCATAAGACATACATAGACTGAAAATAAAGGGATGGAAAAGGACATTTCATGCTAATGGAAACCAAAAAAGTTTATAAGTATGAATAGCTACACTTATATCAGACAAAATAGATTTCAAGACAAAAACTATACAAAGAGACAAAGAAGGGCATTATATAATAATAAGATGGTCAATTCAGAAAGAGGATATAACAATTGTGACTATACATGTACTCAACATTGGAGCACATACATATGTAAAACAAATGTTATTAAAGCTAAAGAGAGCAAAAATCCCAATACAATAATAGTTGGAAAATTTAACACCCTAATTTCAGCATTGGACAGATCATCCAGACAGAAAATCAACAAAGAAACATTGGGCTTAATCTGCACTATAGATCAAATTGACCTAATAGATATTTAGAGAACATTTCATCCAATGCCTACAGAAAACACAATCTTCTCAGCACGTGGATAATTCTCAAGGATGAAGCATATGTTAGGCCACAGAAAAGCCTTTAAAGATTTTTTAAAAACTGAAATTATATCAAGTATCTTTCTGAAAACAATGGAATAAAACTACCAATCGATAACAAGAGGGATTTTTGGAAACTATACAAATACATGAAAATTAAACAATATGCTCTTAAATAATAAAGATCAGAGCAGAAATAAAATTCAAACAAAAAGTACCAAATATCAACAAAATGGAAAGTTGATGTTTTTAAAAGATAAACAAAATTGAAAAACCTTTGGCTCAACTAAGAAGAGAGCAGACCCAAATACATAAAGAAGAAAAAGGAGACATTAACACCAAAACTACACAAATTCAAAGGATCATTAGAGGGTTCTATGAGCAACCACATGCCAACAAATTGGAAAAGCTAGAAGTAATTGATAAATTCGTAGACACATAAAACCTCCCAATATTAAGTCATGAATAAATCCAAAATCTGAACAGGCCAATAACAAGTAATAACATTGAAGCCATAATAAAAAGTCTCCCAGCAAAGAAAAGCCCAGGACCTGATGGCTTCATTGCTGAATTCTCCCAAACGTTTAAAGAATGAATAGCAATCTTACTCATACTGTTCCAAAAAATAAAGAAGGTGAGAACACTTCCAAACTCATTCTATGAAGGCCGTTTTACCCTGACACCAAAACCAGACAATACCATATCAGAAAAGGAAAACTAAAGGTCAATATCACTGACAAACATTGATGCAAAAATTCTCAAGAAAATACTAGCAAACCAAATTCAACAACACATTAAGATGATCTTTCATCATGGCCAAGTGGGATTTATCCCAGGCATGCTAGGATGGCCCAATATATGCAAATCAATGTGATACATCATATCACATACAAAAACCATATGATCACGTCGATTAATGCTAAAAAAGCATTTGATAAAATTCAACATCCCTTCATGATGAAAACCCTTAAAAAAACTGGGTATAGAAGGAATAGACCTCAACACAATAAAAGTAATGTGCCGCAGACCCATAGCTAGTATCATATTGAATGGAGAAAAATCTTAAAGCCTTTTCTCTAAGATCTGGAACAAAACAAGCATGCCCAGTTTTACAACTGTTGTCCAACATAGGATGGGAAACCCTAGGTAGTGCAGTCAGACAAGAGAAACAAATAAAAGCCATCCAAACTGGAAAGGAAATTTTACGGCAATTAGAAAAGAAGAAGTAAAATTGTCCTTGTTTGTAGACGACATGAGCTTGTATTTGGAAAAACCTAAAGACTCCACCAAATAACTATTAGAACTGATAAGAAAATTCAGTAAACTTGCAGGATACAAAATCAACATACAAAAATCAGTAGCATCTCTATATACCAACAGTGAACAATCTGAAAAAGAAATCAAGGAAGTAATTCAATTTATACTAGTTAAAATAAAATTAAATACCTAGGAATAAATTTAACCAAAGAAGTGAAAGCTCTCTATAATGAAAACTATAAAACACTGACGCAAGAAATTTTTTTCACACAAAAAGGAAAGATATTCCAGATTCATTGATTGGTAGAATCAATATTGTTAAAATGTCCATACTGCCCAAAGCAATCTTCAGATTCAATGCAATTTCTATCAAAATACAAATAACATTCTTAACAGAAATAGAAAAAAAACAAAAAAGACCCAGAAGAGCCAAAGCTGTCATCAGCAAAAATAACAGAACTGGTGAAATCACATTGCCTGACTTCAAGCTATACTACAGAGTTATTGTAAACAAGACAGCATAGTACTGGCATAACAAGAAACATACAGACCAATAAAACAGAATAGAGAACCCAGAAACAAATCCATACGTCTACAATGAACTCATTTTTGACAAAGGTACCAAGAACATACATTGCGGAAAGGACAGTCTCTTCAATAAATGATGCTGAGAAAACTGGCTATCCATATGCAGAAAAATGAAACCACCCCTATCTCTCACCATAAACAAGCATCAAATCAAAATGGATTAAACACTTAAATCTAAGACCGCAAACTATGAAACGACTAGAAGAAAACACTGGGGAAACTCTCTAGGACATTGGAGTAGTCAAGGATTTCTTGACTATAATACATAATCACAGGCAACCAAAGCAAAAATGGACAAATGGGATCATATCAAATTATAAAGCCTCTGTACAGCAAAGGAAACAATCCACAAAGTGAAGAGACAACCCACAGAATGGGAGAAAATATTTGCAACCTACTCATCTGACAAGGGATTAGTAACCAGAATATGTAAGGAGCTCAAACAACTCTATAAGAAAATATCTAACAATCCAATTTTAAAGTGGGCAAAAGATTTGAACAGACATCTCTACAAAGAAGACATACAAATGGCAAACAGTTATATAAAAACATGCTCAACCTTATTGATCATTAGAGAAATGCAAACCAAAACTACAATGAGATATCATCTTACCCCAGTTATAATAAAATGGCTTTGGCCGGGCGCGGTGGCTCAAGCCTGTAATCCCAGCACTTTGGGAGGCCGAGACGGGTGGATCACGAGGTCAGGAGATCGAGACCATCCTGGCCTACACGGTGAAACCCCGTCTCTATTAAAAAAAAAAAAAAATACAAAAAAAAAACTAGCCGGGCGAGGTGGCGGGCGCCTGTAGCCCCAGCTACTCGGGAGGCTGAGGCAGGAGAATGGCATAAACCCGGGAGGCAGAGCTTGCAGTGAGCTGAGATCGCGCCACTGCACTTCAGCCTGGGCGACAGAGCGAGACTCCGTCTCAAAAAATAAAATAAAATAAAATAAATAAAATAAAATGGCTTTTATCCAAAACACAGGCAATAACAAATGCTGGTGAGAATGTGGAGAAAAAGGAACCCTTGTACACGTTGGTGGGAATGTAAATTAGTACAACCACTGTGAAGAACAGTTTGGTAGTTCCTTGAAAAAACAAAAATAGAACTATCATACAATCCAGCAATTCCACTGTTAAGTATATACCTCCAAAAAAGGCAATCAGTATATTAAAGAGAAATCTGCACTCCCATGTTTATCACAGCACAATAGCCAAAAGTTAGGATCAACCTAAGTGTCCATCAACAGATGAATGCATAAAGAAAATGTAGTACATATACACAATGGAGTACTATTTAGCCATAAAAAAGAATGAGGTCCTGTCATTTGCAACAACATGAATGGAACTGGAGGTCATTATGTTAAGTGAAATAAGCCAGGCACAGAAAGAAAAACTTCACATGTTCTCACTTACTTGTGGGAGCTAAAAACTTAAAACAATTGAACTCATGGAGATAGAGAGAAGGATGGTGACCAGACACTGGGAAGGATAGTATGTTTGGGAAGTGGGGATGATTAATGAGTATAAAAATAGAGTGGATAAACAAGATTTATTATTTGATAGCACAACACGGTGACTATAGTCAACAATAATGTATTGTACATTTAAAAATAACTAGAATGACCAGGTGTGGTGGCTTACGCCTGTAATCCCAACACTTTGGGAGGCCAAGGTGGGAGGATCACTTGAGGTCAGGAGTTCGAGACCAGCCTGGTCAACACAGTGAAGCCCCGTCTCTACCTAAAAAAAAAAAGGCCGGGCGCGGTGGCTCAAGCCTGTAATCCCAGCACTTTGGGAGGCCGAGACGGGCGGATCACGAGGTCAGGAGATCGAGACCATCCTGGCTAACACGGTGAAACCCCGTCTCTACTAAAAATACAAAAACTAGCCGGGCGAGGTGGCGGGCACCTGTAGTCCCAGCTACTCGGGAGGCTGAGGCAGGAGAATGGCGTAAACCCAGGAGGCGGAGCTTGCAGTGAGCTGAGATCTGGCCACTGCACTCCAGTCGGGGCGACAGAGCGAGACTCCACCTCAAAAAAAAAAAAAAAAAAGACAAAAATTATCCAGGCGTGATTGTGGGCACCTGCAATCCCAGCTATTCAGGAACCTGAGGCAGGAGAATTGCTTAAACCTGGGAGGCGGAGCCTGCAGTAAGCCAAGATCGTGCCACTACACTCTAGCCTGGGCAACAGAGTAAGACTGTCTCAAAAAATAAAAATAACTGGAAATATGTAATTGAATGGTTTATAACACAAGGAAAGGATAAATGCTTGAGGTGCTGGATACCCCTTTTACCCTGACGTGTTTAACACACATCATATGTCCGTATCAAAACATCTCATATACCCCATAAATATATATACCTATTATGTGACCACAAAAATTTGAAAGTTTAAAAAATATCATTTTGAATCGAAACTCTCTGGGAGGAGGAGGAGGAAGAGTTATTCCCATTTATCAAAAAAGGACACTAAGGATCAAAGTGATAAATTAACTTGCTCTAAGTCACCCAGTTAGCACCCAGCTAGAAAATATTATTAACAGTGACTATGTCTTGTAGATGGAATTATGAATTATTATTTTTCTGCTTTTTTATCATTCTATAAACAGAAATAAGAATATTTTTTAAATATTAAAGTGATATAAATTTCATTTCCCATATGTCATGTTATCCTGCAAGTCCCACCTACCTGATCAACGATATTCATCATTTCAGGTGGAAAGAGAAGTGTTGCTCAGTTTACATGTTCAAACCAGAATTCTAGCCCGCAGAAACAGAAAAGACGTGAAAGCTAACTTGGTTTGTTTTTTAAGGAGAATAAAGGGGGTTTCTAATATCCCTTCATATATCATAGATCATAAATCAAGAGAGTCAAGTCTGGCCAACTTGACCAGAATCTTACAAAAAGCCAAGGAGTAGACAACAAAAAAGATATGGCATTCCCACTACCCAGAGAGGAAAAGTGGAAAGCCCTTTGGGCACTGGAAAACAAGCCCAGAGAGGAGAAAGAAAAAGAGAGAGGGAGAGAGCACAGGCAGTCATCAAGGAGGTCCTCAATTCTACCCTCCACATCTAAAACTTAGGGAAAGTACAATAAAAATACCCCAGATAGTTTAAGGCAATGCCAAAACTAAAGGGGGGACTTGAATTTCACTTTCCATTTGGAATTTTGATAACAGAATAACTTGCAGGATATATGATTCCATTAGTCAAGTGGAAAGGATGGCAGAGTTGAACAATACAAAGTGCTAGGGGAGGGATATGGAAGAGGAGTGCTGCTGAGACACATTAGGTCATCGGCATCAGTAGGAGCCCAGTGGGGGCTCAGTCATCAGTGAGACATGATGGAGAACTTACCCAAGTTCTCCATGGAAGAGCAACCATCTTCCATTTCCCTTGACTGGAAAACAGGCCACAAGTTACAAAACCCATAAAAGCATCAATGGGCCGGGCGCGGTGGCTCAAGCCTGTAATCCCAGCACTTGGGGAGGCCGAGACGGGCGGATCACGAGGTCAGGAGATCGAGACCCTCCTGGCTAACACGGTGAAACCTCGGGTCTCTACTAAAAAATACAAAATACTAGCCAGGCGAGGTGGCGGGTGCCTGTAGCCCCAGCTACTCGGGAGGCTGAGGCAGGAGAATGGCTTAAACCCAGGAGGCGGAGCTTGCAGTGAGCTGAGATCCGGCCACTGCACTCCAGCCTGGGCGACAGAGCGAGACTCTGTCTCAAAAAAAAAAAAAAAAGCATCAATGGTAGATGCAGAAAGAATAGCATCAGACACTCAAAGGTGAGGTAGCATGAGTTACACATCAGCCAGGGTTCAGTGGGAACCCGCAGAGGATGAGTCCTCTTGGGATGGAACTCCTACTATCATGAGGTGATGCAAGCTTCTTTCTCTGCCCAGAGACCAATCAGGGAAAGAGAAGAAGGAAGGGAGTGTGATCACAGGGGTATGGAAGGGAGAGGAATCCTCTAAGACTTTCCATTTTACTAACAAAAGAAATGTGGGAGTCATCTGAAAGACACCCTCTTAAACCATAAGAGACTAGAGCCTGGGATGGGAAGTTTTACTTTTTCCCTGACACCACCAACAACAGGAACAATATTAAGCCAGACACAGAAAAGTTAGAAACCTATATATCTGAGTTTCAGTTGATCAATTTTAACTGTGTTATGTGTTTTTCCTAAGAACAGCGACCATGTGTTTAGTACTAAGATGTGCCAGGCACTGGGCTTAAGACCTTGCATTTATACAACAATCTCCTAAGGCAGGTGCTATCATTATTCTTGGATAAAAGAGCAAACGGTGCTTTAGAAAACTTATGTAAATTTGATCAAGATTAGACAGCAAATAAGTGACAGAGCTAAGATTTGAACCCAATGCCAGAATCCTCTCACTCTAACCACTAAGTAATACTACCTATATGTTATTATTATACTCATTTTTCAGATGTTTAAAGAGTCCAGATGAGTGACCCAAACAGCAAGTGGCAGAGCTGGGGTTTAAACCAAAGCAGTCTGGCTCAAGATATGTCAGTTGCTATTTCTTGAACAATTTAAGTATTTTTAACAAATCTATTTATTGAAATTGTAAAATCTTACTGTTGTTTTCATAACTTATGTTTATAAGGAACATACAAACTATAGATTAGGGTGGTAGTAAATGAAAAATGAAAAGCAAAGAGAATATAAAGTAAGTTTGGCAAGGTTTCCTAAGTAGAAACTTCGTGAATCACAAGCTCTAGGAAGTGAAGGAGGAGTAGAATTATTAGTAGCTGGGAGCAGTGGGAGGAACCTAATTGTTGTAATCCAATGATAAACAATTACAACTGACAACTGGCTGAAAAAAAAATTTCTGTGGATTGTACATTCTCAGATCTCTCAAGGCAACCACACCTCCTACTGGAACAAAGCTTCTTATGGAATGACACACATACAGAGTAGAGTAGTGTTGGACAGCCAAAGTCTTAGTGTACTCAGATTCAAAATACAGTGGTGGAAGGCATGGGATTGACAGATTAGACAATGTGATAGTAGTTGACGGCATTATAGGGCTAAGGTGGCCATGCAAGACCTTAGTAGTTGCAGCTGTATTAACTAAGGCAGCTCGCGCCTGCTTTCAAACAGGGATGAATAACTGAAGAAACATAATTGGCTGTTATGCAGGGAGGAAGGAAGAAAGAGGATATGCAAATGTTGAAAGTATGGTTAAAACTAATGAAAAACATGCTCTAAATCCCAAATAAAAAATCATGTTAGGATTGCTTTGTCTGTAAAGAGGAAATTGCCTAGGGATTTTTTCTGAAATTCTTTCATAAGTACTTAGGGTAACATTGAGACTGAACAGATAGTTCTAGTTGCTTAACTCAGTTTGTTAAACTGCAGTTGTGACAAGGCCAGTGTCTTGAATATGGATCCCAGGTCAGCCAACTGCCTTGTTTTGGAGCTCACAGCTGCATTCCAAACCTCAGCCTCAATGCTGAGGAGCCTATACACTGCTGTGTTTTGTATTTGGATTTACAATAAGCTGTGAACTACTTAAGAGCAGGAAATATATTTTTTTCATCTCTGTATCCTCTCAACCTTGCATAGCTACTGACACAGTACAGGCACTCAATAAATGTGTGCGTGCCAGCCACCACTTGTTCAGGAGCACAAAATGAGAGACTTTAATCCATCTTTTGTACATTTCAGTTGAAAGACGGATTAAAGCCTCTTTCAATTTGTGTGTGGCTATTCTTAATGGTACCTGTGCTGTGTTCCTTCAATGCCGAGGTGGGAGGAAAAAATGGTTGAATCTTTCGCTACAGTTACTTGCAAGTGTATAGGAAGGGTGGTATATAAACATAGTGGTGTTGAATATTGCTTATGAGGGGTATTTATTTTACCAGAGAGTGAAAAAGTGAATGAAAAGTGCACAATTGAGATGAAGTCCTTGGCTCCCTTTAGAAGGGAGATCGATTTCAAAAATTTGCCAACAGACAGAATTAAACACCCATCAATGACCATTTGAAAAGGAAACTGAATTACTACATGGAGATTTCTACACTGCACCAGTAGATTTACTACTTCCCAGAGGTTTTTAAATGACATGTCTTCCAACTTAACTTTAAAATTCAAGTTTAATTTTATGAATTACCTTAAATGTGATCTATGTTGTTGTTCTTACCTGGTGTCATTCACCTTTTAGATCTGTATTTTTTATTTTTAAAATGTCACTTCCTTTTTCACAAAAAAACCATTAAAAATATCTGCCCTCTTCACATGTTCTAAGGAAAGTGCTATCATTGCCATTTTACTTCATCTGAGCTAGTGTACTGCTCTTTTTAGGCAACAATGCTCTAAATTAAATTATCTTATGTGTTTTAAAACCTTACCAAAATCTGAGATGAGTTCCTGCTCTGTGCTAGGCTTACTTTGAAACCCGTTAGACCATGAGATAGAAATTTCAGGACACCAAGACACAAAAGACCAATCAAAGCTCTCTGATCATTCTTCTCAGGCAACAGTAAGTAATATTCAAATATTACACCACAGTTTTAAGCCTTCTGTCAAAAGTGGGAAACCTTCACCCCACCGCCCCACAGTAAGCTAGGAACTCACCTGGTCCTGAGAGTTAAACACCCAAGTTTTGTGGACACAACAGCACAAGGGTTCTGCCTCCTTTTATTCATCCCCTGGGATAGAAATAAAGGGACCTTAACAAACCCAGTCATAACTCTGGTATCTTGTTTGAGGCATGTCCCTCTCCATCCCATGGTTGAAACATTAGAACAGCAGTCAAGCATCATCTCTAGAGATTTCTCAAAGGAACCTAACAAATACTGCCTTCCCTTGTTTTAATAAATATAATTTATTTTCCTGAAAAGGAGCATACTGTTCTGAAGTAACTTAAAATTAGGAAGTCACAAATTAATTATCCTATTTTTTATTATGGTAATTGCAGAGGGATAGGATAGTGGGCTTCAGGTCCATAAAGGAAGGGTATTTAATAAAGGTCTCCCACAACAATAAAGTGAATACTTTAACCAATGATTGCTGTATTAATTAGGATACTTTCAGTTGCTAATGGCAAAAACTTAAGTAAGTCAATTAGCTTAGGTAAGAAAGGTCATTATCACATGACTGGTAAATAAGGGATTCAAAATGATAGCTAGACTCACCTCTCACACAGTGTCATCAGAGCTCATCTCTCTCCAGTTTTCAACTTTGCTTCTGGTTGTGTGCCAGTTTTCTTCTTCAGAAAAGCTTTCACATGCAGGAGGAAAGGTGGCTGCCCATGGACCAGATTCAAGTCTTTTTAGCTTAGCAACCACAATAGGAAAGAAAGAATTTTCTCCCCAACTTTATCTATCCCAGAAAGAAATCTGTATGGGCCATGTGGCTACCCCTGAGCCAATCACTTGGCCAAGTGG
Organism: Rhinopithecus roxellana; assembly: GCF_007565055.1. Classification (NCBI taxonomy): domain Eukaryota; kingdom Metazoa; phylum Chordata; class Mammalia; order Primates; family Cercopithecidae; genus Rhinopithecus; species Rhinopithecus roxellana. Next base: position 76,528,609 of record NC_044563.1, read on the forward strand.
ACAGAGGCATGTGTTTATAATGGTGGGATTATAGATAGGGTGAAGGCTAGACAGTTCCCTGAGCACCACTATATTTATATACCACCCTACTCATACACTTGCAAGATTTAGCAGGTATATGGCCAATACAATCACACATTTTAAAGGGATACACGTGCAAGATTTAGCAGGTATATGGCCAATACAATCACACATTTTAAAGTGATAGATGCTTTCCTTTGCAAAAAAAGCTATTGTTTATTTTTCATCAATATTAAGTTTTTAAAAAATTATTATGGAACTAGATTACTTAAAAATCACGTATCTCAAGATGCAAGAAAAACATTCACATTCAGTGGAGAAGACATGGACTCCCATTTATCACTGAAGAGCTTCTCACTGAAAGATGAATTTTTTTTTTCTTTTGAGACAGGGTCTCACTCTGATGCCCAAGCTGAAGTGCAGTGGCACCATCTTGGCTCAGTGCAGGCTCAACCTCCAGTGCTCAGGTGATTCTCCTACCTTAGTCTCTGGAGTAGGTGGGACTACAGGTGCACACCACCATGCCTGGCTAATTTTTGTATTTTTTGTAGAGACAGGGTTTTGCCATGTTGCCCAGGCTGATCTAAAACTCCTGAGCTCAAGCAGTCCACCCACCTCAGTCTTCCAAAGTGCTGGGATTACAGGTGTGAGCCACTGCATCTGGCCTAAAAGATGAATATGAATATATCACCCAAGAAATTGACCTGGTAGCGAGAGACAACCCAGTCATTGTCATCACCCTTTCCTATCAATGTTTTCATCTACAGGTCAAAAGGCCACTGAGGTCTACTCCTGAGAAGTTCAGACACCAAAGTGCGATGGAAAACATGAGAGATGTCCATTTGGAAGGAGAGGGACTTGGCAGCTTTTGTGGCTGTAATAACTCTCTGATCCTAAAGAATATTTTTTAAGTGCTCATTGTAAGTGTGACTGGTCCCTGGAATAGAACCATACATGTAGCACTAAGAACATCCACCCTCCAGAAAATGTGATTGGAAAGGATGCTGCAATGTTTTGAACGTGCTTCGGCTAAATTACAAATACAGAAAATCACCAGGGACCATTCTCCATAGGTATTTACATGAATACCATAATATCCCACTTTTCCTTGCATCTCCCTAGCTGTTCCCTTTTGGTATCTACTGCTGGCACTTCTTCCTCTTCCTCGACCAAAACATAGTCTGACATTGCTCTGGCTTCCTTCTGGATCTTCTTGCCTTCTCCATCTAGACACGTTCTTCAGGCAGTGGTATGGTTTGGATGTGTGTCCCCCTTCAAATTTCATGTTGAAATGTGATCCCCAGTGTTGGAGATGAGGCCTAGTGGGTAATGTTTGGGTCATGGGGATGGACTCCTCACAGATGGCTTGGTGTGCTCCCCACAGTAAGGAGTGAGTTATCTATTAGTTCACAGGAGCGCTGGTTATTTTAAAAAGCCTGATATCTCTCTTACTCCTTCTCTCTCCATGTGACACATCTGCTCCCTCTTCACCTTCCACCATGATTATAAGCTTCCTGACCCCTTCACCAAAAGCGGATGTCCCCCTATGCTTCTTGTACAGCCTGCAGAACTGTGAGCCAAATAAACCTCTTTTCTTTATAAATTACTCAGGCTTGTGTATTCCTTTATAGCAATGCAAAATAAACTAACACCGTGGGGTCTCATCCATTACCCTCCAATTGCCATCTCCCAGATGTCCACTTTCAAATCTACATGCAAACTCCAGTCCTCTCTCCTAAGCTTCAAACTGCTGGATCTAACTGCCTACTAAACATCTCTGCAGGGCTGTCTCTGTGTCCAAAATATTAACTCTTCCTTCCCATACCTCAGCTCCAACTGCTCTTCCTCCAATGTTCACCATCTCAGGAAATGATACCACTACCCAGCCCATTACTCAAGTCTGAAACCTGGGAGTCATCCTTGATTCCTTCTTCTCCCTCAGCAACTCCTTTCACATTTAAACAATCACAAGATCCTATTTCACTCCTAAATATTTCTCAAATGCTTAGTGACATAGATGTCCCTTCTCTATATGCCCACTAGTCCAACCTGCCCTCATCCTTTGCCTAATGACTACAGTAGCTCCCCAAGTCCCTTAAAACCATTCTTGCCCCATCCTTCCACCAATCCATTCAGATCCAATTATACCAATCTCTGGCTTTAAAACGTTCAAAGGGTTTATAGCCCAGAGTGTCCAAAAGAAAGTATTGGGACTAATTGCCTCAGAATCCTACAGAGGAGCTTGTTAAAGGTATGGGCTCTTGAGCTGCACCAAACCCAAAGAATCAAAAGCTCTAGGAACAGGCTCAAGGCACTGAATTTTTAATCCTAAATCTGTATTAAGGTTTGCAGGCCCTCCATAATTTGACCTCTTGCAGTTCCAGGTTAGGGCATTTCACAATATTGTCCTATAGATGGCACTTTGTGCTTTTCCATGAGTCACACTCATGGCACTGGGTCCTGCTGGTCATACCACTGGTTAAATGTCTCATTCCTGCCAGAACATAAACTCCAGAGGGAACAGAAGCATGCTGTCTTGTTTACTATTTGTCCCTGGCACCCAGGACAATGGGCACAACATCTGACATTTAATATTCATTGGCATTGCCAGAATAAAAGAGAACTTAATTTGAAGGGCTTTCTCCAAAGCAAGGTTGGTTAAACCTAAAAATGCCTTCCTTTGATGAGATAGTGAACAAGCCAAGAAACAGCTTGGATAACAATAATTGGAGTAAGTTAATTAGTGGCCTGAAGGAGAAAGTTTACTTTTCAAAGTTAAATTACATTTGGAGATTCTTCTGTAGTCTCCAGTGAGATCAAATGAACAGAAATATACTTTGGACCACATTCAAGGAGTTTCTGATTATAAGTACTGTAAGGGGTAAACCCCAATCCAAAAAAATAAAAAAAGTAAAATTCTGGTATAAAAAGGGAGAGAAAGTGAAAGAGACCTCCTCTCCCTTTTCCTAGAGCATTTGCTTTAGAAAATTTCTAATTGTAAATTCTTTGAGATGTCTATAAATCTTTTCAAAAGCTAAACAAACCTTCTTGCCAGCTTTACAACCAAGGAATGTCTTTCTCAAGGACCTGGAAACCATCTCTTTGAAATGTAAACATCAAGGAAGAGAGTGTCCCATATCTCCTAGACTCCATGAGAGTTAGGTATCTGGCTCCAAATTGTAACTACCTCTCTGTCACAGAGATATGAGGAGTACTATCATTCCTTTGGGTAAAAGCAATTACCAAACACAAATGTCCACCCTCATTACCTGGTGAATGTAGGATGAACTATGTGCGTGTGACAAATGGTGTTGCTACAACCTCTTTCTTACGTGGGGTGGGGGAGGGGGCAGCAGATACAGCAGGAACTCTAGTCCATAGATTTAGGTATGTTAAAAGTTTCCATGCAACACCGAGGGATGTAAAACTGTTTTACTAGTTACCACTCTTTGTTAAGATCACTCCCATCACCAAAGGCAAAGCAATACTTTACTTATCAAGAACTTTGTCCTTTTTAGCCAAACCAACTTACCATGCTCTAAGAAAAAGAAAGGGGTTCGTTTCCTTTTATACATAAGTAGATAACAAAGGTAACCCAATATTTTCATGTTCTAGAATTTTATATAAACAGAATCATGGAGTATTTACTCCTGGTCTGGGTTCATTCACTCAGCGTAAGTATTTGAAGTTTCACCCATGTTGCTGCACATGTCAGTAGTCCATTCCTTTTTCTTTTTCTTGCAATATCTTTATTATACTGTTCATACACTTCTCCTCCCACAGAACTCCATCATTTCAGGTTTACTATTGAGTATTTTTCCTTTTTTTGTGGAGGGTGGTGTCTTTCTTTGTACCCCCACCATGTTACTAAGGTATACCTGATCTAAATTATACATATTTACAGTGTACATGTAATGTTTTGATATATGTATACATTGTGAAATGATTAAATTAAGCTATTTAATATATCCATCACCTCACACTACTTATTTTTTTGTAGTGAGGGCATTAAATATCCAATATCTTAATAATTTTCAAGTATACAAAACATTATTAACTATAGTCAGCATCTGTACAATAGATCTCTAGAACGTTCTCATCTTGTCTAACTGAAATTTGTACCCTTTCACCAACATCTCCCCATTCACTTTGCCCGAAGTCCTTGACAACCACCATTCTACTGTCTGCTTCTATGAGTTTGACTTTTTGGATTCCACATATAAGTCCATTCCTTTTCATTGCTAAATAGCACTCCATTGTATAAATATACCACAGTATCTTTATCTAGTCACCTGTGGAAGGACATTTTGGTTGTTTCTAGTTTAGGGCTATTACAAATAAAGCTATGATAAACTCTCATGTGCAAGTCTTTGTCCTAGAAGTAGAATGATAGAGTCATATGGTAGATGTACATTTAATTTCATAATATAACTTAATAGCTTTAGAGGGCTTCTTTTGGTTATAAGCAATTACCTCTTCCACAACCAGTTCATTCTCCCCTCAGTACCCCCTACCTCCATACACACACTATTGATATGGTTTAGCTTTGTGTCCCCACCCAAACCTCATCTCAAATTGTAATCCCAGGTGTTGGGCGAGGAACCTGGTGGGAGGTGATTGGATCATGGGGCAGTTTCCTCCATGCTGTTCTCGTGATAGTGAGTTCTCAAGAGATCTGATGGTTTTATAAGGGGCTCTTCCCTTTTGCTTTCACTCTCTCTTGCTCCTGCCACCTTGCGAAGAAGTTGCTTGCTTCCCCTTCGCCTTCCACCATGACTGTAAGTTTCCTGAGGCCTAACCCAGCCATGAGGAACTGTGAGTCAATTAAACAAACCTCTTTCCTTTATAAATTACCCAGTCTCAGGTATTCTTTATTGTAGTGTGAAAATGGATTAACACAACTATTATGCTTTGTTCCAATTTAAATACATAAGAGGCTTAATTTTATAACTGGAAGAAGAGGATATATTTGTGGAGAGAGGAACAAAGGTAGAAAGAAGAGGAAGAAATGTTGCAATGGGTCTCCTGAAGAGCTAATTTAACTGTACATGTTTATGTGTAATTAATTTGTAGCATTATAGAAAGATATGTATACAACATCAAGTCAGGTTTTGCTTAAATGTGTATATCTTTTAATCAATATTTTAAAGCTATTACTACAGGTGGTCCTCACTGTGCACAGGTTCTGTACACCATTCTAATATGCAGAAATTTCAGTTGCCATAGTTTAATTAACACCAGTCCCTCAACAACATGGTTCAAATTTCAGTTACCATGTGAATTAAATATGAGTAACTGCATAAAATAAAAACTTCACTGCTAGCTCCTCAGTCCACAAATCACCATGTAAGTAACAGATGGGCATCGTGATCAGTGACCAGTCACATCATTTCTTCCCGAGTCTACTGGTGATTGGCTACTGTGTGTGTGTGTTATTCAGTTCAGGCAGAAATGTCCAAGGGTGTAGTTGTGTTACCTTCTGGTCTCCCAGTAATAAATCTAAGTGATATTTTACAAAAGTGGATAACTGAAAGAGGGAATTCACCAAAAGATGAAAGTGCAGCAAGGAAACAAAAAGTGATTTCACTGGAAATGACATTCAAACTGAACATAAATGGGGTTACAGAAGAGAGAGCTAACTATGGCAATGTTGGCACTGCCACTGTTGGAAAGACTCTAGATATGCAGCCCGAGGGACACCGAGAAGGCAAACTTACTGGACATAAATGAGGAAAGCGGCTGTGGCAAAAAGGATGAAGATGCCCTAGAGGAACTGATGCCAGCAAAAAGTTCACATTAAGGCCAGGTGTGGTGGCTCATGCCTGTAATCCCAGCACTTTGGGAGGCCAAGGTGGGCAGCTCACGAGGTCAGGAGTTCAAGACCAGCCTGGCCAACATGGCAAAACCCCGTTTCTACCAAAAATACAAAACTTAGCCAGACATGGTGACACACACCTGTGATCCCAGCGACTGGAGAGGCTGAGGCAGGAGAATCACTTGAACTCAGGAGGCGGAGGTTGTAGTGAGCAGAGATTGCACGACCTACACTCTAGCCTGGGCTACAGAGCGAGATTCCATCTCAAAAAAAAAAAAAAATTTAAAGGTCACAGGACAATCATAATCCTTCCCACTGATTATGAAGATTGCTTTGCATAGTTTTTGCTTGCATGGTCCTTGCTATCATGCAAAGCAAGGACTGCCTCAACTCTTTATTCCTCATTAAATAAAATATAAGTACCTGAAACGGTATCTGTCACACAGTAAGTACTCAATATATGTCATCCATTGTTTCAAAGACATTACATACCATTTTTCACTTTTATTGCAAAGCTTCTTTTTTTTATGTCTATACTTGCTGCTCCTATTTTGCTCCTTCCATTCTCTCTTGAAATCATTTCAATCAGGCTTTGTCCACATTCTTCACCAGAACCGCTCTCATCAAAGTCATCAATCACTGCTGAATGTCTAAATCCAATGACAGCTGTAAGTCTTACTTGATACACTTGACAACAGCATTTAATTCAATTACTCAAGAAAGACTGACTTCTAAACACCAACCTCCCCTGGTTTCCTCCTACCTTACAGGCTGATCCTTTTCCATTTGCTTGCTAGTCACTACTCTCTCTGACATCTAAATGTCAGAGTGCCCTGGGGCTCAACCTTTGGATCTCTTCTCTAACTACAATTACTCCCTTGTTGACCTCATCCATTCTCATGATGTCAAATGCCATTCACATACGGATGGCCCCCAGATCTTCACCTCCAGGTCTGACCTTTCTTCTGAAATCCAAGCTTGTATGTCCAACTATCTATTCTACATCTCTCCTTACGGTGGCTACTAGACAACTGAAACTTAACTGTGCAAAAGCAAATTGATGATCCTTCCCAGACCTCTTCATCTTTCTTAATTTTTTTCCACTTCATAAAGGACACTTTAATTTACTGGAAACCTTGAATATAACTCTCTCTCTCTCTCACCCCCATCCTTCCTGCCCTCCACCCCACCCCAGCCTTCTCTTCCAACCCAACACTCTCAAATACACACTGAAGTCATCAGCATATTCTGTCAACCTCTGAGCTACTCCCATTTTAGAGGTAAAGAAACTGAGCCATGAAAAAGTTATTCACTGGTCCAAGGTCACAAAATTAATTTGCAGCAGAACTGAAATGGAAAACCAGGCAGCCTTGCTTTAGAGTTTTTAAATGGCAATTTCCTCAATTCTAGTCCTCAAGGATTCCAAAATATTGAGGTCTAATTTCCAGAATGCTTTTGATAAAGACCAAACTAAACAATTTCTAACATTTCTTCCAATGAAACAATTCAATAAGTAAATGTATACCTAATACAAAACATAGCTTTGTAAACCAAAGCATAGTCTGTAATGAAGTTTTTCAGTTTTATAACCTCTGTGTTTGTATATATTATTCTTGAAAATTGAGAGCTTTTTCTGTTTCTTAATTTGTTTTTTAAAAATTCACAGTGTATCACAACATTTTATCCATCATAACGGAATGCCCTAGCTAAAAGTAAATTCCAATTTTTTGGAAACCTTGAGGACTAGAAGTAAGGAAATTTGTTATTTAGAAACTACAGGTAGTTTTTATTCTTCTCTAGAAATAGATGATTGAAATCACCTTAACACACTGATTGCTGTGGCAAAAACACTCTTTTGTGTTGCAAAGATGAGGCAAAGAACTTATTCTCAAACAGGAAATGTTGAGAAAATCAAAAGCAATTTTCTCAGCAAGGAGGCAAGAAAACTGGATAAGCTTGATCAAATCTAATCTGATTTAATCACTATCCCAAGACTGACTTGGGGAAAGTGGTATTTGGGAAGACCCTCGGAAAAATCCTGATAACCTTCATCATCTAATAATATTTCTTTTCTCAGAGAAACAGATGAAATGAGCAGATTGTAATTGTTGTCTGTTATTATTCAGTTATAGCAATGCCTATGTGTCTCTTTCCCAGATGTTCAACACTGAAGGATAAAAAAAAATTGCACTTGAAAATCACTTGCTCAAAAACCTCTTTGAAGACTGTACTGGCATTTTTATTAGAAACACATATTTAAAACAAAACAACCCCCCACTTCATTTCCCAAACAAGGAAAGCCAGTTATGATAGGATGATATCATGAACCCATATGTTTGCCATGAGAAGACAAGAAAAGTCTTCACTTGCTTCATTTGAAACAGTTGCCTGCCATTAGGTAGAACATTCATGATGGAGATTAGTGCTTTTATAAAAGAGACCACAGAGAGCTAGTTCTTCCTTCCACTATGTGAGGACCAGCAAGAAGTGGGCCCATGCCAGACACCAAATCTGACAGCACCTTAATCTTGGACTTCCCAGCCTCTAGAACTGTGAGAAATAAATCTCTGTTGTTTATAACCCACCCGGTCTATGCTATTTTGTTATAGCAGCCTGCACAGACTAAGACATAGTCTCATCATTCTTTAGAACAAGCTTGTCCAATCCATGGCCCATGGGCCACATGTGACTCAGGATGGCTTTGAATGTGACCCAACACAAATACATAAACTTTCTTAAAACATTATAAGATTTTTTGTGATTGTTTTTAGCTCATCAGCTATATTAGTGTTAGTGTATTTTATGTGTGGCCCAAAACAATTCTTCTTCTTCGAAAGTGGCTCGGGGAAGTTAAAAGATGAGACACTCCTGCTTTAGGACAATTAAAACAGTGGGAGAGGGCTAGACCAAGCCAACAAATACAACTCTGCAGTTTGTGCTCAGTATGTGTTTCATGTATTCTGTCTTCCAAGCCTAATGTGAGGATGCTTCAGCCCAGAGGAAGGTGTGCCTCCTTGCAATTTGCACACAGACTCTGTGTATGCTAGAAGTAGCCATGGGGCTAGAGGCCAAATGTTGTTTAGCATTATCTTTTATTGGGAATCAAATTTATTAAACTCTTTGATTTATCTTGATGCCCTGAATTCTCCAAATAATAGGGGATTAAAGGGATCAAAGTAATGCTAAGAGCAGAAAGTGGGAGTTACTCCTAATTTTGGCAAACCTGTAAGATAAAGTATACACTACTTCTGGTGTTTTAGGGGGATTGGTTGCTTGGTTCTTTGCTTTTTGCTTTTATTCTATTTGGTCCCTAGGAAACATAACATTTCCTCAAAGGCATCATGCCCCAGTAATTTAGCTAAGATTTTCTATAGGCTGATTATCATATACATCATTTACCAAGGCTAGCATTAATTACTGATGATGTTTGGAGGAGATAACCCAAGGCTCAATACCAACCAATGGGAAATGACCATTGGCAGCAGCTGCTCTGCTGCGTTGATTAAACGGGCTTTCTTGACTATATTAGAATGAGATGAGGACCCGGGGGGTTTCTGTGCTTCCTGTTGTTTACACTTAATTTCCAGTTTTATTGTGTTATTTGGCCCAAATCAAGAGTTTATATATGGCTAATAAGGTCAATTTTTATAAATGCTCCATAGATCTTTCAAGAATCCTTAGCCTTTAAATGAGGGTATATTATTAATTCTATTATTTATACCCTTAAATGTGTTTTTGCATACTTGATCTGCAAAAATCTACTAGTGTTTTTCAACAAATGGTGCTGGAAGAACTAAATACTCATATGCAAAAAGTGAACTTCAAATACCTCACACCATATACAAAAATTAACTCAAAATAGATTATAGACCTAGAGTAAAACCTAAACCTATAAAACTTGTAGAGGAATAAAAAGATGAAATCTTTATGCCTTTGGCTGGGCAATGATTTCTTGGATCTGACATCAAAAACCTGATCTATTAAAGACAAAAATGATAAACTGAACTTCATGAAAATTAAGACATTCTCTTAGAAAGGCACTGTTAAGAGGATGAAAATACAACCCAGGCTGGGAGAAAAGATTTGCCAATCACAAATCTTATAAAGGACTGGAATCCAGAATATAAAAACTTCCAAAATTTAGTAAGAAAACAAACAACTTGTCATGGTTAACTTTCAAGTTTTAACTTGGCTAGGCCATTGTACTCAGTTTTTGGTCAACCAGTAGTCTAGATGTTGCTGTGAAGGTATTTTTTAGATGTAATTAACATTTAAATCAGTAGACTCTGAGTAAAGCAGATCACTCTCCATAATGTAGATAGACCTTCTCCAGTCAGGTGTTGGTCTAAAGAGGAAACAGTGAGGTTGCCCGAAGAAAAAGAAATTCTGCCTCCAGCCTTTGGACTTGAGACTGCATCATCTCTTCCCAAGGACTCCAGTGGCCAGCCTGCCCTACAGATTTTGGACTTGCCAGCCCCACAATAATGTGAGCCAATTCCTTAAACAAGTACCTCTCTCTGTGTATACACACACACACACACACACACACACACACACACACAGATTCTTTTTCTCTGGAGAACCCTATTACACACCCAATTTTTTAAATGAGCAAAAGATCTGAACAGACATTTCACCAAAGAAGATATACAGATGACAAATAAATATATGAAAAGATACTCAACATCATCAGTCATTTGCATTAGGGAAATGCAAATTAAAATACAATGAGACACCACTATACACTCATTTAAATGTCTAAAATCCTAATGAATAAGCATATTAAATGTTGGCAAGAATATGGAGTAACAGAAATTCTCTCACATAGCTGGTGAGAATATAAAATGGAACAATAACTTTAGTAAACAGTTTAGCAGTTTCCTGAAATATTAAACTCATACTCACCATATAACCGAGCCATTCCATTCATAGGTATTCTTCCAAGAGAAGCAAAACATATGTCCATACAAAGACTTGTTCATGAATGTTCACAGCATCTTTATTCATAATAGCCAAAAACAGAAACAACCCAAATGTCCATCAAAAGGTAAACCGATAAACAAATTGTCATATATCCATACAAGTGAAATGCTCCTTAGCAATAAAAAGTGTTGACACTTGCAAAAACTTGGATATCACAAAATAAATATGCTGAAAGAATACATATAAAACAAAGAGTACATGCTGTATAATTTCACTTATATAAAACTCCTGAAGATGCAAACTCATCTACAATGACAGAAAGATCAGTGGTTGACTAAGAATTGGAGAAAGGGCAGGAAGTGGGTAGAAGGAGGGATTCTAAACAGGCACAAGGAAACTTTTGGAATGGTGGAAATGTTCATTATGTTAACTATGGCATTATTTCACAGGCAAAGACATACTGAGGTGGGCAAATCATGAGGTCAGAAGTTAGAGACCAGCCTGGCCAACATGGTGAAATCCCATCTCTACTAAAAATACAAAAGATTAGCTGGGCGTGGTGGGGGATGCCTGTAATCCCAGCTACTCAGGAGGCTGAGGCAAGAGAATCACTTGAACCTGGGAGGCGGAGGTTGTAGTGAGCCAAGATCGCACCACTGCACTCCAGCCCAGGCGACAGTGCAAGACTCCATCTCAAAAAAAAAAAAAAAAAAGTATGAAATTTTATAATTCAAATTTGTGTAGTTTATTGTATGTTGATTATATTTCAACAAAGTTATTCTTTAAAAAAGCTAGCACTGTATTTAAATTACTCCTTACATTCTAACAGATTTTGTTTTATATATTTCAGGGTTATACTATTTCGTGTCCAAAGTTTTATGACTATTTTCATTGTGAATTATGCCTTTTTGTTAAAAAATTATCCTCTCTGTAAATCCTTTCACCTTAAATTGTATTTAGGCTAGTGGTAATGTAACCACTCTTCTCTGGAACGTTTGCATTTTTCGAACATGCATGTTTCCCTTTGGCCATATGACACTGGACAAGTTACTTATCTGCCTCCATTTCCTTACCTGAAAAATGAGTAGCTTTCAAAGGGTTGCTATGAAGATTGAATGAGTTAATATTTATTAAATATTTGCAACAGGGTTTTGTAATCTTGACACTATATTTGGGGACTGAAAATCTGTTGTGGGGACTAGCCTGTGTATTTTAGAATGTTCAGTAGAATCCTTGGTCTCCAACCTACTAGATGCCAGTAGCAGTCTCCTCCCAGTTGTGCCAACAAAAATATCTCCAGACATTTCCAAATGTCCCCTGGGGGGCAAAACCACCTCCAGTTAAGAACCAATAATTTAAAACAATCTCTGGGAGGTAATAAAGGCTACATAAGCATTTGTTAAATAAGTGTTCCGTGGCAATTATTATGTGACCCTTTCTCCTTTCTGGGCCACTAGTCACTGCACCATGTAAAAACTCAGTGGTATGTCAGAAGCCCCATTGCCACAGACTACTACTTGATGTGGCCATACTTACCCTGGGGTCTCCCAGCCCACTGCTTCAGATGCTGTAGGTTCATAGCACAGAGAGCTCACTTTCTGTACCAAGCCCACCCCACCTCTAGCTCTCATCCCTCTAAATCAAACATGTCCAACCTGTGGCCCAGAATGGCGTTGAATGCAGCCCAACACAAATTCATAAACTTTCTTAAAACATAATGAAACTTCTTTGCAATTTTTTTTTTAGTTCATCAGATAACAGTAGTATCAGTGTATTTTATGTGCGGCCCAAGATAAATCTTCTTCCAGTGTGGTCCAGGAAGGCCAAAAGATTGGACTTCCAGCCTTGTTGTAAATGAAGGAGTATTATTAGGTTCTCCCATAATTTCTTCTACTTATTTCTTGGGGATCTGTTTTTTTGTTTTGTTTTGTTTTTTGAGATAGGGTGTCTCTCTCTCACCCAGGCTGGAATGCAGTGACACAATCTCGGCTCACTGCAACCTCTGCCTCCCAAGTTCAAGTGATCCTCTGACCTCTGCCTCCCAAGTAGTTGGGACTACAGGTGCACACCACCACACCCAGCAAAATTTTTGTATTTTTTGTAGAGATGGGGTTTCACCATGTTTCCCAGGCTGGCCTCCACCTCCTGGACTCAAGCCATCTGCCTGCCTCCACCTCCCGAAGGGCTGGGACGACAGGCATGAGCCACTGCACCCGCCAAAAAGTTTTGAAAAAGCAACATTGCAGGCCAGTTCTAATGTCCCCTTTCGGCGTAACTCCTCCTGTGTGACAGTAAGTAGATGGACCCCGGTACTGAGGCATATAGATAGCCTTCTTCCCTATTTCCAGGGCTCATTTAGGGTTGGTCCTATTTGGGGATCATCTTAAGTAGTTTGAGGAATGTGGGGAAGTCTGTGGAGGCTTAGCTTACATATTTCCTAGGCCTCTATCCTTGATATTTTTAGGACTAGATCTCCTTCAAAACTGACCTTTTCTTCCCAAAAAGAAAAGATTTAGCTTTTCTCAGTCAAAAATGTGGAACAAACTGGATTTTACTAGAAAAACAATGTACTTAGGAACTCTTGGTAGGAACTAAAACATGTTTTTAAAACTCCTGCAAATTTTTACCACCACAATATAAAAATGCTAACAGTTTATAGATTTATTAAGTTAAATCCCTGAATCTTTGACCCTTCACAAACATCAGTGTTATGCTTTCACTACAGATAGATGTTTTCCTTTGGATTGCCTGATAAAGTATACACAGTATACTGAAGTCACTTGAGATAAAATTCTGCAAGGAGTCAGAAAGTTATAAATGCTTGACATACTTAAATTTAGGATCACTATTGTATCATAAGGGAGATTATATTTCATAGCTATCTGTTGTCTGGAAGCTGTCTAAAGAGATGTGTTATTTGTTGACTTACGGAACTGGCAAGGATCAGAGCTCACAATGCTTCAGCCTCCAACTCAATTCTGCAATCGGGGCCACATCATCACTGCCAAATGACCATCTTCCCCCTGCAATAAAAGAAGACTAAACTGCTCTACATGAAATAAGAAGAAAAGGCTGGGAATATTTGCTCCTGAAGAAGAGGAAGAAAAGATGATAGGTAAAAAAAGAGTAAGTTGAAATTTTAAAGCCAGTTCCAAACTGGGGAGAAGAAAATTGCAACAAGGAATGATACCATCCTAAATATACAAACTGGTTTTACAAATTAATTTTTGAAAAAAACAAAAACAAAAACAAAAACACTACTCTCACAATAGAAAATTAGTAAAGGACATAATTCACATAGAATGAAACTTGGATTCTCTCTCTCTCTCTCTCTCTCTCTCTCTATATATATATATATATATATGAAGTTAACAAGTAAAGGAATAAATGTAACAGAAAAAAATATATTAAATTGCCAAAAATTATTTTAAATATTATCCAATGCTGCTCACCAGGGGAAAAGGAAACGGGCACTCTCTTACACTGCTGGTGGTGGTATAAATTAATACTAAACACTACATATAAACACAAAATCATAGTCTATTCTGTAATAGCATTATGGTTACAATACTCAGAAGGCTTGGGTTTTCAAAAATAGAGATATTAAAATCAAGACTGTAATAGAGAAAGGAAGAGTAGAGAGTTACAGGATTGCAATACCAAAATTATTTTCACTGCAGAATTTCAACAAATTCATCTAAGTACCTTTTCTTTTTTCAAGCTACAAATAAATTTATTCAATAACTGTCAGAAAAATTACCTTCATACAGACTACATCTTCTGAGTCTAATGCAGCACTATTATAAGACAAAGAGAGAGATCAACTGAACAATCCTATATGCCTGAAAACTAAAATAGTCTACTAAATAATACTTGTTTTAAAGCATGAGGGAAATTTGTTAAAGACTTCAAGCTAAATAAAAGCATTACCTGAAAAATGTATGGGCTGCAGCTATAACTAGATGTACAGGGAAACATTTTGATATTAATAACTAAACAATAAATATAAACATTTATTGAGTATTTTCTATGCGTCATGCAGTTGTTAAGTTCTTCATACATTATCACATTGACAGTTTTAAATTTATTTTTTATTCATTTTTTAGAGACAGGGTCTTCCTATATTGCCCAGGCTGGCCTTGAATCCCAGCGTTCAAATGATCCTCCTGCTTCAGCTTCCCAAGTAACTGGGACTATGTAATTGTATTTTTATTGTAAAATAAATAACTATGGAAATAAAACACATGTATTTTAAAGGATAAAGATAATAAAAAACACATGGGTAAACACATTTGTAGTGTGAAGGAAATATTGCCAAACCTTAGAAACTTCCTGTGAAGCCCTCTTCCAATCATATAACCTTCTTCCCTCACTAAGGTAAGCCACTATCCTGATTTTGCTGCCCTTCCTTCATAATCATTCCATTTATGTACACCCTAAAAATACATTGCTTAGCTTTGTCTGGTCTTTTAATTTTATTTAAATGAAATCACATAGTATTATTCTTTTGTAGCCTGCTTATTTTGCATAATTGTCTGTAAAAGTCATCCATGTTGCTGCATGTAGCTGCAGATCTTTTTATTGCAGTATCATACCAACACAATTAATTATGAATTGTACTGATGATAAATACTGAAGTTAGTTTCATTTTAGGGCTGTTATGAATATCTTCACACTTGTCTTCTTGTGCATATGTGTAAGATTTTCTCTACTTTAAATATCTAGAAGTAGAACCACTGGATCTTAGGATGAACATACATTTAAATTTACTAAGTAATGTCATGTGAGTCTCCAAAGTAGTTGAACCAATTTACATTCTCACCAGTAAGTGCTTAAGACTCATTCTTAACCCCAGGTATGATCACACTTTATATTTGCCAATGTGGTTGGAATATAACAATTTCTTATTGTAGTTTAATATGAATTTCCTGATTAATAATGAAGTGAACTTTTTTCCTGTTTATTGGACATTCAAGTTTCTCTTTTATGAAGTACTTGTTCTCATGCTTTCTTCATTTGTCTATTGCATTTCTTTTCTTGTTCTCTTGTAGGAAATATTTTTGTATATTAGGTATGAGTTTTTGTCAATTATATGATTTGCAATTATCTTCACCTAGTTTGTGACTTGTGTCTTCATGGTAGATTTAGAGAAAAGAAATTCTTCATATTAATGCAATTGAATTTATTAGTCATTTCCATTATGCTATGTGCTCACGTGAACATGTGTGTATAGCTTTTAAAATTCATTCCTTTGTATTTCATATTTTTCTAAGCTATTGTAAATGGTACATTTTTAAATTTTCATTTTTAACCGATATCCGCTGGTATATTAAAATGCAACTGATTTTTGTATGCAGACTACATACAATTGAATTACAATGGGGTTATGTCCTGATAAACCTAAAGTAACATGAAAATATCATGAGTCAAAAATGCATTTAATACCACAATAAACCCATTATAATGTCAAAAAACTAAGTCAAACCCTTGTAGGTTGAGGATGGTCAGTAGTGATTTTCATATCCAACTAACTTGCCAAATTCTTATTTCTAAAATATATTTTCAGTCTGGGAAACAAGGCGAGACCCCACCTCTACACAAAATTAAAAAATTTGTGAAGCATAGTGGTGTGCCTGTGGTCCCAGGTACTCTGGAGGCTGAGGCAGGAGGATCGCTTGAGCCCAAGAGATGGAGGCTGCAGTGAGGCCATCCATGTTTGTGCCACTGCACTCCAGCCTGGGCAACAGAGCAAGACCCTGTCTGAGACAAAAAAAAGTAAATATATATACAGTTCTTTTGGATGTTCCATGTAGATAATCAAATCATCTATTGAGGAGTTTTATTACTTGCCCCAGTCCTAACATCTTTAATTTCTTTACTGACTATGTGGGCTAGCTCCAGTATGATGAACGACAGAATCAGTAGTAGGCATCCTTGACAAGTTCCTCAGTCTTGGGAATGCTATGAACTTGCACCATTAAGAATGATGTTTGATGTCTGCAGTATTGTTGTCTGTAGATATCCCTTGCCAGGTTTAAGTAAATTGCCTTGTACTCCTAATTTGTTTGCTTTCTCCTTTAATCACGAATGGATGGTGACATCTAACAAATGATTTCCTGCATCTATGAAGATGATCATACGATTTTTCTCACTTAGAATGTTAATACGTTAATTTGATGTTTTAATATTCATTGAGTTCAAAATTCTTTTTTTTTTTTTTTTTTTTTTTTTTTTGAGATGGAGTCTCATTCTGTCTCCCAGGCTGGAATGCAGTGGCCCAATCACGGCTGACTGCTACCTCCACCTCCTGGGTTCAAGCGATTCTCCTACCTCAGCCTCCCAAATAGCTGGGATTACAAGCACACACTGCCATACCCAGCTAATTTTTGTATTTTCACTAGAGACGGGGTTTCGCCATGTTGGCCAGGCTGGTATCAAACTCCTGACCTCAGGTGATCCGCCCAATGCGGCCTCCCAAAGTGCTGAGATTACAGGCATGAGCCACTATGCCCGGCCTCAAAATCCTTGCTTTATAACACTCCAATCATTGGTTCATACAAGCCATCTTTTATTTTTTTAATAATAAACACTGTGAACCCAATATAGGAACTAGAAAACTGACATTTTTATACAGCTAAGTGATCTTCCCTCCACCCCATCCTCCACCTCCCACACTCAAAATATTTCCTGAATCTTTTAATCACTCGTGATATATCTATACGTCTCTCTATAAATAGATATGCACACAGGTATAGATATATTCCTGAAGAGTATGTGGCTGAATTTAAGTTGCACTTTGAATATTAAGCATATTTAACCTTTTGGAACTTAATTATTTCACTCAATTTTATGTAGTAGAATTTTTGAATATAGATGTTGTTCAATCATTTTGTAGCCATATAATATTCACTTGAGAATGTGCTTTATCCATTCCCCTGTCCATGGGCATCTATCTGGATCATTTCCAGGTTTCTGCTTTATCAAATAATACTGCTATGAACTTTTTGTACATTTCTCCTAGCATATATTTTCAAGTTTCTCCTGAACCTAGAAGTGGACATGCTTGGCAGATGAGTATACAAATGGTTAACTATTAAGATCATGCCAAACTGAGATACCATCTTACACCAGTTAGAATGGCAATCATTACAAAGTCAGGAAACAACAGGTGCTGGAGAGGATGTGGAGAAATGGGAACACTTTTACACTGTTAGTGGGACTGTAAACTAGTTCAACCACTGTGGTAAACAGTGTGGCGATTCCTCAAGGATCTAGAACTAGGAATATCATTTGACCCAGCCATCCCATTACTGGGTATATATCCAAAGGATTATAAATCATGCTGCTATAAAGACACATGCACACCTATGTTTATTGTGGCACTATTCACAATAGCAAAGACTTGGAATCAACCCAAATGTCCATCAATGACAGACTGGATTAAAAAAAATGTGGCACATATACACCTTGGAATACTATGCAGCCATAAAGAAGGATGAGTTAATGTCCTTTTTAGGGACATGGATGCAGCTGGAAACCATCATTCTCAGCAAACTATCGCAAGAACAGAAAACCAAACACCGCATGTTCTCACTCATAGGTGGGAACTGAACAATGAGATCGCTTGGACACAGGAAGGGGAACATCACACACTGGGGCCTGTTGTGGGGTGGGGGAAGTGGGGAGGGATAGCATTAGGAGATACACCTACTGTAAATGACGAGTTAATGGGTGCAGCACACCAACATAGCACATGTATACATATGTAACAAACCTGCATGTTGTGCACATGTACCCTAGAATATAAAGTATAAAAAATAAAAATTAAAAAAAAAAATAAATGCCAAACTGTCTCATAAAATGGCGGCACCAATGTACATTCCCACCAACAAACTTTAAGTGATATGGCTGATTCACATCTTCTCCAACTCTTGGTACTGTCAGACCTTTGATTTTTGACATCAGAATAGGTATGAAATGGTTGTCATACTGTAGCCTGATGTCATGTGTTGTTCACATTATTTTCTTATCTTTTCTCTGTCTGCAGCACTTGAGTCTTGCTCATTCCTGATACTGGTTATACATCTTCTTTTTCCTTGAGCCATCTTGCCAAAAGTTTCAGTTTTATTATTCCTTTTAGCTTACCTTGCTATTGAAACACTCTCTACTGAATATTCATTTTCTATTTCATTAATTTTTGCTCATAACTTTAACATTCTCTTCACTTTTATTCCTTCCTAATATAGAATTTATAGCTATAATTTTCCCTCAAAATCCTGTTTAGCTGTGCCTTAAAAGTTTTTATCTGTAGCATTTCCATGATCCTTCAGTTTAAAATATTTTCTATTTAAATTGTTTTGTGACCTGAATTTTATTTGAAACCATATAAAATTTTTCGAATTACTCTTTAATTGTTGAGTCATAGCTTAATCACACTGTTCTCATAACATTCTCTGAATGATTCCAATTTTCTAATATTTGTCATAATTCTTTATCATGTGCCTGAAAAGAAGGTTTATCCTCAACTTGGTGGAGACAGTGCTCTATGTGTAAGCTCATTGGGACAAGTTTGTTAGAGGGAAATTATTGGTTCTCAATACATGTATCAGAAAATAGGAAAAGTTGAAAAATAACTAAGCACAACTGAAGACATAAGCAAGAGACGAAGAGAGTACACCCAACGAAATTAAAAGAAAGAAAATAATAAAAGGTAGAACCCAAGAAAAAATAATGGAATGGTATAGAAAAAAAAAGGTTAATACTATCAGAAGCTTCTTCTAGAAAAAGACTATTGCTGATAACCTCAGGAAATAACAGTTCAACAAAATAACAATAGAATGCAAGCAAACAAAATATACTTGAATAAGGGAACAAATTATAGCTATAATAAAGACTTTAAAAGTAGTTTTATTATAAAATGCCTACAGCCAAATATTTTTAAAAACCTATAATAAATAGAATGAAAAATTGTATTACCAATAAAATTAGCATAACATAAAATAGGAAACTTGAATAGACAACCATGAAAAATCGAAATGATGTTGCCCAATGATCTTATAGGGTGTCCCACTGAACTGAAACAGAGCATTTCTATGTTATATAAATTTAGCCAAAATTAGAAAAATTGTGGAAACTGCCCAATTCATTTTTCAGTTTGTCACAATCCTTGAAACTATCAGATGAGGACAGCAAAGGAAATTATAGGCCAATTTCACTAGCAAACATAGAAGGAAATCCACTCAATAAAATGTCAGCTAACAGAATCCACTCAGGTGTTTGAAAAAAATAACCCTAATAATACTTATTAGGTTTTATTCTAGAAATGCAAAGATAATTTAATATCAGAAAACCTATTAACATATTTCACCACGGGAATGTATTAAAGAAGAAAATGCATGATTATCTCAATAGACTTAAGAAAGGCATTTGATAAAGTTCGCATTCAATTAAGATTTTTAAAAACTTTTTAACCTTGAAGGCTAGAAAGAAAACAACTTTCTTAACTTTTTGAAGGCTATCTATCAATGCCCTCATCATAATTAATGGAGAAACTTTGATGTATTTCTTTTTAAGGCCAACAAGATAAAAATGCCACCACCATAGCTACTGTTCAATATACTATATGACATTCTGGCAAATATAAGACAAGAAAAAGAAACAGGTTAAAACAATTGGAAGAGAAGAGAGGGTGTTCATTATTTGAAGCTGACCTGATAATCCACATAGAAAACCCAGGATAATTACCATCCAACTAAAAGGTATTACAAAAGGATTAAGACACAGTACTAAATCACAATAAGAAAAACAGTTGCATATGAGCAAAGACTAACGGAATAGAATTTAAAAGCTGAGAAAGAGACCCATTTGAAAACCTGGTGTATGATAGAGGTTGTATCACAAGCCAGTGGACAAAGGATAAATACTTTGGAAATGGTGATAGGAAAATTGGTATACTCCCTGGAAAATATTAAGTTGGATCCTTACCTCACATAATCTCCAAATGTGGACTTCAGAGGTATTAAAACCAAAAAGTGAAAAGCAAAAGTAAAATAAAAAGCAAATAAAAGTTTATCTAGATTATCTTCATGATCTTGATGTAGAGAACTACAAATATTAACAATGGTCTTCTCTATACAGAATTGTTATTTTCTAAGGTATTCACCTGTTATTTTATAATCAGAAAAAAATGACATACAAAAAAATACATGCACTTGTAATATTATTCTTCATTGCGGAGCAAGGATATTTCATCCAGCATCAACTTCACCCACAAAAAGTACTCCCAAAGATCTTGATCCTCTTCTAAATTTACTGAGCGGGCTTCTGGTTACTAATTCAATTTGCCAGTGCCCTCATGCTGGAAAAAGGAACACTCCCTATATCATAAGTTAATATGGCAATTATGGTCATATTATTCCAATAATTATGGTCTATATTATTCATTCATATCTAATTATGGTCTATATTATTCATATAATTTCTAATGACCAATATTGGTCATTAGAAAAGAAGATCTCAATGTAAATTGGTCAGCATTCTGAATTAATACATCAGTCCCTGTGTGTTTGGTTGGAATAAGTTCCTCCTCAAGGGATTAGACCACTGTTGATATACTGAAATCAAACTCTGGGCCTGTAGCATGAAGCCTAAAATTTAGGTACCCAACTGAGATGCTGCTCTAGAGTCTCTGAGTTGACCAGTTGGCCCATCACCCTCAATGATATCTATCCCTGATTCCTCATTACTCTTTATGTGCAATAAGGACTGGCCAGAATTAAGACTGTAAAAATCTTTCACTCATCTATTTGCTCATTCACTAAGCAAACACTTACTAGGGCCCTATTAGAACCTAGCGTGTCCCCTTTGTTAGCTCACCATGCTTCATCCAAGTTGATTTTCTAGTAGTTCCAAGAATAAACTAAGTTATTTACTACCACAAGGCCATTGTTCTCTGTGCCTCCTACAGACTTCTTCCCATGTTCCTGGACTACACTGTCACCTAATCAAGGCACCTGCAATAACCATCCATTTTAAAGTTGCCTTTCTCCTCCTCAGCACCGACCATCATTTGTCTTTACCACAACATCTTCCTGTTTAATATGACAATTCTTTATTTATTTATGTATTGTCTAGCTTGCTCATTAGAACATTAACTCTATGAGGGCAGGGATACATCTAAGTCCTTGCTAGATTCCTAATTTTTACAACAATACTCAACACAAACTAGAATCCTCAATAAAAATGAATTAAGTAAAACAATGAATTCTTAATCATAAATTTTCTATCAAATAAATAATATCTAATTTAATTCTGCAGAAATTTGGGTGTGTGCTATCCTATTTAGGTAGTTTAAGCTACATATTTTCAAAGAAGAAATTTCCAAAGCATGGACCATTCTCCCATATAACTTTAGAACTTTTTAAAAATCAGTTGTCTACAACATCCCATTTCCAAGGGTCTTTCAGTAACTCAGTGTATAAAAGTATATGTCATGCTTTTCTCAAAACTGGTATTAACCACAGGAAACACAGATCCATATTATTCAAACCTAAACTAGACTTAGGATTTCATTCAAATAAAATTATTTATAAAATTTTCAGATATCTGAAACTCTAAAATAATTTTAAAACTCATATCTGTCCCTTCTCCCCATCCATCCTCAGAAAAGCAATGTTTGAACATCAGGCTGCATGGCTAAAGCTCACAATTAACCACTTCAGAACATCAAAAGTAGAAAACCAAAGGTCAAATAACCAAAGAATCTGCAGCATTCCTAGAAAAACTGTATAAAGTCAGCAGTAGTGAGAAACACATGAACAAGGCATCTTCATTTATGCTCTGATCATTAACAGACTGTATAATTTTATTAAACTGAATTCTACAAGGCTCTTTTCAATATTTCTGAAGTGCTTTAATTTAATAACTTGTAAAACAAGAATAATTTTAGTAGTATAGCATGTCATTTCTCTCTTCTGTTGCCCTAGGAGAGGGTTTCAGACAAAAGTCCCAGGCATAAATACACTACTGAGTCCCAAACTCCAACAGAGGGACTGATATATGTCCCAGATGAAGTCTGAGTGTTTTTAAATCAATTTAAAGAACATCATTGGATTGTTATGTAGAAAATACAGACATAACTGAATTTTTCACAACACTAAATGTATTCAATTTAAAGTGCCTGTCCTTTATCATGAAATTCTCTCCTTTGTGTTTTAAAACGTCTTTTCTTTTATGAAATGATGGTGATTGCAGCTGGTGTTTTCAACATCCTGATTTGGCAAAATAAAAGTTGGCAACTTCTAGAGAGTACCCAAATAATGCTTTAAAAAATATATACTATTCATAGGCCAGGTGCAGTGGCTCAAGTCTGTAACCCCAGCACTTTGGGAGGCCGAGGTGGGCAGATCACGAGGTCAGGAGATCGAGACCATCCTGGCTAACATGGTGAAACCCCGTCTCTTCTAAAAACACAAAAAATTAGCCGGGCGTGGTGGCGGGCACCTGTAGTCCCAGCTACTCGGGAGGCTGAGGCAGGAGAATGGTGGGAACCCGGGAGGCGGAGCTTGCAGTGAACCGAGATTGCACCACTGCACTCCAGTATGGGCGACAGAGCAAGACTCCGTCTCAAAAAAAAAGAAAGAAAGAAAAAACAATGTACTATTCATAAATCCCAAAGCTGTGTAAAACATATATTGATGGCCTAAAGAAGAAACAACGTTTTCTAGGAAGAGTTGGCCCTGAGGCATGTAATGCCAGTCCCACATTTCTGGAAGCTTATATTTCAACAAAAATAGCTGAACAGTGGCAACCTTTGCTCCTATTCCACTTTAGTGAGGCTAAGATTTTTCTTCATAGTGTCCTTAAGATCTATGCTCTCCTTCAATTCTGAAATTGTCTGCCAGCTGTTACTTATAAACAAAACGATTGGGCTATCATGTCAACCTATTTTCACACACAAAAAAAAATTTGATGACAGAATAAGGTAGAATGATGTTAACAAAGTATCTTAGAGCCCATAGGATAGTAAAGATAAGAAAATGCATAAGAAAAAGAAGTGATTTGGAGAAAGACAGTATAACCAAGATGAGTGAAAATATAAAACTGCATGCAGTCTCTAATTTAACAATTCTATTGCTCAGTATGAATTGTAAGCTGTTTAAGTGGAATACAAAATGGAAGTTTTTCCACAGAAACAAAACAGGGCTAGGTTCCAAGGCAGCCTACATGGGCCTATTAATTTAGATTATCCAAGGAGTACACCTAACTCAGAATTCAGCAGCATCTCTTTCCCCATTTCATATGACTATATGTGGAGGTAAGAAGGCAAGATGCTCCTAAAAGGTATTAATTTGTTAAATTTCCTTTATCTGTAAACCAAAACTGCAATTCCTTACACCACTTTGATGCTGACATAAAAGAAATCACCTCCCTAAATTGTCCACTTCCTGTTACTCCATGATGAGAAACAAAAGGAATTTACTCTTTCTAAGGGCACAAGCAAGGGTCTCAGAGTACAGTTCCTCCAAGCCGGTCCCATTACATATTAATCCTAAAACAGAATCATTCTGAAAATGGATCGTGGAAAATTATGCATCTTTGTGTGTGCACATGTATGGGTGTGTGTGTGATAAAATACATATAAATTTACCCTTTTGTCATTTTTAAGTGTACAGTGCAGTTGCATTAAGTACAGTCACACTATTGTATAACCAAAATCATGTTTCTTATCCTGGATCCCCAAGGATTCTGCAGGTTGCTCATGGTATGCTTTCATTTGTACAATAACAGATTATGCTCCACACTCTTGGAGCACCTGCTCCACAGACTTGTTTGCTGTAGCCTAGCCAGTGGTATAACCTGGATGATTAAATTGCTAAACTGATTAAATTACCCTGAAGACCAACTTGTCTCAGGTCCTGCGCATTCAACTTGACATGTCAACTGTGAAATGCTTGTGTTCCAATGGAATGGAAACTTACAATCCCCCCCGATTTTTTTTTCTTTGAAATAATGTCTCACTCTATTACCCAAGCTGGAGTGCAGCAGTGCTATGATGTCTCACTGCAGCCTTGACCTCCTGGGCTCAGGCAATCCTCTCGCCTCAGCCGCCCGGGCTCAAGTGATCCTCTCACCTCAGTCTCCTGAGTAGCTGGGACTACAGGTGCACTATGCCCAGGTAATTTTGCGGGGGGTGTTTTTACAGCGATGAAGAAATTTTGAAGCCACAACCGTCCTTTACACAATAGCAAATGCTCAACCAGAGAAGAATTCTTCATTTATGTTCCCACCATGCTATCTATACTTCTACTATGAGCCACATAAAATTAAATGCTTTGTTCAAATAATTAAAACTCAACTAATTTTCACAATAGACATAGAGTATACAGTTGGCCCTCTATACCCGTGGGTTCCATATCCATGGCTTCAGCCAATCATGGGTCAAAAATGTTTTTCTAAAAAATTGTGTCTGTACTGAACATGTACAGACTTTTTTCCTTGTCATTATTCCCTAAACAATACACTAACACAACTATTCACATAGCATTTACATTGTATTTGCTATTATATAATAAGTAATCTAGAAATGATTTAAACTATCCAGGAGGTTGTGCTTAGATTTTACATAAATACCACACCATTGTGTATCAAGGAATTAAGCATCCATGGATTTGGGTATCTACAGGAGGTCCTGGAACCAATCCCCCATGGATACCACGGGACAACTGTATTTATCAATAGATACCTAGCATAATAGCTTTTGTCCTCATGAGCGGATATAGAACATAATAGCCTTTGTACTCATCAGCAGATATGAAATATAACAGTTTTTGCCCTCATCAATCTGCTACATAAGGCTTCTCCTTGCAACCACCAATTTTCCATTGTCCCTGCTGCTTATTAATTTTTCAAAATGTTACAGCATTTGAGTGAAACTGGGACATTCATGCACTACCACAGAGCAATCAGTATGACAAAACTGCACTTGAACATTACGACTATTATTTGTTCTTCAAGGCATACACATATAAGAACAGCAGTTCATGCAAACCAAACTATCAATTTCCCTCTGAATTTGTAAGCTGGTCTCTTAACAGAGATATATTGTTTTGTAAATGAGAAAACACAGGTGTCTCGGATTCATTCTCCTCTACTATGGATAAACTGCTAAAAAATGGAGATCTTTCTTGCCCACATACTCAGTACTATGGCTAAGGGCACTCAAAGAACATTTGACTTTAGACTATCAGGAAAGGATATATGTCCCCAACTTACAAACAGCTTGACTTACGACTTTTCTATTTTTTTAGCTTTAAAAGACCATTTATTAATCTTAAGTATTTATGACTCATGGGTTAAAATATTTATCAATTTAATACCAACAGGTAATTTTGTTTGAAAGAGGCTCCAACTGTTATCCTTACCACTTTTATTTCCAATGGGAGAAAATTCTATGTTACCTTTCTTTTTACATTCTCCTTTGTAGATGTTTTGAACCACAGTATCTGGTTATCTTAGGAAATTTAAATGACAGCCCATTAACAGGCTTTCCAGAAAGTTTCCCATCAGTGAAAAAAAGTCCCACTGACTTTCCTAGCCACTCCCATATTCAGCTTGTAAATAACCTATTGTGAGAAGCATATTCCAGTAACGATGACCTTGAGTGACCTCAAGTGTACACCAATATTATTCCAATGGAAAAGCTTAGATAGTAACAGTGTTTAAATAATTGAAAACTAATTGGAATCTCTTCAAGAAATACAATAATGGGGCACATGCAGGCACAGCAAAGATTATTTATAAACAATGTATGAAGGAGACATGATACTTACACCTAAATAACAAACAAAACCCCCTCCAGGCTAAATAGTTCTTTTGTACACATCTTATTAAAGCCCAAATGAAAATATTTTAAAGCTTTAAGAAAATTACCATAAATTACTTCCTCTATAATTTGTGTCTTGCATGGTTCTAAAATGTTCATAATGCTATAATTTGTTACTTATGTGAAATTTTAAAAAAATATCTCCATGCATATCTTGTTCACTTTTTTTTTTTTTTTTTTTTTTGAGACAGAGTCTCACTCTGTCACCAGGCTGGAGTGCAGTGGTGCGATCTCGGCTCACTACAACCTCCACCTTCCAGGTTCAAGTGATTCTCCTGCCTCAGCCTCGGAGGAGCTGGGACTACAGGCGTGCACCAGGTAATTTCTTGTATTTTTAATGGAGACAGGGTTTCACCATTTTGGCCAGGATAGTCTCAATCTCTTCATCTTGTGATCTTCCCACCTTGGCCTCCCAAAATGCTGGGATTACAGGCGTGAGGCATCACACCTGGCCTTGTTGACATTTAACTCACAAATAAATACCTTAACATGCTGTCTAGAGAAATTGCTCCTACATACTTATTCTTAATTACAGAGGATTCAAGCAATTCTGAGTTTTTATAGCATCCTCAAACAGAAAAAGCTTCAAAATTAGCCATTTTTTCCTTAATTATTTAGTTACGTATTTAAGAAATAGAGACAAGCTCTTGCTATGTTGCCCAGGCTGGTCTAAAACTCCTGGCCTCAAGCAGTCCTCCCGCCTCAGCTTCTCACAGTGCTGGAATTACAGGCCTGAGCCACTGTGCCCAGCTAAAACAAGCCAATTTAATGCCCTTAAACAATCAAAATGTAATGTTAAGGAAAATAAAACAATACAAACCAAAACTGGAGTGCAAAAGCAAAAACCTTTTGGCTATAGATTTGTGAACTAATGGGATCCTTTCCCAAGGGCATGCTGGAAATATAAAAAATGAAATGACAGAAGCTTCCCGTGTTTCCCTCCTTCCTTAGGCAACTTCTTATCCTATTTCAGTTTCCTGAAACATATCTAGTTAAGACTCTTCTGATTAAAAAGACAAAAACAAGTATTTATAGAAGTACATCAGATTCCTCATTAAAGCTGAAGTCACACACCAGAGACCGGTGATCTGAAGGATAATTGAAGGATGGTAGCCAGTTGGGTCCAATCTGTTCTTCGATGGGCAGATCAAGAGCTGACCTTACATTTAGAGCATGTTTAGAATACCAGATGTATTCCAGGGTGTGCCTGCCCTCCCCTGGGGTCCAGATCTTCCAGGTAGTATATGGGGGTTCTGGCTGCCCACCAGCACTCAGGGGCTTGTAGGCACTGTTCAGGTTGAGGCTGGAGGAAGCAAAGTGTTTCTAGGCCTCTTGTGTTGGTTCTGCATTGAAGTCCCCTCAAACAACAAGGGGAATCTTGGCCCTTGAGTGACGTTTGGCAAGTTCTGAAGAAGGTCACAGCCTTGAGCTGATCAAAATCACTCCCAGACAATGCGTGCTTTTACACAGGTGACACCGATGCAGTTGGTCTGACTCCTTGCACTCTAGGAACTGTGCAATGGCCACCTGATTGGTTTTCAATGTCATGGCCATCAGCCTAATATTGGCAGTGTTCACTAGCTTGATTTGGTTTTGGAGGAAAAATTAGGCACAGCTGTCTGGTCCATTGTTTTTTGTTCTATACCTAGACAAGATGACCAGGGCTTGAGGAAAAAAAAAATGTGCCTTGATAGCCCAGCCTCCTGAGGAGTGGTTGGAAGGTGTCAAAATACTGTTCTACCTACCTCTTGGAGGCACAATATACCAGGTTGGTAGAATAGGATTTCTTCTAGCATGAGATGCTTCCTTTCTTTTCACTTGAGTGTTTCCAACATTGTACAAAGTTGTCGTTGTCTTTCCAAGAGCTTGGACGAAGTTGTTCCATTGCATGACCCTAATAGGTAGGTAGTTACTGGAGCAGTCTGTCCCCAGATCCACAAAATCTCTCTGGAACCAAGGAGGTTAAGTATCCGGGACAGCCCTGCATTCCTCAAAAAGCTCTTTAGGATCTATGGGCTCCAGATGTTCTAGGTCAGGTAATACCAAACACTCTGGGTGCAGGAGGCAGTACTGCTGCTCAGTGTCTTGGCAAGAGCACTAGAGTCTGCTCATATTATTTCAATCGTACTTCGACTACCCATACAACCATTCTGCTTTTCACCTTCTCTACAGTATTAAGTTACATGATATACTCAACACTTTATTATAAAATAGGTTTTCTGTTAGATGATTTTGCCCAACTATAGGCTAATGTAAGTGATCTGAGCACATTTAAGGTAGGCTAGGCTAACATGTTTGGTAGGCTAAATGTATTAAATGCATTTTTTACTTAATAATTTCAACTTACAATGGGTTTGTTGGGATGTAACCCCATTGTAAGTCAAAATGCATCTGTACCGATTCATTCACCTTGAGTTTAATAGAGGGGAAATACACCTGGACCATCCTAAGAACATAGCTTGCAGGACAATTACCGCACAGAACCACCAAATGAGAGGCCCCCCAAGAGCACTAGAATGGCAAGCTCTACTAAGCAAATATACTTACCATTTTTCAAGCTGTAGTTATATTTAAACCAATTCGCACTGCAGTTCATTTCACAGAAATTACTTCATAGCTTCAGGAATCCCCTGTGAAATCCTAAATACCAGCACTACAGCACTACAAATTTAAACTTAACTTAAAAATAATGAACTAATCACTGAATCAGCATGTCTTCATATATACCTGCACTAGACTGGTTTTGTTTAACTCACAGGCTGCCATTTATTTTATTAAAATTCAACACAAGCTCCATTAAAGGACAATAGAATTAGCTACACAATTAAGATACAGCAGACGGCATTGAAGCAGTAAGGTGCCTGTTCATGTAAGATTTAAAATGAACAGCAGGAGTTGAAAATTTTTAAACTGCCTTGAACAGTTAAACTGGTGAATAAACCAGCCAGTTGTGCGGAAGAAACCTTGAGGCATTAATAGCAGTATCTGGTTCCTATGAACCTTTCTTAAGCCCACTGTTTTCTTATCTATCATTGCATTCAAAGTTAACATTCCTGAAAGCCAAGTTAGGGCAAAGACCCTTTTGCCAAATTTTAGTTGGAAACACTAAACCAAGTCAAGGTCATACTATTGGTGACGTTTACAACAGTCCTCGGCACGATGTAGGCAGTCATAGGCATTAAGTGAACGCTGATTTAAGATAACGCCTCCAGCCTCATAACTAATCACAGTACCCTTTATTATCAATATTCATTAGCTATCATTACAGGATGCTCACTGTGCTGAGCTCAGAACTGTATGAATAGCATTTAAATTAATTCTAACAATTCATTAAGTAACGTTATGAACCTCATTTTACAGATATGGAAACTGAGACTTAGAAAAGCAACTTGCCAAAGTCACTCAGTATCTCAGGAGCCTGAACTTGAATTAAGAGTTTGACTCAAGAGCCCTGTTCTTAACTACAGTTGACCCTTGAACAACATGGGGGTTAGGGGTGCCAAAGCCTCGTGCAGTCAAAAATCTGTGTATAATTTTTGACTCCCACAAAACTTAACTACTAATAGCCTACTACTGACCGGAAGCCTTACTGATAATATAAACAGTCAATTAACATAGATTTTGTATGTTATATGTGATATTACATTTTTTACGCAAACATCAGGAACAATATGTATATTATATTCTTACAGTAAAGTAAGCTCTCAGAAAAGAAAATGTTAAGCAAATCTTAAGAGAAAATAAATTGACTATTCATTAAGCGGAAGTGGATCATCATAAAGGTTTTCATCCTCATCATCTTTACATTAGTGGGCTGAGAAGGAGAAAGGGGAGGGGTTGGTCTTGTGTCCCAGGAGTGGCAGAAGCAGAAGAAAATCCGCATGTAAGTAGATCTCTGCAGTTCAAACCTGTGTTGTCCAAGGGTCAACTGTCCTACCCAATCCTGCCTTCCAAGACACTGAAGTTACTGCATGGGCTAAAACCCATGCCATTCCAGAAAGAAGTGGTCAGAAAGATCAGCAGACTTAGGTTTTCATAAATTCATTCTTAGTAGACTCATGAATTTCAGTCTTAATTCACTCGTTTGGAAACAGTTACACTACAATCCCTCTCTCCACTGATACAGCTGTAGTATAGGTAACGCAACTTAGTACATGTTAAAACGTTACTCAAATGAAAATATTATGGGGTTATTCTGATCTACTAGCTAGTGATCTCTCTGTAACTATCACACATCAGGATCGCGCTACTATGTTCGTATCTGTAATAGAATAGACATGTAATTTGACATCACCACAGAAGTCTTCTCACCTAGTGGTTCTCAAGGAAAGGAAAGAAACCTGTGGGTCTTTCCCAATTTTGATTTGTCTTCAAGGGGCATTTGTCAGAATGAGGTGCACAAAGCAATGAGATGTGTTCTACAGATGATTCTATTGCACATTCTGGCTAGGAAATCACCTTTAGTACTGTGGTCTAGAATATGTAAACTTAGGAGTTAGTATGTTCCAAATGAAATCCCTTCTCAGCTACTTACTGACCAATAGAACTAGAGCAGCAAGCTATTTATATTCTGTAAACCAAGCAGTCACTGCTGTGCATATAAATAAGCCCTAATTATTACTCGCAATAAACCTTAGTTATAGAATCCGTCTGAATTGAATTCCCTGAATGTAGCAGAGTGGCCTAGTCCAGTGCTGTTAATTCAATAACTCTAACAATGAGCCCAAATCTGCTTCTTTAAACTTATCCATGGTTATTCTAAAGCAAAACATGTTCACTTCCTGTTTGACCTGAACTTATTAACCCATTCCTAATTGCATTACAAGAGTTTAAACATTAGCCATATCACTTCAAAAAGAAAAAGCCATCTTCTCCCAGTGATTAAACTACTAAAGAATACATGGTACAAAAAGGTTTGCATTTCAATAGAACTAGCTTTATTTACTTATTTATTTATTTATTTAAACAAAAGAAATGATTTAAAAGCAAATGCATATATGTACCAAGGGATGGACATGACCTGGTACTTACAAAGGAGCTGCTGTGTCATAATGGAAACAGCATATTAGGAGAAAAATAGTATTTCGTGTGCTGTCTGCTTGAGTAATCAATCTGGAGATGCAAGTTAACCGAAGGTGCTCTGCCAAGCCATCAGCGTGAGAAAAAAAAAACCACCAGAAGTTGCCTCCAGATAACTATGTAGTGGCAGCATGATAACTGGCATCAACTCACGGTCTTCTCATTTTCCCCATTTTCTATAATTTTCCTCTTCTTTTCATCTATTTTTTTCTTGAAGATGTTATTTCGGTAAAACTGAAGTTCTTTGATGCTTTCGCTAATGTCGTCAAGTGCCCTGTAAGCAAACACACCACACTGAATCAACTGTCCAAAAACAGGACATGAAAATCATTTTAAAAGTACAACTGTTACAAAATGACTTAAGAACAATGGGTGCTACTATACATGTCACTATCTAGCATCATCAAAAGTAGAACATTTCAGAAAAGCAATTTTCTTTAAATGTTTTGTATAAACTTTTGACAAAAAAATTGGTAAAATATAAAAGATTAAACTTTCCCAAATTGTTCCATAAGATGGTGACATCTTCCACTGGGAGAAAAAATAATTCCAGGGTCAAATAAGTTTAGGAAAAACTAGATTAAACTTTTTACTGAAGTAAAAAGTTAGAAAGCATTTCATATACTAATTTGTATTATGAACTCCCAAAAGGAAGCTGTCCTATATTTCTAATATATTTATTAATTTTCGAAAATAAATACATTTTAGTATTTCTAAAACTTAATCGACCACATTTGCAGAATACTTATAAACAGCTCATGGAACACAGTTTGAGAAACACTGCGCAATACTTAATGAGGCCCCTGAACAAAACAGACTGACATACTTGAACAGAAGTCGTCACTCAGTCATCATAATAAACATCAATTATCAAACAGTACCTAACCATACCAGAGGATCTACCTCCTCTCTCATGGTGATTTGTGCTATAATCAGTGGCAGCCTGCCTCCATCTAAGAGCCTTTCTTTTCTTCCAATATGTTGTTTCCCATCTGTTGCGGTCTGAGAAATCAGGTAACCAAGATTATTAGAACAGTGTGCAAGTAAATCAATAAGCTCTGAATGATGGGCCAAGGGCCACTTCTAGAGAATACCCGGCACAAATTTTAGTGCAAGAGTTTTATGACAGTTATTTGTGTGGCTAAGGCAACCATCTGCTTTCTTCCCAGGTCTTGGATATATGTCAGAGCTGAAGCTGCCAAAATTATAGCCTCTGGCTAAATAATGGTACACAATCTCTTATCCACAAAACTGAAACCCAAAACATACCTGAAAACCCACAGTACTTTCATAACCTATTATGTAGCAAAACCTGAGCAATCTTAACGTGAGGCTATTGACAGGCATCATTAGTTATGCCATTTGGTGTGAATATACACATGTTTCACTACAGAAATATCTATGTGTTTTATTACGGGCTGCTTCTCAAACCTTGTTAGGGATGCTACAAGATAATAAGCAATACAGACATAGTGTTACCTTTCTAAAATCTGAAAAATTCTGAAATCCAAGACACACCCCAGTTGTTTCAGATGAGGTATTCTAGACCTGTATGACTGTGCTACAGTCTACATACACTCAATAAAATAACATGAGAATGCCCGACTTTTTAGGGATTGGTCTTTCTCTGTTTGCCTAGAACTGTGCAAGGTACGTCGTAGAGGCTCAGTGAATGGTTTAACAAATGCTACCCTTAGAAGCCAGCTGCTAAACCTTCCATCAGGTTTCATGTTTCTCCTGAAAGACCACAAAATCAAAAAGAAAAGACCAGTACAGGACACATGAATATATAGGATCTTTAAACTCCTTGTCGACTTGTACCTAAGGCTACAGGCGTAAGAGAAACAATCAGAAAAACTCTAACAAGTGTCAAAGTAGGCAACTATATTATACGATTGCACATAAAGTGTTCTGATTTCAAAAGGCTGCCAGTCCATATCCTCTGTGGGAAGAAAGTTAGCACGGTTCATTACTAGAAAGACTACAGATGGTTTCATCATGCCTATAAACCAAGCTATCTAAGAGTTTTAAAACAGCAATAAAGGCTATAGAACCCTCTCAGAATGGAACACTGGAATCCTGACCAGAATTCCTAACAGTAAGAGAATGTTATGTTTATGATAGTCGAACTTTATCTTTTCCCCAAGAAAAAAGAGTTAAGGGACATTATTTCAAGCAGTCAGGAATTTGGGAGTTAAGTGTGTGTCAGACTGGAAAGTGCTTGGTAGAACTCAAACTTACCTATGAGAAGCAGCCTTCTTTGGTGCAAATTCATATTCTTCTGGATACCAGCGTCTATACACAGCAGAAATGGAACTCTCAAAGGAAGCTGTCTCAAATACACTGAACAATTACCTCCTTCAAGTAATCCATTACCATTGAAAATGGCATTTGAGTCATGATTCTCAAGTTGCTTCTTTGCCAGGGCCTCTATCTTCCACCCTCTCCTCTCTTTCTTCTATATATTTTCTATGAGCAAGCTCATCAGTGTGTAAGATTGCTAAATCTGGAAATCCAGCCCAGCCTTCCCTAGAGTTTCTGTCATGGATATGCAACTGCCCACTAGATACTTGCATCTAAAAATCTACCAGACACTTCTAATTCAACATATATCAAACCACACCCATCATCCTCAGCACCTCCCCGCCCCATCCACCATACTCTTCCTCTTCTCTTCTTCTTTTTATTTGAACACTGCCATCATCCACCAAAGCTGCTCACACTAGAAACATCAGAATCACATTACACCTCTTCCTTTTCACACCACCTCATTTGAACACTGAGTGTCTGTCAACTGACCCTCTCACATTTTTATCATACAAGCCCCTCGTTTCCATGCTCTGCCCTTTCTCCAGTTCATTCTTCTCTCCAAGATGGCGGAAAAGGCTCCTTTCTATCTCTCTACCACTTTTCTTGCCACCTTCGAATCAGAACGATCATATCACTCACTCTTCTACCTATACTTTCTCAAAGGAACCCCATTCCTTGCAAGATCATAGTGAACTTCACTGGCATGGCATGCAAGCCCTTAAGGCTCTAGACCCACCTCCCACCTTCTCCAACCTCATGCTTTGCACTCCAGCATTAATGGTTTGTGATTCATTTAATACATTTTCCCTTAGCTTCCTGCTCCCTCACATTCTTATACTTCTGTCTGCTCTCTCTGAATGCTCCCTCCTCAATAAAATGCCTGGAAGACTTCCACTCTTCTTTAAATCTCAGTTTCAAAGCGATTTCCTTCCTACGTAAAGGTTTCTCTGACTCCCCATTCCTCTTGCTCCAGCACAGTTAGATGCTGCTTCCCTTGTGACCTCAGTAGTCCATATGCACATTTTCACTACAGGAGTCATGAGAGAGTATATTTTTAGGGTGTGTTTTTTACACATATGTCAATCCACTACTTTCTAAAGTACTTAAGAGCTTTTCATCCATATGTTCCCAGTCAGAAGACTTCCATATAATATTAATTAATCCAGAAAATTTATTGAGCACTTATTTTGTGCCAGGCATTGGCTTATTTACTGGGAACATGTCTGATAATTGTTTCTCCCAAATCTCACCAGTCCAGGATAAGTTAAGGTCCTATACAAGCAAGAATGGGATGAGGAAGATATGAACCCACTTGGCAGCCTTAGTTCTATAGCTCTATCCAATTACTTTTCACAAGTTCTCAATTAAAACATGCTAAATGAGGTAATTTAATGGATCCTAAATATAGCCCTTACCTGCACAGTTCTTTAACAGTGCTCACATCAATTATTCTATAATGAAGATGTTTCATGAACTGGGGCATGTATTTGTCAAGAAACTTCTTATCTTCATGAACTGAATTTCCTAGAAAGACACGAAGCATACTGCATCTCTATGTTTCTAGTAGTATACAACAGGATATCAAAATTCATAAAACGTATTTGAAATGGAGATGATTTTTTAAACTTCAAACAATTCCTAAAAGCACCTTTGTATTTCTAAATCAGGTTTGGGTAAATGTGATTAGCTTACAAGTACAGATTTGCAAGTACTTAGTCAGTTTAGCTTATTATAAATTTGTAAATGACCTCTCATGAACAGAAGGACGAATCTATCATTCCACATGCTTGATGTAATGCACAAATCTATTTGTTACTTTTTAAGGTCATACCAGATATGCAAACTTTCTCCCAGTGTCACAAAATTCACACCACTAACCCTAACAATTTAACTGAATCACATAGGTAGATAAACCTTTATTTACAATCCAAGCCTTTAAATAAATCATATGAATATTCATGTTTCCAAAAAGTAACTAAAAACACTAAATTTTAATTGAGACCTTTAAAACACATACCAGCCACATTGGCTGGGGGAAACATTTACACAATATATGCTCTAGTACTTAATGCCAAAACTTATTTTTATAAATGTTTAAGAACAGTATTAGTTACCACATCAACTTACATGTACAAAGGCACATATACCTTCAGAGAAACATTAACTTCCCTCTGGCAATGTCACCCCTTTAAAAATACTGGGAGAAGAGGCCTAGTCTCTTTAGAAAGTCAGTGTCATAGGGGAAAAATAATAGGTGGAAAGTTTTACATTAAGAGACTAAAGAAATACAACTAAACGAAATGCATGAACCTTGACTGAATCCTGGTTCAAAAACAAGTATTCTGGGGAACGTCTAATGTGGAGCAGATATATGATACTGAATAATGTTTAATTATCTTCAATTCAATGACACTGTATTACATAAGAAAATGTCTTTACTCTTGGGAGATGTTTGATGACGTATTTAGGAATGAAGTGTCCTGATGCCTGCAATTTCCTTTAAAATGTCGAACAAAATACAGGTAAAACAAACAAGGCACAAGGTTAACAATTACAAAATCCACTCCTCTGTGCATGTGAAATTTTTCCATCATAAAAACATGGGGGAAATTTTTATTAAGATTTCATGTCAGGTTTCAGGGCATTTTCCCAATACTCGTGCTATAAACTACACAAAGAAACTTGAACAGAAAAGTAAGATGTGTAACCCAAAGCAGGGTAAATGGAAGACATGGATGGGCTCGGCTGGTCTTTCTGGAACTGCAGTCTCTTGAACCAACCACTACATATGGAAGACTATAAGATATACATAGGACTGGATTTTACCTGCAAGTGGACAGAGCCCTGGAGGAGTCTGCTGTCGTACAAAGGACAGAAATTCATACTCTGCCTGCTGCAATGTAATTGTACTCTCCTTCACTGCCTTGGTAAGGCCAGACTGCAAGAGAGAATCCCCAGCCCCCCCCCCAAAAACACATGTGAAGTCAGTTTTCGAAGGCATCCAAAAATGAAACTTCACTTTTAAAATGGGCAAATATAACTACAAATAGACCATTTTCAGAGCTCAAGTTCAAATTGCAACTGCCATCTTTGCACCATTTTTTTTCTTAAAGAATCCAAGCCAACTTAGTTATGATCCTGACTGTTAATAGCATTTCCACAGTCAAAAAAGATGGTGTTCAAAGTCCAAGGATATTAACCTCTGGGAAGAAACAACTATTAACAGGAGAGCAGCAATCCCCCTTCTCTGAAAGTTGATGTCTAACCTTATCCAAAAGACTGACTTGAGTAATACTTGACAATCCGCAATGCGTTCGCGACAGACTGAATGTAGGAGAGAAAAAAAAGAGGACATTCAGGAGAAGATGATCTCGAGAGGTCCCGAAGATGAAAAGTAAACAAGCAAGCAGTTTCCCAGGCTTGCCAAGCAATCTTCTCTAAGCCTTTTTAAAATACCATCCAACAATGGTAGCGGATTCAGGTGTGTGAGCAAAAAGCTTGTTACTGATCCCCAAAGCAGCAATCCTGTTATTTGGTAATGTTACCTTCCCATGATGCTCCTTACACCAATCTGACATGCTGTCCAGCAACTCATCTGGTTGTTTTATAATCAGGTTAGGACCCTGTGGATGGGAAACGCCATCAGTCACCAAGAACCAACAGGAATAACCTTACTTTCAGAGGGAACGTTTAAGCTGTTTTAAGGACTAAATATACATATCAGAGAAAGTAAGAGATAAGGATACTTTAAAAGTGTTCCTCCTTCATTCCAGCACTGTTTGTTAAGGCAAAATAGAACACACGTACACACATACACAACTGAAAACTCAAACGCCTACAAATAGATGACACAGATATCTATCAAGGGTCAGCAAACTATGTCCCCATGCTTCAGCTATTTTTTTATTTTTTTTTTTGAGACGGAGTCTCGCTCTGTCGCCCAGGCGCTGGAGTGCAGTGGCGCGATCTCAGCTCACTGCAAGCTCTGCCTCCCGGGTTTACGCCATTCTCCCGCCTCAGCCTCCGGAGTAGCTGGGACTACAGGCGCCCGCCACTACGCCCAGCTAATTTATTGTATTTTTAGTAGAGACAGGGTTTCACCGTGTTAGCCAGGATGGTCTCGATCTCCTGACCTCGTGATCTGCCTGCCTCGGCCTCCCAAAGTGCTGGGATTAAAGGTGTGAGCCAACACACCCGGCCTCAGCTATTTTTTAATAGCTAAAAAGCTAAGAATGATTTTTACATTTGTAAAAGATTGTTAAAATATATATATATATGATGAGAACATATGACTGTACTCAAAGCCTAAACTATATAATATCCTGCCCTTTCCAGAAAAGTCTGTCAACCCTTGATTATGAGTTCATTTTGAAAAGTGTCTAGGCCAGGCATGGTAATAATCCCAGCACTCTGGGAGGCTGAGGTGGGAGGATCACTTGAGGCCAGTAGTTCAAGACCAGTCCAGGCAACATACCAAGACCTCATTTCCACAAAATTAAAAAAAAAAAAATTAGCTGGGCATGGTGGCACACCCCTACGGTCCTAGCTTCTCAGGAAGCTGAGGCAGGAAGATCACTTGAACTCAGGAGTTCAGGGTTACAGTGAGCTATGATCATGCCACTGCACTCCAGCCTGGGTGACAGGGTGAGACACTATCTCTTCAAAAAAAAGAAAAAAAAAAAAGGCCGGGCACGGTGGCTCACACCTGTAATCCCAGCACTATGGGAGGCCAAGGCGGGCGAATCACAAGGTCAGAGATCGAGACCATCTTGGCTACCACAGTGAAACCCCAACTCTACTAAAAATATAAAAAATTAGCCGGGCGTGGTGGCGGGCGCCTGTAGTCCCAGCTACTCCGGAGGCTGAGGCAGGAGACTGGCGTGAGCCCGGGAGGCAGAACTTGCAGTGAGCCGAGATCGCGCCACTGCACTCCAGCCTGGGTGACAGAGCGAGACTCCATCTCAAAAAAAAAAAAAAAGTATCTATATTGCAGGTGAAAAAAGTAATTGCAGAACCATATATGCATACATATGATTTCATTTACAGTTGTTTAAAAAAAAACACGCATTTATATAAGCATACAAAATATCAAGACAATACATAAACTTGGAGTAAGATGGGGCAAGAGAACAGGACAAAAATCCAATAGTTTACTATACATACACTTTGGATAGTTACACTGCTTAACAGTATTTTTATATTTTAAGAAATTTAAAGAGGCAATTGTTGATATCTGAAACACACACACACACACAAAGTGGTCCTCAAATTCTCAGCTCCATTTCATAGTGTGAGTCTCACATCCAAGTGTGAGTCTCTCAGATAAGTCCTGGCAGTAGGACTTATTTAAAACAGCAGCTGCGGCATTAAAGCAAGTCACCTTAGCTTCTCCCTCTGTAAGACAGTGATAATAATAAACTGCATCCCTTCCCTCGTAGAAATGTTAACAGGATAAAAGAAATTATAGATATGAGCTCTTTGAACTCTCTGGTAGAAAAGTATTCTATAAATCCAAGGTATTATTACTACTAAGGTGGTAAAAACAGTTTGCAATCACTGAAAGAAATGGCTAGAATTTAATTAAAATACGCCTGACATCCTACTACTAAAAAGGAGGTTTAGCCAAACAAGAAAACTGGTGTTGGCAATCTCTGCGGAGAAACAAAAAATTTTGCTTGGATAACGTACGTTTTATGATAGTCACGAAAAAATAATACTCATACTATTAAAAAAAATACTAACAATGATGGAAAAATCAAACTACCACAGATCTAATGCTAGATACCTATTCTAGATCCCAATTTAGCAAGCCAAGGGACCACAGCTACAGAAAAATTTTCAGAGTAGGATGCCTGCTCTTCTACCAACATAAAACATCTTTCTCAGACTCTTATAAAAGAATAAAACATACTGCAGAACTGATAGCCCCTAAGCTTTTTTTTTTTTTAAACATCTTTATCCTCATCTAACTTAGTCCATTTACAAATGCTGCATTCATCTGCAGCTGTGTGAATACATACCCAAATTTCCTCCAGGGTACATATCAACCTACCGGTCCATTAAACTGTCAGTATTTCACATAATATCAACAGTCTAAAGGAAACACTCTTCTTCAGCCAAGGGTAAGTTAGGATGGTAAAATAAAGACACTTCTCTTCACTATTCATCTCCAGTAAATCCCAAGTAACAGAAAAAAACAACCAAATCTAAAACTCAGGGCTTTATTTATACAAAGTTAAAAAAAGTTGTTATGATGAGAAATACGAAGTCTCATGATTCTCCTACAGCTGATATGTGGGGAGGATAAGCCTGGTTCTCCACAAACGCAGTCATTCATCTAGAAATATGTCCTCACCTCTTTTACCTACACAGCAAATCAAATGAAAGTGTTAACTGCAGATTTACGAAATTTATTCAGTGCCAGTAATGTATCAATGCTACCCTCTAGGAACTTATTTTAACAAGACTCTCTTTTCCACAAACATCCCTACTTTGTTCCTATTCTGGAGTTTCTGGCTCTGAATACTGCTGACAGTCTAAAACAGAATTATCCAGGGTCAGGGATTTCACCCCCTACCAGATGGTGTCACATCCTTGTTAAATGTTTCATGAGTGGGTGAAATGCAGCAGGTGTGTTTTATTTGTTTTGCTAAATGTTTCAGTCGAAAGTAGCATGCAAAAACCTTAATCATGCCCAGTCTGTTAACAAGAGAATACTTTATGGGTGTGCATTAACAGAAATTCTAAAATCTTAATATAGATCTAGAATATCACATGATCTAGTTGAAAAGGCAGAATTGTAAATATGGAGTCAAGTGAAAGTCAAGGTTATGATATAAAGACGCAAACACTGGCACGAGTCACCACATCTGATGGGAGGACAGTTGGCTGTCCTACTTGCTAGGAGCACCTTACTGAGACGGCCTGAGTTAAACTATTGGCTCCCCTAATAAATAGCCACTGGGGCCTCAGACAAATTACCCAACATCTCTATGCTCAAGTGTCCTCATCTATCAAATGAGCATTACAACAATACCTAACTTACAGTTGCTGTGAGGACTAAGAACAAAGACATATAAAGCACTTAGAAACTGCACCTGGCATACAGTAAGCTCTCAGTAAATGACAGAATTTATGTTTCTGTAAATTTCTGGCATGGTTAATTAAAAAATAATGCTTAATTTTTAAATTTAAATTTTTAATTAATTTTTCACTAGGCTGTGAGATGGATTACTTTGGTTCTAGTACCACCTCTACCATGACCTAGCACATTACCTTAATCCATATGGACCTCAACTTTCTTATTTTTTAAATAAAGAAGCTGGAAAAAATGATGGGTATATCTCCAGTGCCCTTTAAAAAGTATGACTGTATTACATGGTATCACGTACTTCAGCCAAAATGTTGAGATCAGAGTCAGTTATCAGACAGGCCATCTCAATAATCTGGTCCTTCTCAATGTCCAATCCTGTCATCTGCAATTAAAAATAAATATATAACACACACAAAGCCATCATTCTGGCCTCTTTTACCCAAGTTTGTTTAACAGAAATTCCCTCAAACATAGTCAGCTTGTAACCCATAGCCGAAACAGAAGAGAAGAATGCTCCTTGGCCAACTACTGAAGGTACTAAACACGAATCCTCGTTTATTCAACAAACATTTACCAAGGGCCTGCTATTTGTCAAGCACTGAGATTCTACTCCGGGACAGATGCAAAGTAAGTAAAACTGAGTGCTGACATCACTCAATTTTGGAAGAGTTAGATAACTAACGCCACCACGTCTCTGCAGAGTTTACAAAGTTTTCACATTAATTACACCACTTGATCTTCACAATCTAATGGAAAAACTACTGTTATTATCCTCACTTCATATAAACTGAGGCTCAACGGAGGGAGGAGCCCTTGTTTCAGGCATGGAAAGCCTGAAGGGATAGGAATTGGGTTCTGGTCCCAACTCAGACTCTCACTAACAGCACGACCTTGAATGAGTTGAATCCTTTCTGTGGGCCTCAATGTTCTCACTTATGGAATGAGGGGTAGGGCTGAGTCATCTCCGGAGTCCCGTCTGACTCTAACAACCTAGGGTCCCTTAAGGATTTAGTTGGGGGAAGCTAAGAAGAGCCGCTGCCCCCGCCCCCACTCCAGTGACCCAAGCCCAGAGACGCCAGGGCGTTAGGAAAAGTCCACATCTGGGTGGAGGGGTGGGCAGGAGAGGAAGCCACACGGAGGACTCCTCCCTTGTGGAAAGAAGCCCTACAGCCCAGCACTGCGCCCGACATCCGCAGGACTCCTGCCTCCGGACTTGCCCCGCGCCGCCCCTGGCCGGCCGCGCTAACCTGCCACACCTGAGACCCAGAACCCCGCCGCTCTCCCAGGACAGGCTCGGCTCCTCGGTCCCACGCGCGAAGCCTCACTCGCCTTCCCCAAGCCCCCGCCGACCTCACTCACCTCCAGGTCCACCCAGACCATCCGCTGAGCCATGCTCTCCCCTGCCGCCATGGCTGCGCCACCTTCGCGTACACCTCGCGTCCCGAACCGTCCGCGACTCCCACCTACACCCCGCAACAGCCTGGAGCCCAGGGAACCGCCTAGCATCACCCGGCACCAGCAGCCACGGCCCCAGTCTCGCAGCCGGCGCTGGCGCAGGCGCAATAGTCGCTAAACGTCGCAAACCCGTGGGGAGGCGCACGAGCTGAAACCACACGTCCCAGCGTGCGGTGCGCCGGCTCGCCCTCAACAGCCCAGCTTGGCTGCCGAAGGGAATGATGGAACTTAGAGTCTCACCTGCGGTTGCGACCGGATGCCCCACCCCCGCCACGTGTTTTTCGGGTGTTACTGGACGCGCTTGTTTTGCACGGCTAAGTTTGTTTGCTTCCAGGAGTTATTTCCTGAGTTTTGGTTAGTTGTAACCGCGCAGTTAAAAAAGAGCTCTTACTTTGGTTGGTTGGAAAAGATCTGATTATCTATGTATGGTATTTTTTTCATGTATCGCTTTCCTTTTTTTGCTTTTCTTTTTTTTTTTTTTTTTTTTTTTTAACTTACCTGCCCTTATATTCCACAAACTGGATATTTTCCTCATTTATTTGGGACCAAGAGGCAGTGTGCTTTTGGGGGCCAGAAGGCCATTAACATTATCATCAAATCATTTAGAAATATTTAAATGAGATCTTGTCTGAGAAATCATTTAGCACGTATTAGGTGTTCAAAGTTAGTTACCTTCATTTTGTTATGGGAAAAGGGTCTTGATCCAGACCCAAAGAGTGGGTTCTTGGACCTCCTGCAAGAAAGAGTTCAGGGCGAGCCCATAAAGTGAAAGCAAGTTTATTATAAGTAAAGAAATAAAGAATGCCTACTCCATAGGCAGAGCAGGGGCATGGGCGACTGAGCATACTTACAGTTATTTCTTGATTATATACTAAACAAGGCGTGGATTATTCTTAAGTTCTCCGGGAAAGGGGTGGACAATTCCGGGAACTGAGGGTTCCTCCGCTTTTAGATCAGACAGGGTAACTTCCTAAGGTTGCCATGGCATCTGTAAACTGTCATGGCGCTGGTAGGAGTGTCGTTTAGCATGCTTATGTATTATAATTTGTGTATAATGAGTAGTGAGGATGACTAGAGGTCATTTTGTCATCTTGGTTTTGGTGGGTTTTGGCCAGCTTCTTTACAGCACCCTGTTTTATCAGCAAGGTCTTTGTGACCTGTATCTTGTGCTGACTTCCTATCTCTTCCTGGGATTTAGAATGCTTGACCTCCTGGGAATGCAGCCCAGTAGGTCTCAGCATTATTTTACCCAGCCCCTATTCAAGATAGGATCACTCTTCAAATGCCTCTGACAATTTGGCCAAGGGTTATCTCTTATTCCTTATGAAACGCAGCCTGCATTTCCGTTCAGCTATTAGGTGTCTGCATGATGACAACTTGTTGTTCTATTATTAAAAGTTCTCAAAGTTAAATCTCATCCTCTTATAACAAATCTATGCAGCAAACTAACTTAAAATGAACTGAAACAATTCTGCCTGCTCTGTCATCGTCTTTGGCTTTGATCCAGGTGCCTTTAATCGCCTGCAATGATAGCTATAATGTCCAGCATTCCTAGGAGTCCAGGTGGCCAGCATCAGGACCTTTAGCCCTGAAGTGTCAAATGTTGTGAGTCTCTTAAATCTTGGCTATTCAGTAACAAATTTGTGGCAGAGTGCCACTTTGTCACAAATGTCAATCTGGGCTTTGAATTGTAATCTCTATGTATTTTTCTGAAAGCCGTATTACTACTCATTACAGAGCTTGTGGTCCATCCTACCTGGTGAGCTGGTTTTATGAGACAGAAACTTTGTTGCCTAATTGGAGCTTTAAGGAAAGCGTAGGGTACTGGATTTCACCTTCTACTGATTTTCTGTACCCAACCCATCACCTGCAACGGCCCAGAGAAACTCTTTGAAGGGTCATCAAAAGGTATGCACAGATTATACACATAAAGACTTACTGTGCATAATGCATATATATTTTACCTGCATTGCCTGATGTCGCATTGTTTTGCTATAGTTTTTTACTCATTTGTAGCCTACTTTATAAAAAATGGTCTGCGTTTCTTCTTTAGTTTTTTCTTAGCTTTAAACTTGATTCATTTTGTAAAACTTGATTCATTTTGTAAAAATACAAAAATTAGCTGGGCATGGTGGCACGCACCTATAGTCCCAGCTACTCAGGAGGCTGAGGCAGGAGAATCGCTTGAACCCAGG
The DNA here is from genome assembly GCF_007565055.1 of Rhinopithecus roxellana. Taxonomy (NCBI): domain Eukaryota; kingdom Metazoa; phylum Chordata; class Mammalia; order Primates; family Cercopithecidae; genus Rhinopithecus; species Rhinopithecus roxellana. Next base: position 76,573,383 of record NC_044563.1, read on the forward strand.
AGGTGGAGGTTACAGTGAGCTGAGATCGCACCACTGCACTCCAGCCTGGGCAATAGAGCACGACTCCGTCCCAAAAAAAAAAAAAAAAAAAAAGAGTAGAGTCAGCTGAAGTACAGAAAGCTTTATCAATCGGGCTTTTTATGATCTTCTTAAAGTATTATATCTTTAAAATTTTAAAGAACACTGTTTTTTTTTCAACTTCACTACTGGAATAATGTTTCTAATAGGACATGGCTAAGGACACACAAACCCTTCCCTCTTTTGAGAGATAACTACTTTTTTACATATTTTTTAATTTTTATTTTTTAACTTGTGATAAAAGATAGATAATACAAAAATTTACAATTTTAGCCATTTTCCTTATAAAGTAGGGATCCCCGACCCCTGGGCTGCAGATCGGTGCAGACGGGTAACGGTCCGTGTCATGTTAAGAACCGGGCTGCTCTGCCAGAGGTGAGGGGTGGGGGAGCGAGTATTACCACCTGAGCCCTGCCTCCAGTCAGATCAGCAGTGGCATCAGATTCTCAAAGGAGCACAAACCCTGTGTTGTGAACTGTGCATGCGAGGCATCTAGGTTGTGTGCTCCTTATGAGAATCTAACTAATGCTTGATGATCTGAGGTGGAATGGTTTCATCCTGAAACCATTACTCCCCCACCCCCATCCATGGAATAATTGTCTTTCATGAAAGCGGTCCCTGGTGCCAAAAAGGTTGGGGACCACTGGTATAAAGCATGGTGGCATTAAGTACATTCACATTATTGTGCAACCATCACCACCATTTATCTCCAGAACTTTTTCATCTTCCCAACGGAAACTACATCCCATTAAACACTAACTCCCCATCTCCACCCATCCACTACTCCCAGCCCCTGACAACCACTATTCTACTTTTTGTCTCTAAGAATTTGGCTACTCTATGTACCTCTTACAAGTAGACTTAAGCAGTATTTGTCTTTTCATATCTGGCTTATTTCATGTACTATCATCTCTTCAGAGTTCATCCATGTTGTAGCATGTGTCAGAATGTTCTTCCTTTTTCAAGCTGAATAATGCTTCATTGTATGTATGTATCACATTTCATATCCATTAATCCATTAATGGACACTCTTATTGCTTCCACCCTGTGGCTATTGTGAATATTTACATGGTTTTAAATTTTAATTGTTACATTTTATTTTATTTTTGAGACAGGGTCTCACTCTGCCACCCATGCTGGAGTTCAGTGGCGTGATCACAGCTCACTGCAACCTCCATCTCCTGGGCTCAAGTGATCCTCCCACTTCAGCCTCCCAAGTAGCTGGGACTATAGGCACAGACCACCACACTGGGCTAATTTTTGTACTTTTTGTAGAGATGAGGTTTTACCATGTTGCTCTGGCTGTCTCGAACTCCTGGGCTCAAGCAATCCACCCATCTCAGCCTCCCAAAGTTCTGGGATTACAGGCATCAGTCACTGTAACCAGCCCTAATTTTATTTTTTATTGCTCCCTTCTTACCAGTGACTTTCCCAGCCCAGTTTTGTTCTTCCCAACTGTTTAACAAAGATCACTGTGATAATCAATCCACAACTGACCCCCCACTTCCCTGGTCCCTCTTTAGAATTATCCCAAATTATATCTTTAAAAGTCCTTCTCAGCCAGGCATGGTGGCTCACACCTGTAATCCCAGAATTTTGGGAGGCTGAGGTGGGAGGATCACTTGGGACCAGGAGTTTGTGACCCACCTGAGCAGCAAAGCAAGATCTCATCTCTAAAATAAATTAATTAACTTAAAAATTTTTTAAAGTATTATCCAGGTGATATAGTTTGGATCTGTGTCCCTGCCCAAATCTCATGTTGCATTGTAATCCCCAGTATTGAAGGCGGTACCTGGTGGGAGGTGTTTGGATCGTGGGTGTGGATTTTCTCATTAAGAGTTTAGCACCATCCCCTTGGTGCTGTCCTCATGATAGTGAGTGACTTCTCGCAAGATCTGGCTGTTTAAAAGTGTGGCACTTTGCTATCTCTCTCTTGCTCCTGCCCTGGCCATGTGACATGCTATTGTCCCCTTTGCCTTCTGCCATGACTGTAAGCTTCCTGAGGCCTCCCCAGAAGCAGATGCCATCATGTTTCCTGTACAGCCTGCAGAACCACGAGCCAATGAAACCTCCTTTCTTTATAAATTACCCAGTCTCCGGTATTTCTTTATAGCAGTGCACAAATGGCTTAATACAAAAAATTGGTACCGAGAGTGGGCCATTGCTATAAAGGAACCTAAAAACGTGGAAGAAGCTTTGGAACTGGGTAACAGGCAGAGGTTGGAAGAATATGGATGGCTCAGAAAAGACAGGAAGATGAAGGAAAGTTTGGAACTTCCTAGAGACTGGTTAAATTGTTGTGACCAAAATGCTGATAGTGATATGGACAGGGAAGGCCAGGCCTAGGAGATCTCAGATGGAAAGGAGGAACTTATTGAGAACTGGAGCAAAGGTCATGCATCTTATGCCTCAGCAAAGAGCTTAGCTGGATTGTGTCCATATCCTAAGGATATGTGGAAGTTTGAACATGAGAATGATAACCTAGAGTATCTGGTGGAAGAAATTTCTAAGCAGCAAAGTGTTCAAGAGGTGACATGGCTACTTCTAACAACCTATGCTCAGATGTGGGAGCAAAGAAATAAGTTGGAACTTATATTTAAAAGGGAAACAGCATAAAACTCAGGAAAACCTGCAGCCTGGCCATGTGGTAGAAAATAAAAGCAGCCTCGAGACACTGCTCCTTACATCCAACTGCTTGGGCTCCAGTCGCCACTCTAAGGGGTGGAATGACATAGTTTGGATACATGTCCCCACCCAATCTCATGCTGAATTGTAATTCCCAATGTTGGAGGTGGGGCCTGGTGGGAGGTGATTTGAACATGGGGTGGGTTTCTCATGAATGGTTTATCACCATCCCCTTGATGCTGTTCTTGTGACAGTAAGTGAATTCTTGCAAGATCTCGTTGTTTAAAAATATGTGGCACTGCCCACTCCCTTGCTCCTGCTCTGACCATGTGATGTGCCTGCTTCTCCTTCACCTTTCGCTGTGATTGTAAGTTTCCTGAGGCTTCCCAAGAGGCCAAGGAGATACCAGCATCATGCTTCCTATACATCATTTAGAATCATGAGCCAATTAAACCTCTTTATAAATTACCCAGTTTCAGGTATTTCTTTATAGCAATACAAGAACAGCCTAATACACCTGGCATGGTGACACATGCCTTTAGTCCCAGGTACTCAAGAGGCTAAGGCAGGAGGATCATTTGAGCCCAGGAGTTAAAGACTGCAATAAGTCATGATCATGCCACTGCACTCCTGGTGACAGAGTGAGATTCTGTCTCTAGAGGGGAAGAAAAAGGAAAAAAGTCCTTCCCTATTTTCTCTTAGGAGAGGCCCCTGGTTCCTCATGTTAACTGTTACAGGAAGTTCATAAACCTAACATTGTTACAATTATGTTATTTGGGAACTTTATCTGATATACTTTATCACCATTCTATTAAACTAGACTTTAATTTACAGAATATATTTATTTTATACTTTTATAGTACTAGCATAGAGCCACGTAGTAACGTTGGTAGTACTGGTTAGTGGTCACCAAAGTACTGAGACTATCTCATGCCTGTAAACTGTCCTGTGTTTTATAAAGCACTTAAAAATATGCAGTAGGTACCCAATGAATACTCACTGGTTAATAATGATATCTCTTCTCTTCCTGTTTTGTGAAACTTTATCTTGATAAATATTGATATAAGGGTTTATTGCTGATAACTGAAAACTGCTGTTTACATCCCTCCAGTGGTCTGGGAAGGAATAAAGGATGACAAATCTTTTGGCTTTACCCTCTGTCGCTGTAAAAATGCAGGATAAAAATAGTGTCCAAACTTGTAATCTTCAAAATCCACCTTGTACAAAATGGATACTCTAAAAGCTTTTATGAAATTTGAATTGCCTTTTTTCTCAGTTCCACAAAGAATTACTGAGTACTTAGTGTGTATGCAACACTATGCTAGAATACAACAATAAAAAATACATCTGTTAAACTGATATTTATTATACTGGAGACTATAGGTATTTAAGAATTTATGAATTTGGAGTTGTTTCTTTTACAGATAAGGAAATGCCTTTAACTTTCCCATCTGTAAAATGGGTTATATGATGATTAAATAAAAACATATAGAACACCATATACATTATGTAGTAGGTGCTCATTTGCTTTGTTTCTTTAAGCAAATAGGAGATACAAGACAATATAAAGAAGATGGTGCCAATGCTTTAAAGAATTATAGAGTGCTATAGGAATAAAGTGAAAGGGGATTCATTTTGACTGAAGAGATACAAGAGGATGAAATTGGGTTAGCTCTTGAAAGAAGAGAACTATGACAGCAATTGCTGTGGGTAACAATATCCCAGACCGATAGAATACCTTGGACGTAAGCAACTACGATAATCGTGCCTTTAAGTGAAAGAGAAGAACAGGAAGAATAGGTAAGAGTTGATGAGTTCAGTTTTGGAAAGACTGAAGTTGTGTTTCCAGAGGGAGATCTGCAAGGGGATATCCAGCAGTCAGCTGGAAAGAGGGCAGGGATAGAGACTTGCACTTAGAAGGCAACTACATAGAGAAGATAGCTGAAGCTATGGGAGGTAAAGCGATTGCAAGTTGTCTAAAAAGTGCAGCTATAGGCCCATCTTAACCTTGAGAATTTTATTTCTTGCAAACTAATTAGCACATAAAGCAGATCCTCAATTTAATTTGTGCATGTCGGCACATATAGAACAAATTGGTGAAGCAAGCCCGCCTAAAGTCTATTTCTTGGAAAAGTAAGGAGTACCCTGGGAGAAAACTCAGGTAAAGGAAAAATCAACCAGAAACAAAGAGCATGGTACAGCATGAAAGCTAAGTTGGAGGGAGGGAGAGAATAATTCTGACAGCACAGCAACTATCATGTTGATTTGTCTCCTAGCCTAGTCCTTACTGGACTCATGTCTAAGGCCAATGGAGGACAGAGAGCTGCAGGTTTTCTAAAAGGGCTTTTTCAATTAAAAGCATGTATAATAATGTATCACACAGCACTGATTGAGTTCTGTGGTAGCACAGTTTTTAAAACAGACAAAACTGAAGCAAGGCAGTAGCACGAATGGGGAACAGAGAGGAATGTTTTCTCTTCACTTTTGATATTTCCTTCCATATGGAAGAAGTGCCTCTAGCATAACATTCCTGGCCCCTTGCACCTGACTTCTCTTATTCCCCTGTAAAAAGGTGAAGTAAACATCAAGATTTGGGACAGAAATTAAACACGGGCAATCTAGCGCCCTCTTTATTTTTCTCACCACTCCTCACTAAAGGAAAAATCCAACTACAGCCTTGCTCACTTCACCAGAAGCCACACTGAAACAGTGGCATTGTGAGAATTCTAGTATACTTGCCAACCAAAGCAAAGACAGTGTCCTGACAGGTGGACTTTTTAGGAATCCTAGAAATGCTTGGGCAGGAGGCTTTGGGGAGAGCAGTTATCCTGTGTTATTCAGGTGGGGGACATCAGAGAGTTATTTCTATCACACATTTGCACCCACATGCTATTGAGATTTAACCACCTCCCATACTACCAACTTTCCTGGTGATCTCTAGGTGTCTTGATAACAAGCTTGAATTGATTAGTGATTCTCATTGCAACCAAATTCAGACAATTCTATCATTTTGAAGAGTCCAGTTTCAATTCCATGAGAAATTGTGACATCAAACTAGAGTAATCTAAATAATTATTGGACAAAAGGAGATAGGTGTGAATAAAGATTCAGTGTGGGCCATGTATAATAATTAAAAAAAAAGACAATAGGCTTTGGAGACAAACAAAGCTGAATTCAAGCCCTATCTCAGCTACTTTATATCTGTATTTCCTTAAACAGGTTGACGCTTGCAAACTAATTAGCATATAAAGTAGATCCTCAATTTAATGTGTACATATTGGTGAAAAATATAGAACAAATTGGTGAAAAAGCCCGCCTAAAGTCTATTTCTTGGAAAAGAAGTGCCTGGGGGAAAACTCAGCTAAAGGGAAAAGCAGCCAGAAACAAACACTGAAATCTTTTTGAGATTCATTTTCCTCCTTTTAAAAATAGTTAAAGCACTACTTCATTTGAAGAATGATTGTAAAAGTTTGAGATAATATTTGTGATGGCAGCATGATGCCTGGCACATGGTAGGTCCTTAATAAGTAGTATAAATAAATCACTTATTATTATTTAATAAGCCCACTCCACTGAACAATTATAAATACCGATCACTTCTCATCTTGTAGCCAACATTTGAGAAAACAGATTGTGACAGAGACTTGATAATTGCCTATCAAATACACCTCTTTCTTCGTTAATAACATATTTTTGGTGTTTATCTGGGCACTTTGACACCCTTGTGGCTGGGTATGGTCATGTGACTAAGTTCTAGCTTATGAAATTATGGGATTTCCAAAAAGTTTCTTAAAAGGAGTTGATTTAGCTGAGAAAATGTTCCCGTGGCCAGGTTCTTTTACCTGTAATCCCAGTACTTTGGGAGGCCTAGGTGAGAGGATCACTTGAGCTCAGGTGTTTGAGACCAGCCTGGGCAACATAGCAAAACCCCATCTCTAAGAAGAAGAGAAAGTAAGCGCTCCTTTACCCTTCCTGATATCTGGAATTTTGGCTTGGCACTGATGCCCCAGTGTCTATCTTGAAACATGATGTGATTTTGAGAATGAAACTAGTGGTGAGGACAGTGGAGGACAGTGAAGCAGAAAAGAACCACCTAAATCTCTTGATGGTGGCTCAGGGGAGCTTTCATTCTAAGTGGAAACTTGGGTCATATAAAAGAAAATCCCTAGTAGATTAAGCCACTGTGTTTACTGCCTAACCCAATTTCTAACTCATGCAGAACTCACTTTGGAGAGTGCCTATATCTAAATGGTGAGTAAGGAAAAGAACTCAGAAAAGGAAACAAATAGCTGTTGGTAAGAATGGGAGGGAGAGATTCAAGAAAATACAGCATTACAAAATTAAAGGAAGAGGAAGTTTGAATGAAGATGTGAAGGCACTGGTATCAGACTCAGGATGAGGTCTCAAAAGATGTCATTGTATTTCTCACTAGAAGCAAAATTCTACTGCAGCTTGAGAAACAGCAGAATTGCAAGTTGATAAAACACAGGAAATAAACATTCTCTCTTGATATCTTGGAGAGAATGAAAGAAAAGTAGTAAAGGAACAAACTTTGCTAAGAGTAAAGAGTATATTGCAGCCAAAAGAAAAAGCTCAAGAAATGAAAGAGGTGGAGAGAGGAATAAAACTTAGAAAGGGATATATGCAAAAGATTCTGGAAGAACAAAACCGTAGGCACAGATGCACAGCTATTCGACAAGCCTTAGAATTATCATTTTAATAAAGGAATCTTCTCCTTTGAATGAACTGTTTTTTTTTTTTTAATAATTATGTTTCACTGACAAAATTTTTTCAGATGTAAGTGCTGACAACAGTAATTTTATTTCTACCTGGTAAATTAAGTACCATCTTCAAATACTTGCTTTACATTTTAAATAAGCATAACAACACTCAATATTTAATATTGAACAGGGAAAGATTTTACAACAAAAATCTTCATATGGAAACGCAGTTGTTGGGGGAACTACATAATTAGCTTAAATGGGTCTTCTAATTTTTTACAATTGTAATTGACAAAGAATAGACTGAGAGTAAACTAATGTAGCAGAAGCATGTTCAGGAAATCAAATGCTCTTCAGAGCTTATCGTGTACCTCTAAATTTCAGTCCCCATTTTGTGCCACAACTGAAGTTTTTAATAATATATTTTTGTTTCATCTAATTGCATTTTGTTTTACAAAAATTATAAAGGTGATAACGCTAAACTTAGGCATTCCCAAAAATGCAGACTCTACAAACTCCTCAGTCCTATTTCATTCCAGGAATTTATTGTCTCTATTTTGCTTCCTATAAAATCAATAAGACAAATTATATGAATGTATTAATTTATTGCATTTACACCCAAAATATGCTTATCTATTATGTATACATAAAAAATAAATTTTTAAAGCCATAAGAAATATGTACTTCACTTTAGAAAACACTTTGATTACTAATCCTAAACAGGAGGACAGCTCCCATTTCCTGTCTTCTAATTCAACACTGACCTCAAAGTGGCCTATTAATAATTTTATTCCAAGGGGAAAAAATAGAGAATAAAAAACGACAGACATAAAAAAAGGTGTTTTGTTTTTGTTTTTTTGCCACATATAAACAGTTGTTTCCAAAGCAAAACATTTCATGGGGGTTAGAGAGAGAGAATATGTGATACCTCAGTGTTTCACCGTGGGTTTAGGAGTCAGAAAGATCTACGTTCAAATTCTGACTCTACAGATCACTGCGTGACCTTCGACTAGTAATAAAACCTATCTAAATTGCTTTTTCCTCCATTTATTTTTTTTTTTAAAAACTATCCCCTACTTTTTGAAGTTACTGTGAAGATTATATCAGTTCATGTGTTAGCCACATCTTATGATAAATGAATGAAATTATTTATAATTATAATTAAATAATAAATGAAAACTATTTTATTATATTTCTTCTCTCTCAGAAATACATTTTGGCAGATATTTGAGAATTTTTTTAAATAGATACTCCTTTTTCTCCTGTTTAGATTCTTAAAATTCTCCAAGGGCGTAGCAACAGAGAACAGGACATTTTGCAATTCAAAAACTGCTATGCTTCCTCCTTTTTTTTTTTTTTTTTTTGGAATTATGTTTATGTTTCTGAAAAAGTTGAGTGAGACAGGAAACAGAACAATACATATATTCAAGAACTTCTTGGCACTGGACCACTCCTAACCTGCTTAATTTTTTTTTAGGTTAGTTGTTTTTAAGAGCTGCTCAAAAACTAATCACCTATTTATTTCTTTAGGAAAGAAAATGTGAACGTTTTGTGGTAGATAACCAAGTGGTTGATTAAAATAGAATTATTTCTCTTCACTGTAGTCAAAATGTGGAAATAACCCAAAGTGTCCAGAAACAGATGAATGGATAAACAAAATGTGGTGCACACATGCAGTGGAATGTTATTTAGTCATGAAATGCAGTGAAGCTCTGATCCATGTTACAATATGGATGGCCCTTGAAAACATTGTGCTAAGTGACATAAGCAAGACATAGAAAGACAAATATAATCACTGTCACTTAACAATGGGGATACATTCTGACAAATGTGTCCTTAGGCGATTTCATTATTGTTCAAACATCATAAGAGTGTACTTACACAAACCTAGATGGTATAACCTACTACATGCCTAGGCGATATGGTATAGCCTATTACTCCTAGGCTACAAACCTGTACAGCAGGTGACTGTAGTGAATACCGTAGGCAGTTGTAACAGAATCGTATTTGTGTATTTAAATATATCTAAACAGAAACGGTACAATAAAATATGGTATTATAATCTTATGGGACTATCATGATATATGCAGTCAGTCATTGCCTGAAATGTTATTTTGTGGTTCATGACTGCATTGTATTATTTCATTCATATGAAATAACTGGAATAGACAAATTCATGGAGACAGAAAGTAGATTAGAGGTTACCATACTTAGTGGGTACACAGTTTGGGGTGATGAAAAAGTTTTAGGGTGATAGTTGCACAACTTTGTAAATGCACTAAATGTTTCTAAATTGTACACTTTAACATGGTTAAAATGGCCAATTTTATGTTACATATATTTTAACCCAATGAAAATTTTTAATAGAATTATTTCATAATGAATAGGAATTAAAAATTTTAATTTAAGACTTGCAGATCACCAAATTTGGGATCACCTTCTTAATACATAAACGAGAAGATATTAAATTCACACTCAAGCTCTATTGCCAGTTCTTCCTGTATTACTTTGAGGCTTCACACAATCACAGTCAAAATCATAATTGAATTTTTCTTCAAACCTGAAAAGTAGTGTCTTAATCCAATTTTGAGCTCTGAAAAACTAGATAAATAAAAGCATTTGTTTATAGTGTTGGAGAAATTGACTAGGGAAAGAATTGGTTCAACTAGAATTCATACAAATTACTAAAATAAATTTTAGATGGATTAAACAGTTAAATATAATAACAAAGTTATGAAAAATCTTGCAAACATAGGACTGAATTTTCTTGGGGGGTAGGAAAGGAATGTATAAATTTCAAAAGAGCAGAAGGAGAAGAGGGGTGGAGCAACATGGCCAAAAAGAAGGCTCTACCAGCCACCCCCACCCCCTGTAGGAGCACCAAATGTAACAATTGTCTACACAAAAAGAGTACCTCCGTAAGAACCAAAAATCAGGTGAACACTCGAAGTACCTGCTTTTAACCTCGTATTGCTGCAAGAGGCACTAAAGATGATAGGAAAGATAGTTTCGAATTTCCAGCAGCATGCCTCCCCCATCCCCAACAACCACGTGGTGCGGAGAGAGAATCCATGGCTTGGGAGAGCCAGAGCACAGAGATTGTGAGACTTTTCACTTCACTCAGTGACGCCCAGTCACAGCAGAAAGCAAAACTGGGCTGGGCTTAGCTGACACAAGCCCATGGAGGGAGTATTTAGACAAGCCTTAGCCAGGAATCGCCCTTCCCAACAGCCCATTTCAGTGGTCAGTACTTGAGTTCTGGCAAGCCATGCCACGTGGGCTAACATGCTCTGGGCCTTTACTAAACATGAAAGGCAGTTCAGGCCACAAGGAATGCAACTCTTAGGCAAGTCCTAGTGCTGAGCTGGGCTCAGAGGCAGTGGCCTTCAGAGTCATGCAACCTACTGAGACACAAGCCAGGGCAGGTAAGGGAGTGCTTGCACCACCCCTCCCCCAGCCCCAGGCAGCACAGGTCGCAGGTCCAAAAGAGACCCCTTCCCTATGCTTGAGGAGAGAAGGGGGAAGAGAGAGGAACGGTAGAGAACTTTGCCTTGAATCTTGGATACCAGCTTAGTCACAGTATGGTAGGGCGCCAGTCAGAGTCACAAGGCCCCCATTCCAGGCCCTAGCTCCCAGAAGACATTTCTAAGCATACTCTAGGCCCAGAAGGAACCTACTGCCTTGAAAGGAAGCAGGCAGTTCAGGCAGGACGTATCACCTATTGACTAATGAGCCCTTGGGCCCTAAATAACCAGCAGTGACACATGGACATTACACCACGGGCCTTGGGTGACACTCTGAGACATGCTAGCTTTAGGTGACACCCAACATATTTCCAGCTGTGGTGGCTATGGTGAGAGACTTCTCCTGCTTGAGAAAAGAAGAGGGAAAAGTAAAGAAGACATTGTCTTGTACCTCAGATACCAGCTCAACCACAGGGGGATAGAACACCAAGCAGGCTCTTGGGGTTCCAGATTCTAGGCCTTAGCTCTTGGACAGCATTTCTGGACCTACCCTGGGCCAGACAGGAGCCCACTGCCCTGAAGGGTGAATCCCACAGCTGGCAGCATTCACTACAAGCTGACTGAAGAGACCTTGGGCCTTATGTGAATATTGGCGGTAGCCTGGCAGTACTCCTCATGGTTCTGTAGTGGTGGTGGCAATGGGGTGAGGCTCCTGTGCCTAGAGGAAGCAAAGTAGGAAGGACTGTCTCACGGTTTGAGTGCCAGCAACAGGACGACAAAACACCACATAGGTTTCTAAGGTGTTTGAACAGTCCCCAGCGCCTGGATGGCATCTCTGGACCTGTCTGGAGTCTGGGGAAACTCACTGCCCTGAAGGGAAGGACACGAGCCTGGCTGGCTTTGCCATCTGCTGATTGTAAAGCCCTAGAGCCTTGAACAAACATGGACATTAGCCTGATAGTGGCTACAGAGGGCCTTAGGCAAGATCCAGTGCTGTGCTGACTTCAGGTCTGACCAAGCATAGTCCCAATGGTGGTGGTCTCAAGGGTGCTTCTGTCACCTCATTCCCAGCTCCAGGTGGCTCAGCACAGAGAGAGAGAGAGAGACCCTGTTTGGGAGAAAGTAAGGGAAGAGAACAAGGGTCTCTGCCTGGTAATCTACAGAACTGTTTTGAATCTCATCTAAGACCACGAAGGTGGTACCTCTATGAGTCTGAAATAACTACAGTGTTACTGGGCTTGGGGTGACCCTTAATGCAGATATAGCTTAGATCACAACACCCAAGTCCTTTTGAATACTTGGAAAGCCTTCCCAAGAGAGATGGGAACAAACAAGCCCAGCCTGTGAAGACTGCAATAAGAACTTAACTCTTCAATGCACAGACACAGACAAACATCCACAAGCATCAAAAAAATCCAGGAAACTCGATCTTACCAAATGAACTAAATAAGGCACCAGGGACCAATCCTGGAAAAACAGAAATATGTGACTTTTCAGACAGAGAATTCAAAATAGCTGAGGAAATGAAAAAAAAAAAAAATTCAAGGTAACACTGAGAAGGAATTAAGAATTCTATCAGATAAATTTTAAAAATAATTAAAAAGACTCAAAGGAAATTCTGGAGTTGAAAAATGCAACTGACATACTGAAGAATGTATCAGACAATCTTAACAACAGAATTGATCAAACAGAAGAAAAATTATTGAGCTTGAAAACAGGCTATTTAAAAATACATAAAGGAGACAAAAAATACAAGAATTTTTTTAAAATGAGGAGTGCCTACAGGTTCTAGAAAATAGCCTCAAAGGGGCAAATGTAAGAGTTATTGGCCTTAAAGAGAGGATAGAGATAGAGATAGGGATAGAAAATTTATTCAAAGGGATAATAAAAGAGGAGTTCCCAAACCTAGAGAAAGAAATTAATATCCAAGCACAAAAAGGTTATAGAACACCAAGCAGATTTAACCTGAGAAGTCTACCTCAAGATATTTAAAAATCAAACTCCGAAAGGTCAAGGATAAAGAAAGGATTTTAAATACAGTAAGAGAAAAGAAACAACGTACAATGGAGCTCCAATATTCTGGCAGCAGACTTTTCAGTGGAAACCTTATAGGCCAGGAGAGAGTGATACGACATATTTAAAGTGTTGATGGAAAAAAAGTTCTTTACCCTAGAATAGCATATCCAGTTTATACAAAAATGTTGTATATATGGATATACAAAATAGTATATCCATATCAACTATGAAAGAAAAATAACTACTTTTCTAGGCAGGCAAAAGCTGAGGGATTTCATCAACACTAGACCTTTTCTAGAAGAAATGCTAAAGGGAGTTCTTCAATCTGAAAGAAAGAGATGTTAATAAGCAATAAGAAATCATCTGAAGGTGTAAAACTCACTGGTAATAGGAAGTACACAGACAAGCACAGAATATTATAACACTGTAACTATGGTATATAAACCACTCAAGTGAAAAGACTATAAGATGAACCTATCAAAAGTAATAACTACAACTTGCCAAGACCCAGACAGTACAATAAGATATAAATAAAAATGACCAAAAGTCAAAAAGTGGGAGGACAAAGTTAAGATGTAGAATTTTTATGAGTTTTCTTTCTGCTTGTTTGTTTATGCAAACAGTGTTAAGTTATCAGATAAAAAAATGAGTTATAAGATGGTATTTGCAAGCCTCACGATAACCTCAAATTTAAAAACATAAAACAGATACACAAAAATAAAAAGCAAGAAATTAAAGCATACCATCAGAAAAAAACACCTTCATAAAAAGAAGGTAGGAAGAAAAAACATAATAAAGAGAAGACCACAGAGGAGCCAGGAAACAAACAACAAAATGGCAGGAGTAAGTCCTTACTTATTAATAATAACATTGAATGTAAATGGACTAAACCCGCCAATCAAAAGACAGAGTTGCTGAATGGATAAAAAATAAGACCAAATGAATCTGTTGCCTACAAGACACACACTTCACCAACAAAGACACACAGACTGAAAATAAAGGGGAAAAAATAATATTTAATGCTAATGGAAACCAAAAAAGAGCAGGAGTGGCTATACTTATATCAGACAAAATAGATTTCAAGACAAAAATGAGAAGCAACAAAGAAAGTCACTATATAATAATAAAGAGGTTAGTTCAGCAAGAATATATAACAACTATAAATATATATACACCTAACACTGGAGCACCCAGACATATAAAGCAAATGTTATTAGGGCAAAAGAAAGAGATAGACTCCAAAACAATAATAGCTGGAGACTTCAACACCCTACTTTCAGCATTGCAGAGATCATCTAGACAGAAAATAAAGAAACATTGGATTTAACGTGCACTGCAGTCCAAATGGATCTAATAGAGATTTACAGAACATTTCATCTAACAGCTGCAGAATACACATTATTCGCCTTAGTACGTGGATCATTCTCAAGCACAGACCATATGTTAAGCCACAAAACAAGTACTAGAACTTTCAAAAAAATGAAATTATATCAAGCATCTTCTCTGACCACAATGGAATAAAACTAGAAATTAATAAAAGAGGAATTTTGGAAACTATACAAACACAGAGAAATTGAATAATATGCTCTTGAACAGCCAGTGGGTCAAAGAAGGCATTAAAAAGGAAATTGAAAAATGTATTGAAACAAATGATAATAGAAACACAAAAAACCAAAGACCTATACAATACAGTGAAAGCAATATCAACAGGGAAGTCTATAGCTATACATGCCTAAATCCAAAAGGAAAAAAGCACTCAAATAAGCAGCCTAACAATGCATTTTACAGAGCTGGAAAAGCAAGAGCAAACCAAACCTCCCAGTAAGAGAAGAAATAAAATAATAAAAATCAGAGCAGAAATAAATGAAATGGAAATTAAAACAAAACAAAACAAAACAAGATCAATGAAACAAAAAGTTGTTTTGTCGAGTACATAAACAAATCGACAAACCATTAGTGAGACCAACTAGTAAAAAAGGAGAGAAGACTCAAATACATAGAATCAGAGATGAAAAAGGACATTACAATTGATACCACAGACACTCAAAGGATCATTAGTGGCTACTATAAGAAACTAGAAGCCAAAAATTTGGAAAATCTAGATGAAATGGTTAAATTGCCAGACACATACAATCTGCCGAGATTGAACCATAAAGAAATCCAAAAGCTGAAGAGACCAATACCAAGTAATGAGATCAAAGCTGTAATAAAAAGTCTCCCTTCTTCCTTTTGTAGAGAGCCGAAAATGACAACAAAAAGCCTCCCAGCAAAGAAAGAATGAATAAGATTTAATATTTGCTAGCAAAATAGGGTGACTGTAGTCAAAAATAATTTAATTGTACATTTTAAAATAACTAAAAAGAGTATAACTGAATTGTTTGTGACACAAAGGATAAATCTTTGATGTGATGCATACTGCATTTCCCCTGATGTAATTATAATGCATTGCACACCTGTATCCAAATATCTCATGCATATAAATATATACACCCATAAATATATACTTTTACTATGTACCCACAAAAATTAAGAACAAATAAAAGAGAAAATGAAACCACACAAGAAAACAAGGTTAACGTTCACCCCTCTATCTCCATGCGCACACAACATGGACATTTATTACTTATTTTAAGACTTCAAAAAGCACTGGAAGCAAAATTAACTAGGGAAAATATTTATAAGAAACATTTCAAACAATGTTCTGGTATTCTTAAATATGAAGAGCTTTTGAGGATCAATAAGAGGAATGTAAAATTCTAATAAGGAAATGGACAAAGGATGGGAACACAGAATTCATGAAGGAATATAATGGGTACATAGAAGCAAAACTATCCAATCTCATTAATAATAAAAGAAATTTTAAAATAGTTATCACTGATTAAAATACTAATAGACTTTAAAACTAGACAAACTGATTATAAATAGGGCCGGGCACAGTGGCTCATGCCTATAATCCCAGCACTTTGGGAGGCCGAGGCAAGCAGATTACTTGAGGTCAGGAGTTCGAGACTAGCCTGGCCAACATGGTGAAACCCTGCCTCTACTAAAAATACAAAAAAAATTAGCTGGGCATGGCGGCACATGCCTGTAATCCCAGCTACTCAGGAGGCTGAGGCTGGAGAATTTCTTGAATCTGGGAGGCGGAGGTTGCAGTGAGCCGAGATCATGCCACTGCACTCCAGCCTGGGCGATAGAGCAAGATTCAGTCTCAAAAAAGAAAAAGAAAAAGAAAATAAAAATAAACATGTAATAATTAGCAAAATTCTGAAAAAGAAGAGTGATGGCATATGGCATGGGTGTGGGGGAAGTCCTCCAATAATTAGGTTCTAGGCAATAAACAGTCAAACATTTACACATAAAGTCCAGAAATAGACCTAATACGATGGGGGAATTTAGATATGGTAATGACAACCACTTCATATAAGTGGGATGTCTTAGTCCATTTGTAGCTCCTGTTTATAATAAGATACTTGAAATTGGGTACTTTACAACAAACAAAAATATATTGACTCTCAATTCTGGAGGCTGGAGAAGTCTGAGATTAAGGTGCCTACAGGTTCAGTTTCTGGTAACACCATTTTCTTCTTCCAAGATGGCACCTTACTTGCTTCATCCTCCAGAAGGGAAAAAGGCTGTATTCTCACATTGCAGAAGGTAAAAGAGCCAAGAGAGACAACCCACTTTTAAAAGCTCTTTTGTTAAGACATTAAACCCACCCATGAGAGTGGAGCCCTGATGGCCTAATCATATCTTAAGACCCCACCTCCCAATCCCGTTACATTGACAAGTACATTTTAACATGAGTTTTGGAGTGGACAAACATTCCCCAAAAGTAGCATGGGGAAGAGATGGATTAATAATACATTTTATCAGCAATTGGGTAGTTATCTGGAAAAAAATCTTAAATGGCTCCTGACTTCACAATTTACACCAAAATAAAGTCTAAATGGATTAAGCATCTAAATGGGAAATATTAAAAATAAAATTGCTAGAAGAAAACAATAGCAACTGGTTTTTTGTTTTGTTTTGTTTTGTTTTGTTTGTTTTCCAGAATCCAGGTGGTGTGGCAGATTGAATTTTTTATTTATTTGTCTTTTATTTTTTATTTTTTGAGACGGAGTTTCACTCTTGTTGCCCAGACTGGAGTGCAATGGCGTGATCTTGGCTCACCACACCCTCCGCCTTCTAGGTTCAAGCAATTCTCCTGCGTCAGCCTCCCCAGTAGCTGGAACTAAAGGCATGCGCCACCACGCCCGGCTAATTTTGTATTTCTAGTAGAAATGGGGGTTTCTCCATGTTGGTCAGGCTGGTCTCAAACTCCCAAGCTCAAGTGGCCCACCCGCCTCAGCCTCCCAAAGCGCTGGGATTACAGATGTGAGCCACCACGCCCAGCCAGCAGATTGAATTTTTAAAAGATGATCAAAACAATAGCTACTGTCCCCCACACTCTTCTCTTATAATCTGACTGAAATTCCTCTCACTGAGTAGTAGGCTTTGTGCCCCCTCACCTTGAAAATAGACGATTGTGACTGTTTTGACCAATAGAGTACATCAGAAGTGGCTTCTCAGGCTAGATCATAAAATACCCTGTTTTTCCACCTGGCTGTCTTGGGATGCTCACTCTTGGAACCCAGACACCATGCTGTGAGGAAGCCCAAGGAGCCCACATGGAGAGGAACCAAAGTGCTCAGCCCACAGCCCTTTCTAGCACCCAGACAATAACCAGCCCCAACCTGATAGCCATGTGAGTAAGCCACCTTGAAAGTGAAGCTTTCAGCCCCCGTTTAAGTCACCTCAGTGATGCTAAGTGAAGCAGAGAAGAGCCATCCCTGTTGAATCTGGCCAAATGATTGTTTTTGTTAGCCACTGAGATTTAGGGTGGTTTGTTGAAAAGCAACAGATAACTAGAACGAATGAATTTTTACCTTCACTGCTAGAAACTGGGTCACTTGCTTGTTTCTTAGGCAAAGAAATATTAATGTATTTAAGGAAACTTATTATTATTTGTTTTTAGAAAACAAAGTATATTGTACACTAATATCGAAGCAAAGCAAAGCAGTAAGACACATAAAATGATAATCTGCAAATTTCCTGAAAAATGTTCTTTATCAGATCCATAAAAACTGCATTCAAACAATAACAACTCAAGACCTCTGGGTTATATTAAGCGCAAAAAGCACCATGTGAAAAAAAATAGAGTACATGAAAATATATTTGATAAAGGAACAGTAGAAAGACACAAACTAAGAAAATGATTCTTTACTGGGAACTGGTAGGAAATGAGCTGACAGGAACAGGATTGAGTGGAATACTTCACAATATACACTTTTTAATATTGTTTTGATTTTTGAACCGTGCAAATGTATTATCTAGTCTAAGAAATAAATTGTAAAAGCAACACAAATAAATACATTTTAAAATGGTATATCAATAGAGCTTTGTGTTTCAAAAGTCAATATTAAAATAAATATAACAATGACTCTGTTCAATTTGGCTTTTCATTTACTGAGAATATAAACTACATATAACTGTAATTGTTGCGTAAGTAGTTATACCCTTGGCATCTTTGCTATTATCATTTACAGAGGGGAAATTACCAAAATAATAAAAACTAAACAATTTCTTATTTTAAGCATAAAACATAAGAATTTCATAAATCAAGCCACAAAAGCAGTTTTGTCTGTGTTCAATGCTGCCACACATGATTAAAATAAACATAATAGTTAAGAATTTGATCTCTGGGACATTTAAAATCCCATTTTAGCTATTTTGAAATACATAATACATTATTATTAACTGTGATCACTATGATGTGCAATAGTACACCAGAATGTATTCCTTCAGTCTAACTAAAACTTTGTACCCTATGACCAATGCCTCCCCTTTCCCTGTCTACCCCACCAGCCTCTGATAACCATCATTCTACTCTCTACTTCTATGAGTTCAACTTTTTTAGATGAGATGGGATAACATTTTAAAATATTAATGACAACGTAAAACTAAAATCTAAGTGATTGTGTTAAAGCACTGCACTAGGGGTGGTCTTTATGGTTTGACTGTGTCCCCACCCAAATCTCATCTTGAATTGTAGTTCCTATAATCCCCATGTGTCATGGGAGGGACCTGGTGGGAGGTAACTGAATCATGGGGGTGGTTATCCCCATGCTGCTGTTCACGTGATAGTGAGTTCTCACATGATCTGATGGTTTTATAAGCTTCTCCCTTTGCTCAGCTTCTCCCTTTGCTCAACTCTTATTCTTCTCTCTCCTGCTGCCTTGTGAAGAAGGACGTATTTTCTTCCCCTTCTGCCATGATTGTAAGTTTCCTGAGGCCTCCCTAGCTATGCTAAACTGTGAATCAATTAAACCGCTTTCCTTTATAAATTACCCAGTCTCAGGTCTCAGGTGTCTCTTCATAGCAGCATGAGAATGGACTAATAGAGTTTGCTAAAGGTATTTTTTTGGTGGGGTGCAGGGGAGACAGATACAATACTATTGTAGTGGCTTTGTATTGTGTCTACTTAGCTGAGGTGTAACTATAGTTCCCAGAATTCCTTTCCCTGTCTAGTTTCCATTTAGAGTTGGTGTTGTACACCAATGCCAACAAAGGTCAGAATTTGGCCTATGTTCCTGGTTCCTGGGAGAGAACCTCTATATTCTTGGAATTTCCCAAGTGATAGGAGTATCTTTATTATTCCTGGTGAGCCCTGATCATTTATGCTACAAAGGTGACCTCTATAGGGTCCCTAGATATTTCAAGATGAGGCCTAGCCATGCTAGAAAAGTCAACCACATGATTATAGGGTTGGGGCTTTATGCCATGTGGTATCAGTCTGATATTGATTGGGATAGGAGGGGACCAGAGACTGAGTTCAATCACGTGGCTAAGGATTCAATAATGCCTATGTAATGAAACTCCAGTAAAAACTCTGGCTATTAAAGCTTGGATAAAGTTCCAGGCTGATAATACACGGTGACAGGAAGTGAACACAGAAATTTCACCTTCAGGACCCGCCTGGGTCTCACTCTATGCATCTCCCCTTTAGGCTGGTTTTGATGTGTTTTCTTTTGCTATAATAAATCTGTAATCTTAAGTATAGCTTTTGCCAAAGTTCTGTGAGTCTTTCTAGCAAGTTATCAAATCCAAGAAAGTAGTGGAAACCCTTGAATTTGTAGCCAGCTTGGCCAGAAGTGTGGGTGGCCTGGGAATCCCTTAGCATGTGGCTGATGTCTGAATTAAGGGCAGTCTCATAGAGGACTGAGCCCTTAGCCTGTGAAATTTGGCCTAACTCCAAGCAGTTAGTATCAGAATTGCAATGCAGTTGACCACAAGAGAAATTATCTTGAGATTCGGAAGTCATAGGGAAGTAGCAGCCATAATTTTTACCCTCTGGAAGATTGATGCAGGGTGCCAGGCACTATGGTACCTCATGCACATTGTTGCTGATTCCCTGGCTCACCTTGTTGGCTCACCTTGATGGCATGTGGCAGCACCCAACCCGCAGCTCCTCCAGCTGCTGCCACATCTCCTCAAACTTCTCTGTGTTCTGGGCCAAAGATATGTGCAGCCCTATGGCTAGAGGTGCCAGCTACTCCTGCAGGCCTCAGGCCATCCAAGTCACATAAGGTGGAGTAAAGCGAAACAGATGCAAGCTCCATTTTTTTCTAGAAGTTTTTGGTTGGTTCCTGCTTTTGTTCTTGTTCACCTTTCCTTCCCAACTGCTGGTCTGGCTGACCCATGGTGACTTCAGGCCCAGCACCACATACAGGCCAGCAGATTGCCCCACCAGCAATCCCACTTGCATAATGTTGAATCCCTAGAATCAGACTCTTATTCTAGATCACTCTTAGTTCTGCTTCTCTGACGTTTACCTTGACTGATACAACTGTTTCAGTCTCTCCATTGATAGAAAATGATAAGTTTGTGATTGCTGAGAATTTAAGGGGAAACACCATGGGAATAAAAATAGTGTGACACTAGAGTTCTCAACCCTAACAGAATATTCTTTAAAAAAATATTGATACCACTCTCTTCCTCTGAGATTTTGGGGGTAAAGTTTAGGCACTATTTTTTTTTTTTTTTTTTTGAAAGGTGGTTACAGTTTGCAATCGGAATTATGAAATGCTGCAGTAGATGAAAGAAAAAGAACAAAGAAAGGTGATCAATATCATAAATATACACATATAAGAAAGCATAGCAGGAATACATCAGAACATAAGAGACTCTCCTGAATTCAAATGGCAGAGAAGTACTAAAAATTAACCGATAGACAAAGACATATTAGGGAAATATTAAGTAAAATAAAGATATGATGATAGTAATATAAAACAAAATAGAACTAAAAGTTAAAAGAATGAAAATGGGCCAAGGATATTTACACTGCTAAAGTTTATAGTACATGATGAAGAAATGTTATTATTCTTTTTGCATCTAGCATAGCTTGGAGTTACACAAGGCAAAAACTGACGGAAATACTCAGAGAAAAATGAGAAAGTAAAATCATCTCTCTCAGAATTAAGAGATCAAGAAGAGGACAAATACAAATAATGTGAAAAATATAATTAACAAGCTTTATCTATCATATTAGAAGCTCTTTTAATGCCACATACCTGATTCATTGGATTAACTGATGTTCCTTATTCTTTCTATAACAAATGCCAATGCCCTTGATATATGAAGGCTAGAGGAGTAAGCCACTTTCTTATATTCATCCAGTTTTTCTCTTGCCAGTCAGGTTATTCCAGATCTTCTAACGTCAGATCTTATTAATGTAAGTTATTTTTAAATACTATGTAAACTAATAAAATATGAAGGTAAAAAATAGTAGTTCTTTCTAGAAAACTAGTTGAATACTTTGTAAAGATTCAATAAAGATAGATTGTTTTGAAATTTATTGTCAGATAAGTATGCATAAGACAACTATAAAATGATTTGAGTGAGAATCTTGGAAAACTTGAATACTCCACCAGTTTCTCTACATTTGCCTTGCACCATAAAGAAACCCAA
Source organism: Rhinopithecus roxellana (assembly GCF_007565055.1). Classification (NCBI taxonomy): domain Eukaryota; kingdom Metazoa; phylum Chordata; class Mammalia; order Primates; family Cercopithecidae; genus Rhinopithecus; species Rhinopithecus roxellana. The sequence goes on from NC_044563.1 coordinate 76,595,293, forward strand.
GTTAGAACTCATAGGCAATACAGTCTGGTGGTGATCTATACAAGAAAGCAGATTGAACTCCAATCAGTGTACTCAAGATTTTTTTTTAAAAGACTAAAAAATAGTCCTGGCCCTGCATCAAAAGACTGACAACTGAATGTATATTTTTGTGTATTACATTAAAATAAAATGCATAGAAATTTTTTATTTTTTAAATGACCCCTCAGTCTGACTTTTGGGTTTACAGATCTTATCAGGTAAGAGAGTATTTTGTAAAGATAAAATTTTGACACAGAGAAAACAAATAGTTTTCAAACATCCATGAAACCATTATAGAAGCTGGGAAAAGAAATCATGAACCAAATACCATGCAAGTAAAGTGATGCCATGCCAGAACCACACAACACATGACAGACTCAGCCAGGGAGGTTGGACGTGGGCCTAGACTCTCTTGGCATCTTCTGGAGAGGTGTGCTTGAGCAGCGGTTCAGCATAGCTAACTCATTGCCAGGCAATGTAGAAAAATCCTGTTATCAACCAGTTAGCAATCTGGTTTGTCTCTTTATGAGTTTTTATCACATAGATGACATTCTCTGTCTACAAAGCTATGAAATTAGAAATCACAACAGAAGAATAAAGAAAAGTCATTTAGAAATAAAGACTCTTCTGAATATCTAAAGTTAAAAGAGAAAAATCAAAACTAAAATCACAGACTATTAAAAATGAAGAAGAGTGAGTGCATTACAAATCAAAATCCATGGATTAACTTCAACTTCTGGCCAAGTTGGAGTAACAGGGATTAGATTTACCCCCCTGCCTAAAACATGCAATACAAAGGCAAAATACGTAAAACAAGACCACAGACATCAGGAACAAAGGACAGTGATCCCAGAGGAACAGAAAACAAATGAAGTGAGTCACATGATTGCTTTGCATGCTACCTTGAGGGAATGTTTAGGCTGCAGTGTGTGGGGTTGGGAGACAGGGCAGGCAGAGCCTGGCAAACTCACTGAGTTCAGGAGACACGACTGAGAGTCCAGCGAAACAAAGGCAGCTGGAATGGCCGGTACACAGCACTGAAAAGTGATAAGTCGCACAGGAAGAGAACTCCCGGAGACCTGCAGGTTTTCTCCCATATTCATGAGAGAGCTGATCAGTATACAGGTTTAAAGAAACTACCTAAAGATGGAGAGAGGATTTCCCAAAAGAATTAGAGGGAATACTTCTCAGCACTCACATGTGACCAGAATCAGTGTCTGTTCCCACTAGCCAGAATGGGACATTTCATAACTCATGAGGCATCTACCTATCAGAGTATTCAAGAAACTTGCCTCACTAACGGGGTGAATTAACCCAAGACTAAATGCTTGTCAAATGCAACCTAACAAACCTTAAAAGCAAGTCCTGAAGGGACACAATTGTTTATAAGTAACTTAATTATGTCCCAGAACAAAACTCCTGATTATTTATAGAAATACAAGTACTATAATTTTACTTTATTGGTGAAATTCAGCATGCTCAGCATACAATTAAAAGTATAAAGCACACAAAGAGCACGAAAATACATCTAGTAATGAGAAGAGTGGGACACCAACCCAGAACCAACAAAGATACTAGAATTAGCAGATGAGGACATTAAAAATTACTATAAAGTATATTTTAAATGTTCAAAATGTAGGTAGAGACAACAAAGACATAAAAAAAGATCCATGATCAGGCAAATAACTTGAAATTTAAAAAAACAAAAAAAGACAAAAGACATTAAAAAGATCCCCCCAAAAAGTTATGAGGAATACTACAATGTCTGAAATGAAGATTATATTGAAAATTGCTGATTAGACATTGCAAAAGAAAAGATTAGTAAAGTTGAAGTCATAGCATTAGAAACTACTCACAATGAACAAAAAGAGAAAAAGTAATTTTAGAAACTTTGTACTAGGCTGTTGGGCAAGATGGCTTATGCCCACAATCCCAGCTCTCTGGGAGGCTGAGGCAAGAGAATCACTTGAGGCCAGGAGTTAGTGACCAGCCAGGCAACAAATTTTTTTAGAAAAAACTAGCCAGGAATGATGATGCGTGCCTGTAGTCCTAACCACTGGGGAGGCTGAGGCAGCAGGATCACATAAGCCCAGGTGTTTGAGGCTGCAGTGAGCTATGATTGTGCCACTGCACTTCAGCCTGGCAACAGAGGGACATCCTGTCTTTAAGAAAAAGATACATAGGCCAGTTGTGGTGACTCACACTTGTAATCCCAACACGGGGAGACTGAGATGGATCACATTGCTTGAATGAGTCCAGGAGTTCAAAACCAGCCTGGGTGACATAGCAAGACCCCATCTCTACACTACAAAAAATAAAAAATTAGCCAGGCAAGGTGGCATGTGCCTGTAATCCCAGCTACTCAGGAGGCTGAGGTGGGAGGATCACTTGAGCCCAGGAGGTTGAAGCTGCAGTGAGCTGTGATCGCACCACTGCACTCAGCCTGGGTGACAGAGTGAGACCTTGTCTATAAATAAATAAAATTTCAAAATATAAATAAAATAACATTTTATACTTAACAGAGAGCTAGCTATATGACAACATCACGCAGCCTCATATAAATGCATTGGAGTTTCCAAAGGAGTGGAAAATTGGTATTAAAAAATTCAAATGTGGCCGGGCGCGGTGGCTCAAGCCTGTAATCCCAGCACTTTGGGAGGCCGAGACGGGCGGATCACGAGGTCAGGAGATCGAGACCATCCTGGCTAACACGGTGAAACCCCGTCTCTACCAAAAAAAAAAAAAAAAAAAAAAAATACAAAAACTAGCCGGGCAAGGTGGCGGGCGCCTGTAGTCCCAGCTACTCGGAAGGCTGAGGCAGGAGAATGGCGTGAACCCGGGAGGCGGAGCTTGCAGTGAGCTGAGATCCGGCCACTGCACTCCAGTCCAGGCGACAGAGCGAGACTCCGCCTCAAAAAAAAAAAAAAAAAAAAAATTCAAATGTCTAAAATTTTTTTTCAAATCAGGTGAAAACTCCAAAGATTGATGCAGCTCAATGAACCCCAAGCGCAAGAAACATGAAGAAAACTATGTCAAGGCACATAGTAATCAATTGCTCAAAACCAGCTAGAGAAAAATGACACATTGTATACAAGATTTCCTTATGGGAAATAATCAAGAGAACAATGGACCAACTATTTTTATGAATTGAAAGACAAGAACCTCATCAATTTAGAATTCTATACCTAGAATTTATTTAAATATATATTTCAAAATATTCTTCAAAATATATTTCAAAACGGTGAAAGAGACTAAAAGATTTCATCACCTGCAAAGCTGCCCTATGGGAAATACCACAAGAAGTCTTTCAAGCAGAATAATTATACCAGATAGATAAATGGATCTGCACAAAGGAATGAGGAGCTCCAGAAATGGTAACTATGTGGGTAAACAGTAAGATTTTTTTCCTATTTTTTCTTAATTATTATATATAATCTTATTATTTAAGAATCTGCCTATTTTAACAAAAACAAGGTAGTGTAGGGCTTATAACATATATAAATGTAAAATGTATGCCAAAATAGCACAGCCAGTCTCATCTGAGGACGAGAGGGAATGTAAAATATATTGTCAGGAACTAAAACTGCACTATAACCAGAGATATTGGGAGTTTTACAAAAATTGTAAGAAATACTATGTACAACTCTATAGCAATAAATTCAGAAAAAGGGAATGGTTGATTTTCTTGAAAAGTATAAATTATGCAAATTATTTCCTGAGAAAGTAGCAAACCTGAAAAGATGATAACTGTAAAGAAAATTGATAAAGGAATCAAAGAACTATTTCTAAAGCAAACCCAGATAGCTGTATAAATGAGTTCAACAAATCTTGAAGAAACAGCTAATTCCTTTATCATTCAAATTTTGGGGGGGCATGGAAAATGATAAGCTTGCCAATTTATTTTATAAGGCTAGCAGAACCATACTCCTAAACCAAACTAAGATATTACAATTAAAAAACAAAAGCAGGCCGGGTGTCAGTGGCTCACGCCTGTAATCCCAACACTTTGGGAGGCCAAGTCGGGCAGATCACCTGAGGTTGGGAGTTCAAGACCAGCCTGGCCAACATGGGGAAAACCCATCTCTATTACAAATAGAAAAATCAGCCAGGCGTGGTGGTGGGTGCCTGTAATTCCAGCTACTCGGGAGGCTGAGGTGGGAGAATTGCCGGAACCCGGGAGGCGCAGGTTGCAGTGTGCTGAGATTGCGCCACTCCACTCCAGCCTGGGTGACAGAGCAAGGCTCTGCCATAAATAAAATAAAAACAAAATCACACATTATTCATGAATACAGATCCAAACCTTTTTGAAGTTTGACAAAATGAACAAATAGAATTCTAGAATGCATGTACTGTGACATGTAATTCTCAGGATGCCATGTTTTAGGTTTAGAGAGGCTATTCAAAGTTTTATGTGTTGAATCCTCCTTTTCCTTATTCAATTAACAGAGGTTCTTCCTTTCATCAAAAAGTTTCAATGTTAAATATATGCCAGGCACTGGATCCTGGGAATGCAGTGATGAATAAGATAAGGTCTGTCTTCACGGAGCTGTCTATGGAGACAGACAAGTAAAAAGAAAATTATAATACAGTCTAAAGGCTATGGTAAGATATGAAGATATTTGGGGAATACGTAACTTGGCACTGAATCTGCATTTCAGAGCTCTGGAAAGGCTTTCTAAAGGAAGCAGCGCATAGATTGAGCAGTGAAGGGCAGTTACTATGAGAACTAAAGTGGTGAAGTCATCAGAAGAGATGAAGTAGCAGATGCCGAATAGGGGTCATATTAAGTTGAGAATTTTGTACTTAAGTCAGAGGACACTGACACTTTATTTCAGGCGAGTGACAGATTTACATCTTCAATTCTCAAGAGTGTGGAATGAATTTGAGGAAAAAACACTGGAAGCAGGAAAACATTAGGGTGTTCTGGGAATAAACCTCTTGAGAAAACTGCCTACTCTAAGATGGTAGCAGTGGGTATGGGGAAAGTGGGCACACACAACATAATCAGAAAGTGGTAGAAAAATTTTATTTTAGATAGGGAAAGGTAGAAAACACTAGATTAAGTATAAAGGGATTTTTTACTATAGTACTTGTCAGAAATTTTATGGTGCTGTTTTTACGTAAAAGAAAAGTCACACAATAACACACAATGGCTTCCACGCATTTGATTTTTTTTTTTTTTTTTTTTAGAACACCTTTTGAGACTAGCGTTCCACGGGAAACACTCTGGGAGAAACTATTCTCCCACAAAAATAATTTCTTCCTTTCTGTTCTTGCAGCTCTTGAAATAGATGGAGCATCCCAAATCTGAAATCTGAAATGCTCCGAAATATAAAACTCCTTGAGTGCCAACACAGATGTGACACTCAAGGCAAATGCTCATAGGAGCACTCTGGATTTTCAGACTTGGGATGCTCGACCGACAAGCATTAAAGCAAATATTCCAGAACCCAAAACACTTCCCAAGCATTTTGGATAAGGGATGCTCAACCTGTACTTAGGAGTTGTCTCACCAACTATATTCAATTTTTTAAGGCTGTCTTGTCCTGTTCTTTACGCAATACATGTATTTAGTTTGGTTACTTTCAGCTCACTGAAAGTGAAGTGAAAAAGAAGATTCACTGGAACTTCACAAGCTTCCCTCAAAACGCCATTGAAAAAGATTATTCTGAGTCAGGGTCATCGGTTAACCAATATGAAAGGATCTGACCCACAGATAAAGTTGTAATAACGCAGTATTAGGCCGGGCACAGTGGCTCACGCCTTTAATTCCAGCACTTCGGGAGGCCGAGGTAGGTGGATCACTTGAGGTCAGGAGTTTGAGACCAGCCTGGCCAATATGGCGAAACCCCACCTCTACTAAAAATACAAAAACTAGCCGGGCATGGTGGTGGGTGCCTGTAATCCCAGCCACTCAGGAGGCTGAGGCAGGAGAATCACTTGAACCTGGGAAGTGGAGGTTGCAGTGAGCTGAGATCCCGCCATTGCACTCTAGCCTGGGTGTCATAGCAAGACTGTCTCAAACAAACAAACAAAAACAAACATGCAGTATTAATCTTTGTTAACATCTACAAACCTACTAAGTTTTCATATAGATAAGATACCCAAAAATAATAATCTCATTGGAGACAAATTCTGTGAAATTGCTTAAGCAAACAAATTGTTTATCTTAATTCTATACTGAGTAGTTGAATAGCTCCATTTACTTAGATACAGAAAAACTGAATTCATTTATAAACAGGAAATCTAAGTGTACTTTAACTCCTAGAGACCACTGAGGGTAACTAAAGTACTCCAAACTACAATCGAGGGGTCACTGAAAATCTATTCTGAAACATCATGCTCTGTATGTACAAAAGATGTATTTCAGGATGCTCAAAATTAAAGAACTGACATTCTAAACAGCAGGCAATTAGTGAATAAAAGTATGTTGGTAATTCTTTGTATACAATGTCTCTGAAGTCAGTGACATAAAAAAAAATAACACACACCCTTCCTTTTATATTTTCAGTATATTAAAAAGGAACAGTACAAATGCTGTGGTATTAAAAAGGATCCTTATTTTTCATAGAATGAACTTTTATAAACAATTCTGTAATGAAATGAAAACAGTATCTTAATACATTAAAAGTTTTTGTTAAACAAGATTTTAAATTTTTAAAATTAGAAAACGTTGAGATTAAATTCTTTCAAAGGTTCAAACAAAAAGAAAAACCTGTACAATCTCCATTACATGTGTCTTTGTACACATCCTGGGCACTTTGAAAATGTTAAAAGTTTTTAACGTTTGACTGACAGAGGCAGCACTTAAAGGCTCCATGAATCTTTTTTCCGAAAAAGTATGCTTTCAGTAAAACATTTTACCATTTTATCTAACTATGCACTGACACTTTTGTTCTTCCTGAAAAGGGGATTTATGCTAACACTGTATTTTTTTATAGGTATATTTTTTAAGGTAAAAATATACATGTAGAGATATTTTAACTTCCTGAGTGACTTATACCTCCAATGTGATTTAATGAGCAATTTCTAAATTTTAGAGTGAAACAGTATGTTTAGGTCTACACATGTATCTTCAACTAGGGTAAAGCTCAAGAGCATGTCACAGAATTTATACCTAAATTATCTAAGAAGTTAAGCAATGCCTTTATCCCCAAACTTTACCAATAAGTCTTCTCAAATAGAATGTTAGTAAAATGAATCACTGAAAAGTTATATTTTTGAATTAACAAAATACCAGTAGCCATTGCAGACTGTCAACGTGGACATTTTCTTGATTCACTAGCAAGAAATTTCTTGCAATACAAAAAGATAACAAATAATTCAAATATCTGCTTTATCATACAACTTCACTCCCGCCTAAAGTGTCTAAAATGATTAGGAATTGTAGCACTTTCTTTTGCATAAAACCCTTTCCTCTTCATAAAACCCTGAGGTGAAAGGTTATTAATGTAATAAAACCATAATTCATTTTGTATTAAATTGTAGCTTTAAAAAAATGTATAAAGAAATGTGACAACTTGTAAAGCTGCTCTGTACAGTTTTTCAACAAAGTATTTCCGTATCAACTTAGTCGAAGGGCCTAAAATGACCCTATAAAAACAATGTCCTTTTAACACGTTAGTGTCGAGATGAACGCCATTTTCCATCTCTACTACTGTCTCTTCTGTTTTCATAGTCATGGCTCCAGCCATCATGATTCCTATCTTCATAGAAGAAATCATCTCTGTTTCCTCTGTAATGATGGTCAGAGCCATGATCAGTGTAACGCTGTTCCCGGCTATAATGTCTATCTGCTAGGTAGGGATGAGAATTCATTCTGACTTTACGCTGTGATGACGGTGTATCTTGGCGCCACTGAGAGCTTGAAGACTGGTTAAAACTATGACTGTGTGATTGAACTGATGGTGAAAATCCTGATTGATCCAGAGGTGGAGAACCAAATTTTCCACCATATGACATTTGTCTCAAAGCACTGTTCATCTGAGGAAGAGGAAAAGCAGAGATGTTAATACTTCTAGATACCAAAGCCAATATGCATTTGGTCAGTTAATGGATGAAAGAAAATAAAAGTCACTCTTGCCTAGAGGGATCCTAAATTAAACACAACTAAAGTAGTACAATAGCCTCAATCATTCCAATTTATACCTACAAAACATATATACATACATAATACGCTTTGTCCTCAAGAATGCAACTCAGAATAAGTCACACAAAATGACTATCATGCAAAATCACTGTGTAAAAACATAAAGAATCAGGAGGTCAGTATCATTAGGAAAGGTTTCATGAAGGTGGCATATGATCTGGGTATTAAAACAATGGATGGAATATCTGAAGAAAATATTTTAAGGGGGAGATATGCCAAGAAAAGGAAATTGCACAAACAAAAATAAAAGGGAAACACAGACCAGGTTCACAGAATACCAAGTAATTCTGGCTGAGACAGGTTACGGATCTTAATAAGTAGCAAACAATGAAAAGTAAGGCTACAGGGTTTACTGGAATCAGACAGTAAGAATCCCTAATAATTGAGTTAGAGAAATCTGACTTTATCTTACAAACAATGGAAAGTCAATGTGCAAGAAGATAAACAAAACAGAACTGTAATATTAATTCTGAAATGGTGTGCAAGATGAACTAGTGAGGGGGAAATAGGGGTGTAATTGACTAGACTGGTGGTTCCCAAATTCTGCCTGTGGATAAATATTAGTATATGATCATTTTTATTTGAATAGTCCTACAGTAAAATTAGAAAAATAGGCAATATGTACATAAAAGTTAACATCCTCTATACTGGTCTCTCAAATTGATTTTCACATCTATTATTTCATTTTGCAGACCTATGAAATACAAAAGCCTGGGGACTACAAGCCAAGATCATGATTTGGGTACCAAATAGTTACCAAGAGCTTCCTACCTGAACAAGTGATGACAAAGATGAAACAGTAGAAGATAGCTAAGATTTTAAGCCTAGTCTCATGATGACATTACCACCACCAGAAAAAAAAAAAAAAAAAAAAGTTTACGTTTAAAATGGAACTGGTCTAGAAGACCCAAGTTTACGATAAGTCACTCAGGATAGGGTACAAGAACATCAGACAATGAGTAAATGATGGTTGAAAAGAAAAACAAATGTAAAAGCAGTTTTACTGCTATTTATCTTCAGTCTTTTAAGTGTATAGTTCAGCCCAGTGAAAACTAAAATGAGTGCTCAATCTATAAAGATCATGCTAGTCTAACAAAAATTTGAGAAAAAATTTTTCTTGAGGACTAAAGGAATAAAACCTCCAACTTTGAACAAAGTTAATTAAAAACCAGTTATTTGATACAATATGAACACTTTAACTAAGGATGAATTTTTTTTGGCAACTCAAGTTGAAAAATAGTCAACCTACCACTGCTTGTCTCTGAAAATTTTCTGGAGAAGAGAAAGATCTCTGAATTATCTGAGCTGATGAAGTCATGTTATCCATAGTCCTTTCGTACCTGCTAAAAAGAAAACCAACATATAACCATTCATTCACTAAATATTTACTAAATGACAACCATGAGCAAAACGCATTTCTCAAAGGTTGGCATGAGTAAGACAGACAAGGTATCTGCTCCCATGCAGCCAGAATAAGAATACAGACAAGAAGATATTTTCTCATGATTGTAAGTGATAAAATGTCTGATTAAAGATCAAATGGAAGTGAAACAGGAGGTTCCCCTATCTTTTAGCTGGTGAGGGACTGCCTTTCTAAAAAGGTGACATTTGTAGTTAGAACTGAACACCAAGGTTACAAAGAGGCAAAAATTTCCCAGCTGAAAGACTAGTGCAGGGGCGAGCAAGTATAGCCAGTGGGTCAAGCTGCCAAATCCAGTTTTCCCTAAACAAAGTGTTATTGGAACATAGCCACACCATTGTTTTTGTATTATCTATGGCTACTTAAGTGCTACAATGGCAGAGACAGAAACAGTATCTTCTGCAAAGTCTAAAATATTAACTATATGGCCTTCTCTAGAAATAATTTGTCAGTCCCTGAGCTAATGCAAAGACCTAGACTGAAAACTAAAATGAAGAGAATTTGATCGACTGGATATGTGGAATGAGGGAAGAAATAAAGGATCAAATCTAGACTTTTGGCTTGAGTAATTAGGTAGACATTTCCTGAGACAGAAAAGAGAAAGAAGTTTTGGGAGGTAAGGAATTAAGAGTTCTGTAACATACATAGGACATTACTTTTGAGGATTTATACCTTATTCCTTATTTATTAAAGGGATAACTTGTTCTACAGAAAAGCTCACTTTAAAAATGCTTTAAATTATTTTAAAATGTCTTTAGAATCCTATAACCAATTGGCTAGTCTTACAGTTTGGATCTTTTAATTTTAGGCTTTCTCAAATCAGATTATATTATATTATCTGTATGCTAAGGGAAGAATACAATTTATAGTATAGAAATGATAAACTCTCTAGCCTTTGATTAAAACCAAAGTATTTACTTGTACTTTTTTTTTTTTTTTTCAAAGAAATTCTTTAAATAGAGAGACTGCCTTGCTATGTTGCCTAGGCTGGTCCCAAACTCAAGGCCTCAAGTGGTTCTCCCACCACAGCCTTCCAAGTAGCCGGGACTATAGGAATGGGTCACTGCACCTGTTTTTTTCTCCCCATGAAATTCTAAGAGGGAAAACTTTTTATTTTCCTCTACCTAGGATGCCTTTGAATACTCCATTAAAGTAGCTGGAAGTGCTTTAAATTCCAGCTTTACCAAGAAATGTTTAAACGCTGTTAATTAATTTCAGCTGACAAGAAAGAACACCGGGAGGGTACCTTTTTTGCACTATGGCTTGCTCACTATCCACCTTCCAGTATCTCTTCATATCCATCCACTTCTCTCCAGCTCATGACACTACCTTAATCTAAACTATCAACCTCATCCATCAATAGCTTCCAACATCAATACCTTGCTACTAAAAGCTTCCTTGCTGCTCTATTTTCACTCTTGTCCCCTCCAATCCATTCTCCCATTGCAACCAAACAACTCTTAATATATAAACTTGTTCCTATCAGTACCCTACCTAAAACATTTCACTGCCTTCCTATTCGATTTTAGGGTAAATCTCAAAATCCTGATTATAGTTTACAAGACCCTCTCCAGCCTATCTACCAAAATCCCCTACTGCTCTCCATTTTCATTCATTATGATCTAGGTACACTGGCTTCTTTCAGTTCCACATTCATTTATATCATCTCCTTCTCCTAAAATTTTCTCAAAGCCCTTTCTACTCTTTCTTTAGAGAACTTATTACAGTAATTGAACAGGTATTCACAAAAATATGTACGTGTCTTCATTTAGACTTTAAGCTCCTCTAGATAATATATCATAGTGGCTGGGCTCAATCACCCTACACTGCCTGCGTTTGAACCCCAGCCCACTGAATCTGAGCAAGTTAACCTCCATTTTTCATTTCCCTTTATATATAAGGTAGAGATAAAAATAATCTCTACCCTCATAAAACTGCTGTGAGGAATAAATGAAATCATACACGTAAAAGATTTGGTGAAGAACCTGACATATGGCAGGTATTTATTAAATCTTCCTTAAACGACTGTTAAATAGCTCTATGGATACACCGGGAAAAACTGTCCCTGGTAAAATATTAACCTCCCTAAAGCAAATAAACTTATTTAAGTAAATACGATACTTTCTAATACTCAGTACCTGAAGGGATTTTACAAATCATTTAATTCAACTTCTTTTCCTTACACATGGGAAGATGGGACTAAAGAAAGGAGACTAGCTCAAGATTACACAATTGATAGATGCAGACCTAGAATCCAATTCTAGGAATTCTTAGTCCAATACTCTGCTAATTGGTATTTTTAACTGTAAGTAACAAGCAATTAATGATTATAAAATAAATTAATGTTTTTCAATGAAATAGTAAATAATGCAAGTAGTGAGGGTAAATAATGTTTTGAGAAATTTTGTTTCAAGTGTATACATGTACTGTACACGTATGTGGGGATGGTCATGTCGCTCACGTGTTTTGAGGCTATTCCCTGTAAGAAATCCTGATAAGTGATCTTAACAATAAGTGAGAAATATTACCTGCTAGGAGATGTGGAGGTAGGGCTTGAATTTCCAACATGATGCTGGGGATATGACAAACTGACATCTTGCGAGGCATGACTACTTCCTAAAATGAAATAATTTGAAAAATTATTCTTGATAGAAAATCTAATTTGAAATTTTGTCTTCCCCACCTGAAATCACTCCAAAAAGGTAAACACAATCTAAAAGAGAAAAATCTCAAACTGCTGGCCCAGCGCGGTGGCTCACACCTGTAATCCCAGCACTTTGGGAGGCTGAGGTGGGCAGATTTCTTGAGGCCAGGAGTTCGAGACCAGCCTGACCAACATGGTGAAACCCCATCTCTACTAAAAATACAAAGAATTAGCCAGGCGTGGTGGCGTGCACCTGTAATCCCAGCTACTCAGGAGGCTAAGGCAGGAGAATCGCTTGAACCCGGGAGGTGGAGGTTGCAGTGAGCTGAGATTGTGCCACTGCACTCCAGCCAAGGGTAAGACTCCCACTCAAAAAAAAAAAATCTCAAACTGCTGTAGACTGCTTTACGGCTTCATCAGAGTGAAAATTATAAGTGTATAATATCAGATAAGCAAAACAAAGCATTCCATAAATATCCAATCTGACCATAATTTTCTGATCTCCACCCTAAATTGTAAGACTGGATACATGGACAGTTTCATCCTCACATGATCAAGAATCAAAATATATGAAAGTAATTACAAAGCAGCCAGGAGAAGCATTTTCAGAAAATAAACCTAGCTCTTTTCAGAGCACCCAAGCCCAACTCTCTTAGTGATACAGTTTATGTTCTTTTCACTAACCCAAAATGAAACTTTAAGCTCAGTTTTAAAATTATAATTTCAAAATCCACGTGTCAATGTTACCCGTTTTCAAGATAAAGTTTGCTAATCACGATGCTTAAGAAAGCAGTTCCATCAACAAATAAGAGGTTCTTTAAAACTGAATAATAAATTTAAAAACAGCAGGAAAAAATGACCCCCTAACCTCATTGGACATTTACCTGATCTAAATTGAATTTTGATAGGCCTTCCATAAAGTTTGATTCCATTAAGTAGATTCATTGCATAAGGAACAGATACTTCATGTTTGAAATTCACAAACGCAAACTGCTTTGGTTTACCATCCTTATCTTTTGGAATTTTCACCTTTATTACTGGCCCAGCCTACGAACAAAAAGGTGTTTAGAATTTAAATAAAGCACTTAAGGAAAACACTCAAATTTTACAAATACGAGATGACAAAGTTAAAAAACAACGGAAATGTAATCAGAAACTTCTTTTAAAAATGATGTACGGATTTCCATTTCGGCTACAGTAAACATCCCAGTTATGACCGAACATTAGATTTATTTGGGGAAGGGGGCCCATAAGGAACTGAAAACACAATCACTTTTGCAGTTCACAGCACTGTATGGCTTCTCAGCATAGTGACCAATCGCCATTATTTTGCCACTCCATGAAAATGAACATTTATCAAGAACAAGAGAATGATTTTCTTGAACCAAAAACTGACTTTTGTATTGATTAATCAAACAATACCAGTTATTAGGGGATAGGGATGGGGGGAATGGGATACTCAGAATTTTTCACACATTTTAATATAGCAACACTAAAATGCTGTTTTTCTACGGAGTACTTAATGATTTTATTTTACATATTTTAATAATGTTGCAATTTGATAAGCAAACTTTAGGGGAAAACTGACACAAATAAATTAAAATATTAAGTTCTCAGTCAGATAAACCAAAGACAAATTATCCTAAGGGGAAGATGAGAACAGGAGGGATAAGAAAAAGCACTGCTCAACGAAGACCCTACACACACACACTATGTTCCCAAGGACGCCTGGATCTCTAATTACCCCGAAACTTGACCGAGGATCCCTCCACCACCTTTAGTCGTCACTTTTGGCCTAAACGAACCAAGATCTTCCAGGAAAGCGACACCCAGCGAGCGTTTCGCAACCCAGACGCGCCCTTCACCCCCAAACAGCCACCAGTCGGGTCCCCTGACGGCCACCCGTCAGATAAGCAAAACGGGGTGACCGCTGGGCCAGGCCCTAGGCGAGACGGAAAACGAAAAGCAAAAGAGCCGAACCCATCCGCTTACCTGGTGGAAAAGCTCGAAAAGGAGCTCCTCGGTCACTTTCGTTTCAAGGTTGCCCACAAAGAGAGTCCGATCCGCTTCCGCCGCCGCCGCCCCCATCTCAGCGTCGCCCCCTCCCTAACCTGGCCAAAAGGTCGTGGCCGACGCACCCACTGCGCATTCACGGAAGCACCACGTCCTCACGCTCCCTGGCGTCACCAACGCAGACGTCCGTTGCGCTTGCTCTCAGCGGGCGTCGACTTGTGCGGACGGATTGCGCATGCTCGCCAGGATAGCGCTCGATAAAGGCAGGGCGGTGTCCGGCTTATTCCGCAGGCTCAGTTATGGCTTCCGGTGTGGTTAGTCACCCGGTCCGAGACAGTCTGAACTGATCTGAGGAGCCGCGAACGGCCTTTCTTGACCAAGGGACGTAACGCAAATACTGCGGGCGGTGTTTGAGGATGGCCCTGAACAATGTGTCCCTGTCCGCCGGTGATCAGAGGAGCAGGGTGGCCCACGGCTCTTCCCACAGCGACCTCAGACCGCGGGCGTCAGCGTTGGCAATGGTCTCTGGAGACGGCTTCCTTGTTTTCAGGCCTGAAGCGATTCATCTAGGACCTCGGCAGGCTTTGCGACCAAGCGTTCGTGCCGAGAGCGGTCGAGTGAATGGTGGCGGCCGGAGCCCAACCCGCTTTATAAACGGAACGGAACCGAATGGCCGGGGCCGGAGCCGCCAGGCCAGATTTTCACCTTACCCTGGTGTTGAACCCGATCTCCTAAGAAGTGTGCTGCAACAGCGCTTGATTGCATTAGGAGGTGTCATCGCAACTCGAATTTCAGCTTAAACGACCGCCTTTCCTCTGGCCCTCACTTACTTTGTGAACAGGCCTTTTTAAAATCCTTTCTTGGTGTAGCAGCAATCTTGTTGTCTTATTTTTAGATGGATGTATTTTCATTTAATACGTGGGAGTTATATGAATATATCCTAGCACTAACGGAAGTGTAACAGTTGATAGATTTAGGTGGTTTTATGCAGCCAGAATGATTGGATCAGGAAAGGGGTGGAAGGGATATTCTTAGGTCGTCACAAAGCTGAGCTGATGGGCTCACCCTCCCTAGAGGTCAACAATCCATTCGTTAACTCAGACACTTTACCTTTACTTCTGTTGGCGAAAAAGAAGTACTCCTTTTTAGTACAGTGATTTATCCTTCCATCTTTTCCTTGACGTTTACCATCTTCCATCTCTCCCTTCACTTTTTTCAGATGTGTCTACAACCAAACTCCAATCGGAGTCTCACTAAAAATAAGAACAAAAGCTAAACCTTAACTGTTCTTTCAAATTATTAACTGAATTTGCATTCCTTTCTTTGGCAACGATTCCAAATTTTTACTTTATATTTGTAATTTTACTATTTGCATTCAGTCCCAGCGCCTTAATCTGAATCTGCTGTCCTAAAGTACACTGGTGAAAACATTAGTTGTACAATCTCCTATCAGAAAACTGTTCATCTCTCACTGTAGTGCCCTCCTTGAAATTTGTGTTTACTCATTAAACTGACAGTATCTGGGGATCCCTGTAGTAAACACTGTGTATGAACTTTACACAGTCTGGCCAGTCAAGAAAGATCACGGAGTATATTCTAGATGGGGAGGCTACTAACTGAATAGGAATCACCACACTGGGCTGTTTATTAGGTACAGTAATAAACATAAATACTGGTTGCAGTGGCTTTTTTTTTTTTTTTTCCTTCATAATACTGCACTGTCCTGGTTCTTCTCTTACCTGGCTGATCACTCCTTATTTGCTGATATTTTTGTTCTCTTAACCATACATTTCCCAATGTTTAAAGGGTGGTATTGTGAGAAAGTTACTGGGTTTTGTAAGTGCCAGCTCTTTATATAAGCAGGTAGACTAGCTTTTTCCCAGCAGACGCTTGTCTGTTTAGACTTCCTTAAAATAATTATGTTCAAATAAAGCAAAATCTCCATACACCACATAGTATTGAATTGTTAGAACTACATGTTAAGAATGTTGAGTAAACAAGATAGCTTCCATAAGAGGGTGAATTAATGTAGTGAGAATTCTAGAAACCAGATCATAGGAAGAATGATTAAAAGGATAGCAATAGCTACCGTTTATTGAGTGCTATGTGCAAGTCAATGTTCTAGGACTTTTATTGCTTATAGAGATATTTATTGAGAACCTACTCTGTACCTGCTACTGCCTGCAGTAAGCACTTAGAATAAAGTGGTAAACATGATAAAGTATCTGTTCCTAAGGAACTTTGTATGTTATTTGATTCTCACAGCAGCCCATAAGGGGGTACTTTACTTTCATTTTGTTGCTGAAAAACAGCCTGAAGGAGATAAAATAAACTTTCCAAGCTCATATAGCTAGTAAATGGACAGAGCCCTGCAGCCTTTCCAATGAGGTTCCTCATCTGAATGCCAAAGAAATGACTTGAATAACTATTTTCTTAACTTTCCCAAGGATAATATATAACTAATATTTTTTTCAGATAACTAAAAAGAAGTTAGTTTGTAATATACAATGGATGCCTTAACCTGGGCATTACAAAAACCTGTGGTTGAGAAAGGGAATTCCAAACTATAAACAGAGTTTTAGGCTGGGGAAGAAGAATAAAATTAAAGCTGAAGATAAAGAAGACTTTCTTAAAACTTAGAGATGCCTAGTAGTGGAAAATACCACCTCAAAAGGTAATGAATTAGCTGCCAGAAAGTTCAGATAGAGGCTGAATCTTGTGAAGGATTTTGTCAAAGGAATTCTTGTAGTGTGAAATATGACTAGATGACTTCTTCATTTTTCCCCATTTAGTATATAATCCTATGCTTTAAAAAATAAACTCGATTAAAGTTGGAAATGGGGAATCGGCGGATGAGAAGAGAAAAATTAGGTATGACACATCGGGTGACCATATCAGCAAATAAGGGCACCTGGGAGTGGAAGAGGGTGCCATCCATTATGCTGAAGTGACAGGCAGACCTGTTGGCTCATATAATTATCACCTACAAAATGATTCAGCACTAAATATGCCTTGGAAGCATATTTTTTAGCTTATGAGGGAAAAGAGGATGAGATTTGTCAAATAAAAGAACACAAGTCACAAAAGTACACAAAAGTGCTCAAGAACAAGGGAGGACCAAGTGGGAGTGCGACTTCATTTCTGTTCTGGAATGGGGTCATCAAGAATAGGGCTTTGGTTGAATAATAGTGTATGTGCAGTAAAAAAGAAAATGGTGTGGTCTGTGTTTTGTGTGGCAAGAGGAGAACCTTGTTCACATAAATGCTCCATTATTTTAAATCTGAGTCAATGGATATCTAAATTCTTAACATCTGCAGTAGCATTCAAGTTACAGTGTGACTCTCGAGTCACAAAGACTGTATTGTAGAAGCACAAACCAACATAAACCCCTTTTTAATTAAATTATCTAAAGCAGGGCCAACTAAGTTTCCCAAGAGCAGACCAGAGTATTAAACATCCATATATTAGTGCACAAAATGAATTTTTAGATAATATCAATGATTAAACACAGCATGTTGTCATTCTAAAATAGATGAGTTCTAAGAATAGTCCCAAACAATTATACTTCTGTAAGTTCTTTAAAAGCCATTGTAACTTTCAATTTGTTTTTACTGCCCCTGCTTCTCACATCATACTAAGCAACTTGCTAGCATATGTTGAAATGGGGTCCTAATAAGATATTTACTTCCTCTATTCATCAGCACTAAAACTCCTAAAAAGCAGTTTTAAGAACTCTGAAAAAGAAGAGTTGTGTTATTTTTGTTTCGTTTTGTTTTAATATCCATTTGGGAGATTGAAAAAAGAGACCAATGAGATTGCTTCCCTCAATAGCCAGTCTGGTGATAAAGATATCTTTAAGATGGCTGACTTACAAGGTAGAAAAGAAAAAGAAAGGAGGGCGAAAAGTCCAATAGGAAAGAGTAAGGTTCAACTGTCTTTCCAGCAAAATTAGTTGTATGTCTTTCATCCCCTTGGTAAGTTTATCCAGATCCCACTAAGGTGCAGCTTTTGTTTTCTTAATTTCTATGAAGAGTGTACCAATTTTTCTAGCCAACAAAATGTACGTTTGAATACCTATGACTCTGTACCACCTGTATCCTTTCCTCATTGCCTATTTCCATTCAGTTGCAAAGTCCTGCCCAATTAAAATTCACAATGTATTTATGTTACCTTTTGGTAATTACTCTCATCACCTGCACTATATTTACCTGGATACGTAGCCTGTTTTCTTTGCCTCTGTCTCTCTACTTCATCCTAAATGTGCATAGCCTCCAAATTAATATTCCTAAAGCACATCTCTGATCACATAACGAATACTTTAGTGTTTCCCAAAGTATGTTCTACAGAACTTTCACTAGAAATACAAGATACACCTTTGAAAAAAAGACATGAGGCTAATAAATTTGACAAGCACATGCTTCATCACCTTCTTAGGGAGTCATAATGTGTAAGGACATGTTAAAGGTTCAGAAAAAGAAACCTGTTTGATGTTGTTTCAACTAGTGTTTCACAAATTTCTTTGTCCATAAATTTAAAATCTTTCCATACTACTGCCTTCCTGAGGAGCCTCTCTTCTACCGAAACATAATTAGAAATGCCTTACTTAAAAAGCTCCACTGGCTCCCTACTGGATCCAATTTTTCAGTTGGTGGAAACGGATTTTTATATAGTGTGTCAGACTTAGGTAAGCTTCCAGAATTTTAGGAGTGGGGCACGGTGGGTCGGGCCTGTAGTCCCAGGCTGTAGGCTAAGGTGGGAGAATCCCTTGAGTCCAGGAGTTGGAGGAATGTAGTGAGCTGTGATCACACCACTGCACTCCAGCCTGGCCAACAGAGGGAGACTCTCTCTAAACAAACAATGTTCTTCCTTAGGCAGATGGGCTGGTTTTCTCACTCCTGGTTTGATAAGGTTCAACCCTGTCTTTACTGCACATGATGACCCATATCTATCAATGTCTTTGGCAAGTGGGTGGGAGAAGGGAGGCAAGCATGCAGCTGCAGATTCCCTAGACGCTGAGGATCAAAATTGGCATTATTACTGATGACAGACATTAGGAACATCCACTGATGAATACAGGTGAGTGCAAGTGTTTCTTAACAATGCTAATGATGTATTTTCTTTTTAAAGTAACAGTTTACTTGGCTCCTTATTTCACTAGAATATCTGAAGGTTGCTCTGCTTCAAAATGCACTTCTAAATCAGAGGAAGAAAATATTGCCTTCAACTTCCCAAAGACCTGAGAGTCACTGAAGCAGTGCAACTCTATTACATTGCACACTCCAAAAACATTTAAAACTTCCCATAGTGTGACCAAGCTGCATTGCCAGCCTTTTCTACTTAATTCCCCCAGGTGGTTGCTGTTCTTCTCTGCATCTGTGGCTATGCCTATTCTAGTCCCCTTAACTAAATTGCTTGTCCTTCTCATTTTCTGTCAGTTAAACTTTTATCCATCTAGTTTAGTAAATCGCTCCTTACATTCAAAGAACACACTTATTTTAACCAGGTTAAGTAAAAAATGGTCTCTACTGACTGACAGAACTGGGAAGGCAGAGGGCACCTCCTCTCTCTATGTTCAACTGTTTGGGTGAGACTTCACATCTAATTCCAGGGATGGAGGTGTAATCGATGTCTTATCTCTCCTCTGTAGAAGTTCCCTGAGGGTAGGCAACATGTCTACATTTATCCTGTCCCCAAAGAGTGCCTGAATGCCTGTTGAATGAATGAGTAACCTTCACGGATAGGCTAGCTCTCCTTGGAATCAAAATCCAAAAATAGAACATGTCAGGAAGGCAAGGGCATAATTTGTAGTCTCCTTGGTCTAAAATTATCTAGTTTCCTGGACAAATAAGAGTAACATGGTAAGATAAATTTTTCTTAAAGGATTAAATCAACCTGCCTCTAGGAATGCAACCTAAAGTTAGATCCTAATCCAAGATGTGGACAAATATTTATGAACATAAATATTTAATGCATTTAACATTTTTCTGTTTATAATTTTAAAAATCCCTGGAAATCTATGCCCAAAATAGATGATGGATTAAAAAAAGTCAATACCTGGCAGGACGTGGTGGCTCACGCCTGTAATCCCAGCACTTTGGGAGGGCGGGGAGGGTGGATCAGAAGGTCAGGAGACTGAGACCATCCTGGCTAACATGGTGAAACTCCGTCTCTACTAAAAATACAAAAAGAATTAGCCAGGCCTGGTGGCGGGCACCTGTAGTCCCAGCTACTCTGGAGGCTGAGGCAGGAAGAATGGCGTGAACCCAGGAGGCGGAGCTTGCAGTGAGCCTAGATGGTGCCACTGCACTCCAGCCTGGGTGACAGAACGAGACTCTATCTCGAAAAAAAAGAAAAAAAAAAAGTTAATACTATATTCTAGTTTACTGCTAACCACTTTCACAAGGATTCTTTTATTTAATCCTCACAATCATGCTATGACAAGAATTGGCAAACATTTTCTGAAGACCTAGGTAGTAAATATCTTAGACTTTGTGGTCCAACAGGTAAAATTGAAGCTCTTGTGTAAATACTTATATAACAAGAGAGAAAACAAACTTTCACAAAATCTGTTCAAATGAAACTCAAAGTATAATACTAATTGAATACAATTTTTTGTAGTGCTAATGCTTTCAAGGAAAAGATGGAATTCTTTTTTGGAGGGATACCATTTCACTTCACTAAAGTACAAAGTTAAGTGTTCTTTATCATCAAAATCAATAGAAAACGCTCCTCTATAAATGCTGATTTTTAATGAGATTTTATGTATTTCATCTTTAAAATGTCTTTTCATACAGATAGGTACTGACAAATACTGATATGAATCCACAGGCATATGATTTTAATTGAACATGTTCATCATTGGGAAGGCATTTATACTATTCTATTACATTTTTGTCTTGATATTTGCCTTTTAGCCTGTCATTACATTGCAAATTAATTGCTTCCAATTGAAGTAGAAGCTTCTCAATTGCACAGTTAAATGGATTTTGAATTGTGAACATATTCTTTGCACTTATGTTCAGGTCTAAAAGACACTGTTAGAACTCTACCTTGTGCTTGTAAAATGTATCTACAGCAAATGTGTGTGGGTATGGAGATCTTGCTTCTTGTTTTAACTTTTAACAGATAGGAAGGCATAAAGCAGCTTGAGATGCTGGTGTTCAAACAATGTTAAGTTGTTGTTGAAATGACTTTACCACTCTATAAGTTTGGCATGTAGGAGCTGTTTTGCCTTATAATTTTAGGTTTGAGAAACATAAGTCTGCAGCAAAAGCTAATTGTTGAACCCGTTAGTTCTTCCAACCATTTCTAAATGTACTAATCATTCTTAGCTGGAGGGCTGTACAAAACTGGCAGAGGACTAGATTTAGCCTTCAGGCCTTAGTTTGCAGAGAATTTTAGTAACCGCCTAAAGGCACAAAACTATGTAGTGGTGGAGGGAGTATTCACTTGTTGACTATGCAATACCGCTTATCATGCTACAGTGGCCAGTGGGAGATCTGGCATGGGGTTTTCTGTGGCTAACAGGAGTTTTTTTTCATTTCTTAAAAAGATGCATTATACAATTTTTTTTTTTTTTTTTTTTTTTTTTTTTTTTTTGTTAGACAGAATCTTACTCTATTGCTCAGGCTCTGGGGTGTGGTGGAGTGATCATGATGCACTGTAACCTTGGTTTTTTGGGCTCAGGCGACTCTGCCACCTCAGCCTCCCCAGTAGCTGGGATTACAGGTGCACACCACCATACCCAGCTAATGTTTTTTCTTTTTTCTTTTTCTTTTTTTTTTTTGTCTCATACTGTCATCTAGGCTGGAATGTAGTGGCATGATCTCAGCTCACTGCAACCTCCACCTCCCAGGTTCAAGTGATTCTCCTGCCTAAGCCTCCTCAGTAGCTGGGATTACAGATGCCCATCACCGAGCCTGGCTAATTTTTGTATTTTTAGTAGAGATGGGATTTCACCATGTTGGTCAGACTGGTCTCGAACTCCTAACCTCCAGTGATCCGCTCGCCTCGGCCTCCCAAAGTGTTGGGATTACAGGCATATGCCACAGCACCCAGTCCCTAGCTAATTTTTTTGTAGAGATGGGGTTTCGCCATGTTGCCCAGGCTAGTCTGAATTCCTAGGCTCAAGTGATCTGCCAGTCTCGGCCTCCCTAAGTGTTGGGATTACAGGCATGAGCCACGGTGCCTGGCCACGATATTTAATATGTATAAAACAGTGTAAGTAAAATGCAGCCAATACCTGTGTACTTACCATTCAAGTAAAATATTGCTCCACACGTTAAATCCCCTTGGTTTAACTCATCTTGATAATCTGCCCACATCCCTTTCTCCTGCCAAACATGATCATTGTCCTGAATTTGTTTTGCATTCCCATGCTTTATTTTTTTAAAAAAATGACTTTAACTACATGTCTATCCCTGATGTATCCCTAAGTGTAACATCTAAGTGTTTTACATGTTTTAAAACAACATAATATATTATATTGCACATAAAATATTTAAGTAAAGCTATTACAATTTCCCTTTATTTCTTTTTTTAAATTAAAAAAAAATGTTTTTGTAGAGATGGGGTCTTCCTATGTTAGCCAGCTGGTCTCCAACTCCTGGCCTCAAGCAATTCTCCAGCCTTAGCCTCCCAAAGCGCTGGGATTACAGGCGTGAGTCACAGCGTCCAGCCTCTCTATTTCTTTTCTCTATTTTTTTGAGACAGTCTCACTCTGCTGCCCTGGCTGGAGTGCAAGTGACACGATCTTGGTTCATTGCAACCTTCATCTCCTGGGTTAAAGTAATTCTCCTGCCTCAGCTTCCTGAGTAGCTGGGATTACAGGCGTGAACCACCATGTCTGGCCTCTTTATCTCTTAATCATATTAACTTTAGACTATTATTAACTACTTAACATAAATCAATCAGTTCTTGCATTGTCCTCCCAGTAAGTCATTTCAAAATGATAGTAAATTATATATAGGAGCTATAGCCTAGACCAAAGAACAAATGCATTAGCTCTGCTGAATCATTTTTCTTAAACACTGTCAAACAAAGATTGTTAAACTATATCAAAACAAAGATTGTAGGCCAGGTGTGGTGGCTCATGCCTGTAATCCCAGCACTTTGGGAGGCTGAGGTGGGTGGATCACCTGAGGTCACAAGTTTGAGACCAGCCTGGCCATCAAGATGAAACCCCGTCTCTACTAAAAATACAAACATTAGCCGGGTGTGGCGGCTCATGCCTGTAATTCCAGCTACTCAGAAAGCTTAGGCAGGAGAATTACTTGAACCCAGGAGATGGAGGTTGCAATGAACCAAGATCATGCCACTGCACTCCAGCCTGGGCAACAGAGCAAGACTCTGTCTCAAAAAAAGAAAGAAAAGAAAAGAAATAAAGAGAGGCTGGACGCTGTGGCACACGCCAGTGATCCCAGTGCTTTAGGAGGCCAAGGCAGGATAATTGCTTGAGGCCAGGAGTTGGAGACCAGCTGGTTAACACAAGACTTCCATCTCTACAAAAAAACAACAACAGTTTTTTTAAATAAAAAAAAGAAATAAAGAGAAATAGTAATAGCTTTATTTAAATATTTTACAGATAATTTAAAGTTTTAAAAGTATTTTCTGGGCGGGGCACGGTAGCTCACGCCTGCAATCCCAGCACTTTGCGAGGCCAAGGCAGGCGGATCACCTGAGGTCAGGAATTTGAGACCAGCCTGGCCAACGTGGTGAATCCCCGTCTCTACTAAAAAAATACAAAAAATTAGCCAGGTGTGGTGGCGGGCACCTGTAATCCCAGCTACTAGGGAGGCTGAGGCAGGAGAATCACTTGAACCCAGGAGGCAGAGTTTGCAGTGAGCCAAGATCGTGCCATTGCACTCCAGCATGGGCAACAAGAGCGAAACTCTGGTCTCAAAAAAAAAAAAAAAAAAAAAAAAAGGATGGTTCGTATTGATACAATAGTGGGTTAGATTATGGCCCCTGGACTCAATGAATTTGTTGAGCAACAAGTAGTCTCTTTAACTGGAGAAAGCGGCATTCTTTAGTTTAACATGTGTTTATTTACATCTATAAAATACATATATGTAAATCCTTATTTAAAATGTGCAGATGACGTTTTTGGTTTTTCGTTGTTTAATTCTGGGAAGCCTTTTTTCAATGCTTGTTTTAAATCATTTTAAAACATATTTGTAAAACTAAGTTATTGTGTGAGTGTGTATATAATATGATTTGGGAGGTCATCATTCTGATCATTGTGCAAAACATACATGTGTAAAATCATATATGAGGTCTTAAGATGATGTCAATAAATCCTCTTTATATGTGGCTACTAAAAATAGACCCTGGCTAGGCACAGGCTCGTGCTTATAATCTCAGGGGTTTGGGAGGCTGAAGCAGGAGGATCACTTGAGGCCAGGAGTTCACAGCCTAGGCAACCTAGTGAGATCCTATATCTACAAAAAATAAAAAAATTGGCATGTGGTGGTGTGTACCTGTAGTCCCAGCTACTCAGGAGGCTGAGGCAGGAGGTTCGCTTGAGCCTAGGAGTTCAAGGTTACAGTGAGCTAAGAACCCACCCCTGCACTCTAGCCTGCGCAACAGAGTGAGACCCTGGCTATAAAAAATCAAAAGTTAACCACATATTATATTAAGTTCCATTTCACAATTGGCTCTAATAAGAGTGCACCTTATCAACTTTCTCTGAAAGTACTATCTAAAGGCTATTGTGGGTAAACAGTTGTAGTATATTTATGCCATGAAGTACTACTCAGCAACAAAAAGGAATTATCTGCTGATATACACACAACATCAATAAATCTCAAGAACACACTGAGTGAAAGCAGCCAGACACAAAAAACTATATACATATGATTCTATGTAGGTGAAACTCTAGAAAAGACAAATCTAATGTATATTGGTAAAAGTTGGGGGTTGCTTGAGGATGGTAATTGATTGGGAAGAGGGGACACAGAGGAATTGTTTGGAGGGTGATGAAAATATTCCACTGTTTGATTATAATGATTATTACGTGGGTATATATAACAGTCAAAACTTATCAAACTGTATATTTTGAATGGATGCATTTATTGTATATAAATTATTTACATATTTACTTAGAGATGTGGTCTTGCTCTATTGCCCAGGCTGGAGTGCAGTGGTGTGATCACAGCTCACTGTAACCTCAAACTCCTGGGCTCACGTGATCCTTCCACCTCAACCTCCTGAGTAGCTGGGGTTACAGGTGTGAGCCACCACACCTGGCTCTGTATATAAATTATATATTTCAATAAAATTAGAAAATAAACAAAAAATATTTTATTGCAGAAGGGGCAGTCTACATGATATTTCTAAAGAGACAATCTTATAAGCAAGTATTTCCAGGGTTTCTCCTGTTGAGGGAAGTGTGTGCCCCAACGTGAGAACACTAATATCTCATTGGTAGAGATGGATGCCTGGCCAGATAAAACTGCCAAGTGAAACCCATCAGTTTTTTTTTGTTGTTGTTTGTTTGTTTTTTTGCCCTTGCTCCAAGCTATAAAAGCAAACATCGATCTAGCATGTCTTGAGGGAGAGAGTGTACTCGGTTCATCTGAGCATTCCAAGCCCCAAGGTGTCTTAGTCCATTTTCTGCTGCTATAACAGAATACCACAGACTGAATAATTTACAAAGAATACATATTTATTTGGTTAACAGTTCTGGAGGCTAGGAAATCCAAGAGCATGGTGCCAACATTTGGTGAAGGCCTTCATGCTGTGCAATGTGTTATCCCATGGCAGAAGAGCAAGCAAGAGCTGAGACAAAGCAAAAAGGTTCTAAACTCCCACAGAGCCCTTATGACCTAATCACTTATTAAAGGCCTGACTTCCTAATATTATCACATTGGCAATTACATTTCAACTTCAGTCTTAGAGGGGACATTCAAACCATAGCACATGGTTATTGGCATTCTGCTTTATGTACCAACTTCTTGTCAGTTTGGTTCATATGAGACAGTTCCAAAGAACCTCATCATATTTGGAGGTCCTTACAAAGAGCTCCGTAACATCTGAAGCTTGAGGATCAGATCCTTGAGCACAGTGTCTATATCAATGCACTTCTGTTTCTAGAAAGCCCTTTCTTGACCATCCTCCAGTTCAGCATCTCTTAGGTCATACTTCCTTTACATCCTCTGCACTTCACACATACAATAATACCTCAATTCCATTTCATTTTTCAACTTATTAACAAGTCTATAGGGTCAAAGTGAAGGCTTGACAATCACAGGTCAACAATGTAAGTATTTTCCAAGAAAATCCTACCTTTCTTTCTGTTAACTGGGTAAATGAACACAGGGAGGTCTTTGTTGCTGGGTTATCTGGGTATAGCTGGCCTCTGACAATATTTTACATATAAATTAATATTTATTGGCTACTTCATTTCAGGCAAAGCAAAAGAAGTTGCCACACCACAGGAAATGTCAATATTTTTGTGGGGGAATTCTGGCAAACTTGCCAAATTATGACATACCAGCAGTTTTGAAAACAATCTAATATGTTGACATGGAAAGACTGCATATAAATTCTTTAATTATCTCTCATTTTGGCTAAATTTTAGCTTTGTGGTGTGAGAGCAGATCTGTATTTGCACTGCTGCCATAATATTTGATGGCAGTTCCACTTGGCTCCTTTCTAGGCCTGAGTTCAGAGCAATATGGCAGTTTTGTGATGTGGACACAGTTTCTATGCTAAAGCCATCTATTTTAATAAAGTAAAGGTCTAGCCCATTGAGCCTAGTTGAATACAGCTGTTGCATTGATCTCTTCTCATGCTACAGCCATTGAGTTCATTTCCTTAATCACGTTTTCCATACGGGTAAAAGCATGAAGCTGCTTAGTATCTTCCAGAGTGCATGCATTCTAATTTCAGAATTTAATCAAATGGAACTGGCTTCCTGACAGAGTAAACAGAGCAAAATACTGTATCCAGACCAGCTGCCAAGCTAGCAGCCTGAATTTATTTTTCCTTGCTTTGCTAAATGCATCTTGAATTTTTGAAAACATAGTCCAGGTTTAGGAAATTTAACATTTTGAATCAAGACCAGTCACCTCTAATATTCCTCCATAAATACATCCATTAAATTTCAAAAGTCAGGTAGCTGAGTTAATCGTTTCTCACATGACTGTGACAGAGAAGAAAACACATTCCTTTTTTTCTATTGAACATTGAACACAGGAATTGTGTACATAGACCCTTGCCATTTGGGCTAATCAAATGGCAGAGTAACTTTAAATATCTATCATTTTTTTCTGATTACTAACTCTGTAGTTCTTATTTGACTCCTAGAATCTAACTTATCTCTGAAATCTTTCCAGGTATTCTCTGTGCCACTTTTGAATACATCATTCAATATATAAATATTACAGTTTTATTTATAATATAGGTTCTTCATAGTAACCAGGACACATAAAGAGAAATGAAAGAGGCAACTGAGTGAAAATACCTATTTCTCCAACCACTTGGCTTATGAGAGGGCTTGAGGAGGTAAAAATATTGTTACCAATTACTTTGTTATTGCTAATTCTAATTTTTCTATCTGCAAAAATAATTTTTGCTGCATATATATTCTTTATTAAGCACAAATATTTATGCTTATATTTATGTAGTAATTTCATTTATCCCTTTAACACAATATCAAGGATAGCCTTTGAAGGAGGTACGTGATGGACTTAGAACTTTATCATTTAGCTAGGGGATTCTTAGAAATGCACATAGCCTCAAATCAAATCAAAACAAGTAGTTTATTTATATCCTAACTTCCTAGGAATTCTCCTTTTTATATCCTCAGCTCCTTTTCCAGGCTAACCCCTAATCATATACACAAATTTAGATAGGCTATTACCTCCTCCCAGAAGCTTTCCATGCTCTCTTCTCTTCTGTTTCTTCATATTCCTTCTTATTTCAAATGTCATCCACATGCTGAGGACTCCCAGATCAAATCTCTAATCCAGATCTCCCTGAGTTTCACACTATTTATAATAATTTATATGTATAACTGTTTACTTACTGTCTCCATTTAGATGGCATCTCAAACTCGACATGTCCAAACCAAACTCATCACTCCTTATTCAAAAAACCCTAACCTGGCACTAATGAATGAGTTATCTGGTGCTGTGAAACCAATTATAAACAAATCTGGTGGTCTAAAAAATAATGAACATTTATTACCTTACAGTTTCTGTGGGTCACAAATTTGGAAGTAGTTTACCTAGGTGGTCTGACCAAAAGTCTCTCACAAGATTGCAGTAAGATGTTGGCCAGGGCTGCAGCCATCTGATGGCCCAAATGGGGATGGAAGATCCCCTTCCAAGATGGCTCCCTCATATATCTGGTAAGTTGGTGCAGTCTGTTGGTAGGAGACCTCAGTTCTTCCCATATGGACCTTTCCATAGGGCTCCAGAGGGCTGCTTGAGTGTCCTCACAACATGGTGGCTGACTTCCTCTCCAGAACAGGTAATCCAAGAGAGCACAAGGAGAAAGCTGCAGTATCTTTCATAACCCAGCCTCAGAAGGCAAACAATGTCACTTTCTCAGTATTATTTCAGTCACACAGGCTTCCACAATTTAATGTGGAAGGTGAGTCATAGGGGTGTGAAGACCAGGAGACAAGGATCATTTGGGCCATCTTGGAGGCTAGTTACCACCACTGTCAGTCCAATGGCTCATACCATATACCCAAGAGTCGTTTTGACACTCCCTCTCTTTACAACCTTCAGTCAATATCAAATCCAGTCTACCATATCTATACTCTGACTCCATCTACTGTTACCTCTGTACTCCAAGCCACCATCATCTCTTGTCTATAGTCCTGCAGTAGCCACTAAAGTGTTCTCTCTCATGCAACTCTTGTACTCTTTCAACTAATTTTCCACACAGGTATCAGTAATCTTTTTCTTGTTGAGACAGAGTCTCGCTCTGTTGCCCATGCTGGAGTGCAGTGGTGCAATCTCGGCTCACTTCAAGCTCCGCCTCCTGGGTTCACGTCATTCTCCTGCCTCAACCTCCCAAATAGCGGGAATACAGGTGCCCGCCACCACGCCTGGCGAATTTTTTGTATTTTAGTAGAGACGGGGTTTCACCGTGTTAGCCAGGATGGTCTCGATCTCCTGACCTCATGATCTGCCCGCCTCAGTCTCCCAAAGTGCTGGGATTACAGATGTGAGCCACCGCGCCCAGCTGGTATCAGTAATCTTTTAAGAATGCAGATTGACTATACCACTCTCCAACTTAAATACCCTTCAGTGGTTTCCTTTTAGATATACCAGACACGTGAACTTGGACAATTTATTTAACCATTTTTAGACTCAGTTACTTCCTCTTTAAAATGATAATAAAAAGAGCTAACTCAGTCAGGTGCAGGTGGCTCACACCTGTAATCCCAGCACTTTGGGAGGCTGAGGTGGGCAGATCACGAGGTCAGGAGTTCGAGACCAGCCTGACCAACATGGTGAAACCCTGTCTCTACTAAAAATACAAAAAATTAGCTGGACGTGGTGGTGCGTGCCTATATTCCCAGCTACTCAGGAAGCTGAGGCAGGAGAATTGCTTGAACCCGGGAGGTAGAGGTTGCCGTGAGCCAAGATGGCACCACTGCACTCCAGCCTGGGCAACAGAGCGAGACTCCATCTGAAAAAGAAAAAAAAGAAAAAAAGGCAACTCATGGAATTGTAGTGAAGATTAATTTAGGCAAAGTATTTAACTGTAAAAAAGTTCCTAGAAGTGAACCACTGCTCAATGCCTATTGAAGAACAGGTCACTTCTAGTTGACACATATTATTTAGCTCTGATAGCATCAGGAGGAGAAGTCTTTCTGGGAGGAGGTAATTAGCCTGATGGGGTGCAAAGGTTTAGCGAACTATGTCTTCTGTGATAAAATAGAGCAGAAGCACAGTCAGAGTCTCAGTTGCTATCTCCTTGGGCTTGCAGCAGGGAAGAAAGGAGAAGGTAGCAAGAGGGAGAGGGTGGAGTTGATGGCTTGCCCTAGACATGATAATAAGAAACGTTAAGATTGGGTAATCTCTTGGCATTATGCAATCTCCTTCAAACTGCAGGCTTTTAAACTTTTCTGGAGTGAAGAACCCCTTTGAGAATCTGCTGAAAAATTGACGAGTACAATCTAATTAAACTTAAGAGCTTCTGCGCAGCAAACGAAACTATCAACAGAGTAAACAGCCTACAGAATGGGAGAAAATACTTGCAAACTATGCATCTGAAAAAGATCTAATATCCAGAATCTGTAAGGAACTTAAAAAAATTTATGAGAGAAAAACAAACAACCTCATTAAAAAGTGGGCAAAGAACATGAAGATTTTCAAAAGAAGACATACCTGCAGCCAACAAGCATATGAACAAAGCTCAAAATCGCTGATCATTACAGAAATGCAAATCAAAACCACAATGACATACCATCTCATACCACTCAGAATGGCTATCATTAAAAAGTCAAAAAATAACAGATGCTGGTGAGGTTGCAAATAAAAGGGAACACTTATACACTGTTGGTGGGAATGTAAATTAGTTCAACTGTTGTAGAAAGAAGTATGGTGATTCCTCAAAGGGTTAAAAACAGGAATACCATTTAACCCAGCAATTCCATTACTGGGTATATACCCAAAGGAATGTAAACCATTCTACCATGAAGACACATGCATACAAATGTTCATTGCAGCTCTATTCACAGTAGCAAAGACATGGAATCAACCTAAATGCCCATCAATGACAAATTGGATACAGAAAATGTGGTACATATATACCATGGAATACCATGCAGCCTTAAAAAGCAATGAGATCATGTCTTTTGTGGGAACATAGATGGAGCTGGAGGTTATTAGCAAACTAATACAGAAATAGAAAACCAAATATGGCATGTTCTCGGTAATAACTAGGAGCTAAATGATAAGAACTCATGAACACAAAGAGGGGAACAATAAACACTGGGGACTAGTTGAGGGTGGAGGGTGGGAGGAGGGAAAGGAGCAGAAAAAATAAGTATTGGATACTAGGCTTAGTGCCTGTATAATAAAATAATCAGTACAATAAACCCCTCTGACAAAGTTTACTTATATAACAAATCTGTTCGTGTACCCCCGAACCTAAAATAAAAGTTTTTCTTAAAAGGGAATCTGCTGAAAGACATAAGCTCTCTATACAAAAATAAATAAATAAATAAATAAATAAATAAACATTAAAAAAATTAAAAAATGTACGTAGCCATATGCATGCAAAATTTGGCAAATGATTTCAAGGAGTCTGGGGGTTCACATAAGAGCTCCTGCTCCAAACAAAGCCCCTTCCCTAAGAATCAAATTCAAAGGCCATTTTGCAATAAAAAAAAAAAAAAAGGAATTACCTTATGCATATGGTACGTATGAAGATTTCCATTTTTGCTCTACAGGTCGCTTAATCAAACTTGTTCTTCAATGATTGTATTATATATTTTGAAGGTATAAAGACTAAAACACACAATGGCTTTCACACATAATCCTATTTATACCTTATCCCATCTGTTAATATTGATACCTTCCTTAGTCAAACAAAATTAAGTGACCTAAATTTGTGCCAAATATTGGACTACTTGGAAACACATAGTTTATCTTTAAGACCCCAAATAGGTGGGGGGAGGGGGGAGGGATAGCATTAGGAGACATACCTAATGTAAATGAAGAGTTAATGGGTGCAGCACACCAACATGGCACATGTATACATATGTAACAAACCTGCACATTGTGCACGTGTACCCTAGAACATAAAGTATAAAAAAAAAAGACTCCAAATAAAAATTCAAGTGTGCTTTGATTTAAGAGAGTTTAAATGTAGTTATTTGGAAGGCTTTTTTAAAAAATTCAAAAAAGAACAAGTAAATAGTTACATTCTATTTTTTTCTCCAGCTTGACATTTTGTGGTTTAAGATTTTAGAATAACTGTGGGAGTAACTTGTTAGTGTGTCAGTTGTAGTGAATTTAAACTAGGCTGTCACTCTGTTGTTGTTTTATTTGATGAGATCCCTCTAAGACTATAGCATCTCACTGTATGAGAGCCAAGAGCTGACAGGCAGTGTGCAATCTCTTCTGTAATGTTTCTTTACATTTCACAATGGAAGCGGTCCTGGACCATATCTCAAGCAACTAAACCACAGTATTGTCTCAATGATACCTCACCTTCCAAATTCTTTTTTTTTTTTTTTTTTTTTTTGGAGACGGAGTCTTGCTCTGTCGCCCGGACTGGAGTGCATTGGCGCCATCTCAGCTCACTACAACCTCTGCCTCCTGAGTTCAAGTGATTCTCCTGCCTCAGCCTCCCGAGTAGCTGGGATTACAGGTGCACGCCACTATGCCTGGCTAATTTTTGTAGTTTTAGTAGAGACGGGGTTTCACCATGTTGGCCAGGCTGGTCTCGAGCCCCTGACCTCAGGTGATCCGCCCACCTCAGCCTCCCAAAGTGTTGGGATTACAGGCGTGAGCTACCACGCCCAACCCCAGATTCTTTATCTACAGGATGTTGGAAAATGAGAGAAACTGCAGTTATTGAGCTCCAGGTATTTAACATGTATGATATACTTTAATTATTACAAGAAGCCTGTGAGAAAGGGCTCTTTATCTCCATTTTTCATAACAGGAAACTGAGTCACTAAGTCACTAACCCATATTGTCACAGCTAGTGAGTAGCCAAGCTCACTTCCAGAACCAGGTTTGCCTGCTGCAGAGCTCATTTCAAGTTCTACCTCTGCAGAAAAACTCCTTCAAGGCACCTGCCTACAGTCAAAGCAGCAGCCTGTGTGATTAGTGTGGTCTTTTAATAAAGAGACTTCAGTCTTGACATAGAACAAAGGGAAGGTATAAGTTAGAAACAAGTTTTTAGATCTTCCTTTCCCTTTAAAGAAGTAAATGACACTTATCTCAAAGAAAGATCAAGTCTTTGTAAGCTGGGAGAAGAGACTGATCTTTAAGAGAATCAAGGCCCTCGGCAGTGGAGAGAATTTAAAGAAAGATCAGAAGCTGACCTAAGTGTGTCAAATAGGAAGGTGAGGGAAAAGGAGAAGATTTCTGTTTTCAAAACTGGTCTAAAGCACTCAGAGACCGTGTCTTGTATAAGCATGTAAATTGGTGGCCTGAGCATGAATCAAAGATAAAGTTTGTATACACCTCTTTTTGGAGGGCATAGCCATAGCAGAGCACTCAGATGAGAACGTGCTTGTGTTTTACTGCATCCAGAGGTCCAGCCTCCTTTGGTCCCTCAGCTGCCTCATGCTGCTGGAGCTGTTAGGGAAGATTTCATAATTTGCACTGCTCAGGGACAGAACATCCTGATGAGGAGACAGCAAAAGTTCACTTAACAGAAAAGCACCTGAAGCAAAAATCTGTTCCTCAGGAGGTTCCATTGCAATGAACGGAGGGAATTTCAGAAAGAGGACCCAATTAACGCTCTTGACTTGTGTCCTCTTCAGCTCTGGGACCAAGTATGGTAACAGGGAAAGGGCATGTCTAGGCTTTACTGTGGGAAAGAAATGGGTTCTTATCCCAGCTCTGTCATTTATAAGTGGGTGTTTTGTGTGCCCCTCCTCCCAGGGGCTCCACGCCTCCATTGTGACTCATTAACTTAGGTAAGAATGAGGGGTGTCATTCAACTCCTCATTCTTACCTAAGGGTTGTGTGAGACCCCTCCTCCAAAGCTTTTTGCATCTTAAGAAAGATAATTCCCAGGAAAGATAAAGGAATGATTCTCTTATCTCCAGCAGTGTAATGCCTAGTATTTTTGGCCTCCTGGCAGGCAGGGAAGACACTATTTTTAGGTAGAGATTGGGCTTAGCAGCTTTGGTCAGATGCAGGTGCCCAGGGCAGCTGTTCCACGCTCGGCTCAGCTCTGTTCCTGTGTGCCCTCATGAGCTGCCTAATTCTTTTCCCAAACATCTGCTTGCTGTCAAGTTAGGAAAGCTACACCTGCTTTCCACTTTCTGAGGGATGTTGAGAGGATTCATGAAAGGCTGTAATGAAGGGAATTGGGAGATTTTCAAGACATATATTGTTTAATTGCTTAGGTTGTGTCTGCAAGTAAGCTTAGATGTGGAGAGCTGACAACTGCCTGGGGCATCAGTCAAGGTTCCTGTTCTGGAGCAGAGGGCAAGCCCCAGGCACGGTCCAGGTTGCCTCTGCCACTCTGCAGCGAAATGGACATGAACTCCCGCTAGCCTCATATTAGGCTGGTTGCGTGCCAAGGCAGGGGGAGGGGGATGTGGCCCCTTAGGCTCCATGGTCCTTACCTTGTGAGACTCTCCAGAAAAGAGGGGATTTAATAGGAAGAGAGGCTTGATATCAAACACCCAAGGTGTCTACCATCCTCGCTTAATTTGCTCAGAGTAGTAAGATTAGGCTGGATAATTCAGCCAGACAGTAGGGTAATTTTAGTTTTTCACAATTGTTGCTTCCATTAATGGTTCATTCAATTATATAGCATCTATAATATATTTGCAAAATACTTTACAGTTTATAAGAGGATGCCTCCTCCTTTTTTCTCTTTGGCTTCCACAAGTTCTGTGAGATATGCCCAATTAGGATAAGGTTGAACTTCAGGGACTTGAAATATGCAATTGCTCAAGCAAAATTATTTATTTCATAAACTAGCTTAGCAAGCAGCTCTCTTCCCTACAATTATTCAGGGACCAGAGTCTTCACCATCTTGTTTCTTCGTCCAATTTTGTGTGAGTGCCTCACCTGGGTCATAGCCAGTGGAAAAAGGAAAGCTTACAATAGCTCCTGGTCTGGTATTAAGAGGCCAAGCTGGAAATGGAAGGCATCATTTCCATCATATTCTTCTGGAGAGAGCTTAGTCACATCTTCTTCACAGAAGATGGAGAAAGGTGGCCCAGCTGGTCAGCCCTGTGCCTGGCTCTATTTCTGTTACTATGGAAGGAGGGAAGAAGGAAAGCCAGCAGTGCACGTCACCCTTACATAAGGTCAGTATTAGACCTTCTTTCTACAGACTAGGAAACAGGGTTAGAGAGAGAAAGTGATGCAATCAAGGACCCACAGCACAGCTAGTGAAGGGACAGCACTGGAGCAACGGCATTGGTTGTGGCTCCTCAGTTCTTTTCTTTTTGCTACCATTCTTCCAAGATGTTGGGACAGATCATTTGAAATTAGAGCCCTGGAAAGCCTGGGGTGTTATTAACACCCACCCAAGAGGCCAGAAGTTGTGGGTGCTGGAGAGTGACAGCATTGTCACTCCTTCTGCCTTCCTTCTCTCCTCCCAAGGACAAAGACTCCAACCTGGTGGCTACACTGCCAGCTGGGGTCCTAGGCTTCGGAGAGTGACTGCATGCAGATATACAGAACCAAGTAGAGATATTGGTAAAAGCCGTTCTCACTCTCTTTACCAGCCTTCTCAGGTCATCTACCTCTTGCCACAAATGTTTTTCTATGACTATTCCAGTTCCCACCGGCTTCTATTATTTTAGAATTCCTTAGACTCTTGACTGTTTCTCCATTACAATCAGTCTATGGAGAGTAAGAATTGAGTAGGCAAAAGAGACCCAGATTGAAGCAATTATGCTCTGTCCCCTCCTGCATTGGCATGCATGACAATGACTACCCCAGCCACCTCCCTCCTACCAGGACTCCTACAGGAAATCATCCTGAAACCAGTGCTTTTGCGTGATGTGACTCAGACATTTCCAAGCATCAGCAGCCTGTGGACTCAAGCTTGGGGTTCCTTGAGATTCAAACCAAAATCTTATTAATTCTGGGCTTTGATGACTCATAAAAGTAATTCCAGTTCCTTCTAAAACCCCAGCCCCCAAGCCCTTCTGAGAGTATGGGGGAAGGGGCTGTCTGACACATGTTCGTGTTTCAGGGCCGCCTTCTCGGGCCTCTGCTGCTCTAACATGCACTCCCTCTGTGGGCCTCTGCTCCTTCCAAGGAAAAGATACTCAACCCTCATTGCTCATAGTCCTCCTTGCCCCAAGCTCCCTGACCTGTCAAGGGTTGAGCAGAGAAATACTTCCTCTACTGTTTCACGCCCTTAGGGGACTCCCACAGCAGGGTTGCTTGGGCCCTGAGGGGTTGCCGGTGCAGTGAGATGGCTCATGGAGTTTCACACACTTCCCAGAGTGTGTAGGCTTCCAGGATGACCAGGCCTGGTAAGTCCCGGGACCAAGGTCTGCCTACGCCTGCCCATGCATTGACCGTAGGCCCTGATGCTCATTCCATATGTTCTTCTCTCACCTTACGATGAATTTTCTGTGCCCTGCCCTCTCTGTAAATTGGCTCTCCTGGAGCGTCCATCCATCCCTAGTTTGAACTAGCTTACAGTCCCACCAACAGTGTAAAAGTGTTCCTGTTTCTCCACATCCTCTCCAGCAGCTGTTGTTTCCTGACTTTTTAATGATCACCATTCTAACTGGTGTGAGATGGTATCTCATTGTGATGATGAGCATTTTTTCATGTGTCTGTTGGCTGCATAAACGTCTTCTTTTGAGAAGTGTCTGTTCATATCCTTTGCCCAGTTTTTGATGGGGTCGTTTGATTTTTTCTTGTAAATTTGTTTAAGTTCTTTGTAGATTCTGGATATTAGCCATTTGTCAGATGGGTAGATTGCAAAAATTTTCTCCCATTCTGTAGGTTGCCTGTTCACTCTGATGGTAGTTTCTTTTGCTGTGCAGAAACTCTTTAGTTTAATTAGATCCCATTTGTCAATTTGGGCTTTTGTTGCCATTGCTTTTGGTGTTTTAGTCATGAAGTCCTTCCCCATGCCTATGTCCTGAATGGTATTGCCTTGGTTTTCTTCTAGGGTTTTTATGGTTTCAGGTCTAATATTTAAGTCTTTAATCCATCTTGAATTAATTTTTGTGTAAGGTGTAAAGAAGGGATCCAGTTTCAGCTTTGCACCTATGGCTAGCCAGTTTTCCCAGCACCATTTATTAAATAGGGAATCCTTTCCCCATTTCTTGTTTTTGTCAGGTTTGTCAAAGATCAGATGGTTGTAGATGTGTGGTATTATTTCTGAGGGCTCTATTCTGTTCCATTGGTCTAATATCTCTGTTTTGGTACCAGTACCATGCTGTTTTGGTTACTATAGCCTTGTAGTATAGTCTGAAGTCAGGTAGCGTGATGCCTCCAACTTTGTTCTTTTGGCTTAGGATTGTCTTGGCAATGCAGGCTCTTTTTTGGTTCCGTATGAAATTGAAAGTAGTTTTTTCCAATTTTGTGAAGAAAGTCATTGGTAGCTTGATGAGGATGGCATTGAATCTATAAATTACCTTGGGCAGCATGGCCATTTTCACGATATTGATTCTTCCTATCCATGAGCATGGAATGTTCTTCCATTTGTTTGTGTCCTCTTTTATTTCGTTGAGCAGTGGTTTGTAGTTCTCCTTGAAGAGGTCCTTCACATCCCTTGTAAGCTGGATTCCTAGGTATTTTGTTCTCTTTGAAGCAATTGTGAATGGGAGTTCATTCATGATTTGGCTGTTTGTCTGTTATTGGTATATAAGAATGCTTATTATTTTTGCACATTGATTTTGTATCCTGAGACTTTGCTGAAGTTGCTTATCAGCTTAAGGAGATTTGGGGCTGAGACAACAGGGTTTTTTAAATATACAATCATGTCATCTGCAAACAGGGACAATCTGACCTCCTCTTTTCCTAACTGAATACCCTTTATTTCTTTCTCCTGCCTGATTGCCCTGGCCAGAACTTCCAACATTATGTTGAATAGGAGTGGTGAGAGAGGGCATCCCTGTCTTGTGCCACTTTTCAAAGGGAATGCTTCCAGTTTTTGTCCATTAAGTATGATATTGGCTGTGGGTTTGTCATAAATAGCTCTTATTGTTTTGAGATACGCCCCATCAATACCGAATTTATTGAGAGGTTTTAGCATGAAGGCTGTTGAATTTTGTCAAAGACCTTTTCTGCATCTATTGAGATAATCATGTGGTTTTTGTCTTTGGTTCTGTTTATATGATGGATTATGTTTATTGATTTGCATATGTTGAAACAGCCTTGCATCCCAGGGATGAAGCCCACTTGATCATGGTGGATAAGCTTTTTGATGTGCTGCTGGATTTGGTTTGCCAGTATTTTATTGAGGATTTTTGCATCGATGTTCATCAGGGATATTGGTCTAAAATTATTATTTTTTGTTATGTCTCTGCCAGGCTTTGGTATCAGGATGATGCTGGCCTCATAAAATGAGTTAGGGAGGATTCCCTCTTTTTCTATTAATTGGAATAGTTTCAGAAGGAATGGGACAAACAGCTCCTGTTTGTACCTCTGGTAGAATTCAGCTGTGAATCCATCTGGTCTGGACTTTTTCTGGTTGGTAGGCTATTAATTATTGCCTCAGTTTCAGAGCCTATTACTGGTCTATTCAGGGATTCAACTTCTTCCTGGTTTAGTCTTGGGAGGGTGTCTATGTCCAGGAATTTATCCATTTCTTCTAGATTTTCTAGTTTTTTGCATAGAGGTGTTTATAGTATTCTCTGATGGTAGTTTGTATTTCTGTGGGGTCGGTGGTGATATCCCCTTTATCATTTTTTATTGCATCTATTTGATTCTTCTCTTTTCTTCTTTATTAGTCTTGCTAGTGGTCTATCAATTTTGTTGATCTTTTCAAAAAATCAGCTGATTAATGCTTTTCTTTATTCCAATACCTTATTAGTGTTTTTGACGCATAACCTTTCAGTCATGGCTATTGTTTTCCTCCTGTGCTACATCTTCAGATACATTGAGAAATAAAGGAAATATTTATGCACAAATTGTATGGCTACAAAAATTACCAGGTAGCCCAGACATCTGTCTTTATGGAAAATTATTAATTTGTTCTGCCAGTTCCCAAAAAGATCATGAGAAAAGTCTTTCGATCAAGTAAAGCTGATTAGATTCACTGTAGTAAAGGCCTTGACAATCTTAGTATCTTCTCAGAGGGGAAAAATTAGGGAAGGGTATTCTTAGTATTTTAGGTCCAGGGCCAGGTGACTTAAGGCAGATCTTTCAAGGCAGAGAACTAGTTGGTATTGAGCAGAGTTCATGACAGGAGAGCTTTGGACTGATGACCACACAAAGTAAGGGTGCTCTTAAAGTGAGTATTGCCAAGCAAGCTGTCATCTTTTGATAAGCAAGCTAGTTTAGTTGGCTCACAGCATCAACTTCCAGAAACAAGTTTTTCCAGAAACTGTTAGCTAAGTTACTTTTGCCTAGTCCTAGTCTGATTTAGCACAGAAACAGGGACATAAATTTCAGTTCCAAAAATTTCAATGTATTTGTATTACACATTCAACTCTAAGTTGTCTTTATTTTTAAATTTTATGTGTGTTTATTTTTTCTCCTTGGTTAGATTCAAGGTTTCTTTAGGACAGAAGTCAAAGCGTACATGTTTTAATTTGGCAGTATACAGCACAGGGTTGTGCACAAGCATCCCACTCACTCAGCCTCTCTTCTTCCATGGAATCTTTTGTGATGCCCCCTGCAAGTGCTCAGTAATTTCACATGACTTTGTTCACACCACGATTTTGGTGCATGTGATCCAGGGCAAGCTAGAGCTTTCCTCTTTCCTCTTTTTCTCCTTCACACTTTCTTGGGAGGGGACTCTTTGGTAAGACAGAGTAAAGAGACAAGGACTTGGTTAGTATAATAATTCACTGAAGTTAATCTATGAGAAGCAATCAATATTAGCAAGAGGGAAAGGGTTTATTAATTTGTGAATGTAGAGAACTAAAACCTCTTCGGCAATTCCAAGATAGATTCCATTTGATGCTGCTCCTCCAGATGGAGCTGAATGTTGGGGTTGGCGAATTGGAGAAATTGAGCGAAATCAAGGATCCTATAGGGAAAAAGAGTGAGGAGGACTAGAGAAAGAAAGGTCGCCCTAATACTGATAGGCAACTGATTAGAGACTCACTGGGAAATGTAGAGGAATAGCCTGCTTCGTCCTTGGTAGCTGCATACAATTAGTCTTCATGCCTGCCTGTTTCTTTGCTAGATTAGGAGATCCATGAGAGTGGACCAGGATATAGCTTACTCATTTTTGTATCCCTGGTGCCTACCAGGGTGACATCCCTTCACAATAAGGAGTTTTCAACAAATTGATTATGAGGCCGACTTTCTCCATTTACAGGAAGAGAATCAGCCTTTCTGTCAACTGTAGCACAATTGGATACGTTTGTTGTTTAGAAGTCCAAAACCTTTCAAAAATGGCTGTACCCCATTGTGTCTATCTTCATGGTCTAAACTTGGCAGTCATATATATTAGCCACACTGTAATCCTCTTCTCTTACCTCCTTCATTAAATGTCTCTTCAAAATGTCTTTTGAAGTGTAGCATCATTATATCATTTTTACTGATACCAGTCCCAGGTCCAGTTTTCCCTCTGGCAGTTTCCTTAATTGGTGATTAGGCAACATTGGGTTTTTTCTTCCGACCTGCCAGTTTCCTTCATTTAAAGTAAATTCTATCAAATGAATAATTGCCCATAGCACAATTACCAAACACAAAACGAAACTGCAAATATGCATTAGCTTACCAGGGTAGTGCCTAGTATATTAAAAAGAAGGAGACAAGGATATGAGATTGACAAGAGAATGGAGCATTTCATTTTTTCATTCTGTTTTATTGCTGCAATATCCCATTTGATGGCCTCCAGCTTTCACAGCATCAGCTTCCTGCAATGACACTAATGAAGAAATGCTGCCTTTTGTTCATTCTTTAACCAACTGTGTTGCTCTTTAATGGGAATATGGCACTTTCCGCCCTATTCATGCAGAGTTACGAACAGCTGAGTCTCTAGGGTACCTCTGATGTGTACAGCACTCTTTTCCTTTTAGGATTTCTCTGATTAGATGGTAAATACATTTCCTGTCAATAAATTCAATGTTCTAGATATTTCAAATTATGGGCAGAAATAGGGATATTTTTCCAGCTGAGAAAAAATAAAGCCCAAGGGGACAGAGTGATTATTTTTCACCACGTTTCTCTGCTTTGTGGAAAATACTGTTTTCCTTTTAATTATTTCCTAATCGTGTTCTTCAGTCTGTTCCTTATTAAGGCACCCACATTTATAACCATGTTGTTTAATTATTTGCACATGACTGACTTCTAAATAGTTTCTCATTTAAGCAGAAAGTTATTCTGCCACTTTGCTAGGATGTCCACTCTGGCTTGATTTCCCATGAGGCTTACTTAGTTTCTTCTCTATTTTCTTCTCTGGGTTCCTTCCATTCGCT
The DNA here is from genome assembly GCF_007565055.1 of Rhinopithecus roxellana. Taxonomy (NCBI): domain Eukaryota; kingdom Metazoa; phylum Chordata; class Mammalia; order Primates; family Cercopithecidae; genus Rhinopithecus; species Rhinopithecus roxellana. Next base: position 76,636,769 of record NC_044563.1, read on the forward strand.
CAAAAGTGTGGAATTTGATCCTATGTCAGTTCTAAGGGATGCCAAAATAAATGAAGGCTAGGTTTAAGCTGCCAGAACCATAAGGATGGTGAGGTGAACATACTATTTTCAATTCAGCCTGACCTCCTCTCACAAAATGTAACAGAGTACCAGGTTAGGCCCAAACTAGCTGTGACATAACCTCACATGGACAAGACCTGCTTCAAGATCCAGGGTTAAAGGGAAAATGTTCTTGAGTGCAGGAAAGAAGTGGATTCCCTCTCCTTCCCTTTACGAGCATTTTATTTCTAAAGGATGATGAACAGATTTGGATGTTACCACACAATAAATGTCTACATCTCACAGAAACATCAAATTGAATGGAAATGAATAGGCATTTCAAATGAAGCTTCTGGTATGATATCAAAATAAGTAAATAGATCAAGAAAGTTCTTTTCAGTTGTGGGCAAAGAAAAACTGATATAATGTTTCCAAATAAAACACAAACTTTATTTTTCAAATCTTACTGAAATTGTTGAGTATGAATGGCTAGCAAAGGCTTGCTGACATTATTATTGTAAATTACTATTGCTGTTATTAGCAATTCAAATCAACAAACATTAATCGAGGCACTGTTATAAAAATGGGAAGAAACTAAATGACAAAATTAAATGACATAACCCTTGAATTAAGAAGCCAGCAAGACAATGGGAGAAATAAACATGCAAATGACTAGCTATAAAGCAAGGTGGAATGGCCTAAGTTCTAAGTAGGCAACCCTGAGAAAGGAACAGGTAATTCTGACTTGGGGTTTTGGTGAAAGAGATAATAGGTAAGCTTGGCACCGAAGTATCTGAAGGGTTTTAGGCAATGAAAACTTGTTGGCTTTCTAGATTGAGGGAACTCTACAACCTAAGCCATAAGGGCACGAAGGTGAATCACATGTTCCGAGATTGATGGGCAGTCTCACGTGCCTGGAGCCGAGGGCTGCAGGGGAATGTGTAGGGTAACAAGCTGGAAACATAGCTTAGGCTTGGCCTGAGTGCCATACCAGTGCTTTGTACTTTGTGGAGGTGACATGATGTGCCACAAGCAGTATAACGGAGTAAGACTTCAAATCCCAACTCTGACATTTGATAGCTTTGTGAACACGGGCACCAGTTTTTTGATCCACAAAATGAAGATAATAATAGTAGTTACCGCCTCAAATTGTGAAGATCAAATATCTGTGAAAGAACTTAGCACATCTCCAGGCACAAAGTAAACTCTCAGAAAAGGGTAGCTATTATTATTGTAAGCATTTTAATATTGTAAACAGATCATTGTAGGAGATATTGAGAATTTACTGGAAATACAAGGAAGGGAAAAAGAAAGAGGCACCTTGGAAATTGCTGCAATGTTAAAGAGAAAGTTGGATAGAGAATAGAGGTAACAAACTTTAGTGGCTTATAAGACGTGAAGTGTAAAAAAAGTATAAAATGAATCTAAGTTTCTTTTTTTAATATTCTACAATTTAAGACTTTTAACTAAAAAGTAAACTTTCATGTCGAACATGCAAACTTGGGGAAGACAGAAAAGATCACACACAAGGCTGTCACTTCACACTTGGAAAGTTGCACAGCGGCTGGGCAGAGGCGCTCCTTACATCCCAGACAGTGGGGCGGCCGGGCAGAGGCGCTCCTCACATCCCAGACAGTGGGGCGGCCGGGCAGAGGCGCTCCTCACATCCCAGACAGTGGGGCGGCCGGGCAGAGGCGCTCCTCACATCCCAGACAGTGGGGCGGCCGGGCAGAGGCGCTCCTCACATCCCAGACAGTGGGGCGGCCGGGCAGAGGCGCTCCTTACTTCCCAGATGAATCTAAGTTTCTAGCTTATATAGTTGAGAAGACTGTAGACTGTGTTGCTATTATTTGAAAAGAGAACTTCGGAGAAAAAACAAGTTAGGGTTATTGGTGAGGAAAGGTGTTGTTCTGTTCGGTTTTGGAAATGATGAGTATATTCATTTCCTAGGGATGCTGTAACAAATCACACAAACTAGGTAGATTAAAACCACCAAAATTTGTTGTCTGGTAGTCCTGGAAGCTAAAGTTTAAAATCAAAATGTCAGCAGGGCTGTACTCCCACTGAGACCTGGAGGGAAGAATCTTTCCTCACCTCTTCTACCTTCTGGTGTTTGCTGGCAGTCCTTGGTGTTCCTAGACTTGTAGCTTTATTACTCCAATCTTATTTATTTATTTTTTTTTTTTTGAGATGGAGTCTCATTCTGTCACCAAGTTAGAGTGCAGTGGCGCAATCTCGGCTCACTGCAACCTCTGCCTGCCAGGTTCAAGTGATTCTCCTGCCTCAGCCTGCCCAGTAGCTGGGATTACAGGCGTCCGCCACTATGCTGGGCTAATTTTTTATATCTTTAGTAGAGCTGGGGTTTCACCATGTTGGCCAGGCTGGTCTTGCACTCCTGACCTCATGATCTGCCTGCCTCGGCCTCCCAAAGTGCTGGGATTACAGGTGTGAGCCACCGCGCCCAGCATATTACTCCAATCTTCGCCTCTGTCATCACATGGCCTCTTCTCTATATGTGTCTGTGTCTCTTCTCCTTTTATAAGGACACTAGTCAAATAAGATTAAGGGCCCACCCTACTCCAGTATGACCTCATCTTAAGTAAATGATATCTGCAACAATTCTATTTCCAAATAAGGACACATTCATAGGTATTGGGGGTTAGGGCTTCAACATATCTTTTAAAAACTCAGTTCAACCCATAACATTGAGTTTCAGATGCTTAGAGCCCATCAAGGTAGAGATGCCTAGTGGGAAGCTGAGATGTCTGGGGCTCTGGAGAGAGGTAAGAGGTGTAGGTAAGAGGTAAGAGGTAGAGGTTTAGGAATCATAGTTTGAGGTGACAGTTGAAACATGGGTGTGACCATATGAAACTGGACAGAGTAAGAATAGAGAGTACATAGAAGGAAAAGCATACAACCTTGTACAGTTCTTCTCATAATTATGCCAGCTTCTGCTCTACAATAGGCCGGGAATTACTGATGAGGATAGGTCTGGTAGTGAGTAGTTGCTGAGCAAGGACTGAGCCAGAATTGGCATGGAATAAGGGCTGACAGCAGGAATAGCGCTAAGTGGTTCACCTGGGATATGGGGTTGGATGTGAGATCAAGATTGATGGCTGAAAACAAGGTTATGTGGAGTAGAAAACTTACATAGACAACAGAAAGCCAATTTCTGCTTCCTGGGGAGAGTTGGAGCAGATAGTTATCTAGAGCAGTGATTCGCAAAGTGTGGCACCTGGAGCAGCAGCAGCACCATCACCTGTGAACGTGTTAGAGATGCAAATTCTTGGGGCCCGTTCCAGATCTACCCAATGAGAAACTCCAGTCCAGGGTAATCTGTGGTATAACAGGCCCTCCAGGTGATTCTGGTGTGCAGGCAAGTGTGAGAACCAGTCAAGAGTGTTAAGCACCAGTCCACAGACTGAGAAATTAGAAGTAGAAGGAATACTGCTGAGTGGGATATTTCACGAGCTGCTGCCCAATGCTCAAGTCCATTTGCAGATTATTTTCTAAGTCCAGAAGAGAGGAGCAGGGTTTTAAGTTAACAAAATGATTAATAATAGCTGAAGATTAGTGCAATGACATCTGACTGTTCCTTTGCAATTATTTTAATGTAATGCTAATCATGGTGTAGATTAGTCTTTATTATGTTTATTACCGTACACAAGGTCAACATTTTATTGGGGACACAGTATAATATAATTGGGACATAAGATCACTCCTGTAGATGATTGTGGATGGAATATCTCAAGAGGTACCCAAGATGACCAGGGGATTCAAAGAATATGTTAGGATTTCTATATTTCAAAAATATAAGAAAAAATTTAAGGCTAAATAATTTTTAATATTCAAATTGACCCTGGCACCCTCAGTATCATCTGTCAGATGGATATGTTTCTCTGGTTTTCCTAAAGGGAAGAGGGAATTCCATAAGGTTGAGGGTTTGACAGTGGAGCCCTCATTCATTCAGTTCCATTGATTTATTGCAATATACATTGCAGTTTACATGTGCCTGGTTAGGTGGATTTTTGGACGACATTATTTGTTTGACTTAAAGTCACCATACACCAAATAGACAGGTGATATTTCTGAAAGTGTGGACCGAAGTTGAATTTTAATAGCGAAAGTATAAGGGAGAGCAAGAAAGTGGAAGAGCCAACGCTTCTCCTATGCCTGCTTGGGCAGCTTAATTCAGTAGATAAGAGCAAGGATTCCGGAGCCAGCCACCTAGCAGCTGTGACTTCGGGCAAGTTACCGAAACTCTGTGTGCTACAGTTTTCAAATGTTTAAAAAGGGGATACTAATAGTACCCATCACACAGGGCTGTTATGATAATTAAATAAGCTAATATTTTTGACACTCTTAGGACAATGTCTACTGTACAGCAAATGTTTGTTATAATAAAAAATCGTTTGAGTCTTTCGCCAGTGACATTACAAGACAAAAACAAGGACGTATTTAGATTTAATAGAAAGTTAGCCGATTTTCTTTCAATCACCAAGAAAACTATTTGAATTATGGATTTAAATCCTCTGACATAAACTGTGAACCTAGCCCTCAGTATATATATTGTACTTTTAGTTCTTAGGCAATGATGGTATGAGGTCATAACAATTCAATTTACATCCAAAAGCATTATTCATCTGTATCTCATTTTTAAAACGTTTCTTAAATGTTTTATAATGAAGATAATATATTAGCACATTTGTACTTGTATATCATTTATACATAAATTAAAATATACAGTATTGGGGGTTTGTATTTAAGGCATCGTGGGTTTGTACGTATGTGGGTGTTTTGTTTTATTTAAACTGACAGCATGCAAAATCAAAAGAATTGAAGACAACTTCTCTAGAACAAGCGTTGGCAGACCATGGGCCACAGGCCAAATTCAGCCCACTGCCTGTTTTTGTAAATAAAATTGATTGTAGCCAGACATGGTGGCTCACACCTGTAATCCCAAAACTTCGTGAGGCCGAGGTGGGAGAATCGCTTGAGCTCAGGAGTTGAAGACCAGCCTGAGCGATATGCAAAACTCTGTCTCTACAAAAAACACAAAAAATTAGCTGAGCATAGTGGCATACACCTGTAGTCCCAGCTACTGGGGAGGCTGAGGTGGGAGGATCGCTTAAGCTTGGGAGCCGGAGGTTGCAGGGAGCCAAGATTGTACTACTGCACTCCAGCCTGGGAGACAGAGTGGCACCTTGTCTCAAAATACAATTAATTGCAACACAGCCATGTTCATTCTTTTCCATATTGTGGATAGCCACGTCTGTGCTACAATGAGAGAATTGAGCAATTGTGACAAAAACTGTATGTCCCACAAAGATGAAAATATTTACTATGTTTTCCCTTGACAGAAAGTTTGCTAAACCCCTGGTTTAGACCACTCATTATCCACGGTAGCTTAGCTGAATTGCAAAATTATATCTAAAGTGAGTCACATAACTTCAGAATATCAAGCTTTGCAAGGACAGACCTGTCTGTTTTTAGCAGACATCATACCTGCCACAGGTTAAGTCTGTGACATTGTGGCTGAGAACACAAACATTGCTCGTCACCAACCACCAGCTTCTCCATGGGGAGCAGAGGTATTCCAGCAACAAGTAAATTGCAGAGAGAATTCTGCACAGTCCTAGGCTTTTCCCTGGGGCATGGAACGTCCTCCCTAAAGACCCCCTCTCACACTGATCCATAGACTGTCAGCCACAGTACAGAAATTTTCTGCCTGCACCACAGGTAAGGAAGAATTCAAGCAGATATGGTCTGTTAGCATACGGAAGGTTTGTCCCTATCGCTTTTGTCCACAATACATTTGACCTGAGGCATCAGACTAAAACAATATGGCTAATCTTTTTGGTCACTTAATAATAGGACAGTTCAGATCACAGAAAAAGTGGCTGTCACCATTTACAGATAATCAAGTTATCCTGGAAAGAGAGGAAGCAAGGTTTTTGGCCATCTCTGTGTGTACTTCAAGGAATCTACTGTTTTAGACTAGTTTTTGTTTCATTAATGGCCTTGGCCCAAGAAATCAATCAAACATAAAGCAAATGTGAGAGTTAGTTGTAAAAAGTATTGACAATTTAGTAATCAATGGATTGCTTTACACTGTGGATTTTAGATGACTGGGAAAATGCATCAGCTGAAGGATTTGATTCAGTTACACCATATCCATCATCTACAACTCCTCAGAAGTAGGTCTTTCACCACTCAGATAAATCAAGCCACAGGAAATGCACTGGAGAAACTAACTGCTATTGGAAGTGTTCTTTTTTTTTTTGAGATGGAGTTTAGCTCTTGTCACCCAGGCTGGAGTTCTATGGCATCGTCTTGGCTCACTGCAACCTCCGCCTCCCGGGTTCAAGTGATTCTCCTGCCTAAGCCTCCTGAGTAGCTGAGATTGCAGGCATCCACCACCACGCCTGGCTAATTTTGTATTTTTAGTAGAGACGGGGTAGGGGGTGTCTCACCGTGTTGGTCAGCCTGGTCTCGAACTCCTGACCTCAGGTGATCCACCCACCTCGGCCTCCCAAAGTGCTGGGATTGCAGGCGTGAGCCACCGTGCCCGGCCTGAAAGTGTTCTTAATCATATTCTTTCAATGCTAGTAATACAATGGTTTGCTTTTTATTGCCAAACCCTATCACTTATTATATAGCAAATCTACAATCAAAGGATTGTTTCTTAATGTATATGTTGTTCTTTTTTAAAGTATTTAGCTGTATAAATTGAAGTGTTGAGAGCCAAGACTTCACTTAGTCTCTGGATGCCACAGGTAAGATCATCCATGACTTAAAGCAACCTGAAAATGCTTTTTATGCTAAAAAGCATAAAAAATGAAGACTCTGGGACTTCTAGGTGCTGTCAGTGCCAAGGACACTGTTTGTGAATCTTATAAAACAACAGCAGCAGCTCTTTCTACATTGGCATAGGGTGTTAGTTGTCTAAACTCAGGAGATTACGCCAGAGCTAATGTAAGACAAAGCTTAAGAATCAGGCATAAACAGTACCTAGATGGAGCTTCATTTCTTAGGCTCTAAGTGTCAGCTCAGGGAATGGGCTTTGCTCCTGAGAAAAGCTATTTGCTATTTGTTCCTAATGATGGTTAATGTATGAACAAACCATTCTCCCAGAGCTATAACTGATATCATCAATGATGCTGGTACACAAACAAAGACACTAATGAAGCAAAGCCATGTGGCTTATGCTTTGAAAAAGCCTGTGGTAGAGGTGGGAGGGGAAGAGTTTGGCTAAATGAAGTCATTTCTCAGAGCAGTAGATAAAAGGGTAGTGCTAGAACAAAGCAACTTCTGAAAACAATTACATATTTAAATTCCCTTTACCCTGTGTGGCAGGAAAATTTTATCACTTTCTCCTCTGACATGTTAAAATACATAAAGCTTTGACGTCCTTAGGGGCTCTGATCTCCAGAGAGAAAAATAAGAGGCCGAATATTCAAAAGGGCATTTTGGCACCAGTGATGGACAGGTAGGACATTCTGCAAACAGCTCTGTCACTCATCCCTCCTCCGCCCATGGAACTGATTGCACATGTCAGCTGTGCCTCTCTGCCTGGTTACCCTCATGTTCCATGTTGATGCCGTGGCTGCCTCAATGACTCGTTTTGCTCAAAGACCATTAACGTTCTGAGGGTTACAGAAATGGAGCTGTTCTATGGGGCGGGGGGAAAGCTGAATCTCTGCATGTTTTGCTACCCTTGAGAAAATGGCTGTCCCTAATTACACAAAATGATAGAGCAGTTGACTAAAATCACTGCAAATGACAGTTATTTCTCTGAATAGCCTAAAAGAATAGGTCACCCTGGCTAATACACTAACAGCATACTTTTCTGTATATGCAATTTCCGTCACATTCCCGGAATGCTTGGGTGCTGACTGACGTCTTCGCTGAGCAGGGAAAACAGTCTTTTTTTGGTCTTCTTCTTGTCGAAATCTCTAGCGATGCATTTATAGATGGACTCTGATTTGTTTCAGGAAGTCATGCATTTGTTGTAGGGACAAGGAGACAGCTTTGAGTCAGAAAGCAAGGGCTTTATGGCCATAACCACAGCTGTGTGTATAGAACAAAACCTAAGGCATTTGTCTTCCCTCTTCATTTGCATTTCAAGTACAGGACAGTCTGGAACTACCAATAATGCCAGCTCCTTGCTACCGTCATGTGTTTTCACCCCACCTCATCTTAATCTACTGGACAAGCAAGTAAGGACTGCAGGTCATTGATCGATTTTGTTACAGTCTTAACTACAGACACTTCACCCAGCTAAATGTCTGGATGTGCTACTAGATCAGACCTGCAGTTGAGGTGAGGGTTTGGGAACCCCAGCCCTTGTTCTTTTTGGGTGGGTGGCTCCATCTCCAGGGGAAGCTGCAGTAATCAGGTTGTGGGCTGGTTGCCTCAGGCAAGCCACCTTTGTCCCTGGGGGGACAGGGCTGAAGTGAAGGAGCATTCTCCTCTTCCACAGAGAAGATGCCGCAGAAATGGCTCTAGGAGTGGGTCTGCGGCTCTCCAAGTTGCCCAGCAGGATTTTTGAGGTGGTATTTATTATAGGTCAATTTGCTTCAAGTACCATGTATTGGGCATCTATGAAAAGGTAGGAATGGCAAGGAATTAAAATAAGTATGTTCTATAGTGTTTCTCAAGTGATATGCAGGAAAGGCATACCCCACACTTTCCCAACATCCCCACCTGCTGAGCAAGTGACCCCTGTCACTGTTTCTAGGAGAGTCCCACTGTGGGGAGGATAGGAAAGAGGATAACAATGCCCGCCACCAGGAGCAACAGGCCCCAGATGTCAACTCACTGCATGGTTTGCAGGCATCGGGATCACCGGAAAAGACTCAAAGAATCAGGTCACAGGCACTGGAGGGAACAAGGCTTTACTCACATAGTGAAGAGACAAGATCAGGCTTAATAGTAAGCATGGGTCCCCCATGGCCAGCAAGTCTCACCTTGCAGATGACGCAGGGAGATGGTCTGCATGCACCCTTCTTGTGCTGCAAGTGAAGAACCCACTTCCTCTGTAGCAGTGGGGATGGCCAGGTGCCATATGACCCATATACTTTAAGCAGAACACTGAAGTACACATCAAGCCCGGAATAGGGAGAAATTCTCCCAAAGACAATAAGCCCAGCACAGGCTGTGAAGAGTCCTTATCAGCATGAAAGGAAGTGTTCCAGGCCTAATGTACATTCTTACACAGCCTGCGAGGGTCCAACAAACTGCCCATGACTGCCTTTCCTAACATCCCACATGCCAAAGAGTGGTAGGTTGGTGGGACAGGATGTGAGTGAAAAAATACTTATTGTTTTTGTAATATAAACAACAGAAAGTGAAGTTTAACATAATCTTCCTGACTGGTGAGGGTGCAAATAAAATGCAGTGAGTGGCAAACCTAAAGCTGGAAAGGAGACTATCTAGTGGAGGAATCGGATACTGACATAAGCCAATGTTAAGGCTAAGTGTGATAACTTGCCTCAGGAAAGATGTACAATTAAGTATCAAGGAATTGCCTTTAAAATTTTTTTTAATAGTAAATTTTCTAAATGTAATACTCACCAGGAAAAGAGAAGAAAAAACATCCCGTGCACTTCAATATAAGTAATTCTAATGTGTTTATAAGAATAACCATGAATCTGTGCTAATTTAGTTTTAAAACACATCTGCAATCCCAAGGACTTTATTATTGGTACGAAATTTCTGAGGAACTGTCTAAAAGAAAAGAAAAAAAATGAGAAGAAAGAAAAAGAGTATTAATGGTATTTGTGTCCACACTTTTATTCCCTGAAATTTTCAGTGTATCCTTGTTTATAGTATTTTTTCTTTTGGTTCTGTGAACTAATTCAGTCTCCTTCCAATAAATTCCATTTTGAGTTTAAACTAATTTGCATTGGGTTTCTTTTCTCTCATTAAAACAAAAAATTCCTTAAGAGTATATCTTTATAGATAAGACTTTTAATTCTGGATTGGGAATTAGAATGTCTAAATTCTATTTAACCTATGCTATTTCCTAGTTGGGAATCCTTGATAGTCACCCAACTTCTCTGACCTAGTCTTCTGGCTGAGGAGAGGTCCTGTCCATTTCTTATACATCTACAACTCCAACAGGAGAAAGCCTAATCTTCAGAGTCAGTAAAGAAATTCTGACCTTCTAGGGTGGGTTCTTTGGAGGCCCTGTTATTTAATCTTTTTTTACATTGGGGTTTATTATGCTCTTGTAATGTTTTATACTTTCCATAATTAAAAAATAAAAAAGGTACAGTTCTTGCTTTCTCAGACTATAGCAATGCAAGGATAACCAGGGGAAATTGAATTATAAAAATTGGTTTGGGTCTGGAACTACCTGTGGCTGAGTAGGTAAGTCTGTTTAGTTCTAGAATTTAGTCTTGGGAATTCCATCTGCCTCCAGATAAAACTCACATTCTTCAACATCAACTTCATTAGTAATAAAAATAATCATTTCCTCTTCATCCACCTCATCCCCATATCTTCTTTTTCAATTCGCTCAGGAATTTGTTGGAAAATGCAATTTATTGGCTTGTTCAGTTTCCTAAAAATGTTATTACTCCTGCCTCATGGATTGACCTTGGTATTGCCATTGGAGCTTCACCTTGTCAATATCACACCTCCTGAGATGGGGAAGGGCTCTCTCAGCACTGTTGCTGTCACTTACAAGGATTCGCTAACATGTGATTTTGTTTTCCCATTTTCTTATAGCTCCCTCCATCAGGAAACTTAAGACCAACTCCATTTGATGTGATCAGAGGACATCTATAAGAACCAACACAGTGTCACATTCAAAAGCATCTTTCTCCCCTGCCAATCAACCAGTGTCCTGGGGTCTTTTTACCTCGGGATAAGTTCTTTGCTATTTTGGGGTCTCCTAGAGGCAGACAATGATCTTCCTTTTGGTTGAGAGTCCTAATCGAGGAGCCTTAAGATCTGACCGTTTGTCTAAAAGTCCTCTAGATAACTTCTCCCAAGTTTACATTGGTCCTTATGCAACTAGACCTCCAAATGGCCCATCCCAGAATGTCAGAATTACTTAACTGTACCCTGGAAACGGAGTCTCAGGGACAAACCAAGAAAGTGTCCCAGAGTGGACTACCTGAAGCACAGTACTTATACATTCTCTTTCACAGAAAATGAGAAGGTGGCCGAGAAGGAAAGGTGACATTCTTATAACTCTAATTGGTGCTCAGTGTTGTTATAAATAAGATAAAGCAAATATGTGGTTCAGGTATATGGGATAAAAGGTTAACACGTATGTAAGCATCTCGGGGTCTGGGGAGGGATGATTGATTTTATCCTGCCTTTGTTCTTCATCTATAGGCAAGGTTGTCATTGACACAGGTCAGTGGAATATTTGACATGCTCTAGGCTTGCAGGCTGAGATTTCAGCTTTTGTTCATACGCCTTGTTTCTATTAACCATCCACAGTTATTAAATGTATTCCAACCTGCAGCCATCTTGGGCTGCCAATTTTTTAAAAAATTTTTCTTCCGTTTTTTTCTTTCCTCCAGGAGTTGTGGTACACCACCCTCCCTGCAAGTGGCTGTATTTAGCAACCTGGAAGCTCTCTGAACCCTGTCTTTTAGGGTTTTATAGTGACTTTACTACAGACATGATTGATTAAATTATTGGCCATTGCTGATTAACTCAATCTTCAGGCCCTCCTTCCTGGAGATTGGGGGTGGGGCTGAAAGTTCCAACCCCTAATCATGTGATTGGTTCCTCTGGCAACCAGTCCCCATCTCTTCAGGAGCCCCCACCCATCAGTCATCTTATTAGCATATTTTAAAGAAACACATCACTTTGGAGATTCCAAGGGTTTTCAGAGAGGTGTGCCAGAAAACCAGGACAGAGGCCATATATATATTTTATAGTATCACAAGATATTAACAGAATATAGTTTAAACTCTGTAGAATGTTTTAAAGAGGTTTGTTCTGAGCCAATATGAGTGACTGCAGCTCAGGAATACACAGTCTCAAGAGGTCCTGAAAAAGTGAGCCCAAGGCAATCGAGTTACAGTTTGGCTGTACACATTTCAGGGAGACAGAAATTGCAGGTAAAATCATAAATCAATACATGGAATTTATATATTGGTTTGACCCACAAAGGTGGGACATCTCAAAGTAGGTGCTTAAAGTCATAGGTGGGTTTTAGGTGTTCTTTAGTCAGCAATTGGTTTGAAAGAGTGAAGCTTTGCCTAAAGACTTGCAGTAGAAAAAAAAAAAAAAAGCTTAAGATACACAGTCTGCTATCTGTCATGTGATGCTACACCAGAGTCTTATTGGTCAGTAAGTCACATTACACCGGGTTACTTAAAACACACACAGGCACACACACATTAACGGGATTTTATGGTTCATCTATAGGGTGTGACTTAACCCGAGCCTTGCATAGACTTAGGTTTTGTTTATAATTTGGTATTCTATTGCCACAAAAAGCCTGTTTTGTCAGTCTTATTATTTCTATTTGAACATTAATGTTGGTCATTTGTGCCTAAGCTTCCAAAGGGAGAGGGTATAATGAGGCATGACTGACCTCCCTTCCCATCATAACCACGAACTCAGATTTGTAGGTTTCTCTGGGGTCCCCTTGGCTAAGGGGGGGGTCTGTTCAGTCAGTTAGGGAGCTTAGGATATTTTTAGCTTATAATATTACTCTGTTTTCTACTAAAAGTGTAATCCTTTTAGCTCTATATTAGGGTGTATAACTTACCTCAAATTAATTTTTTGTAGGGTATAAGATGGGGCCAAGGTTTATCTTTCCATATGTGTATATATATTTATATATATATATTTACACAGGTATATGTTCAAATATTCAAATATATATATTTGTGCGTGTGTGTTCAATTGTTCCAGCACCATTTGTTGAATAAACTTCCCTTTTTTCACTGAATTTATTGGGCATCTTTGTTTAAAATCAATTGACCAATACAAAAAATTAGCTGGGCGTGGTGGTGCATGCCTGTAATCCTAGCTACTGGGAGGCTGTGGTGGGAAAATCTCTTGAACACAGGAGGTGGAGGTTGCAGGGAGCTGAGATTGTGCCACCGCACTCCAACTTGAGCAACAGAGAAAGACTCTGTCAAAAAAAAAAAAATTGATTGACCTATACTTATATAGGTATAAGGTATACCTTATAGGTATAGGTATTATCACTGGGGTTATATTGGCTCCATAAATCAATAGGGGAAGAACTGACATTTTAGCAATATTGAGCCTTCTTTTCCATGAAAATGGTTTATCTCTGCATTTATTTACGTATTTTAAAATTTTACTCAGTAATGTTTTGTACTTTTTTCTTTTCTCCTTTTTTTTTTTTTTTTTGGCAGGCTCTCACCCTGTCACCCAGGCTGGGGGGCAGTGGTATATTCTCAGCTCACTGCAACCTCCACCTCCCAGACTCAAGTGGTCCTTCCAACTCAGCCTCCCATGTAGCTGGGACCACAGGTGCACACCACCACACCTGGCTAATTTTTTTGTATTTTTGGAAGGCTTGGGGTTTCGTCATGTTTCCCAGGCTAGTCTACAACTCCTGGGCTCAGGTGATCCATCCACCTCAGCCTCCCCAGGTGCTGGGATTACAGGCGTGAGCCACCACGCCCAGCCCATGTTTTGTAATTCAACATATTTTGCATGTCTTTTGTCAGATTTATTCCTGAGCATTTTATTTGTGACACGATTACAAATGGATAAACATGTTTCCCATTGTTTGCTGTTAGTATATAGAAATACTGTGCAATTGATTTTTGCATGTTGACCTCATATCCTGAGATCTTGCTAAACTTATGTTTTAGTTCTATTAGTTTTGTTTCAATTTCTTAGAATTTTCTACATAAAAAATAATATGGTCTTCAAATAAAGAATGTTTTACTTCTTCTTTTCCAACCTTTATGTCTTTTCTTTCTTCTTCTTGTCTTTTTGCACTGGTTAGGACTTTTGGCATAGTGCTGAGTAGAAATGAGGAGAACAGACATCTTTCCCTATTTCCAATGTTAGTGGGAGGATGTTCAGAGTTTAATTTAATGTTAACTATAGATTTTTTAATAGATGCCTTTCATGAGATTGAGGAAGTTTCCTTCCATTTCCAATTTGCTGATATTTTTTGTCATAAATGGATATTGAATTTTGCTAATTGCTTTTCCTTCATCTACTGAGATGTTCATATTGTATTGCTTCTTTATTCTGTTAATATAATGAATTATACTTATTGATTTCAAATGCTAAACTATTCTTGTATTCCTAGAATACACTCCATTTTGTCATTCTTTATGTTGCTCGTTTCATTTGTTAATATTTTGCTGAGCATTTTTGCATATATCTACAAGGAATTTTAGCCTATAGTATTCCTTTCTTGTAATAAAGGTCACATAATATGGAAGTAACTGGGACTCTGGGAAAGTATATTAAGGTTGACGTGCTTTTTGGTGACTCTAAAATTATACCAGTAGTCAATCAATTACCCACTCTACCTTAAGACACTTTATATATATGGTTTAAACATTGCTTTAAAAATATAGTTGGTGTAGTGCCTTAGATGATTTCAATAACTCAATACAAATGACTGCACAGCATATTTGATAAACTGGACAGAAAAAGGTAATTAAGATGGCAAAAGAAAGAGTTCAGCCATCAGCCTTACATATTCTCAGAAGAGGGAGGAAGAGAAAAAGGAATTTAATTTTTTCCCATTTCATTATCATTTTATCATGTTTATATTTACACATTTCAAAAGGGAGAAAATTCAACTCATTGAAATTGGAAGAGAAAGTTTTTCAGGCCATCTCAGTAATTCTTATGCACAGAAGCATTGAAACCATTGGCAAGTTCTGTCTGGCAGGTCCTTATTAATGACAAGTCTGTATGGATTTTTTTTTTTTTTTTTTTTTTTTTTTTTTTGACAGTCACTTGGTTTAGTTTTCATTTGAGGATCTCCATTTTAAAGGTCACTGTCCCACATCTGTATCTTAACTTTTAAAAAAGACATTTGTATCTGGCTGAGAGCTACCAGGAGGGTAAAAACAAACAAACTGATGGAAAAGAGACAAGATAAGTGTCTTACATTGTTTTCAGATATGAAGACAGTGGGAAAAATATGGCATTAATGTGTTAAAAACACACACGTTTTGACAAAACTGACAACAAAATCTTTGAAAAGGGCTGCCCCCAAGACAAAAAGCATGTCCTTACTTAAGAAGGACAATTTTGAGATCAGAGATATAAATGAAGATATGTACAAGACTGTGCTTTGAGTAGCAAATTTTCTAACAGTAGCAGAATTATTAAATAATTACTGAGCCATATGATAGAATATAATGCAACCATTGAAAGTCATCATGAAAATATGCAATGTCATAAGAAATGCCTATGATACCATAACAAAACATTCAGATATACACACATCCCAATACAGTGGGCCAAGTGAAATAATTAAAATTAATTAAAAAGAACAATCCTCAGATACTAGATACAAGCATGGAACAAATACTAAAAGGAAAACACTAAATTTGTAATGGTGGTTATCTTAGTGTGATATAAATATATGATTTTCATTTTATTCTTATAGTTTTCTGCATTTTTAATTTTCCTAAAACTGGTATTATTTCTCTAACAAAAAATATAGAAGAACAGATTTTTTTAGATTCGGTTTGGGAAGAAGTGTCACGTACCATACATGATACAAGAGAATAATTTTCCACTCAGCTTTAGATATGTACTTGTGAAATAGCAAGGGATTTAAGATCAAGGGATAGCTGTATTTTAGCAGAGACAATTTACTTGGTGTCTTAGTATCTTGATGATTTCCAGTGAGCCGTTTGGTTTTTGAAGGACAGTTCAGGCAGCCACATCTTAACAGCTTGACCGTTCTCATTTCTGGCACGTGGAGCTGCCAGCTTCCTCATTCTCTGCCCTCTGAACACCACAAGCTGTCAGTTTCCCAGTCACTGTGAACTGTTGGTAGCTTTACAGGCAGGTTGCTGTGCAGTAGATCCTGTGTTTCTGATAAATAGTGGGTTCTGTTTTGCATACAGACCAGGTATATGAGGCAATCAGCTGGAGCCAATACATAGACATGTTTGATTGTTCTGTCTAGAGATCCAGTAGAAAGAAAAATGCCGGGGGCTTGGCAGTGGAGACCTGAATTTGAGTCTCTTCATGACATTAGACAAATTCTTAACTGCCTTGGGCCTCAGCTCACCTGTGAATGAGTAAATTAAATGACTTTTGCCATACCACTCTGACAGAGTTGTGAATTTCAAACAGTGCATATGAGATATCTATAACTCGATTTTAAAGTTTATAGGGGCTGTGCACAGTAGCTCATGCCTGTAATAGCAGCACTTTGGGAGGCTGAGGTGGGTGGATCATCTTAGGTCAGGAGTTCAAGATCAGCCTGGCCAACATGTCGAAACCCTATCTCTACTAAAAATACAAAAATTAGCCAAGCGAGGTGGCTGGTGCCTGTAATCCCAGCTACTCGGGAGGTTGAGGCAGAAGAACTGCTTGAACCTGGGAGGAGGAGGTTGCAGTGAGCCGAGATCGCACCACTGCACCACTGCACTCCAGTTTGGGCGAGAGAACAAGATTCCATCAAAAAAATAAATAAATAAAAATAAAAATGACAAAGTTTATAGTGGGAGGCAAAACGAACAACAAAACCTCACAGAATAGCCAATACAATACTGAGAAACAAACTCGGACGACTGAAAGTACCCAGCTTCAAGACATACTATACAACTACAGTTATTACGACAGTGTAGTATTGGCAAAAGAACAGGCAAATAGATCAATAGAACACGAGAGAGAGGTCAGAAATAAACCCATACAAATACGGTTAACTGATCTTTGGCAAAGGAGCAAAGGCAATTCAATGGAGAAAGGATAGTTGTTTTTTAACAAATAGTACTGGGACACAGGTACATCAACATGTAAAAGTATAAATCCTGACATAGGCCTTTATCTTCCACAAAAATTGACTCAAAATGGATCATAGACTTACCTGTAAAATATGAAACTATAAAACTCCCAGGAGATATCATAGGTAAAATCTAGATGATCTCTGCTCTGGGGATGACTTTTTAGAAACAACAGCAAAGCAAGATCAATGAAGGAAAACATTGGTAAGAGGAGTTTCATTCTGTTGGGGTGATCAGATCCAGCACCAGGTCGTGGGGGTGACAAAGTCCGGCAGAGTCAAAGGATTGAGAAAAAGACAGCTTGAGAGAGAAAGGTGGGACACCAGGGGGCCATCACTAGTGTATGAAGGCTGCAAAGACCCCGAGCGCTGGGAACCCATGCTATTTATTGGTAATCCAACAAAGAAAAAGGTGGTGAGACTTTGGAGGTCAAAAGGGCACATTGCATTAAGCACATGATTTATAGCTGTGATGGTTTAGTATTTACATGGAACACGTTCTGCTACTTGAGATAATGGGAATAGGAGACTAGGAGCCTAGGAGGGCTAGAAACAAAGAGCCAGCAAGTCTAGACACATTCCAGAGGACATTATGCAAGCCCTGCCTCAGTTTCCCCTCCCAACACTCAGCTTTTTCCCAACACATTCAACTTAATAAATTTTGCTCTGTGAAAGATACTGTTAAGAGAATGACAGATGAGCCTCAAACTGGGAGAAGATATGTACAAAACATATACCTGATACAGATGTAGTATCCAAAATATACAAATAACTGTAAAACTTAACAAGAACAAAACAAACGACCCAATGAAAAAATGGGCAAAACATCTAGACACCTCAGCAAAGAAGATACATAGGTAATAAATGAGCATGTGAAAAGAAGTTCAACCTTACGTAATCAGGGAAATGCAAATGAAAACAATACTACACATGGCCTATAAGAATTTCAGGCTATTAGACTGGAAGAAATCCAAAACCCTGATGACCACGTGCTGGAGAGAACGTAGAGCAACAGGAACTCTCATTCATTGCTGGTGAAAATGCAAAATGTCACAGCCACTTTGGAAGATGGTTTGACAGTTTCTTAGAACACCAAACATACTCTTACCATATAATCCTGCAGTCACGCCCCTTGGTGTTTACTCAAACGAGTTGAAAACACAACAAACCTGCTTACACATGTTTATAGAAGCTTGATTCATAATTGCCAAAACGTGGAAGTAACCAAGACGTCTTTCAATAGGTGAATGAATACATGGAATATTATTCAACAATAAAAAGAAATGAACTATCAAGCCGTGAAAAGACGTGGAGAAACTTCAACGCATATTGCTAAGTGAACAATCTTATAGTACCACATACTGTATAATTCCAACTATATGACATTCCGGACGAAGCAAAACTACAGAGACAGTAAAACAATTAGGGATGGCCAGGGGTTGAAGGGAGGGTAAAATGAGTAGATGGAGCAGAGAGGACTTTTAGGCTCTGTGCTGTAAGGGTGTCCTGTAAGGGTGGGTGGACACATGTCATTATACATTTGTCAGAACCCACGAATGTACAAGACTAAGAGTAATTCTAATAAATTTCAGGTTTTAGTTCATATTGGTTAATCAGTTGTAACAAATGTGCCATACTATTGCAAAACATTAATAATAAAGGAAAATGGGAGTTGGGTGGGAAGTGTATACGGAAACTCTGTATTTTCTGTTCAATTTCCTGTAAACCTGAAACTATTATCAAAAATAGTCTATTATTTTTTTAAAGTGTATGTGAAAGCCATTTCTCAGTAAGGCACTATATAAGGATATTTTGGCTACAAGCAATAGAAAACTCGGTTAAAATACATGTGTGGTTTTTTGTTTGTTTTTCAACACAGGGACGGCCTCTGTCCCCCAGGCTGGAGTGTGCAGTGGTACAATCATAGCTTACAGCAACCTCAAACTCCCGAGCTCAAGGGATGGTCCCACCTCAGTCTCCCCAGTAGCTGGAACTACAGGCCCACATCACCATATCCAGCTATTTTTAAAGATTTTTGTAGAGATGGGCTCTTGCTCTGTTGCCAGGGCTGATTTTGAATTCCTGGCCTCAAGCGATCCTCCCACTTGGTCTTTCAAAATGCTGGGCACCACTGTGGCTGGCCTGTATGTTTTCTTGATTGTATATGCCTAACAGTAAAAGAAAAATTGTTTGAGAATGCACTCAACAATTTATATAAAAGTATGTACTTGACCAGGCGCGGTGGCTCACACCTGTAATCCCAGCACTTTGGAAGACCAAGGCAAGTGGATCACGAGGTCAGGAGATTGAGACCATCCTGGTGAACACGGTGAAACCCCATCTCTACTAAAAATACAAAAAAGATAGGCAGGCATGGTGGCGGGCGCCTGTAGTCCCAGTTACTCGGGAGGCTGAGGCAGGAGAATGGCGTAAGCCCGGGAGGTGGAGGTTGCAGTGAGCTGAGATCGCGCCACCGCACTCCAGCCTGGGCGACAGAACGAGACTCCGTCTCAAACAAACAAAAAAAAGTATGTATTTATTTATATATAAAGTATACACATTACCTGTATCATTTTGTTATGTACATTTTATAAACGTATATAAAAATACAATTTTACAATATAAATAAATATAAATAAACTTTAAAAATAGTTCCAGGTTTTATACTTATTACTGACATTTTTAGCAGGGGTACTCTGCTTTATTATTTTTGAAACTTGAAAAATATTTCAAAATTAAACAATCTGAGAGCCTAAATTTGTTTTTGTGCTAGGTTTTGGTGGCTGTCAGAATAAAAAAAATCCTTTGCAAATATTCATAGATCTAAATGAAAGAAGTTCATAACTGGCTGTCATTTCTAAAGAATGGTATTTACCCAAATGATAATAAAAACACATAAAAACCTGCTTACAAATGTTTATGACAGCTTTATTAATAATTGCTGGAAGTAAATATTGGAAGTAACCAAAATGTCTTTCAATAGGTGAATGAATAAATGGAATATTATTCAACAATGAAAAGAAATGAACTAGAAAGAAATGAACCACCAAGCCACAAAAAGACACAGAGAAACTTAAATGCATATTGCTAAGTGAAAAAAGTCAATCTTAAAACGCCACATACTGTATGATTCTAACTATATGACATTCTGGAAGAGAAAAAACTATGAAGACAGTAAAGAGATTAGTGATGACCAGGGGTTGAAGGGAAGGTAGAATGAGTATGTCAGTCCCATCCCCAAATTGTGAAACTGGTCAGTATATTACCCACTTCCCGAATGAAAAACATTGATCTTGAAAATTATTATTGGAAGGTTAGCTTTTATTTTTAATATATTTGCCCAAAACCCATTGCAATATTCTGTTAGAAAGATTTTTGAAAAGTTAGATAAATTTGTGGTCTTATGCATGATGACACAATGACATACTTTTAGCAATAAAATACATAGTAATGAAAACATTTCCAAATATCCTTTAAAAAATAGTCTCCTAAATTTTGAAAATTATATTATTTAAGAAAATATAATCTTTGAGTCCACTTAATTGGGCATATGTAAATTATAATATGTCAAAAGTACCATTATGCTTATGGAACTCCCACTCCTGTCTCCTGGGTATGTCTGGAGACACAGCTTTCTGACAAATAATAGACTAAGTGGAGCTACTGATTTCAATTTGTATTTTTAATATGCTTTTAAAAAATGAGGTGTTAACACATAGAAAGGAATTGATTTTCTATTGTTTTCTTTCTTCCATTTTGGAGACCAGTGACTTAAATTATAAAGGTTTTATTATATAAACGAATAATATAATTTTATTATATAAATTTTTATTATATAAACATATATAATATATAATATAATAATATGAACTTATTATAAAATAAGTTTAGAGTGATTCCAAGATGGTTAATTCAGTGGCTAAAGAACATCAAGGACTCACGTTCTTTGCATTTTTGTGCTCTGTGAACATCTGTATGGTTTTAGTTTTTGTTCTTAGGTCTGTCTCCTCACAGTTGCAAGACAGCAGCTTCAAGCATCCTATCCTCAATCCATAATATTCAAAGGCAGGAAAAAAGTTGCTTTCTCTTTGTCTCTTTTTATGAGTGAAAAAGCCCTTCCCATAAGCACCCAGGAGGATTCCTCCTCATTCCTCATTGGCCAGAATACATCAAATATTCATGCCTGCCAATCACTGGAAAGGAAGATGTAATCATAGACTAATCATGATTCATCTTCTGGGTTCAGAAGGAGGTCTTGCTCCTTAAACCACTCAAAGAAAATAATGATTCTGCTCGCAAGGAATGATGCAAGGAATGTTGTTGGGAAGGGAACCAACAGCATCAGTCACAATCCTGATGCAGACATGATATTATTACAAAGACAGTGCATGTGTTAACAGAATAGTGCTCAGGTAACATGTACTGCTTGTTTAATATGGACATCTTGTTTACAGTGAAGAAAAATTCTGGGTCTTGCATGAAATTATAGAATCATTATTTTCTTTTTATTCATGCTCATAAAATGCATATACAATGGGAGGTATACATTTATTTCAAGAATATGCATTTTCAGGGAAGAATTTCCAAATGCCATCAGATCACATTTAAAAATCCAGTATTCCCTTAAAGTGCTGTGCCTCTTATGTGTCACTGAAAAACAAAAACAAAAACAAAACCTAGCCTGATATGAATTCTGCCACATTCGCCTATATGTCACTGATAATCTCTTGTTTATTGATTGCTGTTTGCTGCCAAAGTGAAATGTTTCTTTAATTAGAAAATGCTGTATTAATGCCAGATAATAGTGGTCATTGCCAAAATAAGCTATATTTCATTTTCATGGGTATGGTCCATATGTAGATGATCTCGAACCCAGGATAGTCATTCTCAAAGAATGATACCTAACCTCATTCTGTGATGTGCTGGCAAAAACCCGGATTCAATTAAAGTGAACAGCATGCATTCTGGAAAATATAGGAGACAGGATGTAAGCCCTCAAGGGTGCAGAAATCTTTCTTGCTTTTTCCGTGCCATATCTCCATTGCCTAGAATAGTACCTGACACATAGAAAAAGTTCAATACATACTTGCTACAAGAATGAATAAATTAATATAAATGGAATAAAACTGTTAATAACTTAAGCATTATTAATTCCAATCAATTACTATTTCATTACTATTGGAATTATTCTACCATATAGGAAAGGCAAATGAATAGTAACAATATGTTAGTATTTATCCAATCCAATACATTCCAAAGACGGGGGTATGCAGGGGAAAGAGAGGGAGAGACAGACAGAAAAATACACTACATTTAGTGGGCACAAACATTCTCATCATTCTTTTTTCTACATAGTAGGGATGGCTTCAGTAGGCTTTCATGGGATAAATGAAATCCTTGAAGACTATCTAAGCTGTAAACTCTGATTATTTGCCTACCAAGCAGCCTTTTGACCACTGATCTGAATGTCCAAATTCTCAATGTACTACGTAGATTCCCTGGAAAGAAGTCACTTCCAGCCACCAGAAAAGTATAGCCACCACTATAAGTGAATAAGACAGCATTCTGTGGTATATAGAAAACATCATATGAATGCCTACATCTCTAACCTTGCCGGGAAGGCCTGAGATGACCGGCATGTAGGGCTAATTTAGATGGGTGCTGATATGTTCAGTGTTATGAACTTCATCCCTAGAACTCTCAGAATCCACTTGTATCTGAATCAGACTGGTGGTACTTTCCAAGATGGTAGCTGAGACAGCAACCCCACTCTGGTGGCTCTAGTTACCTGGACTCATCCCTGAGTGAGCTGCTGAGTGACAAGTTAATTAAGTTTTCTGTGGAACCCTCAGACCAGATGAAATTCAGAAGTTCTATGCAATCCATAGACAGGGGCTTGCCACATCTCAAACATGAAATAATGCATTTCTGCATCCCCCTCATACAAATATTGAAAATTTATAGCTATATGAGGAAGCTAGGAAATTGTACTAAATTACCTTAAAATGTTTTGGGAGTTAAGATTATCCTGAAACCTCCACAGATGATTCAAGGAGCAGAGTCCATCTGTGCAATGGCTCTGTCCTCACTTCTGCGAATTATTTACTGAGGTGGCTGTTTTCCCAGAGTTGACTTGCCCTAGTGTTCCCTGTTTTTCAAGTGCAGGCTCTGTAGAACACCTACATCTTCAATGCTTCCATGGACCTATGGCTTTAGAACTGAGGTGTGTGGTAAATGTGCACTGCAATCTCCTACAAATCTGGGATGACACCAGGGACATTTTTTCTTTTTTCTTTTTTTCTTTCTTTCTTTTTCTTTTTTTTTTGATGGAGTCTTGCTCTGTTGCCAGGCCAGAGTGCAGTGGCACAATCTCGGCTCCCTGCAACCTCCTCCTCCGGAGTTCAAGTGATTCTCCTGCCGCAGCCTCCCGAGTAGCTGGGATTAGAGGCACATGCCACCATGCTCTGCTAATTTTTGTATTTTAGTAGAGATGGGGTTTCACCATATGGGCCAGGATGGTCTCGATCTCTTGACCTCGTGATCTGCCCACCTCGGCCTCCCAAAGTGCTGGGATTACAGGCATGAGCCACCACGCCCGGCCCACCAGAGGCTCCTTGTGTGGGTTGCATACAAAGGGAACATGGGCAAGTGGGATTCTACTTAAGGAGGTCTACAATGGGAAAGCCATTGGCTTGGAGAGGATTAGAATAGTAGAAAGTTGGGAAAAGGTGTTAAGAGGCCTGGAGCCTGGCTGCAAAAGGCATTGGGATGTCTACAGCTTAACTTCATTGGTTGCTAGAGACATGGAATATGAACGTGCTTGTCCCGCCTACAGATAGGTGCTTTTGCTTTTAAGGCAGTTTTCTGTTCAGTAAGGTGGTTTTCAGACACCCTTGGGCTCTCCCAGTCAATATTTGTGATGCATTGTGGGGCATTCTAAAGGTAGCTCCTGGTTCTCAGGATCACTCTTTTGGTAAAGTTCTCTCTATACACAAGGTGATGGAGCTGGTGCAGGGCCTGATGGGAATATAATTGCTATTTCATTGCATCCATCTCATATTACAAAGGCCAGTTGAGTTCTGGTGAGTGGTATCTATTTAGACCAGGAGTAGCAGGAATGCTATTACTGACAAAGTGAGCCTCCATAGATGGGAGTAGATATGAAAGGGATCAAAGAAAGGAGAGTCACAGAAGATTGTCCCAAATAGCATTGGTGTGTTTGAAGCTCAGCAATATTGGTTGGGTTTTCAGGGGCCTGATCAACTGTGGGTAAACTGATAAAATCCACTTTGTGGCTATCTAGAGGTAGAACCATAACCTGGACTACTTCCCGTGACCCTAAAAACACCCTGACCTTCACAAGGTCTCCTGTAGAGCTAAAGGCATTCCTACTTAGCAACATTGACATTTTCTATTTATTTTCCTGAAAATTTCTGAAATTTTCCTGATAAAGTTTAACATTTTAAGAGCGTTGTCTTTTGCTAATCTTAGATTTACTATTGAAAGGTGTTTTAAGGTCAGACGTAGTGGCTCATGCCTGTAATCCCAGCACTTTGGGAGGTTGAGGCGGGTGGATCACCTGAGGTTGAGAGTTCAAGACCAGCCTGACCAACATGGAGAAACCCCGTCTCTACTAAAGATATAAAATTAGCCAGGTGTGGTGGTGTACGCCTGTAATCCCAGCTACCTGGGAGGCTGAGGCAGGAGAATCACTTGAACCTGGGAGGCCGAGTTGAGATCACGCCATTGCACTCCAGCCTGGGCAACAAGAGTGAAACTCTGTCTCAAAAAAAAAAAAAAGGCGTTTCAAAACTGACCTTGGGAGAAGAAAAAATATCAGCAATGAAGCCACGAGGGATAGACACAAGAGAGTAAGAAATAATCAGAAAGCATAGCTGAGAAATTCCCTGAAAGCAAAAATAAAAATACACATAATATCTTAAAGCTAATAACCTGGGAGGGTAACCAGAAGAATATCTTCATGCAGACTTTAACTAGTATGAGGTAGTAGTGGGGTTTCCAGTGGAGGGTAGCTACAAGCAAGACTGTAAATTGCAGGCATGGGCATATATTATAATTGGTTACACTGATAAGGGGTGGGGATGGAGGGACATTGTTGTTATGCATTTTGATAAACGGAATAAATGATGCTCTGTGGGCCCTAAGGGGATTGCCTAGCAAAGGCAGATGATGTCTCCTACCAATTAATTAAAAGTTAGAAGTGAGTGTCATCGTGGCTTTTCGGTTTGTACCCGGGTATGCAAACTTTAGCATGCATCAGAATCACCTGGAGGGCTTGTAAAAACATTGATTACTGTCTGGGCCAGTGGCTCACACTTGTAATCTCAGCACTTTGGGGAGTCAAGGTGGAAGGATGACTTGAGACCAGCTTGGGCAACATGGCAAAACCCTGTCTCTACAAGAAAGAAAAACACAACAAAGCAAAAAACAGCGATTACTCGGCCCCACTCTCAAGAGTTTCTGATTCAGTAGGAGTGGAACAGGGGCCTGAGAATTTATATTTCTAACAAGTTCCTAGATACTGCTAGCTGGGATGACTCATTGAGAACAACTGACTTAGAAAAAGAGCACAAAGGCTTTTAGCGCTCAGTTCTTAACTCAGAGCCTCACGTTCCACACACGTGAGGGATTTTCAAACTTTCTGTGCATGTGTATCAGAGAGTTACAAATCACATTACAAAAACTTAAATAGAATATGTTTTCTAACTGTAATTAATAAATCAGAAATTTCTTTTTATGACTTAGAGAATAGAAGACATTCAAATTATAAAGTAATAATGGGTAGGATTATACAAAAATGTAAAATGGTGAAAAGGATCAAACTGGACCTAGGAAAATTCTCAGATAATCCTGATGGTTACATAGACGTCTTACAGGAATTAGGACCATCTTTTGATTTAGCATGGGGATGTATCATATTGTTGTTAGGTCAAACATTAACTCCCAACGAAAAAGAGGCCGCCTTAGCTGCGGCCCGGGAGTTTGGGGATCTCTGGTACCTAAGCCAGGTAAATGATAAAATGACATCAGAAGAAAGGAAACAATTCCCCACAGGCCAACAGGCAGTTCCCAGTGTGGATCCCCATTGGAACCTCAATTCAGAGCAAGGAGACTGGAGTTGCAGGCATTTACTGACTTGTATACTAGAGGGATTAAGAAAGACCAGAAAAAAGCCAATGAATTGCTCAATGATGTCCACCATAACACAGGGAAAGAAAGAAAACCCTACAACATTTTTAGAGAGGTTAAGGGAGGCATTAAGAAAGCATACCTTTTGTCGCCTGACTCTATTGGAGTCCAACTAATTTTAAAGGATAAGTTTATCACTCAGTTAGCTGCAGACATAAGAAAAAAACTTCAAAAGTCTGCCCTGGGCCCCCAGCAAAATTTGGAAGCTACTGAATTTGGCAACTTCGGTGTTTTATATTAGGGATGAGGAGGAGCAGGCTGAACGAGACAGATGAGACAAGAAAAAGGCCGCTGTCTTAGTCATGACCTTCAGGCAGACAAACTTCGGTGGCTCTGAAAGAAGGAAGGGCTGGGCAGGCAACCCACCTAAGAGGGCTTGTTATCAGTGCGGCTTACAGGAACACTTCAAAAAGGACTGCCCAAACAAAAATAAGCCGCCCCCTCATCCATGTCCCTTGTGCCAGGGGGATCACTGGAAGGCACATTGCCCCCGAGAGTGAAGGTCTTCTGGGCCAGAGGCCACTAACAAGATGGTTCAACAACAGGACTGAGGGTTCCCGGGGCAGGCGTCAGCCCATGCCATCACCCTCACAGAGCCCTGGGTAAGCTTAACCATTAAAGGCCAGGAAACTAACTTCCTTCTGGACACTGGTATGGCCTTCTCAGTTTTGCCCTTCTGTCCCAGACAACTATCCTCCAGGTCTGTCACCATCAAAGGGGTCCTAGGACAGCCAGGCACTAGGTATTTCTCACACCCCCTAAGTTGTGACTGGGGAACCTTATTTTTCTCACATGCCTTTCTTATTATGCCTGAGAGCCCTACTCCTTTACTAGGGAAGGACATATTAGCTAAAGCAGGGGCCATTATATACTTGAATATAGGAGAAGGAGTACCTGCTTGCTGCTCTCCACTCGAGGAAGGAGTTAATCCGGAAATCTGGGCAGGGGAAGGACAATACGGACTAGCGAAAAACGCTTGTCCAGTTCAAGTTAAATTAAAGGATCCTACCTCCTTTCCTTACTAAAGGCAGTACCCCCTCAGGCCAGAAGCCCAACAAGGGTTACAAAAGATTGTTAAAGACCTAAAAGCACAGGGATTAGTAAAGCCATGCAACAGTTCATGTAATACTCCTATTCTAGGCATACAAAACTCCAAAGGACAATGAAGGTTAGTGCAAGACCTCAGACTTATCAATGAGGCAGTTGTTCCTCTGTATCCAGTTGTACCTAATCCTTATACTCTACTCTCCCAGATACCAGAGGAAGCAGAATGGTTTACAGTCCTAGATCTTAAGGATGCTTTCTTCTGCATCCCTCTGCATCCTGACTCTCAATTTTTATTTGCCTTTATTTGACGGATCTTTAAGATCCGTCAAACCCAGCGTCTCAGCTTACCTGGACTGTCCTGCCACTCATTATCAGGGCTGGGATACGAGGAGGACTAGGAACCGGCATTGGAAGCATTACCACTTCCACCCAATCCTATTAAAAATTATCACAAGAGTTAAATGATGACATGGAATGAGTCGCAGATTCGCTGGTCACCTTACAAAGTCAGCTTAACTCTTTAGCAGCAGTAGCCATTTAAAATCGGAGAGCCTTAGATTTATTAACAGCCGAAAGAGGTGGAACCTGTCTTTTCTAGGAGAAGAGTGCTGTTATTTCGTTAATCAATCTGGAATCGTCACCGAGAAGGTTAAAGAGCTTCAAGACCGGATACAGCACTGGGCACAAGAACTCCAAGAAACAGGACCTTGGAGTATTGTCAACCAATGGATGCCTTGGCTTCTCCCCTTCTTGGGACCCTTGGTGGCTATTGTAATGTTGCTTATCTTTGGACCCTGCATTTTTAACCTCCTTGTAAAATTTGTCTCTTCCAGAATAGAATCCATGAAACTGAAAATGGTTTGACAAATGGTGCACCTACTAGCACCTACTATGGAGGACCCCCTAGACTGACTCGCCAACCCGCTCTCACACCATGACACTGAAGACTCCCCTCACTAGGAAACCTCAACTGTAGAGCCCCTTCTATGCCCCAGTTCAGCAGGAAGTAGCTAGAACAATCGTCGCCCAACTTCTCAACACACTTGGGCTTTCCTGTTGAGAGGGGGAACTGAGGGACCAAGTGGTTAAGTTGACTGGACTCCCTGGGTCAATAGGGACTTCTCTAAGGGAAATTTCCCCTAAGCCAAAATAAGTCATAGCTGCAAGCTAAGGAATTAAAACTTCAACCAATCAAAGGAGACTTTCTCCTAAGCCAAAATGAGTCACAGCTGCAAGCTAAGGGATTGAAACTTCAACCATTTATATAGGGAGTTTAAGCTCTAGCTGCAGCCTGATGTTTTTAACCAATCAGTCCTGCCAACCCACAAGCGGATAGAAAATAAGTTAATTCTATAGGACAGAAAGAGGAAAAGGGAAGGGGTCATAAGGGGATATAACCATAAGATACCCAAGCCACAAACGGCAACCCTTCCTTCCGGGTCCCTTTCCACTGCGTGGAAGCTTTACTTTCGCTTTCACTTTAACAAACCTTGCCACCACACCAAAAAAAAAAAAAAAAAAAAAAAAAAAAAAAAAAAAAAAAAAAAAGAAAAGAAAAGAAAAAAGTAAAATGATGAAATAATGAAAAGTCACAAAACCAAGGCAGAAAGAGTTGTAAGAAAATAAGAAAAAATGCTAAAACATGGCTGCATATTGAAAGTTTAATATCTAAAGTATATTGAGTTTATTCAAACCAGGCTGCCAGTGTACCAAGACACACATAGACAGTTCATACACCAGGAAAGCCAACATAAAACCAACATGTGAAACACTAAACCTCAAAAGTTAATTAAAGAAATTCAAATGGAAAGAATTCTAAGGGGCCATTTAACACACACCAGATAAACAAGTATAAGAATAAATGATAAAATCCAGTACTAGTGAGACTATTGGGAAATGGTTGCTGGTAAACGTGTAAATTCGTTGTTTTCTGGAGTGAAGAGCCATAAGGATAATCATACCAGAAAATGTAGCCTATATAAGTAATTCATAAAAAGAACAAAACTACAATTATAAAAATATTTATAGCTGAATTATTTATATCTAAAAATGAAATTACCAAAATACTCAATGTTAGAGAAATAATAAAACAAATAATGTGATATAAACCTAATATTCATTCATTAGAAATGAAAACATGAAGATTCTGCAACCAAAGGGAAATGTGTGCTGCATGGAAGTGTAGGGGGAAAAGTACTGGATTTGGAGCCAAAAGGTCTAAAATTAAGTAACCTATGGCTAAGGATTCAACCTCTCTGAACTTTGCTCATCTTCTAACAAAGCAGTTTTCCACTAAAACACAGCAGTTTTCAAATGTTTTGAACACTACCTAAAAATATTTAACTTTTTCTTCTTTTGTGGTAAGAATATTTAATGTAAAATCTATCCTCTTACCAAATTTTTAGTATTGTCAGCATTGGCAAGCATATGTCCTATGTTGGGTAGGAATGTCCAGAACTTATTTATCGTGCATGACTGAAACTTTGTACCCTTTGACCAACCCATTTTCTCCACTCCCCAGTTCCTGTCAACCACCATTCTTTCTGCTTCTATGAGTTTGACTATTTTAGATTCTACATATAAGTGAGATCAGTCATACCTCAATAAAGTGGTTGTAAAAAAGGAAATTTTACATTGACTCCATACACACACACACACACACACACACACACACACACACACACACACACACATAATCACCTGTAATAATGGTAGGCCTGGTGCAGTGACTCAGGCCTGTAATCCCAGCACTTTGGGAGGCTGAGGTGGATGGATCACCTGAGCCCAGGAGTTCAAGACCAGCTTGGGCAACATGGTGAAACCCCATTACTACAAAAAAAATTACAAAAATTGGCCAGGCATGGTGGTGCACAGCTACAGTCCCAACTACTCAAGAAGCTGAGGTGAGAGGATCACTTGAGCCCGGGAGGTTGAGGCTGCAGTGAGCCATGATCATGCCATGGCACTCCAGCCTGAGTGACAGAATAAGACTCTCTCAACAATAATAGTAGTAATGGTCTGTTCTATTCTGTTCTACTCTCCATTTCATTCCTTTCCACTCCATATAAAACTGCTGGTCACTAAATTGATTTCAGACCCTCTAATATATCACGACCAGCAGTTCATACAAACTGGTCTAATTTATAGGCATTCTCAAAGCTTTATTGCCAGCCCGTCTCCTCTCTCCAACACTTCATGGTTTCCCCAACCCCCAAAACCTGCTGACACTAACACAATACACCCGGAAAGCTCTACTTTTAAAGCCATGGCTGAAATGAAGCCATAGATGGCAGAAATTGTAATCGGCATGCAATTTTATGCAGTTCTCCATATAGGGCATATGTGTTGAGAAGAATAAAGTGATATTTAATACAACTGGACTGGGTTAACTTGCTTCTTAGATGGTGTCAACAGCTCTCTTGAATCTCTCTTAGGCTATTTCTTTCTTCCCTCTTCTCTCCTATAGCTCAAAAACCCAGAAACCATATGAGTTACTTATAGTAACATGAGCAAGCTACTTATAGTTCATATGAACAGGTGCCTCAATTTCTACTGGTTTGGTTGTGGTAAGACAGGCCTAAAGGTGACTTCTTCTACTTAGACAAGGAACTGGTTGTTTATCTTGCCTCTAGTTTTGGCAAAGTTGTGGTAGTCTAGGTCAGCTCAGAAGGCCTGGTTTCTAGTGCTGAACATTTGCCTCTGTGTCTTCTGTGACTTAAACTCTTTAAAACGGCAGTCTTGAACTTTTTTTTAATGTACTGATTTTAACTTTTATTTTAGGTTCAGGGGTACATGTGTATTTTTATTTTTTTGAGACAAGTTCTCCCTCTGTTGCCCAGGGTGGAGTACAGTGACACTATAATACCCCACCTTGCCCTTCCAAAGCACTGGGATTACAGCCATGAGTCATTGCACCTGGCCTCAAATCATAATATGCTTAAGAGTCACCTAGGTATCTTTTTAAAAACTACAAATGTGTAAGCCCCATTATTGAAGAGCCTGATTCAGTGATGTGGTAGGTTCAGGAAATTACATTTTAAATAAACACCTCATGTGCTTTCTCCAAACTGGGGAAACCCTCCTGTGGGGACTATAGCCAAGGTAGAGGGCTGACTGGGATTTGGAGATTGCTGGTCCTGGCCACTGCTGCTTTCCACTGAGGATTTCCAACAAATCTTAGTTTTGTCACCTGTAAAATATAGAAGGCATATGAGATCTGTAGGCCTCCTTCAGCTTTACCCTTGTATGACGTGTCTAGAAATAATATTACATGAAAGAACAAAGAAGGCTTTTGTATATGTTTCCAACTTTGTAAAAGAAATAACTATATCTGGAGACTAGAAGAGGTCAAAAAGATATCGACGTAGTGGCATTATGGTGCAATTGTGGATGTGCTTTAAAAAATAAAGAAAACAGGCCGGGCGCGGTGGCTCAAGCCTGTAATCCCAGCACTTTGGGAGGCCGAGACGGGCGGATCACGAGGGCAGGAAATCGAGACCATCCTGGCTAACACGGTGAAACCCTGTCTCTACTAAAAAATACAAAAAAAAAAAAAAAAAAAAAAATACAAAAAACTAGCCGGGCGAGGTGGCAGGCGCCTGTAGTCCCAGCTACTCGGGAGGCTAAGCCAGGAGAATGGCGTAAACCCGGGAGGCGGAGCTTGCAGTGAGCTGAGATCCGGCCACCGCACTCTAGCCCAGGCGACAGAGCAAGACTCTGTCTCAAAAAATAAATAAATAAATAAATAAAAATAAAGAAAACATTAAATAATTTTTAAAATGGTGAACAACGACAGGGACATCAAAGAGTATTAGAACTAAAACAGAACTTTGAACGTAAATGAGATGATTATGACATCATTGGTGACAATAGAGAGAGCAACTTAGTACCACCTTGGGCATGAAAATCATTCTGGAGCTAAGGAAGAAGAGGGTGGATAGTGAAGGGAAGTAGAAAGAAGAAGAGTGAGTGTAGCTAAAGGGAAAAGAAAGACAGAGTTAAGACTAAGTATCTTTGAAGCGCGATGAGCCCTTGGTAGACACACTGAAGTCCCAGGAGACATTGAAATTCGAAGTGCATTGGAAGGTAGTGGAATTAACAAAAAGGTATGTTTTCTCTTTAAGGAGGGAGAAGAGAGGATCTGCTACTAATTGTTCCTCCAAGTAGGAAACATTGGAATTGTGTCCCAAAGAGTTAAAGAAACCAACGACTAGCAAAAATTCTCGTTTGCTGGACAGCCGGTAAGAAAAGAAACAACTTGCTGAGACTCTGATGATGAGATCAAGAAAAAGCTGGCTAGAATCGGTGGAAACTAAGATGGTTGACTGGAGTTTGCACAGAACAAGCTTGCTGGTGTCCCAGCCCAAATTTCCACATGTTTCATACTAACTCCCCCCGAATTCACACATGTGACCCATGAGATAGCAGGAAGAGACAACTGGACATGCGCAGGACCTTCCCAGACCTCCTCTTTCCTTTCACCAATTACCTATGTAGTCTCAGAATCTATCCCCTGAACCTTTTCTAATAAAAGTACTGCTTTGAAGGCAGTGCAGGGAAACAGATTTGAACTTGACTCCTGTCTCCTTGAGAGTCCACTTTCAACATAAAGCTTTTCTTTTCTCTAAAACCCAGTGTCATAGTATTGGCTTCCAGTGCACTGGGCACCCTTTCACTCAATAACAACATCAGTCAACTTCTGAGCGGAGCCCATTTATTGTCTTATGTGAGGACACACTTTTATTCAAGCCACATCTCGGAGGAGAAAGTCTCCCAGCTAATAATCAAAGATCCAGTATCTGGAGTGGGAATATTCCTTACAGAACTGACATCTGCACCAGTCATTTCCCAGGAGAGGGCATCACTCCTTATACCATCCACCTGGAGGTATACCATCCACCTGCTGCCTGACATCTGTGTTCAGTTTCACTTCTAAAATACTTTCAACTATACAACTTCATTTCACCTCCACAACCCAGCAGGGTATAGGGGAGTGAGATAGGCTTTGGCACGTATTTCCACCTTCTCCCCACCCCACTCCTAAGTCCTGCCCCAGGTTCCTGCCAAAGGAGCCCATACACAAAGATCTGTAGCCAGGTGAGAAGGATTTCTCACTTTATTAAAGATGGCAGGACAAGAACCCAAGATTTTTTTAGATTATTCTTGTTATGACTTTTTTTTAAATTATACTTTAAGTTCCAGGGTACATGTGCACAACATGCAGGTTTGTTATATATCTATACATGTGCCATGTTGGTGTGCTGCACCCATTAACTCATCATTTACATTAGGTATTTCTCCTAATGCTATCCCTCCCCCCTCCCCCGCCCCACAACAGGCCCCGACATGTGATGTTCCCCACCCTGTCTCCAAGTGTTCTCATTGTTCAATTCCCACCTATGAGTGAGAACATGTGGTGTTTGGTTTTCTGTCCTTGTGATAGTTTGCTGAGAATGATGGTTTCCAGCTGCATCCATGTCCCTACAAAGGACATGAACTCATCCTTTTTTATGTCTGCATAGTATTCCATGGTATGTATGTGCCACATTTTCTTAATCCAGTCTATCATTGATGGATATTTGGATTGAAGAACCCAAGATTCTAATGCAAAGGCCTGTTAAAAGCTGAACTGGGGGTGGTGAGCCCATGTCAAAGTAGAGGCTCCTCTCTCCAATCCATCTAAATTTGGAAGGGGCACTCTTGGGGCCAGGGAGCTGAGCAGATCCTGAAAGGATCTTTGGCTGAGTTTACCAATTTCAAGGATGTATGAGTCTGCTTCCCTACAGCAATAGGCAAGGAACACGATGCAGGGGGCTGTGCCAAGCATTAGTGCTGACCTTCAACACTTCCTGTGATGTAACCCTGCTATCAAGGGTGACTCTATCAGTGATAAGTGGCTGACCAATACAATCTGTAACTCCTCCTTCCTTTGGGAGGAACTAGTAAGGGAGAAGAAAGGGAAACCAGAAGTCTCAGCGTAGAAGTTACCAATTGTACGGGTCAAGACTGAAAGATGAGACAAAGAACAGAAACATTTCCTCTTTTTTCAACACAAAATAGGCAAGGAGTTTATTATTATCACATGATCCCCACTTTATAGATGAAGAAAAGAAAGAACAGAAACATTAAATGATGTAGCGATCGTTACAAAGACGGTGAGTATTCATGTTGGTCTGCAGGTGCCTCTTTCTTAGTTAGTGGTGCTGGTGGTGAGAAGATGGACAGCTTCCTAAACCTCCAGTTCCTGTGCCACCATCTGCTCAACTGCTGCCTGCAGCTGCCACTCTGTGGGGTTACTAAAATAGCCATAGACAAGGAGTTTTAGCAGAGCACTCCACCTGTTTCTAGATAGGCTCTTGCTCTGAAGCCTGGTCTCCTATCCAGGTGAACTGTGAGGGGTAGGGGTGGGGGCACGTGTGAGCTAGACTAGGGGTTAGACTGGAGATGAGCCTACTCCCTGCGTCCTTTCCTGGAGTCTCATCCTGTGCTAAATGAGCCGCCAAGTCATTTCCGCTCCAAGACCAGATAAAGGAAAGGAAAGAGCCTTCTCTCCTGAGGAAATGTGCGGCTCTGGAGTGAATGCCATCTAGTTCCTGACTCAGCACCCTGATTTCCAGCTGGGCGTTCACTCCTCCCTCACATAGCCCCTGTGCTGACTTCACACCCAGTTCCAGGAATGGGGCTTGACTGACTTAAGGCTATCAACACGACCGCCCCAACCCATGAGTGGCCAGGGATGGACATAGACCCTAATTAGTGTTACTCAAAGACAAAGGCACATTCCCTTGGGATCCTGGAGAAAACAACTTTACTCTTCCTTAGAAGCTACTTGAGGGACATTCTCGACTCTTTGGATGTGAGCAAGGACATCGCAGCACTGAAAGCTGCTTGCAGCCATCTCGTGGCCACTTAGAGAAATACATGTTGTGTAACGCAGAGGAGAAACGAAAAGCCTCCGGGGCCTTTGCTGCCCTTGAGTTGCTGAATCAAGTCTTGACTGAAGCCTGATATCTTTACGCTTTCCAGGTTTGTAAATCAATAAATTTTCTTCAACGTTCAAGCCAGTTTGAGTGACATTTTTGGTAGTTGCAGATTTCCAATTAACAAGCACTGTAACACGTAAGCATATTAGTTTAAAGAGCCCACAGTTTCCCTTAACCATGCTCAAGTTTTCTGATGACGGCCAGGGTAGAAAGTCAAATTTTCCTGTGTCAGCCACATGGAAGGGAAGAAAAAACCAACTTTAAAAAAACTAAAAAGTCTTTGATGTCATTCCCCCAACACACACATCTCCAAAGAAAAAAGTAAAGGGCCAAATATATAATATCGTGTTCAAAATAAATTACTGTTATTATTATTATTACTTTGTAAGTAGATTTTATTTTTTAGACAGTTTTAGGTTCACAGAAAAATTGAGTGGAAGTTTCTGAGACTTCCATACACACGCTGCCCTCCCCATGCACGGCATCCTCCGTTATCAGCATCCCCTGCCAAAGTGGTGCATTTGTTATCACTGCTGGACCTACATTGACACTCATTATCAGTCATTATCACTCAGCGTCCAAAGCTTACCTTAGGGTTCACGGTTGGTATTGTACATTTTATGGGTTTAAACACATGTATAATGACATGTATCCACCATTATAGAATCATACAGAGTATTTTTACTGCCCTAAAAAATGTCTGTGCTCCACCTGTTCATTCCTTCTTCCTCCCAACCCCCAGCAAGCATGGTTTTTTTCACTGTCTTACTGTCTTCCAAAGTGTCTATAGCATTTTGCATTCCTACCAGCAATAAAGGAGAGTTCCTGTTGCTTCACAGCCTCACCAGCATTTGGTGTTTTCAGTGTTCTGAATTTTGGCCGCTCTGATAGGTGTGTAGTGGTATCTCATTGTTGTTTTAATTTGCATCTCTCTGATGACATATGATGTGGGACATGTTTTTATGTGTTTATTTGCCATTGTATGTCTTCTTTGGGGGAGGTATTTGTTAAGTTCTTTGGCCCATTTCTTAATTAAGTTCTTTGTTTTCTTATTGTTGAGTTTTAAGAGTTCTTCGCGTATTTTGGGTACCAGTCCTTTATCAGGTATGTTTTTAGCAAATATCTTCTCTCTCTCAGTCTGCAGCTTGTCTTTTCATTCTCTTGACAGTGTCTTTAGCAGAGCAGAGATCTTTCATTTTAATGAAATCCAGCATATCAATTCTTCTTTTCATGGATTGTGGTTTCGGTATCATATCTAAAAAGTCATTGCCAAACCCAGGGGCATGTAGATTTTCTCCTATGTTATCTTCTAGTTTTACAGTTTTGTATTTTGGTCTGTGAGGTATTTTGAATTAATTTTTGTGATGGGTGGAAAGTCTGTGTTGAGATTCACTTCTCTGCATGTGGGTGTTCAGTTGTTCCAGCACCACTTATTGTAAAGCCTATCTTTTCTCCATTGTATTGCCTTTGCCCCCTTTTCAAAGATTAGTTTATTGTGTTCATGTGAGTCTATTTCTGGGCTTTTTGTTCTGTCTCATTGATCCTCTGTCAATTTTTTTTTTACCAATACCTCACTATCTTTATCACTGTGGCTTTGGAGTAATTATAATAATGTAATAAGTCTTGATGTCAGTCCTCCAATTTTGTTCTTTGTTCTTCTCCTTCAATATTGTGGTGGCTATTGACTTTCTTTTGACTCTTCATATAAACGCTGAAATCAGATTATTGATATCCACAAAATATCTTGCTAGGATTTTGATTTTGATTGCATTGAATCTATAGATCAAGTTGTGAAGAACTAATGTCTTGACTAATATTGAATCTTCCTATCTATGAACATGGAATATTTCTCCATTTATTTAGTTTTGCTTTGGTTTCTTTCATCAGAGTTTTATGGCCTTCCTTATATAGACCATGTGTGTGTTTTGTTAGATTTATACCCAAGTATTTTATTTTGAGGGCCTATTAATATAAATGACAATTTCTTTTTAATATCAAATTCCACTTGTTCATTGTTGCTATGCAGAAAAAGAATTGACTTTTGTATATTAACCTTGCATTCTGAAACCTTGTTATAATTGTTTATTAATTCCAGGAGGTTTTCGGTGATTTTTCAGATTTTCTTTTTTTTTTTTTTTTTTTGAGATGGAGTCTTGCTCTGTCACCCAGGCCGGAGTGCAGTGGTGTGCTTTTGGCTCACTGCAACCTCCGCCTCCCAGGTTCAAGCGATTCTCCTGCCTCAGCCTTCTGAGTAGCTGGGATTACAGGTGCACGTCACCACACCTGGCTAATTTTTTTTATTTTTAGTAGAGACGGGGTTTCACCATGTTGGTAAGGCTGGTCTTGAACTCCTGACCTTGTGATCCATCCGCCTCAGCCTCCCAAAGTGCTGGGATTATAGGCGTGAGCCACTGCAGCCGGCCTGATTCTTTCGGATTTTCTATTAGACAATCATGTCATTTGTGAACAAGACAGTTTTATTTCTTCCTTCTCTGTCAGTGTACATTTTATTTACTTATCTCATTGCATTAGCTAGGATTTCTAGCATAATGTTGAAAAGCTGTGGTAAGAGAGTACAGGTTTGCCTTGTTCCTGATCTTAATGAGAAAAGTTCTAATTTCTCACCATTAAATATGACGTTATCTGTATATTTTTTGTAGATAATATTTATCAAGTTGAGGAAGTTCCCCTCTATTTCTCATTTACTGAGAAGTTTTTTGGTTTTTTTTGTTTGTTTGTTTGGTTTTGTTGTTTTTTTTTTAATCATGAGCAAGTGTCAGATTTTGTCAAAGGTTTTATCTACATCTATTGATGTAATCATCTGTATTTTGTTCCTTAGCCTGTTGATATGATGGATAGCCTTAATTAGTTGTCAAATGTTGAAACAGCCCTTCATTCCTGGGATAAATCCCCCTTGGTGTGGCACACAATTCTTTTTATGCTTTGATGGATTCAATTTGTTAATATTTTGTTGAGAATTTTTGCATCTATGTTCATGACAGATACTGAATTGTGGATTTTTTTGCTTTTTGGTTTTTTGTTTTTTGTTTTTTGTTTTCGAGACAGAGTCTCGCTCTGTCGCCCAGGCTGGAGTACAGTGACGTGATCTTGGCTCACTGCAATCTCTGCCTCCTGGGTTCAAGTGATTCTCCTGTCTCAGACTCCCAAGTAGTAGCTGGGATTATAAGCATGCACCACCACACCCAGCTAATTTTTGTATTTTTAGTAGAGACAGGGTTTCGCCATATTGGCCAGGCTGGTCTCGAACTCCTAACCTCAGGTGATTCTCCCACTTCGGCCTCCCAAAGTGCTGGGATTACAGGCATGAGCCTCCGTGCCCAGCCAAGAGATATTGAACTGCAGATTTATTTTCTTGCAATGTGTTTGTCTGGTTTTGGTATTAAGGTGATGCTGACTTCATAGAGTTAGGAAGTATTCCTTGTGCTTCTATCTTCTGGAAGAGGTTGGAGAAAATTATTATACTTTTTTCCTTAAATGTTTGGTAGAATTCACCAGCGAACCCATTTTGGCCTGGTGCTTTCTGCTCTAGGAGGTTATTAATTACTGATTTTCAGTTGAATAGATATACACTTATTCAGTGTGTATTACTTCTTACGTGAGTTTTGGCAGATAGCATCTTTCAAGAAATTGGTCTGTTTTAGCTAGATTATCAAATTTGTAAGCATAAAGCTGTTCATAGTATTCCTTTATTATCCTTTTAATGTTCATGACTTTTGTAATGATGTCCCTCTTTCATCTCTGATATTACTAATTTATGTTCTTTCTCTCTTTTTTCTAAGTTAGCCTGGCTATGGGCTTATCAATGTTATTGATCTTTTCAAAGAACCAGCTTTTCGTTTTATTGATTTTTCTCTATTAATTTTCTGTTTCAATTTCATTGATTTCTGCTCCAATTTTTACTATTTATCTTCTTCTGCTCACTATGGATTTAGTTTGCCCTTGTTTTTCTAGTTTCTAAAGGTGAAAGCTTAGGTGATTGCTTTTAAATCTTTCCTATTTTCTAATATATGCACTCCATGCTATCAGTCTCCCCCTTAGCACTACTTCTATTGCACTCCACAGGTTTTGATAACTTATGTTTTTATTTTCATTTAGTTCAAAGTACTTTTTAATTTCTCCTGAAATTTCTTCTTTGACCCTTGTATTATTTAGACACATGTTGTATTTGTATCTCCAAGTATTGGGGGATTTTTCAGTTATCCTTCTATTATAAATTTCTAGTTTAATTCCATTGTGGTCTGAGAGTAGACACTAGGATTTCTACATTTTTTTACATTTGTTAAGGTATATTATGTGGACTAGAATGTGGTCTATCTTGATGAATATTCCATGTGAGCTTGAGAAGAATGTACAGTGTATTCTGCTATTGCTAGATGAAGTAGTCTATAGCTGTCCATTATTTACAGTTCATAGATGATGTTTTTGAATTTGATTATGTTCTTAGTGATTTCCTGCCTGCTGCATCTGTCCATTTCTGATAGAGGGATGTTGAACTCGCCCACTATACTAGTGGACTCATCTATTTCTCCTCACAGGTCTATCAGTTTTTATTTCATGTATTTTGATGCTCTGTTACTAGGTGCACACACATTAAGGATGGCTATGTCTTCTTAGAGAACTGACCTCTTTATGCAATGCTCCTCTTTAGCCCTAATAACTTTACTTGCTGTGAAGTGTTCTGTGTCTGAAATTATTATAGCTTCTTCTACTTTCTTTTGATTAGTTTTAGCATCGTATATCTTTCTCCATCCATTTACTTTCAATTGATGAGTCTTTACATTTAAAGTGGATTTCTTATAGATAACCTGTAATTGAGTCTTGTTTCTTGATCCATTCTAACATTCTCTGTCTTTTAATTGTTGTTTAAGACCACTCACATTCAAAGTGATTATTGATATAATTGGGTTAATATCTATCATATTTGTTACTGTTTTTGTTACCCTTGTTCTTTGTTTCTATTTTTGTCTTCCACTCTTTTTCTGCCTTTAGTTATTTTAATTTAGCAACTTTATATGATTCAATTTTCTCTCCTTTCTTATCATATCAGTTATACTTTTTACTTTTTTTTTAGTGGTTGCCCTAGAGTGTGCAATATACATTTACAATTAATCCAAGTCCATTTTCACTGAACATTATACTGCTTCTTGGTTAGTGCTTATTATAACAAAATAATCCTAATTCCCCCTCCCTTGTATCATTGCTGTCTTTCGTTTCATTTATACACATAAGCATGTGTAATAAAACACATTGTTGCTATTATTATTTTGAATAAACTGTTGTTAGATAAATTAAGAACATGAAAAATACTTTTAAATTTTACTTTCATTTATTTCTTCTTCAGTATTTTTCTTTATTTATGTAGAGCTGAGTTTTGGACCTATAATTTTTAATCTATCTAAATAATTTTTTTCTAAACATTTCTTGCAAGGCAAGTCACTGGTAGCAAATTTTTCAATTTTTGTTTGTCTGAGAATGTCTTTATTTCTCCTTCACTTTTGAAAAATAAATTTGCTGTATATGGAATTGTAGGCTGGTGGGTCTTTTTCCTCTCAAGACTTTAAATATTTCACTTTATTGTCTTCTCAACTTGTATGGTTTCTGAGAAGTCGGATATAACTTTTATCTTTGCTCCCTTGTAGGCAAGGTATTTTTTTCTCTTTCACTTCTTTCAATGTTTTCTTTATCTTTGATTTTCTCTAATTTGAATATGATATAGCTAGGTGTAGTTTTTTGACATTTATCCTGCTTGATGTTCTCTAAGCCTTCTGGATCTGTGGTTTGGTATCTGACATTCACTTTGGGAAATTCTCAGTCATTATTGCTTCAGATATTTCTTCCAGTATTTCCATGACCTGTATATTACACCTTTTATAGTTGTTCCAGAGTTCCTGGATATTATGTTTTTTGTTTTGTTTTGTTTTTTCAGTCTTTTTTTCCCTTTGTTTTCAGTTTTCACAATTTCTACTGAAGTATCCTCAAGGTCAGAGATTCTTTCCTCAACCATGTCCAGTCTATTAGTGAGCTCATCTAGGGCATTCTTCATTTCTGTTACCGTGCTTTTTATCTCTAGCCTTTCGTTTTGGTTCTTTCTTAGAATTGCCATCTTGCTGCTTATGTTGTCCATCTGTTCTTGCTTTCTGTCTGCGTCATCCAGCCCTATTACAGCCCTTAGCATCTTAATCATACTTATTTTAACATCCATTCTGATTAATTCCAAGATCCCTGCCATATCTGAGTCTGGTTCTGATGCTCACTGTGTCTCTTCAAACTGTATCTTTTCTGCCTTTTAGTATGCCTTGTAATTTTTTCCTTGATAGCCAGACATGATGTGCTGGGTAAAAGAAACTGCTCTAAATAGGCCTTTAGTAATGTGCTGGTGAGATATGAATGGAGGGAACGCATTCTATAGTGTTATGATTAGGTCTCAGTCTTTTAGTGAGCCTGTACCTCTGGACTACAAACGTTGCAAGTGTTTCTCAATCTCCCACACCTGCCCCTTTAAGTGGAAGAAGATGGTGAGGGTGGGTTGGAGTTGGGTATTTTATTTTCCCTGGTCAGTTAGGCTTTGATAAAACCCCAGCAGATTAGGCTCTGGTTGGTTAGTTTCTCCTTCAGACAGACTGTGTTAAGAAGAACAAAATGCTTTGGCATGTTTCAAAATGGTTGTTTTCCCTTCCAACATGAGGGGATTTTATCCAATATTCAATGCAAGAATCAAGTAGAGCTCCTGGGGGTAAAACTCACAAGGTGTAGCCCTCTGCCCCCATGGTTGGGTCCCCCTGGAGCGGTTAACTCTCAGAGTTGTCCATACTGAGCCTCCAGCAATTTGTCAGCTATGGTTCAGGTTTTCCCACTCAAGCGCTGGTTCCTGCCGAGATTTCTGCTTGTGGGTCTCTGCACCATAAGTTTCTCTGTATTTGCTCATTTTTCCCTTTGATTCTGGGGAGAAGTTTGCCCTCTGACCTCACTTTTCTTATGGCTCTAAGATGAGTTGATTTTTTAGTTTGTTCAGTTTTTTTACTTATTGTTCAGATGGAGTGGTGATTTCTGAACTTCTTACATGCTGGACCAGTTATTATTACTTCTTTAACACCTGTCACAGAATGTTCCATTACCTGCTGTGATGGTTCCATATGTGTCTTTGCACATTTCATTTTAACCTAGTTTTGCTGCTCAGGGGAAGGGACAAACTTTCGACTCCCCTTATAAATTAAAAACATGACCACTCGGCCCTGCCGGTACTGTAGCTTCTTCAGGGACAGGAACCGTTCGCAAAGATACAGAGCTCTCCCCATCGTCGCATCTGAAAAACTGCTCATTTTCTGAATCTTGAAAATGAAGCCAATGTGAAAACTCCTATACAAGAAGTCTTCAAATTCTAAAACTAGTGGGGATGACTCTTCAATTTCCTTTTAAACAGAAGTAGCCATCACAAGCTTGAGGAGGAGGCAGTAGGAATAGATAAACATACTAGTGACCCATTGCAAAGAAGGTCTGGGGTCTCTCCTCTTGTAATCAGTGATTTTTCTTACCCTAATGAAACCCAAATGCTTCCAGTAAAAATAATGGCTGGCATTCAAGCCATTTGCAAATTCTGCCTAGAGGTAGAAAGAAAAAAAGAAAAAAGCTGTGCCCCACGTCATTAATTTTAAATATCCTATTTTGTTTTATTTTCAGAATGAAATGGTGTGGAACAGTGTAATGAGCAATAGAAATATGGAACCAAGAAGCAATTATATCTTCAAAGGAGCAAAATGAGAGCAAATAAAAGGGCTTGCACAAGTTAGCATACAAACAGGCAGATCAGAACATCATTTACAGGGTCCAAATACATGCCTGTTGGTTATGTCTGTAAATTATCTTTCACAAACATCATGTTATATCTCTGGAGACTCATTTCTGGATTGTAATAAAAATCGAATTTCTCAAGAGGCCCTAAAACATCTCAAATTCAGTTTTG
Source organism: Rhinopithecus roxellana (assembly GCF_007565055.1). Lineage (NCBI taxonomy): Eukaryota > Metazoa > Chordata > Mammalia > Primates > Cercopithecidae > Rhinopithecus > Rhinopithecus roxellana. Next base: position 76,679,973 of record NC_044563.1, read on the forward strand.
ACACTATTGAGTACCTCTAATCTGTAGTCATTGTGCCGGGCACTAAGGAAGCAAGATAAGTTGGGCATAGTGTCTACCTTCTAAGTGCTTACAGTCTAGTTAAGAAGACAGAGCTATATGCAAATAACTATAATGTAATATGTGCTGGGTAACAGAAAATGGCACATTTAATTCTAATAAATTCACATTTATTTGAAAAGATAGGAGAAAGTTTTACAAGGAAGTAGACAGGAACCGAAGCTATGCAGTGCAAGAAAAACTGGGACCAGCTAGACTGTATGGAGGCTAAGTCTTCAATCATTCTCTGAGAAAAGTGCCCAAGAGCTCCTTCGGGGTAGATGGGAATCAGAATTCAGCTCCCTGCCTGCAACTTGGGACTGAGTCAAAGATCTCCACAAGTGAATTGGGGCTAACACAGTTCTAAGTTGTCAGAATCTTTCTACTTGGAGGAACAGAGAGGAATGATTCTTTTTTTGTTTTTTTTGTTTGTTTGTTTTTGAGATGGAGTCTCACTCACTCTGTTGCCCAGGCTGGAGTGCAATGGCATGATCTGGCTCACTGTACCCTCTGCCTCCCAGGTTCAAACAATTCTCCTGCCTCAGTCTCCTGAGTAGCTGGGATTACAGGTGCCTGCCACCACACCCAGCTAAATTTTTTTTTTTTTTTTTTTTTTTTTTTTTTTTTTTTTGTAGTTTTAGTAGAGATGGGATTTCACCATGTTGGCCAGGCTGATCTTGAACTCCTGACCTCTGGTGACCCACCCTCCTCAGCCTCCCAAAGTGCTGGAATTATAGGTGTGAGCCCACCATACCTGGCCAGAAAGCAATGATTCTCATATAAAAACAGGAATTGGACCTATGCTGTGCATAAGTATCATACCCAAAGATGGTGCTACATAATAGAGCAAAATGCCTAAATCCTTATTTGAAGATCTGGTTCAAAACTGTGCATCTCAGACAACCAGACTAAGGTAACAATGAAACCATGCAACAGGAAGGGGAAAGCATGAAAAAAATTCCTCTTCATGATCAGTTTTCATACAAAAATTACAAAGCACATAATGACATACATAATAATGAGAGCTGATTGGCAAATCCAATAAATAGAATAAATCACACCTAAGGAAATAGAAATAATGGAGAACTTACCAAGGTGTTTAACACAAGTTTGTTTACAATCTGCAAAGAGATCAAGAAATAGCATTCTTTTATGGCATGAGGGGTCTGTATCTCCATTTATTTCTAATAATGTTTAGTTCATATATCTATCTGGGTAGGATAGCATTCTTACAATAAACTGACAATAAGTCATTAATGAAGGCATATATAAAAACTGAACTAAAAATTATTGAAAATACAAAATTGAGTAAAAAACTTAGTATATATAATTAAATAGTAGGCAAGATAATGTAAAAGAGATTCAGCATATTGGAAAAGAAAACTAAATAAATTTGATGGAAGCTGAGTAAGTATCAATTCAATTTTCTCTTCCTGGGCACATAAGAAAATCATATTTTCTGGATGTCCTTGTAATGAGATTGGGGTTATGTGATTGGAATATGGATGAAAGTAATACATTTGGCTTTCAGATCTGGCCACAAAACATCCTGGGTGATCATCTCCTTCTTTGGAGGTCATGAAGACCACAGGTTGATGATGGTAGCATCACAAGGTGAAAGGAAGTTAAATCTCTATGTCATGAGAGGAAACCTTTCCCAAGAGTCTCCAATCTGCATCAAACTGTGGCATAGGCAAGAAATAAACTTTGAATGTCATCAAACAAGATAACTACATAGAAAAATGAAAATGAAGTTATAAAGGATAACTGAGAAGCTCCAACATATGTATAATTGTTGCTCCAGATAGAGACGATAGTTAAAATGGGGGAGAGAAAATACTATAAGGGATAAGAGACTGAGAAACTTCCAGAATTAAAAAAAGACATAAATCCCTAGATTTTTTTTAAGTCATTCAGTAATCTGGTTTACCTGAAGTAGTAAATTTCACCAAAATTATTCTAACAAACAAATTGACCAAAGCTTAAAAATACATTGTAATTTTTTATAACTCTGCATTCATTCATTCATACAAAATATATTTTTAAGAACCCACTATGCATCACATCTCTTCTTAGAAACTTAGAGTTTATAATCTAGTGGGAAATCAGAAAGTCACTGGCAATTAGTATGGAGAGCATAGTATAGAGAAAGGAGAGATTGAGGGCATTATGGCATAAAATGACATAATTCATTCAAAAAGATATTAATAATCAATTAAGGTTAGAGTGAAGGAGTGAAGGAAACATGTGAACAAGTAACTGGAGGTAATACTAGAATAGTAGGCAAGGACCGGATTCCGAACTGACACATTTCAAAAATAACTTGAAACCTTAGAAGCAACATACTCAGTGGATCATTTTAAGCATAGGATTTTTTTTTTTTTTTTTTTTTTTTTTTTTTTTTTTTTGGTGAGGGGATGGAGTCTTGCTCTTTTGCCCAGACTGGAGTGAAATGGTGCAATATCAGCTCACTGCAACTTCCACCCACCAGGTAAAAGTGATTCTCCTGCCTTAGCCACCCAAGTGACTAGGATTACAGGCAGGTACCACGAGGTCCAGCTAATTTTTGTATTTTTAGTAGAGACAGGGTTTTATCATATTGGCGAGGTTGGTTTCGAACTGCTGACCTTAAGTGATCCACCTGCCTTGGCCTCCCAAAGTGCTGTGATTATAGGCATGAGTAACCATGCCTGTCCATAGGAAAATATTTTTATTTTTGTTTTTGTTTCTAAATTTTTATTTCCATAGGGTTTTGGGGGAACAAGTGGTATTTGGTTACATGAATAAGTTCTTTAGGGGTGGTCTGTGAGAATTTGGTGCACCCATCACCCAAGCAGTATACACTGAACCCAATTTCAGGTCTTTTATCCCTCACCCCCTGAGTCCCTTAAGTCCACTGTATCATTTTTATGTCTTTGCATTCTCATAGCTTAGCTCCCATTTATGAGTGAGAACATGTGATATTTGGTTTTCCATTCCTGAGTTACCTGACTTAGAATAACAGCCTCTAATCCCATCCAGGTTGCTGCAAATGCCATTAATTCATTCCTGGAAAAGGTTTTTCTAAAAACAAATCTCTGCCCCACCCACCTATCAGAAATACCAGCACAGCTCTAAGGAGCCTTGGATTTTGACTTGGACACAGTATTTTGCATACCTCTCCTAACCACACACACAAAAGAAGAAGCATCTTATCCAGGTAGCACCATTGCTGTGACTCATTTCTCTTATTCATGACATACTGCCTTCCTTACCAGCTGAGAACTTTTCTTTCTGTTGCTCTACAACCAGCCTTTCATTGAGACAAGTAGAAAAATGGGTAAAATGCAAAACTGAAAAAGAAAAATGGAGAGAAATGGGCAAAAAAATGGGGCAGAGTATAGGGTTATGGTGGGAAGAATACCTAAGAGACAGGAAAAGGGGTTAGCTGTAGGGTGGCTGGGCCATGAGGAGTCAGAGACAGTCAGGTACTTGGGGAAGAAAAGTTTTAAAGAGAGAGAAAAAAAATCTTCTGTTGTGAGGAATGGGACTGCAGAGAGATTTTAAAAGTGAATTTATTTTCAGAGATAAAGTCTTGATATGTTTGCTCCAGCTGGCCTTGAACTCCTGGGCTCAAGCAATCCTCCCGCCCTGGCCTCCCAAAGTGCTGAAATTACAGGCATGAGCCACTGCACCTGGCCTAAAAAGTGAATGCTTAGGAAATCTTTCTCTGAGTTGTACAATATGACACATTACTGCCTCATGACACCTCAGAAAAGACCAGTGTTACCTTTCAACGCTTTTGGATTCAGATTTTTATTTCATATGAAAGTAATATTGGCCACAAGAGAGCCTAGTTTTACTTGGGTTACACATTCATACACTATTTCCTAATAGTGACAGTCCGAGGCACACAGTCCCCATGATTGGAAAAGAAGCCTATTGTTGCGTGAGGAAGGAGAACGAGCAGGCAGCAGCCGCTCACAAGCAGTCAGTATCTAAATAAGGAAGAGCACTGGGTGGTGTGGGGTTAATGGAGACAAATTTCAGCCACTTCATCATTTTGACCAGACCCATTCTTGTTGTACAAATGGCCACAAGGCCTTGGAGAAATTAGATGACACCTGCATGATATAAATCGTGGTCAAGGGAGAATTTGTTAAATGGTGAAAATGTTACCCATCGTGCTGGGCTGTACTAAGACTGTTAACTCTCCTTAGCTGCATCCTTGGAACGTGGAGGGAGTGGAGGAATGGCCCTTAGGGAGGGTAAGTTACTTTAGAAGTTCTGAGGGTGGGGAAGGAGGTTGGTTCTTCGGATGAAATAATCAGAGCAATGCCAGGCAGGTAGGCCAGGAGGGAAAAGTGTGCAGAGCTGGTTCTTCATTCATCTCGCATGGGGGGATTGAGACAAATGGCAAGCATTCCCTCTGGCAGAAAGAGAATTTGTGTATAGGCAGCAGTCGTACCTTCTCCAGAGATGTTGGCCTTTCTGTTCCTGGAAAGATCTGACAAGATGCTCTGAAGTATGGAAATGGCTCTCACTGGAGACATTCCAGAGTCTCCTTCAAGCCTCAGACATTCTAAGCTGGCTCCCCTAATCTCCTGTGACCATGTGAAGGACTCAGATGAGGATTGTAAGCAGCTCACGATGTAAATGGCGACAGTGTGTTTTGAGAACCGAGTGCAGTTTTGTTCAGAATCAAAATATCTAGGCCACAAAGAGGGCTTTGATTCTCAGTTCCCTCGGAGTGGGAGGGAGCTCTCTGGTCGGAGGAATTGTGGATGTCCTTGTACCTAAGGTGATATTTCTTTTTATGCTCATCCATTGCCTGAGCACACAGCCATTTCCTCCAGGTTGAGCAGCCCAGGCACACTGTCAGCGAGATAATGGTAGAAAACTCAATGACTAGAGCTTTGGCCTTTTGCAAGTACCCAACATTGACATCAAAGAGTGTGGGGAATGATGATTGAGGTGTATTCCCTATAGAGAATTCTCTTATGCTACACAGGACCTTCTAGATCCTGGACAGTTGAGGCATGATGGTACTCTTCCTGGCACCACCAGATGCCAGGCTGCTACCTAAAAGGCCCTCACACCCCAAGACCAAGTCTGGGTTATCCTTGGGTGCCAGTCTTGTCACTCTACTGCTGGGGAGCCTCTGCCAAGGCTCTGCAGTGCCTCTGCCATGCCCTGCACTTAGGTCTAATTTGGACAATTCACTTGCCAAACCTCCAATCTTCCTTGTTTCACCCATAAGCAGAAAATCCCTCCATCCTCACAACCGCTTTGACCACTCGCCTTTTCCAACTAATGAGGGCATTCAGTCCTCTAGGGGATATGCATACGAGGTCCTGCCATCAACTCTGCCTCCTCCCAGAAGCCACTCCTCCTTCCTCTCTCACCAGTTGGGCCAATTGTCACTCTCAGTGGTTGAGTGGTCCATTATGCTGAGGTCTTGTGGTTTTTTTTTCTAGACATTTCTCCAAAAAGGCTTAGATCCACGGGCAGAATAACACAGCAATTAAGCATGTGGGCTTCTAGCCTATGTGAAAATCTTGCTACCACTACTAGCTATGTTACTATAGGCAAGTTTTACACTATCACTGCTAAGCCTTGGTTTTCCCACCCATAAAGTAGGAATAATGATAACAGCACATAATTCAGAGAATCCTTATGAGCACTGAATGTGCAAGTTGCATGTGGAAAACTGCATGGGAAGATCTCCATGTTCATCTGCTGTTGGCATTATTTCTTGCTGTATGCCAACTCCTCAAGGACCTCACACTGTAGTCACCAGACTCTAGTGAAAGAAAGGACATAAATTACCAACTTTCATTCAGAGTAATAAATGCTATAATAGAAATACAGTCAATTTTCATTATTCATGGATTCTAGATTTGCTGATTTTCCTGCTTACTAAAATTTGTAACCTCCAAATCAACACTTGCATCACATTTGTGGTCATTTATGGACGTGTGGAGTGGTGAAACATCTGAGTTGCCCAGCACGCCTATTCTTAGCTGAGGTCGAACAAGGCAATGCTCTTTCTATTTCAGCTCTCATACTATAAACAAACATCCCTTTCATGGGCTGTTTAGTGCCATGTTTTTTTTTTTGTTTGCTTGTTTTTACGTTTCTGTGCTTTTGGTTGGTTGTTTCACTCTTTAAAATGACCCCAAAGCATAGTGAAGTGCTGTCTTCTGTTCCTAAGCACAAGATGGCTGTGACGTGCCTTACAGGGAAAATACGCGTTAGATAAGCATCGTGCAGGGGTGAGTCATAGTGCTGTGGGCCAAGAATTCAAAACCAATGAATCAACAATATACGGTAAATAAGGTGTTTTTAAAACAGAAAACAAAGTTATGCATTGGTCAGTTGATGAAAATTAACCAGAAGCTTGCAGGAAATTGACCCTGTAATTTTCCTAGGAGCAGTGGATCCATATTTACTAATTCAGTATTGTGATGATTTTATAGAATGTAATGACCACAGTAACAAGAAACAATTGTACATGGAAAGAACCCAGAGGAAAGTTTATCAGCTCTGCCAGAGGCAGGGACTTCTCAGCAGAGGGACTTCTAAGTTGACTTGACAAAGGACCCCAAGGCCAGGTCTGGGTCCCCTCTGGGTGCCAGCCTTGTCCCTCTGCTGCTGCAGAGCCTCCACCAAGGCCCTGCAGTGTCTCTACCACTGCCTCAGGCAGTTAGGTCCAAGTAGAAAAATTCATTTGCCAAGGCTAAGTACACACCTTACTTGTTTCATCTGTAAACAGAAAATCCTTCCTTCCACACAGTGGTTTTGACCAGTCACCTTCCTGGTGGATCCAGGACGGGGGTGACGTGTACAAACCCCAAAGGCCTGCAGGGCACATTTGTCAACCACTGAGATAAATGCCCAAAGACAACCCATGGTTCTTTCATTTAACAAATATTTACTGAACACATTCGAAGTGTCAGGCATGTATGAATGAGGGCCGAGAGTGAGGGGCAGACGTAGGTGGGGCCATAGAGACAGACCCTGGACGCCATGCTAAGGGTTCTGAACTTGATCCCATGTGCCACGGAGAGTCACCAAAGGCTTACAGGCAGGAGTATGGAATGAGTAAATGTAGCCAGAGAGCAAAAGGCTTATGTAAAACTAAATATTTTCTTTCTTTTTTTCTTTATTTCTCCTAAAAAACAAAAAACAAAAATGGGATACATGTGCAGAACGTGCAGGTTTGTTACATAGGCATACGTGTGCCATGGTGGTTTGCTGCACCTATTGACCCGTCCTCTAAGTTCCATCCCCTCACCCTCCCACCCTCCAACAGGCCATGGTGTGCATTGCTCCCCTCTCTGTGTCCATGTTAAACATTTTCTTTCAGGACACGAACAGATACTTTTCAAAAGAAGACAGACATGTGGCCAACAAGCATATAAAAACAAAAGCTCAATGTTATCAATCATTAAAGAATTGCAAGTCAAAACCACAGTGAGATACCATATCACACCAGTCAGAATAGCTATTACTAAAAAGTCAAAAAATAACAGATGCTGGCGAGGTTGCAAAGAAAAGGGGACGCTTACGCACTGTTGGTGGGAGTGTAAATTAGTTCAGCCATTGTAGAAGGCAGTGTGGCAATTCCTCAAAGAGCTAAAAACAGAAATACCACTTGACCCAGAAATTCCATTACTAGGTATATATCCAAAGGAATATAAATCATTCTAATATAAAGACACATACATGAGAATGTTCATTGCAGCAATATTCACAATAGCAAAGACAAGGAATCAAGCTAAAGGCCCATCAATGACAAATTGGATAAAGAAAACATGGTACATATATACCATGGAATACTATGCAGCCATAAAAGAGGAATAAGATCATATCCCTTGCACGAACATGGAAGGAGCTGGAAACCATTATCCTTAGCAGACTAACACAAGAACAGAAAACCAAATACTGCATGTTCTCACTTATAAGTGGGAGTTAAATGATGAGAACACATGGACACAATGGCAGGAACAACACACACTGGGGCCTACTTGAAGGTGGATGGTGGGAGGAGGGAGAAAAAATAACTTTTTTTTCTTTTGAGACTAAGTTTTGCTCTTGTCACCCAGGCTGAGTGCAATGGCACCATCTCGGCTCACTGTAACCTCCGCTCCTGGGTTCAAGCAATTCTCCTGCCTCAGCCTCCCAAGTAGCTGGGATTACAGGCATGTGCCACCACACAGGGCTACTTTTTGTATTTTTAGTAGAGACAGGGTTTCACCATGTTGGCCAGGCTGGTCTCAAACTCTTGACCTTAAGTGACCCACTTGCCTTAGCCTCCCAAAGTGCTGGGATTACAGGCATGAGCCACTATACCAGAAAAAACAACTATTTAGTACTAGGCTTAGTACCTGGGTAACAAAATTATCTGTACAACAAACTCCTGTGACATGAGTTTACTTAAATAACAAACCTGCACATCAGAAAAAATAACTATTGGGTACCAGGCTTAGTACTTAGGTGATGAAATAATCTGTACAACAAATCTCTGTGACATGGGTTTATCTAAATAACAAACCTGCACATATACCCCTGAAGCTAAAATAAAAGTTCAACAAAATGTTTCTTAAAAAACATTTTCTTTCAGTTACCCATTAGAATAAGCAACCCAAAGAAGCTATGGGTTCCCTCCCTGAAGCTATTGAAGGACAATAGAAGTGTCTGTTTCTCAAGGCCAGAACTTGTTACGTCTTTCCTTAACTACCTTCAAGGGCCTTTCATTGTGCTTGTAATTAAGTACAAACAGTTTCAGTCTTTGTGACTCAGCTTTTGTTTCTCTCTTTAGTCCACCTGTAGCCAGCCATTTCCTCACTAAACTCTGTAGACCAGCCACATGGAACTTCCTTCCTGTCTTCACATGAGCCATGCTCTCTCTTGTCCCCAAGTCTTTGTTGCATTTTGTCTGGAATGTAGATCCTCCTCTCCCAACCCTTACCTGCAACATGCACCTTGCTAACTCTTCGTCCTCTAGGTCTTAGCTTGAAACTCACTTTCTCCAGCAAACCATACCTACATGTGTTTCTATACGACCCTTTTCATACTGAATTGTTTTGTTTGATTTTATTGTCCATCTTTGCTGTGGTAGTCAGTTCCAGCTGCTCTAATACAATACCACAGACTGTGTGGTTTAAACAACAGATTTATTTCTTAGAGTTCTGGAGTCTGGGAAGTCTGAGATCAAGGTGCCAGCAGATCTGGTGCCTGTTGAAGGTCCTCTTCCTGGTTTGCAGATGACCCTCTTCCCCATATGTCCTCACATGGCACAGAGCTGAGCACAAGAGCAAGCTCCTGTGTCTCCTTTTGTAAGGGCGCTAATCCCATTTATGTGGGCCCCAACTTCATAACCCAGTTACCTCCCAAAGTCCCCACCCCTAATACCATCACATTGGGGGCTAGAAGGGGGGACTTTGGGAGGTAATGGGGTTATGAATTTATGAATATATATGAATTTGGAGGGACACAAACACTCAGTCCCTAGCACTTGGCAATCGACTACAAACTTGGAAAGGGCAGGGACCACATATGTCCAATTTACTGTTTCTCTCCCTAGTACTTAGTGCCTGACACTTAGTAGGTGCCTCTGAGCCCAAACAGAGGGAAACAAACAAGTTCACCTCAGGAGACTTGGGCATTTAGCTCCCCTAGCCTAGGAATTAGTGGGGTTTTCCATTATGTGAAAGGTAAAATGTTCCATTCTCCACTATGGGGACTGTATTGTTCCCTGAGATCCAGGTTTCCTCGAGCCCCACTCTTCTAATGATTATAAAGTTACTAAGGGTGCTGAGTTTGCCCTCCAGCCAGCAGGGTCCTTTTTGAACTGTGAAACAATCAATTCTTCTCAAATGCACAAAGTACACTTAAATGTCTACAATTACAGTTGCATTTTCTAAAAGGACACTAATTATCTTTAATTCATGGATTATACTTACTGCCTGGGAGCAAGGAACTAAAAAGCACCTTGCATTTGTGGGGAGGCGTTCTGCTTCTTTGCCTCCCAGTGGGTCTTACTGGAGTTCTTTCTACTCACTCTTCAAGTTCCAGCTCCCATCCTGCCCCACTATGGGAGGTCATTCACCCTGATCTCTAGGAAATTAAAGAGAGGGATGAAAACATTTGGCTAGTGCAGGTTAAGTCTCAGAAAACATCAGTGTCTTATTTCAGTGTGTGGTCTTGTAGGTTAAGAAACGTGATTTTTTTTATTACATCCGTGGCTGGTCTGGTTACTCACTTATGCAAGTCAGATTCATAAGAGACTGAATCAGCACCAGAGAGTGGACTCTTTTCACTTGGTACGAGGAGTTTGCATTTTTCCAGAATTTGTAATTTTGGAAGTTGTGATTCAGGGCATTTCTGTCCTCATATCCTAGAAGGTCAAAGAACATTAGATCCTCTCTCTCTCTCTCTTTCTTAGAGATGGGGTTGCACCATGTTAACAGCCTGGGCTGGTTTCAAACTTGTAGGCTCAAGCGATCCTCCTGCCTCAGCCTCCCAAACCGCTGGGACTACAGGCATGTGGCACCATGCTCAGTCATCTCTTGAGGAATGTTTTATGCTAGCTGTACACTGATAAAGCAGAGAGAACATGGATTACTATTCTCTCTTTGTAAAGAGACTGAGGTTTTACCTGAATGTCATGATTTATTGGGTCTTGGAGTCATTATTTACAATTTAGGAGGCTGGAATAAGTCAAAGTTAAGTTTAATTTACTGTATTCCTAATAATCCAATTTAAATGGATGCATCACATAAGAATTTTCACTGAAAACGGTAGTAATTTAAGTTAGTAAAGCCTTAAACTGTTCACGGTTGGGGCTCAAATTTGGACCTAGTGCACAGGTCCAAATTTCAATTTCAACTTTTTTCCTTTGTCATAGTCTCGGTCAGGGTTCCACAGAAGCAGAGTCCAAGACAGGGATTTGGGAACATGTAATTCATTGAGGGAGTGCTCTTTAGGGAGAACTGGTTAGAGAGGGAGAAGGAGCCAATCAGGGATGTGGCCTCAGGTAAAATCCAATCTTGGCCCGATCCACAAGGGGAGAGGTGCAGAAACAGAAACTGCATTGAAGAGTGTCCCCCAGTGCAGGAGGGGGACAAGGCTTTTGAATCCCCCTATCAGTCAGTCATGGCTATAGGTGAGGGAGGGGACAGTGACCTGTAACTTACTGTGTGTATCACTCTCACCTACCTGCCTCTACTGTGCTGTACTTGACTTCACTCAATTACTGACTGTTACTTGATGTTTTTCAGGTTTAAATCCTTTAGAAGAACATTGTGAAATCCCGTATGCAAAAAGCATTTATTGAGTACCTTTATTGAGGAGGTGGCTCTGATGAGCTAAGAGCAGTTCTCCTGAAAAGGAGCAGCTGTGAGCTGTGAGCTACGAGCACTCAGAGCAGCTGGGAGCTGGGTGTGCTGACCTGAAGAAGGGGGCCCAAGTGTAGCGCCGCAGCATCTACGAGGGTCACCAATCCTGTGTACCCTCCCTCTCACCTCTGGGCGTTCCCATACATGCTCTTCTCCCTGTCTAAAACTTGTTTTCTTCCCTTTTTCTTAGATAAATCTTACTTCACTTTAGATACCGCCTCCTCCAGGACACCTTTGCCAACCTTTCATGACTAGACTCGACTCTCCTGTGTTTTTGCGTCCACACGGCATTCCATATTAGAGCTGACAACCTGCTTATCTGGGCCCATCTTAACAGTGCGCTCCAGGAAGTCAGGGACCACGTCTGTCTTGGGTTCCTCTTTATGTAACACTTGGACTCATTTCTGGCACTCAATAAATACTTTTTGCATACAGGATTTCATAATGCTCTTCTAAAGGATTCAGACTTGGAAAACATCAAGTTACAATCAGTAATTGAGCAAAGCCAGGTACAACACGGTAGAGGCAGATAGGAGAGAGTAATACAAACACTATGACCCCATCATCATGAACTGTGAGTGAGTTTTCAGGGGAAAGTCGTGCTTGCGTTGAACAGCATTGTTTTGCGTGGATGAACAGGTGAAGCTTGTAACTGATATTTCTCCTCTTTGCCTTGAAGGCTAGCAAGGTCAGAGCCCAAGCCCCTGATTAGGTAAAGGGGGAGAATTTTCTAATTTTAAATATGGGCACCAAAGTTCCTTTCAAGGAAAACACCTTGAAGGCTTCAAGGAAGTGAAGCCCCAGAGGTGTGGTCTCGGCTTGAAGAAGCAGGTGAAATGAAGAGATGAGTACAGGAATTCAGCAGGGAAGGCAAACAGCCCAAGAGGAGTGGGCTGGGGACCACAGAAGGGAGGATAGATGCCAGAGCAGCATGGCCAGGGTCAACTGAAGAAGATGAGTTTCTGAGAATTCCCCATGAGATTAACAGCAATGGTGCCAAGTATTTTAAGTTGGTAGGGTCCTAAGCACGAACCCCTTCTATTTTCTTGAGGCTTTAGCAAAGGCTGCTATTTATATATTCTAGGGCCAGGGGAATTTCAGCAAATGAAGGGATCAGGATGGGTCTGGTTAGGGGTCATGTGCTGCAGAGAAGCATCAGCCCATGCTAGGGGTGAGTGATTCACACAATGGAACACAGACCGAGTGGAAGCTCCAATCCAGGGGTCACCAGGAGAAATACAAGTCACCGCCCCGACAGTTCCCTGCCAGACAAGAGGAATTATGGGCTATATGAAGGACACAGGGTTTGAGCCAATTTCACTTAAATCTTAAAGGATGGGATTAACCCAAGTGGTCCTTTAGTTAGAACTCTATTTTAACAAGTATTGTTCTCTTATTCATAAATCATAAAACACTGGACTTCACAGATATGTAATTCAACTTTTCATTTTACAGTAGACTAAGGCACAGACAGGTAAAGTTCCTTGCCCCCTTAGAGTCTCCATTTCTTCACCGATAAAATAAGAGGTTTTGATTGGTAATTTTGTAAAAATGTTAACTCACAAGCAAGATTATAAATGCTGCAAGGGCAAAGGTCACATTAAACAAATGAGGTTTCTTTTTTTTTATTTTTAAAAATATTTTTGTAGAGACAGGGTCTTGCTTTATTGCCCAGGCTGGTCTCGAACTCCTGGATTCAAGTGATCCTCCTGCCTTGGCTTCCCAAAGTGCTGAGCCACCGTGCCTGGCCAACAACTGGGATTTCTATGGCATTTAACAAATATTAGGCAGCAGTGAGAAGGGGCCAGAAATGGGCCCTTGAGAGGTAAAGGAGCAATAAACTAACTGCTTACCCTCCCCCTTTCTAGAAACCTCTTCCTCCTTCTAGTGCAAATGAAGTGTTTACATCCCTGCTCTTAAGAAGCATACCAGTCGCTTAGGTGGAAGGCTTCAAAGTGAGTTGGTTTTGCTATTACTGATGCTTCTTTTTTTTTTTTTTTTTGGAGACAGAGTCTCGCTCTGTCTGCCAGACTGGAGTACAGTGGTGCGATCTTGGCTCGCTGCAACCTCCGTCTCCTGGGTTCAAGCAATTTTCCTGCCTCAGCCTCCTAAGTAGCTGGGATTACAGGCATGCACCACCATGCCAGCTAATTTTTTTGTATTTTTAGTAGAGGGGATTTCACCGTGTTGGTCAGGATGGTCTCCAACTCCTGACCTCAAATGATCCACCTGCCTCGGCCTCCCAAAGTGTTGGGATTACATGGGTGAGCCATTGTGCCTGGTTGCTATTACCGATCTTTCTAAAGAGCAGCCTAACTGGTGTTTACAATTCTTTAACTCCTCTTCCGTTTAAACATTCAAAAGCTTTTCTCTGAAATGAAGAGAGACAATAACCTACCAGGAAAGAAACTATTTCCTAGCTTTCAATACTGAAGTCCAATAACTCAAAATTATTTGTTGAGAGTTTGAAATTCAACCCCAACCCTTCCCCCGAATTCATCAGACACTATTAAAGTACAAATTAAAGTGATAAGCATAGTGGCTTGGCCGGCAACTACACTCATAGAAAGACTTCTTCATTTTCTAAATATTAAAAGACTGGGGTTTGAAAAAGCACAAAAAACCTTCTTTCTCTTCTTTGAATAAACAGCAAATAGAAGGTGATGGTGAGTTAACTGCATAATCTAATAGTTATCATTTCTCATGCTAATCTGGCCAAGAGTCTCTCTACAGTTTATTAAAATTTGCATTTTACGTATAGACCTAAAAGGGAAATTTTTAAATGTGTGTATCCACAAAAATAATTATCCATATTTTTGGTTAAAGAAAAATATGCTGAATTCCTCTTACCTTTTTCCTAGCAGCCTCACAAGTAGAGTGTGAAAAAGGAGACACTGCGGAGAAGCTTCTTGTTTGGGAAGGTTTAACTTAATTTAAATTCCTTCGCGTATAAATGGTCAAATTCAGGAATGAAGGGCTTCAACAAGAGCCATGTGTACCCTCTGCTGGCAATCAGAGGGCCAAGGAAAGCGTTTGAAAGGCCAGGGAAAGCATCTCCTTTCAGTGTGAAACTGGCCAGCAAGGGAGATGAGAGGGCTAGACTCAGAAAGTTTAAATCCCTGCTTTCATTGGAAGACATGAAACAGAAAGCTTCAGTGACTTCACTCGCAACAGTGTTTTTCTTTGTGATAATCTCCCTTAAACACATAATCCTAGCTCAAGATTTTTTTGAGTGAAGCTGATCTATGCATGAGAAGGTACAGCTGTAAGAAAGGCCTGGTTTGTCTCATTTGGGTGGGCAAAAGGTCCTGACTGGCTGACTTGAGTACCAAAAAAAAAAAAAAATAGCACTTCTGCTCAGGCTATGTCAGAGTGTATTTCTTTCTGGTCTTCCTTGCTGGGATGTAAGTCCCACGAGGCCAGAGACTGCGTCATCTTCAGTGTAGGATCCTCAGCTCAGGCCCAATGCCTAGCACATAACAGGGATGCAAGAAACATCTGAATGAATCAGCAACTGTGAAGAAGGCTCTGGATTCAAAGTGCCTGTGGTGCTGACTTGCATAGAAAGCATATGCAAGACAGGTTTTGAAGGCCATACTCAGTTCATTAAGAAAGTTTTTCCAGTGTTAAGATTTTCTTACTTTCAATTTTGATTTTAGATTCGAGGGTATGTGTGCAGGTTTGCTGCATGGATAGATCATGTGATGCTGAGGTTTGGGGTGTGATTGAACCCGTCACCCAGGTAGTGAACACAGTCCCCAATAGGTAGTTTTCAACTATGCCCCTCTCCCTCGTTCCCCCTTTTGTAGTCCCCAGTGTCTATTGTTCTCACCTCTGTGTCCATGGGGACCCCATGTTTAGCTTACACTTACACATGAGAACACGCGGTTTTTGGCTTTCTGTTTCTGGCTACTACACTGAGGAGAATGACCTCCAGCTGCATCCATGTTGGTGCAAAGGAAATGATTTCATTTTTTATGGCCATATAGTATTCCATGGTGTAAATGTACCACATTTCCTTTATCCAATCCACCATTGATAGACGCCTACTGGATTCCATGTCTTGCTACTGTGAGTAGTGCTGTGATGAACATATGGGTGCATATGTCTTTTTTGGTAGAACGATTTATTTTCTCACTAAGGAACTGTTCACGAATGCAGCAACATGTGGCTTAATGGCTGTCCTAGAATGGGTTAATATTATCAGAGTTATCTAATATTTGTCACTTAACAGGTTACAAAATGTCTTCACAGGTACTTCACTTGATCTCAATGCAGTCCTGAGAAATGATTATTATCCCTGTTTTCCAGAGGGGACCCAAGCCTGAGAAAGCTGGAATGATGCTCTTAATGACAATCAAGTGGTCAAACTGAGATTCACACGTTTTCTCTCCCTTAGTCCTGCGCTTGTTCCATGTTCTCTGAGCCTCCGTAAGCTTTATTGGTCGCCTTGTATTCTTCAAGTTGACTGAGACTAAAATCAGAGGGGACAGTTACAGCTTTTAAAGCTCAGCCTAGTAAGTCGTACCATGGACATCTTTTATTACTTTTGACACCCAGATGATGGGAATCACGAAGACTGAGCTGCATGACACCAAATGGTTTAACGACCTTTTTCATAGCTTTCTTCTCCCCACTCTTTCCCCAGGATGTTACACAGAGACTTGCAGCTTCCTGCGTCACAAAGGTTTGCTTAAAGTGAGACTGTTGAACATTTCCCCAGAAAGTGGGACCTTACAAAACCGGAGCTGGGTCAGTGGTCAAAGAGATTTACAAGTTGGGACCAGAATGACCCTAGTCCTTGTTTGCTCATGACTTGGTCGGTCTGTTTGATTTCAAGGAAAGCAAATGAAAAACCAGAAGCCAAATATTTACTTAGGTCCTGGCTTCAGTCGGAGAACAAACCTGTGAGGAGGCTGCTATCAGGAGGAGGAGTCATTTCATGTCTTTGTACACGTTGTTCCCTAGACTGCCCTTTTCCTCTCGGTTGCCAAACACACCCCTATTCAGTCTGCAAGGCCCAGAGCAAATGCCACCTTTCTTGCCATCCTCCCCCTTAGCACCCTGTGCTTACGCATCTCACAGCCCTTGTCTCGCTGTGTCTTAACTGTTTGCATGTCTTAACTGTCTGCATGTCGATTTCTCCCCATGACTTGCAGTTCTTTAAGAACAGGGGCTATGGCTTTCATCTCTGTGGGAAAGAAAAATATTGGTTATCAGAGAGGCGTCCCAGAGCCCAGAGAACAGCCCAGTGGCTTTCAAACGTTTTAAGAATCACAACCTAGTGTAATAAATGCATGTTATATCAATAACAAATATGCAAGTGTGAAAATAGATATTTGTAAAATGGAAACAAAATTTCCCCAAATAAGATACCACATGCAGTGCTAATATCTGAGATTCTGTTTTCTACTTCATTCTCTATTAGTTTTTAAAATATGGATTTGGTGCATCAAATTGATTTTATGATACACTGATGAATACAACTTGCAGTCTGAGAAATATTAGTGTAGATAACACTTCATCTGCCATCCCCCACCGCCTTTGTTTTCTGATTTTCTGTTTGTGTCTATTGAATTATTGAATGCTTCAAACCGGGGGAGGAAAGAGGAGTTTCTTTTTTTTTTTTTTTTTTTTTTTTTTGAGATGGAGTCTCGCTTTGTCGCCCAGGTCCAGGCAGTGGCGCAATCTTGGCTCACTGCAAGCTCCACCTCTCGGGTTCACGCCATTTGGAAGGAGGAGTTTTGATTGAGAGACTGAGCAAGAAACAGAGTGCTAGAGCAGGGATGGAGCACAGAGGAAACCATATTCTATTTTCCATCCAGTCCCTTGGACTTGCCTTGAGCTCCCATAAGTAGAAACTGACCAGACTGTTCATGAGAAAATGTATACAGATGGTCCTTGGCTGATGATGAGGTAACATCCCAATAACCCATCATAAGTTGAGAATATCATAAGTCCAGAATAAATGTAATGCACCTAATGTATCAAACATCATAGTGTAGCCTAGCCTACCTTAAATATGCTCAGAATACTTTCATTAACCAAAAACTGGACAACATCATCAAACACAAAGCAATTTTGTAACAATAAAAATAAAAGATCAAAATTCAAAATTTGAAGTACAATTGCTACTGAATGCATGTTAACATTTGCACCATCATAGAGGCCAAACATTGTAAGTCAAATGTAAGTTGGAGTTCGGGCATGGTGGCCCACTCCTGTAATCCCAGCACTTTGGGAGGCTGAGGTGGGCAGATCACTTGAAGTCAGGAGTTTGAGGCCAGCCTGGCCAATGTGGCTAAAATACAAAATACAAAAATTAGCTTGGCATAGTGGCACATGCCTGTAACCCCAGCTACTCAGGAGGCTGAGGCAGGAGAATTGCTTGAACCCGGAATGTGGAGGTTGCAGTGAGCCAAGATCACGCCACTGTACTCCAACCTGTGCTCCAAAGAAAGACTCCATCTCAAAAAAATAAAATAAAAGTAAATAAGTTGGGGATCATCTGTAAACTTCAGGCACAAACAAGGCTACTTAAGGGTCTAGATCAGGAGTCTACAAACTACAACCCTTGGGCCTAATCTATCCATCCGTTTTTACAAATAAAGTTTTATTGGAACAGAAACATGCACATTTGTTCACATACTGTCTATAGCTGCTTCTGCTACAACTGCAGAGTTGAGTAGTTGCAATTAAGACTGTATAACCCACAAAGCCAGACATATTTACTATCTGGGCCTTGACAGGAAAAGTTTACCAGTCCCTGGAATAAAGGGAAAGTGTTTCTTACCACTCTGGGAGGAAACCAGTACAGCTCTGAGGCATCTAAAGCAGAGTGTTAGGCATGGGCAGTATCTTTCTCAAAAGAGGGCATATTGGCCCCTTTCCAGCATCCTCAGGCTGGGCTCAGGGCCCCCAGCATTACAGCCTGAGCAGGAGAGCCTCAACAGAGGGGATTCTTGTGGGGGACTGCTGGTGCAGGTACACTACTGCCCTTGGAAGGACCTGGAAGCACTTAGGGTGTTTCTGGGACTATGAAGATGAGGGCTGTTGAGTCAGCTGACACTGGGATTTCATTTTCATTCTTGTGCCTGGTGCATGAAAGAAAGATGCTTGGAGAGTGCTAAATGTTTGGTAGAGATTTCTTAAATCAAAAAGGAATTGGCAGCATGTGGTATAGAAACCGAGTTTTATCACAGCCTCTCTCAAAGGCAATGCCAATAAAGAGTCCAGTGCCTGCAGCCCAGAACAGGAATCCTCCCTCCTGCTTGGAGAACAAGCCATCTTTTTCTCAGCTGCTTTGGCAACTAATATTGATGATGATGCATATAATAATAATGATTATAACTAACATTTACTGAATGTTTATCAAGCACCATGCAATATTCTAGGTCCTTTACATGTAACAATTCACTTCATTTTATTTATTATTTTATTTTTTGAGACAGCATCTCACTCTGTCTGGAACACAGTGGTGCTATCTCAGCTCACTGTAACCTCCGCCTCCCGGGCTTAAGCCATCCTCCTACCTCAGCCTCCTGAATAGCTGGGACCACAGGCATGTGCCACCACACCCGGCTAATTTTTTTGTATTTTTAGCACAGGCAGGGTTTTGCATGTTCCCCAGGCTGGTCTCGAACTCCTGAGCTCAAGCAATCTGTCTGCCTCACCCAAAGTGCTAGGATTACAGGCATGAGCCACCATGCCTGGCCACAATTCACTTTAATTATCTTAATAAAAAGACTATTTTAATCTCATTTTATATTTATAGGTGAGGAAACTGAGGCACTGCAAGGTTATGTAACTTGCCTAATGAGAAGCAGCTAATAAGTGGCAGAGTCTGAATTTGAAAATAGAGTGATCTTTGTAGCTAAAAAATTTTTTTGGATTGCTGGGATGAACAGAAATGCTGGACAGCTATTCTCTGGCCCCTGAGGCCAGAGTGGAGTCTAGCAAACAGCTATACCCACAGGGCAGCCTGAACAACGGCAGAGGCCAGGGTTTGGTAGACGCTCCAGGAAGAAGGCAAGAGTTGAAGAATAGGAGAAGCCCATTCCTGGGAAAGAAGGAGACAGCAGCGCCCCCTAGGAAACTAATAGTGAATAACTACAGACACTTCCCTGTAGGCAGGTATGGGCTTGAGCCCCCATAACTAGATGTTTAGGGAAGTGAGGTCTTCTTTTGTAAACACAGGCAATGAAGACTAGAATACCAATTGCTCATCTTTGGGTCCCATAGCACCAACATTTGTGTGAAGCTCCAAGTGGTCAGTGGATTGTTTGTAGACTGACCTCTCCAGTCCTATCCTACATGAACCATCAGGCCCCAACCACTGAGCCTCTACTCAGCACATGACTTGGCAGTTAGAACCAAGTACTGAAGTCAACTGGACAGGTCAAAGGAATTGCTTTAATTAAGGTCACAGGCATCACAGGGATCTGCTCAGCTTCCTCCCCACCAGGGAGAAAAGTCCTTCGTTGTTGGCCATGGTGGAAGAATAACTTTGTGAGATCACCTCAAACCATTCGATCGTGTAGCCAGCCTCTTTCACAGCAGCCTCTACTGCCTCCCGGCCCAGGGAGAGGCTGGAGAACTTCTGCTCGCCAATCATGTAGTAGCTGCTTTTCAGTGCGTCCATGATCACCAGGAAGCCCCCTGGCTTCAGTAGGCTGCCGAGGTTCCTGAGTGCCCTGCGGTAGGTGGGGAGGTCTGGGCAGGCAGCATCCAGACACAGCGTGCTAAGCAGGCAGTCAGCCAGGGGTAAGGGGACGGCCCCCAGCGGCTGGCTCTGAGTCACGTCACACTTCAGCACCTGCTTGACCGCCTGCCTCAACTTCTCCTCCTTCTCTGGACCCTTGACTCTGAAAAACACAAACCCACAAACATTGTTTTCCACTCCAGTCATGGGAAACCCAGATCTCTTGAGTCAAGGCTAAAAATGGCCATATTGTCCCAGTTGTGTATCCTTAGGGCCTCCTCTATTGGGAAAGGAGAGAAAGAAGAACCGAGGGGCCATTTTGGCATTTGAATGAGACCGTACTACCCCGAGCCACGTTGAATCTCTTTATAAAGTGAATAGTACGTGAAAATGATAATACCTAGCAGCCTGCCACTACCATGGACTTCCCTCCATGAAATGATTCCTCCTTCCCTGCTTAGTTTAGCACTCACTTATACTATACTGGCCCATCTATTAGTATTTATTTGTTGTTATTATGCTTGTCCCATTTTCCAAACTGTAAGGTAGTGGCTACTTGACCCATACAGAACAAGTATTAATAATAAAGGGTTTCAAATGCTGTAACATTATCTTTGCAGTAGTTGCTGATCAATAACAGTGGTGAGATCATCCATAGACCTTTTTAGGAACTATTGATCATCATCCCACAGCTGTGAACAGGGCACTCCTAGAGAGAAGAAAGCTACATTTCCCATTCTTAGATTCCAAAAAATATTGCAGATAGTATGTTTTCTGACAGAGATCGTGCTTTTGGTAGCCTAGGCAGGAACCCTGTCCTTTTCTGCCAAATCAATGGCATGTTTTGGGTTTATTATTTTGTTTGGTTTCTAGAGACAGGGTCTTCTTCTGTTGCACAGGATGGAGTGCAGTGGCGCCATCATAGCTCACTGCAACCTCAAACTCCTGGGCACAAGGGATCCTCTCACTTCAGTCTCCCAAAGCACTGGGATTACAGTCATGCAACACCACTCTAGGCTAGTTTATTGTTTTATAGAGACAGGGTCTCCCTATGTTGCCCAGGCTGGTCTTGAACTTCTGGCCTCAAGTGATCCTCCTGCCTCAGCCTCTCAAACTGTTGGAATTACAGGTATGAGCCACCACCACACCTGGCCCAATGGTGATTCTCGAGAGAAAAATCAGTTAATAAAAGAATTAAAGAAGAGAAGGCAAGGGCAGGAGATGGGACAGAGTGGCTTGTATCCTATTTGAATTTGTTACAGGGGGAAGAAAGGAACAAACAAATGATCAAAATTCAATAAACAGAGTGCACAAGAGAAACTGGAGAGCAGGGGTGGACAAAGGAGAAAGAAGTAGCAGAAGATCAGATAAGTGACAAAAGGGGAAGAAACACTGAGTGTGTTAAGAGCCCAGGCCCCAGAGCACTAAGAATAGGAGTGACCCCTGGGTATTGAGTTCTTGGAAGGAGTTAACGAGCAAAGCATTGTGGAGCAGACCCAGTCTCATGCTCTGGAAATGCACACTCCACCATCTGATGCAGACTCCAGGAGAAGACGGCCACTTGGACATCAAGGCTTGACAGACAGCAGAGATGGCCCCACATTCCAGCAAGTGAGGGAGACTTTCACTGGGACCATTTCTAGTCATGAGGAAAAGTCAATGGTTTAAATAAAACTTGATTTGAGAGAGTAGACAGTAGACATGGGCATCTTAAATATTCACTTAAGATCTTAATCCTAGTGAATATAATCACTTCTTTGCAAACATGCTTTATGCTTGCTATAATTTTCCATTTAAGAAGCTTAGCAATTAGCATATGAAAACATGCTCAACATTGTCAGCCATCAGAGAAATGCAAATCAAAACCACGAGATAGCACTTCACATCACTATGATGGCTATAATAAAAAAGATAATATCAAGTGTTGGCAAGGATGTGCAGAAACTGGAACCTACATACACTGTTGCTGACAATGTAAAATAGTCCAGCTACTTTGGAAAACAGACTGGCAGTTCCTTAAAAGGTTAAATATACAGTTACCACATGACCCAGGAAATCTGTCTAGGTATATACCCAAGAGAAATGAAAACATATATCCATACAAAAACTTGTAATGAATGTTTATAAATAGCTAAAAGGTACAAACAATGCAACTGTCAACTTCTGAATAGGTAAATAAAATGTGATATACACATATAATGGAATATTTTTTGGCAACAAAAAGAAATGAAATTCTGACACATGCTATAACATGGATGGACCTTGAAGACATAGGTTAAATGAAAAAAGCCAGAACCAAAAGGCCACATATTGTATGATTCCATTTATATGAAATGCCCAGAAAAGGCAAAGCTACAGAGACTGAAAGCAGACCAGTGGTTGCCAGGAACTGAGGGATTTGGAGAGAAATGGGAGTGGCTGCTAATGGGTACAGAGTTTCTTTTGAGAATTATGAAAATGTTGTAAAATTGATTGTGATGAAGGTTGCACAACTCTGAAAGTATACTAAAAACTACTGAATTTCACAATTTAAATGGGCACATTAATTGTACGGTATGTGAGTTATATCTCAATAAACTGTTATATTAAAAGAGAGAGAGAGAGAGAGATAAGCTTAGCAAGGTGTTGATTTCAGGGAAGTCCTACCAACCACTACCTACCATTTAGGGTAGATACCACTAAACTGGTATCTACATAGAAAACAAAAATTATCCTTGGTTGGGTCGACCTGCTCCTTTATCAAGGCTAGAAATGGTAGCAGGGTGACCACTTTGTCCTGATTTGCCTTGGATTTTCTAGTTTGAGTCCTGAAAAATCCCATGTTCTAAGTTCCCCTTGCAGTCCTGGACAAAGCAGACAGTTACTCATTCTAAGGTGGGAAACTAGTTACAAAGCTACCTCCCAGCCTTGATACAACATGGATGATTTGATAGAACACTTTAAGAATAACAAAAAAAAAAAAAAAATGATTTAACACTGTGGAAGTGTGTGAGAAACATGCATTTGAATAGGCAAACTAATCTAGAACAGAAAAACTTAAGTAACCTATCTGCACACAAGAATAATAATAAAGTGTATACCAAAAGGTAGAGTAGTGACAACATGTTTTGGGGGATGTGTTTCGGGATGATCCTCTATAACGGGAACATTGTGGAAATGTTTGTTTGATTACATCAGAAGCAGAACCAGCCTCTGTGCCCTATTGTGTATTAAGCTATTTGAAACTCTGAGTTACCACAGAACCAGAACTTGCCAGTCAGATGATGATGCAAATTGTTCCCAAACTGTGAGCCACACTGTGAAGTCTCCAAAGCTCACAGAGAATGTGCCAATTTGAGAGGGAAATTTGCTAGAAACACCGAGAGTCGTAGATCCCTGCTTGTCCTTGGACACACAGCAAACATTGGGGAAGTCAGTTGCCAAGGTAGCTGTGTAAAGCCTGCATACGCCTTGGGGCAACGCAGGGAAATGGACTCACCGGAGACCCAGCCAATTACCACTTTGCCTCACATTTAGCTCATGGGGTGGGTAATAAACACACACCAGGAGAGTGCTATGCTGTTTTGCGGAAAGCTAACAGCGGCGTGGCCATTTCTTTAGTTCTAAAGATCTACCCTTTCACATGAAACAATATGCAAAAAAAGGCAGCCCTGTCCCCTGTAAATATGCATCTATAAAAGCCTGAGGGGTATGGGGAGGGAGGGAGGGAGGCAAGAAAGGATGAACAGGAGAGCCCCGGGAAGAACCCTTTCTGAGAATGTCTTCCCACATTCCAGGTGAACTATCCTGAGATTTAGAGGCGGTTCCTCCTGCCTTCTCTCGGCAAAGCCAGCAGTGCATCAGAATCTCCCAGACAAGCTGTTTTTCATCGTTCTCACACCCCCAAAGCCCCAACCCCAGAAGTTCCTGCAGGCTCTCCTGAGAAAGAACCATCAAAACAGGTCAAGGAAATCAAGGCTAAGTAAGCTTGGAGGTCACTGTGAGAATTGTATGGGCAAGGAATAATCATTGGTGCACCTTTGATGCAGACCACACCCCACACCCAAATCAGGTGAATGATATTCTAGGAGGAAGAGTCTGAAAAGCAAAATGTGGGTATTCATGTATTTTCCAAATATGTTTTAAACCTCTATTATGTTACAGGAAATAGGCTGGGCACTGGGGCCACAAGGATGAACAAATGAGAAACAGATTCTAACCTCATGGAGATTGCAGACCAGTGGGTGGCGGGAGAAAGCATTAACCCGATGATCACTCACAGAAGTGGAAATTAAAACTGACAAACGCAAGGAAGGAAAGGAGCATGGCACTAATGGGGAGATGTTGGGAGGTCCCCTTGACTTAGAGAATCAGGAAAAGCTCTTCCAAAAGGGAGTCGGGCAAGCAGAGATATAGAGGATAAATATGTAGGAGTTAACCAGACCGAAGCAAGTAGGGAGGGCAGGAGGAAATTCCAGTAAGATGAAACCACAAGTGCAAAGGCCACGTGGTGGGAGGAAACACAGGAGGAGAGTGCCAACGTGGCTGGATTGTGGGGAAACAGGTTGGCAGGAGCCAGACTAGGCAGGGCTTTGTGGACCATGACAGGAATTTTGCTTTTCATTCCAAAAGCTCCGGAGAGTCACTAGGGAGCACTAAAGAGGAGAGTGACGTGATCGGATTTACATTTTGAGAGGGTCATTTGGGCCGCAGGGCAGAGAAGAATTGAGTGGAGGGGCAAGAGTGGAAGTGGGAGGGCAGTCAGGAGGCAAACAGGGGTAGCTGGGACCAGATGATGGTAAACATGGGAAGAAATGGGTTACAGAGGAAGTCAGGAAGTAAAACGGACAGAGCTTGATGTTAAGTTACATGTGGAACATGACAGAGAGGGAAAGGACAAGATTCACTTCCAGGTTCTGGCTTGTCCAATTTATTATATGATGGTGCCAATCAAGCAGCTAAGAATATCAGAAATAAAGCAGATCTGGAGCAGATCGTAGCTCTGTTTTGGACACACTGAGTTTGAGGTGCTCTGAGACCTGTGAGTAGAAATGTTTACAATTGAGGAAATAGTTAGTTGAAGGTTTTTCAACCTGCCCTGTGAATTTTCCCAGGGAGATAAGGTGGCAAGAGCAACTATTTAAGAGAGAGGCATCCTTGTAAAAGGCAGGAATGGTTCCTAGGTGTCACTGAAACAATCGTCATGATCATCAAGATCCTGGTTTTGAAAAAGCATATCAATATCCTTTTGCAAGTTGTGAAAGTCCAGAGATGCTTTAGAATAGAGGTGGTTCACCAGTTTGTGGAACACATTTGGCACAACTGTGTCTATATTTGGACAACATACAAACATCTTCTAAATAGAAATGGAGGTCTTTGCACAGATAGCATTTACCTCAGAGAACTACCACCTCGACAGGAGCCCAAGCCTTCTTCTCTCAGGTATGCTGAGGTTAAGAGGAGCGTGCTACCTGACTTCAAACTATACTACAAGGCTACGGTATGTACTTTAAATTTCACATGGAACCAAAAAAGAGCCCATATAGCCAAGGCAATCCTAAGCAAAAAGAACAAAGCTGGAGGCATCACACTACCTGACTTGAAACTATACTACAAGGCTACAATAACCAAAACAGCATGGTACTGGTGCCAAAACAGAGATATAGATCAATGGAACAGAACACAGGCCTCAGAAATAACACCACACATCTACAACTATCTGATCTTTGACAAACCTGACAAAGACAAGAAATGGGGAAAGGATTCCCTATTTAATAAATGGTGTTGGAAAAACTGGCTAGCCATATACAGAAAACTGAAACTGGACCCCTTCCTTACACCTTATACAAAAATTAATTCGAGATGGATTAAAGACTTAAATATTAGACCTAAAACCATAAAAACCCTAGAAGAAAACCTATGCGATACCATTCAGGCCATAGGCATGGTCAAGGACTTCATGACTAAAACACCAAAAGCAATAGCAACAAAAGCCAAAATTGACAAATGGGATCTAATTAAACTAAAGAGCTTCTGCACAGCAAAAGAAACTACCATCAGAGTGAACAGGCAACCTACAGAATGGGGGAAAAATTTTACAATCTACCCATCTGAAAAAGGGATAATATCCAGAATCTACAAAGAACTTAAACAAATTTACAAGAAAAAAATCAAACAACCCTATCAAAAAGTGGGTGAAGGATATGAACAGACACTTCTCAAAAGAAGACATTTATGCAGCCAACAGATGCATGAAAAAATGCTCATCATCATTGGCCATCAGAGAAATGTAAATCAAAACCACAATGAGATACCATCTCACACCAGTTAGAATGGCAATCATAAAAATCAGGCAACAACAGGTGCTGGAGAGGATGTGGAGAAATAGGAACACTTTTACACTGTTGGTTGGACTATAAACTAGTTCAACCATTGTGGAAGACAGTGTGGTGATTCCTCAAGGATCTAGAACTAGAAATACCATTTGACCCAGCCATCCCATTACTGGGTACATACCCAAGGGATTATAAATCATGCTGCTATAAAGACACATGCACACGTATGTTTATTGCGGCACTATTCACAATAGCAAAGACCTGGAACCAACCCAAATGTCCATCAATGTCAGACTGAATTAAGAAAATGTGGCACATATACACCATGGAATACTATGCAGCCATAAAAAAGGATGAGTTCCTGTCTTTTGTAGGGACATGGATGAAGCTGGAAACCATCATTCTGAGCAAACTATCACAAGCACAGAAAACCAAACACCTCATGTTCTCACTCATAGGTGGGAATTGAACAATGAGAACAATTGGACACAGGGTGGGGAACATCACACACCGGGGTGAGGGGAGGGGAGAGGGATAGTATTAGGAGATATACCTAATGTTAATGACGAGTTAATGGGTGCAGTACACCAACATGGCATATGTACACATATGTAACAAACCTGCACGTTGTGCACATGTACCCTAGAACTTAAAATATAATAAAAAAAAAAAAAAGAAAAAATGAGGAGGAGCCACTCTCTACAGAGGCAACCAGGAGGTCCTCCAGGCCCTACCTGCTGTCCAGAAGGCCAAGGAAAACAGCTTGGACAGCATGCCTGCAGCTGATTCCCACCCACCTGTGTGTGTGTCCTGGCATACCTGGAGGGGAGCCCTGCTCCAGACACCAGTGCTTCTTCTACTGTAATGTGCATACCACCCTTAGCAGATATTACAGTGAAGGTTCTGGTTCTGTAGGTGGCTAGTGGGGCCTGAGAGCCTGCATTTCTAAAAGCTCCCACATGTTGTCAAAACTACCAGTCCAGGGACCACAAGCCTAAGCTATGCATTCCAAGTTCCAGGAACCATAGGTTAAGTAATGCAGCTTCCACAATTCCTTAAGGAAAGAGCTCATATTCCTCTGTTCATGGAATAAGCTTGAGTAGTTGTATCTTAGTGTTTGACTTTCTTACGACTTTGTTAGATAGTTGTAAAAATGAGGGTTATTTATTTTTATTATTATTTTTGAGACAAAGTGTTACTCTGCCAGCCAGTCTGGAATGTGACCACAGCTCACTGCAGCCTCGATCTCCCAAGCTCAAGTGATCCTCTCTCCTCAGCCTCCCCAGTAGCTGGGAATATGGGTGTGCACCACCATGGCCAGCTAATTTAAAATGAGTGGTATTTAAATGCAGAGGTAGAAGAACAGGAGACAGTACATATGTCTTTGTCAGCCTTTAGCACAAGAAAAAGCTTCAGATAAAGAAGAAATCACCTTGACGTCTTGAAGGAAACAGGTTGTAGGTTGATAAAGCTACTTGAAGATGCAGGAAAGACATGAGTTGCATAGGATCACTATCATTCTCAAAATAATTAAAGCTACAGGATCTAGCACAAGGATAATGGTAAGAATGCAGAAATTTACTGCCAAAAATGCAGTTTCCAACAGAGTTATTGGGAAGGGACAGTGTCTCAAGAGCCAGTTGTTCAAAGCTGACAATTCAGGTGTGAGATAAGCAATGCCTTTACTATCCTGTTAGATTGTAAGGGTTTATTTTTGAATGAGATGGAAAGGCCGGTGGTGGATACAGAAAGTGAGAACGAAGTTTCAAAAGCCTTCTTGACAGATGATTTGGACTTTGGAAAGGTGTGTTGTCTAACAATGACTGAAGACTTATTTATTTATTTTTACAAAGTTTCCCTGAGATTCTACAAATCCTGGGAATTTCCTTATTTACTAAATAATTTTAGATATTATCTAAATTGTCATAGCTGCAATTGCTTGTAGTTAATGTCAGTTTCATTCTGTGGAATCACATAGTCAAGAGAAAAAAAGGTGTATGAAATTATTTTTATGTTGAAGAATATAGCTCCACTTTGAAGGCTATAGCCAACATAAAATTCTAAGTCAGGGGTATACAGGTAAAAATGGCATATGAAAATAGGCTCTCACCGGCCTGGGCAACAGAGCAAAACTCCCATCTCTACAAAAAATTAGCCAGCTACAGCAGTGTGGACCTGTAGTCCCAGCTACCCAGGAGGCTGAAGTAGGAAGATCACCTGAGCCCAGGAAGTCAAGGTTACAGCGAGATCGCACCACTGCACTCCAGTGTGGGTGACAGAGCAAGACCCTGTCTCAAAAAAAATAGAATAGCCTCTCTCAACTTCTTACTACATGTCAGAAAAAAATGGGGCAATATTTAAACAATTTTATGATTTTGTTCATGTGTAAGGGTGACAAATACATTCTCATATACGCATGGACTTAGAAAACATGTCACTGTGTGTTCTTCTTGAAACAAATATTTGAAGATCTATTCAGTTGACAGATGAATCAAAATTAAAGACTCAATATCTAGAAAACTTGTATAAAATGAGCACCAACTATGTCCAAATAATTCTAAATTTGATTACAAACCAAAAGCAAATGTCCAAACTGATCTTGAAAGAAAATATAAAAGTAATACTTTAAATTATAATATTTGAACTTTAAAATCTCAGGTTTCAATAATAAATACTGGGAAGAGAGATGCCAGGCGACTTTGGGTATCAAAAATTGTTAAATTCCTCAAGTTAGCAGAGAGGAAAACAATTACTAACTTTTTACCCGACTTGATAAGAGAATTTGTCTCCAACAGACCTGCATTATAAGTAATACTAAAATAAGTTCTTCAGGTGAAGGAAAATGACGCCAAGCAGAAGAACAGATCCTGGGAATGGAATGAAAAACACTAGAGAAGATATGTGGGTAAACATAAAAGATCTTAAACGTATGCATAATATAGCCTTAGTTAGTTTGGGCTCCTGTAACAGGATACCATAAACTGGTGGCTTATAAACAACAGAAATTTATTTCCCACAATTCTAAAGGCTGGAAGTCTGAAATTAGGATGCCAGCCTGGTCAGGGTCTGATGAGGACTCTTCTGGGCCACAGACAGCTGACTTCTTACTGTATCTTTATAAGGCAGAAGGAGAGCTAGAGAGCTCTCTGAGGTTCCTTTTATTTATTTATTTATTTTTTATTTTTATTTTTTTGAGGCGGAGTCTCGCTCTGTCGCCCGGACTGGAGTGCAGTGGCCGGATCTCAGCTCACGGCAAGCTCCGCCTCCCGGGTTCACGCCATTCTCCTGCCTCAGCCTCCCGAGTAGCTGGGACTACAGGCGCCCGCCACCTTGCCCGGCTAGTTTTTGTATTTTTAGTAGAGACGGGGTTTCACTGTATTAGCCAGGATGGTCTCGATCTTCTGACCTCGTGATCCGCCCATCTCGGCCTCCCAAAGTGCTGGGATTACAGGCTTGAGCCACCACGCCCAGCCTCTGGGGTTCCTTTTATAAGGGCACTAATTCCATGCATGAAATCTCCACTTTCATGACCTAATGACCTCTCAAAGCTCTCACCTCTTAATACCATCATAAGGGGGTTAGGATTTCAACACAGAAATTGGGAGAGAGGGATAAAAACATTCAGTCCAAAATTCCTATGTTTTTTGTATATTGTTACATGCATTGTTTAAAACTGTATACTGACGTATGTGACTGTACTTAACACTATTCAACTAACACTTAAACGTAGTAAACATAGTAAATTTTATTTTAAAAATCATAATTAAAAATAAGACAATAAAAATAAAAGCACTAACTAAAGCAAAACTAATAACAATGTATGTATTATAGTATTAAACATAGAAATAAAATATATGGCAAGAACATAAGGGCCAGGAAAGTCAGTTAAGGAAATTACACGTTGGAATATTTTACATCCTTCATGAGACAGTAGATATGTCAAGGATGCATATTGCAATTTCTAGAAAAACCATACAAACTCACACAAGACACAGAAGAGGTTAATAGAGGAGATAAAAAAAGAAATATTAAAAATATGTACACTTATACTAAATGGAATACTAAAAATTACTGCATTCACCAAGGGAAAACTGGAAGAAAGACACAGGTGAACAACAATCAGATGGGACAGATAGAAAACATATACCAAGATGGTAGACTTAAATTCAACCCTGTAATATTAGTAATTACATTAAATGTAAATGGACTAAACAACCCAGTTAGAGACAGAAATTGTCAGTCTGGATTAACAAGAGAAAACATAATCTGAAAACAGAAGGGTAGAAAAAGATATGTAGATGTATCATGTATATTAGTTATATATAACTGTAGGATAAATTATCCCCAATATTTAGCAGCTAAAAATGACAAACATTTATTTCACTGTTTTTTGTGGTTCAACTGGGGGAAATTTGGTTCCAAGTTCACTCCCCAGGACGAGAGAGGAGATAGAGAGAATACCCAATAAAAAGCTGTCATTTTTTAAAAACTGATTTTGTTTCTTACAGCAACATTAGGTTCACTGCAAAAATCAAGCAGAAGGCCTACATTGGCATACCATTATCACCCAAAGTCTATAATCTACATTAAGATTCACTCTTGGTATTGTACATTCCAGGGATTTGGACAAATATATAATGACATGTGTCCACCATTATAGTATCGTACGGAGTAGTCTCACTGCCCTAAAAAATCCTCTATACTCTACCTCCCTCCCTGACCCTGGCAACTGCTGATCTTCTTTACTTCTGCCCTAGTTTTGCATTTTCCAGAATGTCATATAGTTGGAATCATACATGTAGCCTTTTAAGATTTGCTTCTTTCAATTAGTAATTGTATTTACATTTCCTCCACATCTTTTTGTGGCTTGATAGCTCATTTCTTTTTAGCACTGGATATAATTTCATTGTCTAACTGTACCACAGTTTATTTGTTCATTCACTTACTGAAGGATATCTTCTTTGCTTTCAATTTTTGGCAATTATGAATACAGCTACTATAAACATCTGTGTACAGTTTTTTGTGTGGATATAAGTTTTCGACTTTTTGGGTTACATACCAAGGAGTGCAACTGCTAAATGGAATGGTTTTGCAAGGAATAGTCGAACTGTCTTCCAAAGTGGCTACACCATTTTTAATTCCCACAAACAATAAATGAGAATTCCTGTTTCTCCACAGCCTCATCAGCATTTGGTGTTGTCAGTCTTCCAGATTCTGGCCTAGATCTAATAGTGTAGTGGTGCTGTAGTCCTTTTTAATTTAATATCACAATTAAATTATGTGATATTATAATTTCACATAATTATATGTGCTATAATATAGCTGCATTCTACCAAATTTGTCAGTAATGAATCACTAAATCCAGTAGATATTCTAGGGAAGGGGATTACCCAAAGGTGGAAATACTCACACAAGGATTATTGGGGGCCATTTTAGAGGCTGCCCACCACACCATGCAAAATAGCAAGCACAGGAAGGCTGATGTAGCTATATTAACATCAGAAAAAGTAGACTTCAAGACAAATACATTACTGGAAATAAAGGGAGATATTTCACAATGGTAAAATGGTCAGTTCATCAAGAAGACATAACAATCTTAAAAATGTATATAACAGAGCTAAAAACAAGTGTCAAAATGCATAAAGCAAACGTTGACAGAACTACAGGGAGCAAAGGATAAATCAACAATCATAGTTTGAGACATGAACACCTCTCTCTCAGTAATTGACAGAGAGAGTAAACAAAACTTCAGTAAGGATGTAGAGAATTTGAACAATACTATCAACTGCCTGATTTAATTGATATCTATAGAAACTATACCTACAACTGAACAATATACACTCTTTTCAATGTAGAAAGCACATAGAACATTTACTGAGATCGACCATATGCAGAGCCACAAAATAAATCTCTGACTACAACAAAATTTAATTTGAAAGCAATAACAATATCTAGAAAAACCCCAATACTTTGGAAATTAAGCAGTATAATTCAAAATAATTTGCGGTCAAAAAAGAAATTACAAAGGAAATGAGACAGTAAGCTGAATTTGAAAATAATAAAAACACCACATACGAGAATCATGAGATGTAGTTAAAACAGTGCTAAAGGAAATTTGCAGCATTAAATGCCTACATTAGAAGAAAGAGATATGTGAAATAAATGGCATAAGCTTCCAACTTAAGAAGCTAAAAGAAGAATTAAAAACAAGAAATTTTAGAAAGCTAGAAAAAAATTAAAACAAACTAGAAAAGAATTAAAATTAAAATAAGTAGAAGAAAGAAAATTACCAAAAATAAGAGCAGAAACCAATGAAATAGAAAATGGACAGACAATAGAGAAAAATTAACAAAGCCAAACTTTGGTTCTTGGAAAAGATTAATAAAATGATCAATCTGTAGAAAGGTTGATCAAGACAAAAGAAAGAAAACAAGACAAATTACCAGTATCAAGAATGAAAGAGGAGAGATCACTACAGATCCTACAGACATAACAAGGTATTAAAAGGATATTGTAAAAAAAAAAAAGTCAATAAAGTTGACAACCAAGATGAAAATGACAAACTTCTTGAAAAATACCACTTACCAAAACAGACCAAAGAAGAAAAGAAAATCCAAGTAACCATTAAAGAAATACTATTTTTAATAAAGTCTTCTCTCACACAAACCTTTCAGATTCCCCTGGCTTCACTGGTGAATGCTATCAATCATTTCAGAAGGAAATTATACTAATAATACTCAAAGTCTTTCAGAAAATAGAAGAGGGGAAATCACTCCCAACTCATTTTATGACTCCAGCATCATGCTGATATGAAAATTTGTGAAGCACACTAGAAGAAAATTATAGCTCAATATCCCCATAAATATAGATGCAAAAATCCTTAACAGAAAATTAGAAAACCACATCCAGCAATACATAAAAAGAATAATACTTCATGACCAAGCAGTTTATGCCACTTTGGTGTAACATTAAAAATCATCCAATGTAATTCACATTTTCAGAATACAGGAGGAAAATCATATGACCATCTTGATAAACGCAAACACATTTTGACAAAATTCAACATTTGATTAAAATTTCAAAAAAGCTAGGAATGCAGAACTTAGTCTGATAAAGAATACGAAAAATCGATAGTTAATATACTTAATGATAAATCATTGAACATTTTTTCTCCTAGAATATGGAAAAAGGCACAGAGGTCTGCTGTCATCATTTCTATCCAATATTGTATTGAAAGTTTTTGCAAACATAATAAGGGCAGAAAAATAAATAAAAAGTGTAAAGTTGGAATAGAAGAACAAAATCTAATTTTATTTGCAGATACTATAATTGCATACATTTGTCTTTTTATGCAGTTTGCAAAGAAGTCTGTGGGGTCTCAGCAATATGCATAGCAGCAGAGAAATGTTGCTCCAGGAGCGAATGATCAGTTGGGGAATAGACTGGAGATTGTCAGACAATCAGCAAAAGATGGAGATGCATAAGGACACGAGAAAGAAAGTGAATTGCAGACATGGCTACCTCTGGCTAATAGGCTATTGCCAGTTTCCCACGTTGGAAGAAATTAAAATTTATGTGAACAAATGAGATTCGTTTGCATAAATTTATTTGTAGATATGGTAGAGTAAGATCTTGACCATTAGTCGTGAGTATATAAAGTCTACTTTCATGGATGGTGATTAATAAATTCTTCTCAAATAATTCCTTTATGTTGCTTACCTCAGTTTAAAAACCTAGTCAGCTTTTGGTTGTATCTGGTGATGTCAGCATTAGCCACACTCACAGCCAAGTTCTGTAGGCTTGGATGGCTACAACAGCGTGACAGTGAGGTGAGGGACAAGCCCTGACATCCAAAAGCTGCTGGTGAGAAGCTGGGTTAGCCTTTTACTTGCAGCTGTCCTAAACCTAGGTCCCAAGGTACTTGACTGCACACTGTTCTTGTCCCCACAGGCCTGGAAAGTTTGGGGGTTTACTCCTCTTTGCTCAGTATCCATTTCTTCCACCCTCTCCCTGTGTCTTCTGTTATTCTGGTGCACACATGCACGTGTACATACACAAATTTATAAACACGCACACACACAGGCCTATCTCATCTCTCTTGCTCTCGCTCTCTCGTTATCATTCATTCTCCACTTGGATTTCTCTTTGGTCCCTATCTGTTGCTTTTGCCAACCATCACTCAGGTAACTTCGAAAGCCAAGAAGTAGACACGAGTTTCTCTACCTGTTCCCTTCAAGATCACACACATAGGTCACCACTGGGGACCAGTCAAAGGCCTCTGGCTCTTTCTTCAGCCACTTCTTCAGCTCCTGCAGGTTCTGGTCTGAGTAGTCAGTGACGATGATCTCCTTAAAGGATTCACAAGCAGAAAGGAGCTGATAGATAGTGGGGCCAGAGCCGATGTCAATCAGCAGGTCTCCCTTCACACCATCTGGGTTAGCGGGAGGAACAAAGAGGAGAAGTCAGGCATCTCATGACAGTGGGCAGAGTCAAATTTACATTGTCTTCCCTGGGAC
Organism: Rhinopithecus roxellana; assembly: GCF_007565055.1. Classification (NCBI taxonomy): domain Eukaryota; kingdom Metazoa; phylum Chordata; class Mammalia; order Primates; family Cercopithecidae; genus Rhinopithecus; species Rhinopithecus roxellana. The sequence goes on from NC_044563.1 coordinate 76,714,942, forward strand.
TGTGCTGATGATCCTCAAAGACAGACCACTACTGTTCACAACTTTTCCCTCAAAATGTTCTTTTAAAACATCTTTTCTGGGCCAGGCACAGTGGCTCATGCCTATAGTCCCAGTACTCTGGAAGGCCAAGGCAGGAGGATCATTTGAGGCCTGGAGGATGAGACCAGCCTGGACAACATAGTGAGACCTCATCTCCACAAAAAATTTTAAAAATTAGTTGGCCCTGGTGGCGTGCACCTGAAGACCTAGTTATTGGAGAGGCTGAGGCAGAAGGATCCCTTGAGTCCAGGAGTTCGAGACTATGATGAGCTGTGATCACATCCCTGTACTCCATCCAGCCTCGGCAACAGAGTGAGACCTACATCTCCAAAAAATAAAAATAAAAAATAAAAATCCCATATTTTCCCAAAATCCCTGTAATTTACATCATAGTGACAAAGAAAATACAAATATCAAAAATACCAAAAATGTCTCACTTGAATTTTAAATAAATCCCATCAGTTTGAAAAACCTCAAACATTAATACAATTTAAAGTCAAAAAGAAAAAGAAATCTTTTCATTTTTCATTCCCCAATCCAGGGTGGAGGCATGTCGCCAGGAATTTTAAGGTCTAGGAGAAGGTAAAAAAGATCTACTTCTGGTGTACAGACTGAACACCAGATCCAGAAAGGCTGTTGCACGAAGAATGTAAAAACTATTAAGCAATACTTTCAAAGAAAGTTAATTTAAAAAAAAAAATTGAGTTTATATAATGTATTTCTTCAAAAAGCATCCAGTTCTTCATATATTGGGAGGTCTTTATCTCACGCATATTCACAGCATTCCCTTGAGTTAGGATCAGAAAAGGTACTGTTTTAGAATTTCCACTTAAGTGGCCCTTTGAGGCTAAAAGTCTCCCTCAAGTCGCCTAGCAAATCAAGGTAGACTCAGGACAGCACTCCGGCCCTCCGGTTTCCTTTTGCATGACTAAGTGAGACAGTAGAAACAAAAGCACTTTGTAAACTGTGGAATCGCTACACCAATATTCATTTTTATCCTAGTTAAATAAATGGGGATGCCAAAAGGGCTGTGAAGCAACAATGATAGACACAAAACCCAGTCATGCCCTGAGACTCTATCTATAGGACTCATGTTAGTGGGGAGACATGTGGACAACAGACTTACCTAGGCAGAATATCTTGAAAAGATTTTTCAGAAGGTGCTTAAGAATCTGGCTTTCTGCAGAGTGCCTAGACCCAAACTTATAATATTTTTCTAGGTAATCCCGAGGGTTAAAATGCCTTAGATAAGTGTCCTTGGAGGTGAAGCCTGATTCCATTGTGTCTCACTTCTGTGCCACTGGAGTGCTGCCCTCCTTCTGTCTCCTCCAGAGGCCAGGGAGTCACTCTGCAGAAGTTGTCTTCCTGAGTCTCAGGCTATCAGCATTTCTTCCATCAGTTCAGCCCTTCCTTTAGAATAGATGTTTGGTTAAACACTAACAGAGAAATAGACCACAAATGTTCTGGCTGTTCTAGGAAGTGATGAAATTCCTGGAGGAGGGAGCCTAGGAGAACAGGGGTGGAGGGTATGGTAGAGGGAGGGCCATGAGCTGTATGCAATGCTTGCCCAAGGGGTGAAGGACAGCCACCAGGGATTGTAGACCAGAGGGAGCACTTGGGCTCGTCAGGAAAATTATTTAATGCATAAGACCCCAAAGTTCAGAGAGACAGGACATCCCCTAACAAGCACCATCATTCTTCTCGGTCTTGCCATGATTCCCCCAGGAAAACGGGTCACAAAGTATCGTTTAAATTTAAACATGTAAAAGAAAGGAAAAAAGAAAAAAAAAGAGGAGAAAGATGAGGATAGGAAATGTATTCAGGGCTAAGGAATGTTGGCTGAAGAAGGAGTCTCAGATGAAGTCTGGAAAGAGAAATTTTAAAAGCCTGGATAAAGCTTTGTAAAGTCTAGTCCAGCCAAACATCCTTCATGCCCAGACCCCCTATCGATCCCTGCCCTAGGCCATTGCAGCTTCACCCACCACTGCCATGACCCAGTGTCTGGCAAGTACCTCCTCCCTAAGCCTCCCCACTCCTTTCGGTCAATCCAAATCCTGACAGTTCTTTCAAAGTTAACTTTACTTCCTTTAAGAATTCTTTAAGGCCGGGCGCAGTGGCTCACGTCTGTAATCCCAGCACTTTGGGAGGCCAAGGCGGGCGGATCACGAGGTCAGGAGATCGAGACCATCCTGGCTAACATGGTGAAACCCCGTCTCTACTAAAAATACAAAAAATTAGCCAGGTGTGGTGGCAGGTGCCTGTAGTCCCAGCTACTCGGCAGGCTGAGGCAGGAGAATGGCGTGAAGCGGGGAGGCGGAGCTTGCAGTGAGCCGAGATGGCGCCACTGCACTCCAGCCTGGGCGACAGAGCGAGACTCCATCTCAAAAAAAAAAGAATTCTTTAAATCCCCTTTTCTGAATTCACTTTAAGATAGAGTAGGGATGGGGCTTGGTTTCAGCTCACTCCCCACTAAAGCATTCTTTTATGCGTTCCCACTGATCACAAAACCCACACCACTACCTCACTGACGACATGTCCACTAGTCATCCTTTTACTTAATTCCAGGACCTGGCCTTAGGAGATAACCAATGTTGCAGGGTGTCCCACCTCGGGAAGGTATGCTGAGCAATTGATTTACAGCCTTGTTGCCACTGGCCAGACCACCAGTTGGCCCATTCCTCAAGATAACCATTGCAACCAGGTAATGCTGACCTGCATACCCTACTTCTCATGTGCTTTGCCCAGCAGCACACCCTACTTCTGACGTCAATTTCTGTGCTTTGCCTAATAAAAATTCCCTACCGGTTCTTTTCAAGGAGTCAGCAAGCCAGATAATTCTCTCTCTCTCTTTTGTTGTCTCTCTTATGCCAGGGCATAAGTTCCAGTAAAGCGTGTTTGGGAAGACTATTGGCCTTGTGTCAATTTCTACACACTGAGAGCCAAAAAAACCCATGGTCAGTAACATTGTGGCCTTAGAATTTGTTCTACCCAGCCAGGCACTTGATCTTTTTTTTCTTTTTTCTTTTCTCTCTCTCTCTCTCTCTTTTTTTTTTGGTCGCTATTTATTTTTCTTTTTAAAAACTTTTTGTGGGTACATAGTAGGTGTATATATTTATGGGTTACATGAGATATTCTGATAGAGGCCTGTAATATAAAATAATCACATCAGGGTAAATGGGGTATCCACCACTTCAAGCATGTATTTTTTTGTGTTACAAACAACCCAATTATACTTGTTTAGTTATTTTTGAAGGTACAATTAAATTATTTTTCACTATATTCACCCTGTTGTGCTAGCAAATACTAGGTCTTATTCAATCTTTCTAACTTTTTCTTCTTTTTTTTTTTTTTTTTTTTTTTTTTTTGAGATGGAGTCTCACTCTGTCATCCAGGCTGGAGTGCAGTGACAGGATCTCAGCTCACTGCAACCTTCACCTCTTGGGTTCCAGCGATTTTCCTGCCTCAGCCTCCTGAGCAGCTGGGACTACAGGTGCACACCATCATGCCCAGCTAATTTTTATATTTTTAGTAGAAACGGGGTTTCATCGTGTTGGCCAACCTGGTCTTGAACTCCTCAGGTGATCCACCCACCTCGGCCTCCCAAACTGCTGGAATTACAGGCATGAGCCACTGCACCTGGCCTCTAACTGTTTTTTATACCCATTAATGATCCTCACATCCCCCCAACCCACCTCACTACCCTTCCCATCCTCTTGTAACCATCCTTCTACTCTATATGTCTGTGAGTTCAATTATTTTAATTTTTAGTTCCCATAAATAAGTGAGAACATGCAAAGTCTGTCTTTCTGTGCCTGGCTTATTTCACTCAACATTATGACCTCCAGTTCCATAATAACAGGATCTAATTCTTCTTTATGACTGAATAGTACTCCATTATGTGTATGTACCACATTGTCTTTATCCATTCATGTGCTGATGGACACTTCGAGTACTTCCAAATCTTGGCTATTGTGAACACTGCTGCAATAAACATGGGAGTGCTGATAGCTCTTGGATATACTGATTTCCTTTCCTTTGGGTATATACCTAGCAGTGGGATTGCTGCGTCATATGGTAGCTCTATGTTTAATTTTTTGAGGAACATCCAAACTGCTCTCCATAGTGGTTTTACTAATTTACATTCCAACCAACAGTGTACAAGGGTTCCCTTTTCTCCATATCCTTGCCAGCACTTGTTATTGTCTGTCTTTTGCATAAAAGTCATTTTAACTGAGGTGAGATCATATCTGGTAGTTTTGATTTGCATTTCTCTGATGATCAGTGATGTTGAGCACCTTTTCATATACCTGTTTGCCATTTATATGTCTTCTTTTGAGAAATGTCTATTCAGTTCTTTCGCCCATTTTTAAATCAGATTATTAGATATTTTACTGTAGAGTTGTGTGAGCTCCCTATATATTCTGTTTATTAATCCCTCATCAAGTGGTAGCTTGCAAATATCTTCTCTCATTCTTTGAGTTGTCTTTCACTTCATTGACTCTTTCCTCTGCTGAAGCACTTGATTCTGTGTTGGCACATATTTGTTCTCAGTTTTGTCTGTATCAGTGTTTCTTCTCACACTAAATTTTACATATATGATAAACTAAGTCACCAGCTCATTTAGCTCGAGGACTATTAATCAGTTCTCCTTGTATCCCCTATTCTACATCATGGGTTGGTCCACCTAGTAGGTGTTCAAAACATTGGTTGATTAATTGACTGTTGTCATATTGCACCAAATACAGTGGTATCCAATATTCCATGGATGATAACTTAGCAAGGACCCATTTGGTTACAAGGCACAGAAACTCACTCAAAGAATCTCAAGTTAAAAAGATAATTGTTAATAGAATAATATAATGGAAACAAATTTTAGGGTATCTAACTGGGCCTCAAGAAACAAAAAATCATTATTTAGCTCATTTATCTTTCTTTCTTTTTCTCTACTTCATGTTGCTTCTGTTAAAGGTCTATGGGCCCTATTCTCTGCAAACATTTGCTCATCCACTGCCCACAGCTCCATTCTGGCAATTCCAAATGGTAACCTCTGCCCTTGAACTTAGATCACTCACTGATCCTGCTCACTGAGTGTGTTGGGGTGGGGAAGGGGAGTAAAGGAAACCTATGTAGTATTAAGATTGCCCATTGCAAGAAGTTACATGTGGCAGGCAAATTGTCTCAGATTATCGCAACTGTTGTATCTTCAAATGTCAATTCACAGACTTAGGGGATGTAGAATGGAAGCCAGGTGCCTTTGTGGACTGACCCAAGGCACTGCTGCTGGAGCACAGACACTCCCTGCTTCTGCTGACTGCCCTAGTAATGGAGCACAGCAGGAGGCATCCAGAGAGTCCAAAGACGTAAGTTGTGATCCTGGTTTGCCACTAGCAATTTGTAAAATAGACAGCTGGAAAAACTAACTTTGGAGATTCTTAAGCCTCAGTTTTGGTGAGTAAAATGGACTTAACAGTACTTATTTTACTATTCAATCTGAGGTATTGAGGAATTTCAGTGATAGCTTTCCTTACGTTGAATGCTTACCTTGGGAAATGTGTCCCATTCCCACTCATGGGTCAATTTACCAGGGAATTTTAGACATAGTGGTGATATAGCATATATGGGGCCTTGATAATGTATCCCTTTCCCCTCACTCTATTATTAATTTTTTCTACCCTCTCCAGAAGTTTCCAAGATTTACAGTCAGAATCAGATTTTTTATTATAGATAGGAATCTGTTTCCTTGTAATGACCCTCTACCCACCCTTACATAAATGTTTGTTATGAGTAAATAAATGCACATACAAGGGAAGAAACACAGGGTGAGAAGGAAGGCAAGAAGAAAGAAAAACATGTTATTTCCATATTGTCTGGGTATTTGGTTCACTGGTGGCTGTTCTTCCCACATGGTCTGCTGGTAAAGAATTTGGTTCATCACCCCAGGCTATGACCTCATGAGAAAACAGTGCTACAATACTTAGTGTACAAAAAATCAATATAATGGGGCATTCTCCTAGAAAATAACACACTCTAGACTCCAGAGGTGCTAGATCAAATCCGTCGCTAGAAAATACTATACAAACCAAAAGCATAAACACCAGCATTGCTTATGTTGGTTGGGAAAAAATATTCCACATATTGACATATCATGTTCCAGTAATATGTCTGCCTAACTCTCAATATATATCCTTTTTCTGAAAGCCTAAAATATTAAAAAGCTAAAAATGCTGATATATAGATATACAATACCATGTATACCATATTAGCAGTAGAGGAGTTTGACAGAATGACATATGTAATTGAATAGAACATTTGCAAATAGGAAGATACGCTAAAAAATTATCCAAAATGTAACAGAGGGCAAAAGAGAAATAGAAAAAGTGAAAGAGAAAGCTAAGCGACATCAAGCATAGAGAAGAAAGGTCTGCTATATGTCAGACTGGAGTTCCCGAGAGAGAAGAGAGATCAAATGGACTAGAATAATATTTAAACAGATAAAGACAGAGAATTTTCCAGAACTGATGATAAATACTGTATCAGAATCCAGTCAGCAGACAGAAACCACCTTAAACTTGAGTCAAAAATTATTAATACAAAATTTACTATAAAGAATTGACTAAGTAAAAAGTGGTTAACAGCTAAGAGAGTAAAGGTGGACTCTGGGGTGTAACAGAGGTGGCAAATGCAGAAAATCACCAGGCTGACAGAACAAGGAAACCAGAGGAAACTTAGAAACTTAGAGGACAAGTCCACAGAACCAAGCATCAAAAAGCTCTGATGAGAAAGCACAGCTACTGCAGGAACGCTGGACACCTGAGGAACCTAAGGAATGCCACTGCAGAGATGAGCCATGCATTGAGCCAAGAGCTGCATGAAGACAACCATTGCCAAGATTGCTCACAGGATCATAAGCCCACAACCAGACCTCAGTAAAAAAACAAAAAACAAGCAAACAAGCCAAAAAAAAAAAAAAAAAAAAACAGGACATGGTAAGTCCCTTCCTCCTCCTTAAGCCTTGCATGTCCCTCCAGAATCTCTCATTGGCGGAACCTAACATAGAGGCACTGGCAAAGGAAAGTTGTGTGTGCAAAAGCCAATTTGTAAATCTGTCCAATTTGCAATTGGAGGATAGGCTAAAAGAAATTATGCAAAACATAGCAGAGGGAGAAAGGGAAATGGAAAAAATAAAAGAGAAAGCGAAGAGACATAGACTAGCTTTCACACCACAGAATACAGAAGGGTGGGTTGGAGCTATGAAGCAATGTATTAAGAACTGACACAGACATCAATACACAGAATCCAAAATAGGTAGCACTTATTGAGCACTTATTTGTGCAAGTACTGTTCTATATGTGCTTTACACATATTAACTCATTTAATCATTGTAACAGTCTAGGAAGGACTACATTTAGAAGTCCAGTGAGTCACAAGCAAAATATTTGAAAAGCAATTCCCTCCTAGACATTTTGCTGATAAAAAACCACAACACCAGAGACTACAAAAGATGTTAAAAACATCTACAGAAAAAACACAAGTGATAGTTACACTAATAGCTGACTTTGCAGGACTAGGAAGCATGCTAGAAGATATGAGAATGATATTGTAAATGTGCTAAAACAAAGTAGCTGTCAACTTAGAATTCTACAACCAGAAAAAGTCTTTGAAGAATTGGGACAAAATAAAGAAAGTAGCAGGCAAAACTAAAAGCTTGCCACTAGTATGTCCTCTCTAAAGGAAATTCTAAACGATGAATTTCAGACAGAAGGAATGTGAACCCCAGTGGACGGTCTGAAATGCAAGAAGGAATGAAGAATTAACTGAGAAGGCCAACATATGGGTGATTCTAACAGACATAAAAAAAATAATGCCATGTGTGGTCAAAAATAAGTAAGATGGAATTGAAGTGGCTGAGCCCTAGTTTTCCACATTAATCCACCCTGCGTCAGCTTGCTTGCTTTCTCTGCCTCACTTCCCCATTTCCTCACTGCTGCTTAGTGGGATCCAAAATAAAATACTTACACTCCAATTTTAGACACCACAAAATAATATAATCAAAGTGTATTAACTTCCAAATTAGTAGAGCAGGAGAACAAGAATGACAAAATGCTGTCCATTCAAAGGAAGGCAAGAATGGAGAGAAAAAGAAACAGCTCTTGAAGGACAAATACAAAGTATCAAATAAGAAGATATTTGGTGGAGGATTAAAAACAGACAAAAGCCTCAGTTAAAATATATATTACATGAACAGCAGGATCAACCAACTTGATTTAATGGACATATACAATATACTGCACCAAAACACCCATTGCCATGATTTGCATGTTTGTCCCCCATCAAATTCATATGTTAAAATCCTAATGCTCAACATGGTAGTATTAGGAGGTGGGGTCTTCTGGGAGGTGGTAGATCATGAAGGTAGAGCCCTCATGAATGGGATCAGTGCCCTCATGGAATAGGCCCAAGAGAGCTCATTCACCCTTTTGCCACATGAGGACACAGTGAGAACGTGCTATCTATGAAGAAGGAAGCAGGTGCCCTCACCAGACACTGAATCTGTTGGTGCCTCGATCTTGTACTTCCCCGCCTCCAGAACTATGAGAATCAAATCTCTGTTGTTTATAAGCCACCTAGTTTATGGCATTTTGTTAGAGCATCCCAAATGGCCTAAGACACACATTTGTTTCAAGAATACATAGGCCCCTAATAAATTCCTGTACACTAGCCCATAAAGCAAGCCTCAACATGTCTCAAACGGCTGAAATGATATAAGACATGCTATTTGACCAATGCATTTAAGCTAAAAGTAAAAAATAAAAGATAACTAAAACACCCTTATTTGTTTGGAAATCAACACACACAAACAACCTATGGGTCAAAGAAGAAATCATAATGGAAATTATAAAATATTTCTAGCTGAGTAGTAATAAAAATATTACATATCAAAATTCATGGGTTGCAGCTAAAGCAGGATTTAAAGGGAACGCTAGTCCTCAAATATGCATAGTAGTAAAGAAGAAAAACTGAAAGCTAATGAGCTAAGGAAGTAAGAAAGTAGCATCAAAATAGACAAAAGTAGAAAGAAGAGAATTCTGCAGAGCAGAAAAGCTAAGACTTAATAGGGAGAATCAACAGGCCCAAAAGTTGGTTCTCTGAAAAGATGAACACAATTAACCAATTTCTAGCTAGACTGATCAAGGCAAACAAGAGAGCAGGCTCCTATACCGTGTCAGGAATAAAAAGGGGAACCTCATGGCAGATGCTGCAGGCATTTAAAAAATAATAACAAGATATCAGAAATAACTTTATGCCTATGTATTGAAACATTAAACTTAGAAGTTTCCAAATAAATACATAACACATATAAAATCTGAATTGCCTTGTAACCATTAAAGAATTTAAATGGAAAATTATTTTCATACAAAATCTTCAGGGCAGATGGCTTTACCAGTGAATTCTACCACATATTCAATTAATCAGTAATTCTAATCTTACACAAACTCAGAGAATAAAAAAAGAGAAAATACCCCTCAACTAATTTTATAAATCTAGCTAACGCCTAATACCAAGGTTACTTATGAGAAGAAAAAATTTACAAGCTAAAAATCACCCATGAGCATGAGTATAAAAATCCTGAACAAGTTATTGTCTGGTCAATAAAGTAGCAAATATGTATTTGGTGCTTACTATTTTTCAGGAACTGCTTTAAGCATTTTGGACATATTAAAAAACTTTACAGTAGTTCTGTGAGTTAGGGGCTATTATTATCCCCATTTCAGCATATGAGAAAATCAAAGCATAAAGATGTAAAGTAACTTGCCCAGGTCACGTGCTAGACAGTGGTATAGCCAACTTTTAAACCTAGGCAGTCTAACACAAGAGCCTAGTTTTCTAGCAGCTATACGATGGCCAAGGTGAGTTTTTCCCAGGAAGACAAAGTGATTTAACATTCAAAATTCAATTAATGCAAATCATCACATGTACATGTTAAAGTAAAAATACTTTCTGATCCATTCAACAGATGCAGAAAAAAAAAAGAAAAAGCTTAAATTCTATATCCATTCACAACAAAAACAATTCTTGCCGAAACTGGGAATAGAACAAGGCTTCCTTAATCAGATACAGATTACCTACAAAAACCTCAACAAACATCACTCTTCCTGATGACCCATTTACAAGCTTTCCTTTCAAGTTGAACAGACACAAAAATGCTAACAAATACCAATTTCATTCAACATCCTGGACAGTATAGTAAGGTTAAAAAAAGTTAAAAATGTAAGTATTGAGGAGGAAAAAAAAATCTGTTATTATTAGCAGAAAACATGATGATATAGAGAGAGAATGAAAAAGTAATCTACAAGTAAATTATTACAATTAATATAAGAGTTTAGCAAAATATCTGGATGTGAAATCAATATAAACATTAAATTCATTTCTAATCAGCAACAATGAAATTTAAAACAGACATTGTCCACAAATGGCATTGAAAAATATGAAGTACCTAAGAATAAATCCAGCAAACTATGTATAAGACATTAATGGAGAAAATAATAAAATTTTATTGAAAGACATTAAAGAAGACCTAAATAAATGGAGAAATACACCACTTCATGGATGGGGGGACTCCACATGGTAAAGATGTCATTTGTCTCCAAATTGATTTATAGACTCAGTAAAATCCCAATTAAAATCCCAATAGTTTTTTGGTGAAACTTGACAAGCTGGCTCTAAAATTTACATGACAGTGCCAAGGGCCAAGAGTAGCTACTCTTAAAGAAGAAAAATAAGGTGGGAGGACTTGCTCTACCAGATATAAATACTTATTATAAAGCTGTAGTAATTAAGACAGAGTAGTACTAGTAGTAGAATTGACAAATAGACCAATGGAACAGAGTAGAGAGCCCATAAACAGACCCGCACTTTTATGAACAGTTGATATATGACTGAGGTGATAGCTTAGATTGGTGGGGAAAAAGATAGACTTTTCAATAAATAGTGCTAAGATAATTGGGTATCTGTAGAGAGGAACAAGGAATTAGAACCCCACCTCACATTATGCACAGAAAACAATTCAGGCAGAGTAACAAACTAAATATGAAGGGCAAAACTCTAAAGATTTAGAAGGTAATGTAGAAGAATATCTTTATGACCTTGGGTGCAGGTAAGGATTTCTTAAACCAGACACAAAAGCCATTAATCATAAATAAAAGATTTATAAATGCTAGTGTATTACAATTAAGAATGTCTGTTCGACCAAAGACACTTTAAGGGTGAAGAGACATTCTACAGTGTGGGAAAAGATACTAAAACACATAAAACTGACAAGTGAGAATTTATGAATTCTGACAACAGAATTTTCAAAGAACTTCTGTGAATCAATATGAAATTAAAACAAAAAACCTGAACAGACCCTTTCTGAGAAAGGAAATCCAAGTGACCGATGAACCTAGGAAAAGATACTTAATCTCATCAGTAGAATGCAAATTAAACCACAATGAGATACAATTACACAGCCATCAAACTGGCAAAAATCATATCTGACCAGCACCAAAGGCCTTGACCAACAGATGTCCTTGTGCATTTCTAGCAGGCGTATAACTTGATGCAGCATTATGAAAAACAGTCTGGCATTGACTGGCAGAGTTGAGTTGCTGCATACCCTATGCCCAGCAATTACAGTCCAGGTACACACCTAGAGAAAAATCTGGCACACAAACATGAATGTTCTTAGCGGCATTGTTTGGAACAGACCCCAACTAGAAATAACCTAAAAGTCCAACAACGGTAGAATAAATTGGAGTGCACCGCAATGAAAATGAACCAATTACAGCTACAAGCATCAACATGGATGATTCTCCAAATGATGTAGGGCGAAAGAAGAAAGTCCCAAGGAAGACCTCCTTTTCATTCCATCTATAAAGTCCAAAAGCCCAAAACAAACAAGAGTAAATTTTATTATTTACTGATGCATAAATGCGTGGGAAAACTCAAGAAAAACAATGAGATCATTACATTAGATGTCAGGATAGTGGTTGCCTGTGGGTGAGTGGGGAGTTCGAAGTTGTGCTCAGGCTACAGAACACAGCGGGAAGAGGGGCTTCAAAGATCCTGCAGTGCTAACCAGTGCTCATGCATTTTATATTAACCTTTATGCTCTATGTAAATGTTCTATGGACTTTTCTGTAGATGCATCTCACAATTTAAAAACCATCCTGCATATCCAGATGCAGAGTTCCACGAAACAGCACAAATTTAGAGATCAAGTCTACTTGATAATATTGGTCTTCCCAAGTTTCCTCTCTGAGTCAGGACCTAGTGTTTCTTTTTCACTTAATTTTACCCGGTGGGGCTAAACTACTCAATGTACTAAAGGATAAACAATGATTTCTGCAAAAATGGGGCAAGGATGGAGGAGAACGTTACAGAAACTGCAGCTGAAGCTTTCCCTCCAAGCTTTTCTTTCCAATGCTGGAAGAAGTCCTTCTGTGCCTCAGATGACATCAAGGCCTACTGCAGATCAGAGGGCCCCAGGATGCTTCAGAGATGACACAGACTTCTGTAGGCAGTGATCTCTCTTTTGACACTCCTTGCCTTCTGCTTATCTCCAAGAAAGAAATGTACCCCTGGGTACACCACAGCAATTAGGAGCCTGCTCCCTTCACCTCTTCCTGCTGCAGTTGTGGGTGGGTATTCACATATGTTGCAGAGAAGCAACTTCTGAGCCTCTTCCTCTTTCTCTGTTCAAACCATACCTTGTGGCAGACATGAGTGCCCAGGAAAGAATTCCAAGGCAGAGCCAAATTAAGCAACTCCTAGAGTCAGAAGCATCAGTAATTTGGGAGCCTTTCATGTGCTTGGTAATTAATAACAAATAAGCAAAATTATCACCAAAACTATAACTCATCACATTTGATGTGCTCCCACAGGGCCTGCTCTAGATTTTAGTGGATATGTACGGTGAGTCCAGGGGTGATTAATATGAGCCTTAATTGCAGGGAGGTAGGGAACCCTTTCTTGGAGTCCACAACCTGTCAGCTTTTCTCTTTTGTCACTCTTAAGTCGTGGCTACCTGTGGGGGTAAAAATGAGGCTGCAGACCATAAGGACATCACTGTATGTACACAGAAGGCTGCCTTCTGCCTCGTTCTCACAGTGTGCCGTCTCATAGAGCTTCGGGTTGAAAATCCATAGCCACAAAGACACTGATAAGGCCAGAAACTCTAGTTATCTAATTGGTTATCAACACTCAAGCGTCTCAAATATTTTAACTGGCTGCTAAATCCATTGCTCAGGTTACAGAAAGCATTGGGAAGGATGCCAAGGAGGGAGAGGAAGGGTGTAAGGTGGAAAGCTTCTTGGCTAAAGGAAGAAGAAGACTGATGGGAGAAAAGACACGTTGGGGCCGGGCACAGTCACTCGCACCTGTAATCCCAGTACTTTTGGAGGTCGAGGTGGGTGGATCAGGAGTTCGAGACCAGCCTGGCCAACATGATGAAACTCTGTCTCTACTAAAAATACAAAAATTAGCCAGGCGTAGAGGTATGCACCTGTAATCCCGGCTACTTGGGAGGCTAAGGCAGGAGAATCACTTGAACCCAGAAGGTGGAGGTTGTAGTTAGCAGAGTCTACACCACTGCACCCCAGCCTGGGTGACAGAGCAATACACTGCTTTAAAAAAAAAAAAAAAAAAAAAAAAAAGACGGCTGGGCACGGTGGCTCATGCCTATAATCTCAGCACTTTGGGAGGCCAAGGTGGGCAGATCACGAGGTCAGGAGATCGAGACTATCCTGTCTAACATGGTGAAATACTGTCTCTACTAAAAATACAAAAATTAGTTGGGTGTGGTGGCACGCACCTGTAGTCCCAGCTACTCAGGAGGCTGAGGCAGGAGAATTGCTTGAACCTAGGAGGCCGAGGTTGCAGTGAGCCAAGATAGCATCACTGCACTCTAGCCTGGGCAAGACTCCATCTCAAAAATAAAAAAACCAAACAAAAACAAAAACAAAACAAAACAAAAATACATGTTGGGGTGAAGGTGGTTGAGGACTACTTGGAAAAGAAAGAGATTCGTGAGCCTCTGCCAGGACCAGTTTCCAGAGTCCAGCCACGCGGTGTCCAGCCCTAACCCACCCCTGCTATACAGTGTGTAAACTGCAGGCAGATGGCATCTGGGGTGAGAGGGCCTTTGGCAGAGCCGGATACCAGCAGCGTTGCTGCAGCAGGTGGCCAGCTTGCTGGGGATCCACATCTGCCCGGCACAGGGAGGCTAGAAATCAGGGTGTACCCTCCCCAATAACCTGCTGGCAAAAGCTGAAAACCTGAGTGCTTCTGTGCTATCTGCACTATTTGGCTTTGTTTCCTTTCCTCCTCGGCTTGATGCTCCTTTGTCACATGCTTACTTATAAAACTTACTGGGACCTGATTTAGGGCTATCTGCTCTGTTTCACTGATTTTTCTTTGCTTCCTACTAATTACTGTAATGGTACAATACCTACTTAGGACATCTGTCCTATCACTACTAATGCTATACAAATATCAAGATAATGGAGTTCACTCTTCTCGCTCTGTTTATTACCTATGTAAAAAGCAAATCGTTTTATGTTCAGGGTAAAAGATGTTAGGACTAAGATTGAATCTTGTAATTCTCTTCTTCCTTTATTGTTTCGTTTAGTTTAGTTTTTGAAAAAGCTTGAGGTCAAGTGGTTAAAAGAAAATGCTTATTAAATTGAAAAAAAGAGCAGCAAAGGCAGAATATAAGCTTTTTTAAAAATTGAGGATAGATGTAATAACCTCATAGAAATAAGATTCTGTAAAGAAAACTAAGCCTCAGAAGTAAAACAGCTGTGATTGTCAGTCTTCAATCTCTTGTCAAAATGCTTTCGGAATGAACTGAGAATCTGTACAGTGAAAGGAAATTCACTCATATGATTATATTTTCTTCCTCCCCTTTTATTTTCCACTATCATTTCCCTTTCATAGACAACCATCCCAAGGTGCTTGATGTCTATTCTTTATGTGCATTTTGGTAAAATGTGTGCTGCTGTTGCGTATGCATGTATTTTTATTTACATCATTTTCACTATGCATTAAAGTCCTATCCCATTGTGTGTGTTCATGTGACCCACTGCTTCATGCCACTGCATAGTTCTTCATGATTTGCACCCCTCACTTATTTATCCACATCCCCAGTGGTGGATACCCAGATTGTTTCCAACTCCCCAGCACAATGATTCCAGAAACATCCTTGTCTCCTTCATATAGAGACCCATGTGAGAATTCCTATGGGGTGCATTCCCAGGAGTAGAACTGGTGAATCCTAAGGTATCCACATATTTAATTTGAGTAAGAACCACCAGATTGCCTCCAGCAAGGCTATACCAGTCTACATCCCCATCAGCAGTGCATGGGGTTTCCTGTATCACCACACCCCCTCCCATTCCTACCATCACTTTTTAGAGTGATCTGCTTTACTAATTTTTGCTAGTCTAACGAGAATAAGTGAAGTTGTATACTTTCTCTGATGAGTTTGAGCACTTCTAAACATGCATATCAGTATCAGCGAGGTAAGTTAAGTGATGTAACAGACCTCAAACCTCAGTGGCTTAACAAAATAAACGTTTGTGTTCACATCACAGACCATGGTAGGGAGCAAGGGAAGGGTACTCCCCCAGTGGTCCTTTGGGCACTCAGATTTCTTCCATTGTGTGGTTCGAGGGCCCCAGAGCCTTCCATTGGATTCTCTGCATCCAGCCAGGAGAGGAGGGGAGGGAGCTCTCGGAGGAGACTGGAATGCGAGGGTTTTGAGGGCACAGTCTAAGTAGTGCTATACATTAATCTGTTCATATTCTTTGGGCCAGAACTCCATCACATGGCCTGAGGCAGGGGGGCTGCAAAATACAGCCTGGATGTGTGCTGAAAAGAGGACATGCAAACTGGGGAGGAGTTAGACAATCTCTGTCACAAAATGTTTGCTAGCTTTTGGAGTTTCCTCTTCTATAAATTTCCTGATCACATTCTTGCTCCTTTTTGTCTTTAGACTTTTTCCTATCGTTGATTTGCAGTAGTTCCTTGTATATTCTAGAAGATATCTGTCCCCTGTTGGTTTTATTCACTGTAAATATTTCTTCCAGTCTGTCTGCCTGATCACTTTGGCAGGAATCTAATTATCAAGCAGGAATCTTTTTTTTTTTAATTGTTTTTGTATTTGTTTACAATTTGGGGGTATTTGTTTGTTGGTTTGTTTGTTGAGACAGGGTCTTACCAGGCTGGAGTTCACTGATGCAATCACAACTCCTTGCAGCCTCGACCTCCCAGGCTCAAGCGATCCTCCCATCTCAGGCTCCTGAGTAGCTGGGACTTCAGGTACATGCCACCATGCCTGGAGTTTTTAATTTTTAGTAGAGTCGAGATCTCACTACGTTGCCCAGGCTGGGGTTTACGATCTTAACCTCTGGATTCCTCTTGAGTGTACTTCATATCAGGCACAGAAGTCTTTAGTCACTTTACCTTCCTTTGTCAATTTTCTCATCGGTCTCCAGTTTGCAGAGGAGTCACTTGTTCAGGCACAGGGAAAAAGACGTTCTCCCAGAGAAAAAGGCCTGCTAGAAAGCTAATTTCCCTGCCTCTAATTCTCTTTTTCGCCATCCAATTTCCCGTAATCCTGTAGTCCCTAGCCTAGAGAAACTCAGTTCTCCAAAGCCTCTATGGAAATGGGCAAAACTGTTCAAGAAGCCCTTTCAACTGGCTGAAGAGGGAGACAAGAGCCAGCTCATGGAGCGTGTATCTATTAAAATGGTTGCAACAGTAAACAGTGCCAAACTGGAACTTTCTCAAACACACTGGAACTTCTAATCCATCTCATGTTGTGTGTTGACTTTGATTTCTTGCTCACACTGTCTGACCCTTTCCCTGAAAAGCCCTCCCTCCTTTTGCTTGTCTAAATTATTTTATCTTTAGTACTCAGCTTGGGCATGAATTCCAGGAAGCCTTCACTGACCTCCCTCCACCACACCCCCAGGGCTAGGTTAATGGACCTCTTCTATACTCCCCGGTGCCCTGAACATCTCTCTCTCACTAAACTTGCCACATGATGCTGCAATGGCCATTTGTCCACTAGACGGTAAGCTTTTTGGAAGAGCCTGAATCCCATTCATCTTTGTATTCCTCCCACTTACATGGGCCCTAATGCATGGATTGGCCTTAACAGCCGTTGAACGGATCTAGTGAGTTAATTGTGCCCCATCTGCTGCAATTGGCCCTACTGCCCCAGCTTCATCGGCTTTAAGGAGGTTTTCACTACAGCAGAGAGAGGCTGGAAGCATTCTCCTGCAGGGGCCAGCTGGTGTGCCTCTCCCTTGGTCTGTCATCCAGGCAGCATATGGGCTAGCCTACATCCCTAGTGGGACCCTGGGCCAGCAGGTCTGGGTTCACTTTCCTGGGCCTCAGCTTCTGCGGTGGAGGCGGGGCAACACGTAGAATACATGGCCGGGTGCAGGTCAGGGCACTCTGCGCTGGCTGCGGCTCTCCCCTTCCCGGTTTCCCCATTCAGAGGTCAGGATCTGGGAGAACAGGAGAACAGGCTGCAGGCAAATGAGCAGGCGGTGGACAAGCAAAGGAGGGAAGAGCCCTCCCACCTCACTGGCCCTGCAGCCCGCCAAGCTCGAGATTCGGCTGCCCTCTTGTGCCCAGAGAGTGAAAAACAAGGGAAATAACCCCCAAACAGGTCTCGGTCTGGTGACCGCAGCCATCCTGCTGTCCTTGTGCCTCCTTTTCCCAAAGGGCACATCCCAGAGACACACATTCAGTAGGATGACCTGGCTTGTCCCCAAGAATGGGCTGTCCACCCCAGTCACTGCCTGTACCTTCCCCTGGAGGTCTGAGTACCTAAGACCCTTCTCTGGAAAGGAAAAAGGAAGGGCTTGAAAATGTATAAGGGAATTCTCTGGAGCAGGGTGGGCAGACAGGGTGTGGAAGAGGTGGGATCAGCTCCTGTCTGCCTGTAGATTCTGCTTTTGGAGGTGTTCTCTGCTCCACCTTTGGAGAGCTCTGGTCCAGTGAAAGGGTGACTGCTGGTTTCAACACCCCTGCCCCAGGGGCTCCCCGCTCTCACACCACCATCTGGCTGTGTGAGCCCAGTCCAGGTCTGTCTATCCCAGGGACTTGTACTCAGCCCTCCCTCCAGCCCTCTGTCCCAGGTACTCTCCACAGTGCCATGCTGTGGGTTTTCTACTTTTAGGGCTTCTCCCACTCTGAAAGTCATATCCCCATCTTTATTTATTTTTTCATTGTCTGCCTTCCCTTCCCTTCTCTTCCCTTCCTAACTAGAATGAGAGCAGGGCCCTGTTTGACTCATTCTCTGTGGCCTCAGAATGCAGAATGGGGCCCGGCACATAGCAGACTCTCAGAACATGTTTCCTGATCGAGGTTTCCCAAACACGCTCAACATCCTTCCATGGCCCCACCTTTGTCACGTGGCTTCTTCCACCTGAAACACCTTCAACACCCTAGCCCACCACCACCTTCATCTCACTGCCTGCCTGGTAACCTGCTGGTTCCTGTTAGTTCAAACTCAGTGTGGACATATTCCTCTTTGTGAAGACTCTCTTATCTCTCCCAAATTCGGCATTTCTTTCTGTGTGCTCTCACCTCCTATAAGCTGCTGCCGTTACTGTCTGCAAGCCCAGCAAGGGCAAAAATTGTTATCCTCACATTCTTAGTGCCAGGCAGTTCGCAGATGATATATGAACACTTACTGGTGAACTCTGATTACAGGGGCTCCTAGAGCCATGCCTGAGCTACCTTCCTAGCATTGTCTCCTTCTGCTCTGGCATAGGGAGCCCACCCTCGAGCCAAATGAAACATCACATCATTCAGCCAGCATCTTCCTAAGCTCCCCTTGGATGGGGTTAACACTCAGCCTCAGTCCCATCTGCTGCAAGATTCTCCTGGTATCCAACTCCTGATCTGAAACCCAGCACCATACTTTCAGCAGTGTTGTTTCCTCTAGCAGGAATGCCTTTCCAACCATCACCCTCCTTTAAGACTCATCTTCGCTGCAGCTTCCTCCAGGAAGTCTTCCCTGGTTCCCCAGCAGGAACTAATCCCTTCCTCTTCTGTGCTTCCCATCATCCCCTCGTATCAGAATTAGCCAATTCTGCCTTGTAGTAGAGTCCCATGCCTACTCAGTGGGGACTTAATAAAAGTACGTTGTGTGTTTTTTAATAAATTCAGTGAATTGTAAGCTCTTTACTGTCACTAGCCACGCCTTGTACATGTCAGTATCACCCTCCCTCCTGTGAGGCCAATAGCAATACCTACTCACGCTAGGCCCATGTGTACATGGTGACTTGAGGATCAAAGGAGTCAATAGTCTCCCAATGTGAATGCTCATGTAACTAACACCAGGTCCTTAGAAGAACCTATCCCAGGACACACACTCTCATCCTGTGTGGCCCAGGCTGGCACATCCTACCTTATGTAGCAAATAGGGCACCAGACAACCCAGTCCTGCCTAAGGCACTGACTCTGGAAACCCTGGACATGTGCCTGGCTGCCTTGTTCTTTGCCTTATGCCTTCCCATCCCATCACAGCTTTCCAGCTGCACACTCCTGTGTACACTTGGAGCTCCCCTTGGATGGAGTTAGCACTCAGCCTCTGGTCCCATCTGCTGCAAGCTTCTCCTGGTATCCAACTTACGATCTGACTCCAGTGCCTGGGATCCGACCTCATTCATCACCCATGTGGTAGCAGCACTGGCAGATCTAGCCACCTTCCACTGCTTGAATCATCACACATACATGAGCACACACTCACATATGCACACATAATACGCACACACACATACACACATGTATGAAGATTAGGTCCACCTCCCACCCCTACCAACAGTCACCTCTGGTACTCTCTGCCTGCTTGGAGCACTGGCCCGTTCTATCACACCAGGTGCCCAGAACATTAGTAGTGCCTTCTAGGGACAGTGCCACAACCTTTGTACCTAAGTACAAAGAGAGTGTTCTTGATGTAGCTGATATAGTTTGGATATTTGTCCCCTCCAAATCTCATGTTGAATGTAATTCTCAGTGTGGGAGGTGGGACCTGGTAGTCGGTGTTTGAGTCGTAGGGGCAAATCCCTCATGAATGGCTTAGTGCCATCCTCGCAGTAATGAGTGAGCTCTTTCACAAGACAGCAGATCATTAACAGAAGCCTGGCCCCTCCTCCTCTCTCTCTTGCTCCCTCTCTCGCCATGTGACATGCCTGCTCCTCCCTTGCCTTCTGCCATGATTGTGAGCTTCCTGAGGCCTCAACAGAAGTTGAGCGGATATTAATGCCATGCTTGTACAGCGGGCAGGACCATGAGCAAAATAAAGCTCTTTTCTTTACAGATTTACCCAGTCTCAGGTATTCCTTTACAGCATTGCAAAATGGACTAACATAGTAGCCAATGTATTTCTTCTTTTAGTAATGGGTAAAGGATAAGGTAAAAACCACCAATGTCAGCACTAACGGAGAGAAAAGAGGCAGAGTGGGCGCATGAGGCAGAATGTGGTCAAGGGCTTATGTGTTGCAACTATGTTTAGTGTGAGGACCAGCCCTGGGCAAAGGTTTTGATGCTGAGCTTAGCACTGAGCTTTAGAGTACTCCACAAATATTTGTTGAATGAATCGATCACTTACCTGCCCACCTCCCATGCCTATCAAAGGTTACCTCTGGTCCTCTCTGCCGGCTTGGAGCACTGTCCTGTTCTACCACAGCCTTAGTAGTGCCCTCTAGGGATAGTGCCACAATTACATCTAAGGTTCTTTCACTTATCTTGAAGTTCACCTACGTTATTTCTTCTCCAGGTCTCAGGATGTGGGAATTCCTGCTCTTTACCCCCCAACCCCATTCCTTCACGTGGCTTACCATTAAATATCCTTTACATCTCACCAATGTGCTGCTACTTCCTTCAAAAAGTCTTTCCCTGAGTGCCTCCTCCCTGTCTCAGACTAGGTTAGATGGTTTGCATTGGATCAAGAAAGAAGATAGCTTCTCCAGCTCTCTAGCACCGCTCATTTCATGCATACAAATAAAGTTAGCCAAAACTCTTACATACCACATCACACACATAATTATTTACTAAGTGCATTCCTATTATATCTTTGGGGTCTTACGATAACCCTGGGGACAGCTATTATTATTTCTATTTCTTTCTTTCTTTTCTTATTTATTTATTTATTTATTTATTTATTCATTTTTGAGACAGAGTCTTGCTATGTCACCCAGGTTGGAGTGCAGTGGCACGATCTCGGCTCACTGCAACCTCTGCCTCCCAGGTTCAAGCGATTCTCCTGCCTCAGCCTCCTGAGTAGCTGGGATAACAGGTATGAGCCCCAAAGTCCAGCTAATTTTTGTATATTTTGTAGAGATGAGATTTCGCCATGTTGACCAGGCTGGTCTTGAACTCTTGACCTCAGGTGATCCACCCGCCTCAGCCTCTCAAAGTGTTGGGATTACAGGCGTGAGCCATCGCACCTGGCAATTATTTCCATTTCAGAGATGAGGAAACTGAGGCTCTGAGATATTAATGACCCACCAAAGGTCACAGAGCAAGTAAGCCAGAGCCAAAGAGGAAAAGCCATGTCTCCTGATGCAGAAACTTGTGTTCATCTCATTTCATGGGGTGGGGCTGCAGTATTCACAGGGGTGAGGATGGAGGTGCTGAATGCGCTCAGAAGTTGTGTGGTGACAAATTGCCTAAACTAGGAGATCATGGGGGGCTCTCCCCTATTCTCTCTATGCAACCCTGCAGAGCCCTTGAAACAAGAAGCAGCACAGCTTTATTTCTCTGGTCCATTTCTTTCTCCCCCTCCCTGGGCCACAAGTGGAGCATATTATAAACCTCTCTGTTTGAGACCAACATTCCTATTTACCTGGCAATCATGTATAATAAGACTCTAAAAGCATTTGCTGGTAAGGGTTCTAAATAAAACGGACTAATTGGAGAGGAAAGCAAATGAGGTAGCAGGATGGTGGCTGCAAATCCCGCCCCTATGCACTCCCAGCTCCTACCAAGTCTGCTGCATCAGTCCCTTTGCCCGGCCACAGAGAACATCCCCGGGTCATCTGAGCAGTCATGGAAGTGGCTCTCAGCTGCCTGCTGAGCCTTCTCCAACTTCTCAAAATCCAAGCCTGTCTTCTGCAGGGGCTTCTGCAGAAATTCCTCTCCAGGGGCAGTGTGGAGAACCTCCTGTCCCACGCCATGTGGAAGCTGGTCTCAAAGCCTCTGCCTGCTGCATACAGCCCCTGGGTTGAAGCAGGGTCCCAAGTTGGCACAAGGTATCTTGGCAGGTACCCAGGGTGGGTGGGGGGAGCAGCCTGAAACCACAGGGAGAAAATGAGGCAGTCGGCCAGGGGCAGGACTGCAGGTTTCAGAGGCCATTCTTTCCAAATGTCACATGTAAGCACACTTGAGTAGCTTTCCTTAACCACTCCTCCTTTTCAGCCCACTTCTCTCTAGAAAGAAGGAAATGGAAGAGTGGCCAGCTGGGTCATGCTTACCTCATGGGACATATAGATTGCTCCTGGTCATTCTCTGTGTCTCATACACACACTTGCAGGATAACAGTATTTTCTAACCCTAATCCTAACTATAACCCTAACCCTAACCTATACACAACTCACAGAACATCAGAATATTCTAACCCTAACCCTAACCATAACCATAACCATTACCCATACACACACTCCCAAGATATCAGAATATTCTAACCCAAAACCTAACCATAACCCTAACCGCAACCCATACACACACTCACAGAATCTCAGAATATCAGAATCAGGTCACTCCTTTTACAGATGAAGACACTGAGTCCTGGAGACATAGTTGTGACATCAGCTATTGGCACAGGCAAGCCTAGGGCCTGCCAACCCTGCAGTCAGTGCTCTTTCCACTTGCCAGCTCTCTCTCTGCAATGTGCTTCTGACAATCAGTCCGTTCTTCTTTCTCTGCCTGGTCCATGGCTTAAAACAAGTCAGGCAAGTGCAAAGGGAAATAGAAAGTCTGCTTGGAACCAGCAGAGCAAAACTATTCATACAAAGTGAGCTTGGTAGACGTTGTTGAAGATGTCCAGTACCTCCATCATCTTTCCCTCCCAGTGTCCCCTGGCCACACACTCCACTCAGTTGTCACACACATTCTCTTCTTAAATACCTATTATAGGATGTGAGGCTCATTCATACTCAGGTATAAATAAGGACGAGCACTTAAAGGGTTACTCTTTACAGCTCTTCAATAGTATATTACAAATGTCATTGTCTTAATCAAAAGGAAGAAGGACTTAATGAACAACTTCAACCTTCTTACTTAACTGGGGTATGGGGTATTTTGGGAGTGAAGATGCTATGGCAGACTTTCCTGGTGCCCCGAAATTACACAAGCTAAGTAAATTCTATTCTGCCTCAAAGTTAGATTGGTCTTAATTCCGTTCACAACTCCAATCCCAGTGATGGCCTTCTCTGTGTTGCCCTGTTCCCAGCAGTGAAAGGTCACTTCAGGAGACCCACAGAAACGTTCCACAGGTTTGGGGTCAAAAGTCTGGAGGTTGTAATTGGAACAACAGGAACACTGACCAGTCAGAACAGTTGCCTGACATCAAAAGCCAGCAGACTATCATCCTGCCTGTTATGCATACGCCTGGGCTCAGATCTTGGCATCTGGGACAGTTTCCTTCTGGCTCCAGGCTTGTCTCTAGCTATCTATTTCGGTCCCCTCCTTTGGGCTTTATAGAACTCACTCTTCCTTTCTTCTTCCTGCAGTTCCACTGACATCCTTCTTTCTTAGTCTCCATCTTTCTTGCCATTTCTACATGAGCCCCACAGAAAATTCTTGATTCAGAGAGCCATGTGAAGCTCTGGCATCCTCAAGGTGCAAAAACAAACACCAAACTCCTTGCCTAATCCCTTCAAGCTCACATACATATTTTACCACTGGAGACCAGTCAAATGACTGCAGCCTCTGTCTCTGCCACCTGTTCAGCTCTAGGCCATTCTTGTCCATGTAGTTGGAAGCAATGGTCTCCTAGACAGACTCCCAGGCAAAGAGGAGCTGATAATGGTAGCCTCAGGGACAATGCCAATTAGTCACTTTCCTATCGGCCCACCTATTTTAGAATAAGAATATTTCTAAATCATCAGTACTGAAGCATGGCTCTGAGGTCCACCCAAAAGGTTCTACTTTCTCTAAACTTATTAGAGAGACATGCTTGTTTGGGGTGAAGAGAGTCAACCACTTGAGAATGCAAACTCTAAGATTTGGAATTTAATCTGCACTAACAGCCTTAGGCACCACTGAGCACAGTCCCCAACATGGAGCAGGAATGCTTTGGCTAGGAGGGGAGTGTTAGGAGCAGGAAGGCACTGAGGGGTGGGGCAGCAATGAGTAGAGAACCAGCTTTGTCACTTTAACTGCCAATCAACCACTGTAAATTAACTGCTTGGAGACACCTGGTCACATTCACGAGGACACTTGCTTTCCTATTCCAAGTGTTCTTCACTGAAGTGCTGTATGGCCGCACTGAGACCATCTGTAACGTGGCCTCAAATTTTTTTTTTTTTTTTTTTTTTTTTTTTTTTTTTTTTTTGAGATGAAGTCTCACTCCGCTGCCCAGGCGGGAGTGCAATGGAGTGATCTCAGCTCACTGCAACCTCCAACTCCTGAGCTCAAGTGATTCTCCTGCTTCAGCCTCCTGAGTAGCTGGGATTACAGGCACATGCCACCATACCTGGCTAATTTTTGTATTTTTAGTAGAGACGGGGTTTCACCATGTTGGCCAGGCTGGACTCACACTCCCGACCTCAGGTGATCCACCCACCCCAGCCTCCCAAAGTGCTGGGATTACAGGCGTGAGCCACCGCACCCAGCCTTAAACATTTATTAAGTGTCAACTGTGTTCTAAGAATCTCACTTGGCAGCATGGGGACTAAAATGAGAATATAGGGTCTACACACAGAACCCTTGGTCTCTTATTCCTATCTTGCCTTCTCTCCAGCTAGGGAGAGACTGGGTTGACGCAAAATATCAATATCATTTGGATTCTGGCAAGGGGCTTCCAAAATGAACAAGGCAGTGAAGAGAGAAAACGAGCTGAACCTGTTATAATTCCTCCTCTGGCCCAGCCTCTAACCTCTTGTTCAGCAAGAAGCACCTCTTGCCATCTGCCTAAGCTGGAAGCTTTCACCCTCTTATCCCTGAGTTGTAACTGGTCTTTAAATGTCTTCAGATGGCAGAGCACCTGGAAGTCTTGGTCCTTTTTGTAGAATGACAGGAAATAGTCATCTCTTTAATTCTAATACACAAATTATGAACAATTTTGCCAGCAGGAAACATACCACACTACGGTAGTCAGGTCCATAGGCAATATAAAATCAGAGGCACATACATGCAGATCCAGGAAATACAGGAACACAGGCTATTGAACTTAGCATGCTTATTCACTCCTGGATTCTGCTGCTACTCTTCATTTGCTCCTCGCTCATTTGTTTTACCCATAGGGTACAGTGGCAGATAGGTTGAGGCAGGCATCAGAGGTTTAAGAAAAGTTTGTGGCAGAAAAATTTTAAGTGGGAAAAGTCTACCTAGTGGGTTATTTTTTTCCCCTGTTAATCATGAAAAGATACCCATTATTTGATTTCAATGGTCTAACCTGGCTAGTACCATTGTTTCCCTAGGGGCAAATCTGGACGCCATCCACAATGATGTTTTCATGAGCCACAGTGGTGACGGGGCAGAGCGGTCAAGGCCACCCTGCAGGTGGAGAGAGGCTTCCTGCTTTCCGATGCCTCCGCCGCTTCACTCAGGACCATCAAAGATACAGCTCTTAGGCTTTATGGGGGCAGAAAATCTAGACCTCAGAAACGTCAGAGACTTTGAAGGTCTCCCACCATGGACCATGTATCAAGTGGAACTAAAATTTTCCCATAGGGCAGTTTCACACACTCTGAAGGTCCAAAGTGTCTGTCAGTTACCTGGTGGCTCTCACCACCCCTGCCCCAGGGTTGAAGTAGATCTGCACCTGATTTAAAGTTTTCACAGCTACCCTGAGCACCCACAGACCTCCCGCAAGGTTGAAGGAGATCAGCATCTGACTTAATCATGTCATCGTAGTCCTTCTGCAGGAAATGGAAGAATCCATTTCCCAAAAGATGCTGGCCGGATTTGAAGTAGTCCAGGTGGGCTGTGGGCTCACAATCCACCCGAAAGATGTCAGGTGCTGTGGGTCCCCAAAGAGTCATGGAGGGCAGGGAGTTTGTCCAGGAAGGAGCAAACCATCTGATCCCCTGGGCCCTTCTTGACTGAGTTCAGACTCAGTAACCATCCCCCCAACCCCAGCTCCACCTCTAGACATTTAGGTGAAGAATTGAACAGCTGACGAAGGAAGTTTCCTGAACCTTCCTATCCCAGGTATTCACCTCTGTCACAACCACCTCTCCCTCCTTCCAGTTCTTTCTCTGCACAGACGCCCCCCTCAGCCAACACCCAGGCTTTTCAGCGGCTTAGGGTTTCCCATCTCTTCTGCTCCACTGTACTGCACTCTCTTCTACAGTGGGTTTTTAAGTAGCATACATAATTAATTTTTAAACAAAATCTCATGTGAACCCCCAGGAGCTGTGAGATACTAGGATGAAGATGTCTTCACTGGGTTTTAGTCTTTAGTGTTTTCAGCTCCCGAACACAACACCCTGGTTTTTGTGCCAGACCACTGAGTGGATGCTGATAATTCGTAAACTAGGGAACACAGGAAGAAGAACAGGTTTAGATGAGGGTGAAGAGGATGACATGATGAGAAATGAGTTTCATTTGGAGCATGCTTGGCTTAAGGTTGAAAAATTGACTCTAACCCAGATGCAGGTCAAAAACTCACAGAGAGACCTGAATTGGAGCCATAGATGCAGTGGGATAAGTGTACAAAAAGCACCTGCTCTATAACTACACTGAATTTCTTCTTCAAGTCCCCATTCAAATGGGTAGCAGACATTAAATCTCCATCATTTAGAGGCTCCCGTCACTGGGGTTGGGGTGGGTGGTACTTAGTGCCAGATACGAGGGCTAACATTTGTCCCTACTACTGGCACCTACTGAGATTATATTGTATAATTTGGTCTGAGATCACAGATTTTAAAAGGTTGCAACATCCCCTTTACCCAATCTCAACATCTTTCTCCCTTTTAAAACAAACTTCCCTCTCTCTTTTATCCCCATTCTCCACTTTTATGGACTGAATTATGCCTTCCTCCCTGCCCCCTCCCAAAATTCATATGTTGAACTCCTTGGCTCCAATATGATTACTGTATTTGGAGATAGAGCCTTTACAAAGGTAATTAGGGGCCGAGCATGGTGGTTCACACCTGTAATCTCAGCACTTTGGAAGGCTGAGGCAGGTGGATCACTTGAGGTTAGGAGCTCCAGACCAGCCTGGCCAACATGGTGAAACCCTGTCGCTACTAGAAAAAGTACAAAAATTAGCAGGGTGTGGTGGTGCATGCTTGTAATCCCAGCTACTCGGGAGGCTGAGGCAGGAGAATTGCTTGAACCTGAGAGGCAAAGGTTGCAGTGAGCCGAGATCGTGCCACTGCACTCCAGCCTTGGCAACAAAGCGAGACAAGAAAAAAATAAAAGAACTAAATAAAAAGGTAACTAGGGTTATATAAGGTCATAGAATAGGGCCCTAATCCAGTAGGATTGCTATCCTTATCAGAAGAGGGAAGCACACACAGAGAAAAGGCCACAGGAGGACACAGTGAGAAGGTGGCCATCTGCAAGCCAAGGAGAGAGACCTCACTAGAAACTAACCCTACTGCCACCTTGATCTTGGACTTCCATCCTCCCAAATAGTGAGAAAATAAATTTCTGCTGTTGAAGCCACCCGGTCTGTGGTCTTTTGTTATGGTAACACTAGCAAACTCATACACTCACCTGGGAGTAAGGGAAATCACTCTCCCTCTGCTTACGATACTCAGGGCTGTGAAACAACCATCAAAGCATTGCTTCTGCTTCAGCACAACGTTGAGAATAGAGATGAGTCTGCGGTCTTGGCACTTTCTAGGCTATGCCCAGGGAAAGTGCACAGGTTTCCTCTGTTCACATGTTCCTAAGTAAATGTGAATATAGAAGATATTAAAATGTAATTAATAATTCAAATCTAGTTAATTCACATATTGAATATTCTAATCTAAAAATAGAAAATATACCTTCTTTTCAAGGTACCCATGGAATATTCACAAAAACTGACTACATAAAAAGCCATAAAGAAATTGTTTAAATTCTCAAAAGGTAGAAATAATACAAAATATTCTCTGATCAAATTGCAACAAAATAAATATTCAGTACAAAAACAAAAAGACTCTACCACCCAGAAATTTTAAATTTTTTTCTTAAACATTTTTGGACCAAAGAAGAAACCAAAAAAATTGAAAACTATCTAGAATTTTTTAAAATCTACACATAAGAATCTATAGGACACAAAGGATAGGAAAATCTATGACTTTAATTACTTACATTAATAACAGAAGATAATACATGAATTAAGCATCTAAATCAAGAAGTTAAAAAAATAACAAGTACATTTAAATAACACTCAATGACAAAATTAATAAAAATAAAAGCTAACACTAGTAAATGAATAAAGTAATGAGTACAGAAGCCAGACTGCAGCGCTGGGGGTGAGAGGGTGCTGAGGAAGTGCAGGCAGAAAATGCAAACAACACCTCTGAAAGCTTGGCTGTGAAAGGGAAGAAAGACAGGGCAGTAG
The DNA here is from genome assembly GCF_007565055.1 of Rhinopithecus roxellana. NCBI lineage: Eukaryota > Metazoa > Chordata > Mammalia > Primates > Cercopithecidae > Rhinopithecus > Rhinopithecus roxellana. The sequence goes on from NC_044563.1 coordinate 76,743,761, forward strand.
CTAAAAGTGGATGAGCCTCTGATAGAGAAACACTAAATACTTTGACAGTGGAGGAAATGCAAGGACAGACGCCAATACAAGTCAAATTTATAAGGGATAAGTAGAAAACCGAGAGTTCACAGCAGTAAATGGTGTTTTTCCTGAAAATAATGAATAGGGAGGTGCAGGTGTTTGAGATTTGGACAAAAACCCTATGGAAAACAGAAGGCAAAAACTAGGGAAATACAGAATTATTAGGGATTGTTGAGGGCCCAGATAACCTGACAGGAATTCAATCTGCCCAGAAGTAGGATTTTCTGCAGTGTGCTGAGACGTCTCGGTGCAGGAGAGAAGACATTGGATTGAGGTAAGGTTGAGGTTTTTCTGGCAAGGAGAACAGAAGTTAAATGGGCAAGAAAGAAGAGAAAGCCTTCACTGCATTTATCCAAAATACATTCATTAAGCAGATATTATGTAAGATAATAGGTTGATGTATAAGAGTACAGAGTCTGGAGCTAAACTGCCTAGATTCAAAATCTGGCTCTAACACTTACAAAAATGTGTCTATGGATGAGTTGTTTAGTCTCATTTTGCCCCAACTTTTTTTTTAAATGTGTGAAAACACAAGGATACTAACCTACCTCTTAGAGTTGGTGAAAGGATTAAATGAATGAATTCAAATTTAAAAATCAGAATAGAAGTTTTTCTTCTGGCCATGACAGAATAACAGTTACTGGAATGGCCTTTCACCATAAACAACTACAAAACTGGACAAAACTGGACAAAACCTATGACATAGCTGCTTGCAGATTCCCAGGTAGAGCACGCCCACAGATTCTGATTCAGGAGGTCTAAGGCAGGGAACCAGCTGTTTCAGCATAGTTTTAAACAGTCATAAGCTTGGTTGCATGGCTGGTTTGGGAACCATAGTAAGTCACATGTATGGAGGCTGACCCTCTCCTAACAAGCTCCAGAGGATGCAAGATAAAGAGGGAACTTTGTGAACAAGTGGGAGGACTGTACAGATGTTCTGCCTCGCTGGGAGAGGCTGGAAAAGTGACTAAAACAAGAGGTACAATTAGCTCATCTGTGAGGTTTCCTTCAGCAGTCACACGAGGGGCCCTGTTAGAGGAAACAAGCCACTGTTGATCTTGCAGCTCCCAAGTGTCTCAGAAAGGTCAGCGATGTCACCAGTCCACTGGCCTAAAGCTGGGTTAACCAGATGACTCTGCTCCATAAAGTCTCTTCAGATCATTTCCTCCTTTCACTCCTGCTACCCAGCCCCATTTCAGGCCCTCATCATCTCATAACTGAATAGTTAATAATAATCACCCCTTTCTACAACAAGTTAACAGCATGGAGAAAACGAAACTTAAGAGGAATAACAAATCGATGCAGTGTGTGGGTATGATTTCATTCCTAATTCAAATAAATCAACTTTAAAAAGTTATTTCTGAAGCCATCAGGAACATCTGAATGCAGACTGAGTGAGGATACTGAGGAATCATTCCTAATTTTGGAAAGATATAAATGGCATTGAGGTTAAATGAGAAAAATTCATTTTGAAAAATGCATGAATTGGAGTATGTCGTGATGAAACAACATGATGTCTGGGATTTTATTTAAAACATTTCAACAGAAACAAAAGAAAGAAAAAAGAAATGAAAGACAGAAAAGGAACAAAAGACAGAAGAATAGATGAAGCAAGTGTGGCAAAATCTGGACAATGTTGAATCTGGGTGATGGGGATTATGTGGGGTTCATCATATTATTCTATTTTTATGTATATTTGAAATATACATAATTCATTAAAAATATTAAAATATTGTTAACAGAGAAATAAAACAGTGTCTGGCATCCAATGACTATTATGTAGGTATTAGTATTCGTAGTCATAACAATTGTGAGGCAAGCACAGTTCCTAACGCCAAGGATATGGTGGCAGACAAGGCCCTGGCTCTCACAGGGTCCACATACCGGGGACTAGGACATGATGTGACAAGTAAACGAACAAAGAAGATCATATCAAACAGTGTAAATGCTAGGAAAAATAAACTTTATTTTTATTTATTTATTTATTTGAGATGGAGTCTCGCTCTCTTGCCCAGGCTGCAGTGGCATGATCTTTGTGAACTGCAACTTCTGCCACCTGGGTTCAAGCGATTCTCCTGCCCCAGCCTCACGAGTAGCTGAGATTACAGGTGTGCACCACCACGCCCCGCTCATTTTTGTATTTTTAGTAGAGATGGGGCTTCATCGTGTTGGCCATGTTGGTCTTGAACTCCTGACCTCATTTGATTTGCCTGCCTTGGCCTCCAAAAGTGCTGGATTACAGGTGTGAGCCACCGTGCCCAGCTGAAAATAAACTTTAGATGGGATGGTGTCTCAGTCTATTTTCTGTTGTTATAATTAATACCATTTTTCAAAGAATAAAAGTTTATTCAGCTCATGGTTTTGGAGGCTAGGAAGTCCAAGGGCATGGCACCAGCATCTGGTGTGGGCCTTTATGCTGTGTCATCACATGGTAAAAGAATTGCATGGCAAGACAGAGCAAGCAAGCCAGAGAGAGCTTGTTTTTCTAACAAAGCCACTATCAAGGTAAGAAACCTACTCCCATGATAATATTAATCCATTCATGAAGGCAGAGGAATTAAGTTTCCAACACATAAACTTCTGGGGGACACATTCAAACCATAGCAGATGGTCAGGTAAGACCCCACTGAGAGGCAATATTTGAGCTGAGACCCAAATTATATGTGAAGGAGGCAGCCATGCAAAGATATGGGGTGGCATTGGGGGTGGGGGTAGGCAAGGAGCTCTTGGCAGTGGGAACAGCACATGCAAAGGCCTGCCTTGTTTTGGAAACAAATGGATCAGAGTGAGGCTGGGTATAGAGGAGGGAAAAGAGTGGAAGAAGATGGTCAGAAGAAGATAGACAGTGGCAAGTTTATTTAGAGCCTTTGCTGGCAGCAAGAAGAGAAAGATGGCTAGTTAGAAAGAGCCCTGTGATAGGCATGAATAAAACATTTAGGAAAACTCTTGTCTGCAACAACTTAAAAGGTAAACTAAGTCAAGTATATACTAAGTCTATAGTTCTAAGGGAAACAGCGAGGTGGGGTGGGGGACGTAATATTAGTACGTGTTGATTGTTCCTCGGTGTTTGTAGCAAGATATTACTATGAAGAGATGCATTCAGGTAATAACTGACAATTTCCCAAGAAGAAATGAATGCAAGTAGGAGGAATCCAAAAATTTGGGTTTTCTTGGATATAGGAAACCTAACTGCTTCTGGACTCTAAATTACAGGAATTGAAACTGGAAAAGCCTTCAAGCATTAAAGGCTCACTATTAAAAATTATCTTACAAAGAGAGTACTGTGATAAACATCAGATTAAAGGTGTTGCTTTTCCCACCCAAGCTGACTTTCAGATGACCCCAAAGTAGCCACCAGGAAGTTGACAAGGAGACTTGGAGGTGCAGAAGAAAACATAATAATAATAACAGATTGGACAACTAAGTCCAGGAAAGAACTTTAATTGTGGTTAATGGATTACTGGCATAAGAAATCGACTGGAAGCAAACACAGCCAAAGGCTATTTTTGGAGAAACTGAATTGCCAAAAGTCCATGAACCTGGCCTGATAATGTCTTTGACTCTCAAAGCTAAAAACCACACTCAGTCTCCCAGACTTGCACAAGCAGGAATTGGGCTGGTCCTGAAAGCCAGGCTGTCCCAAGGCAGACTCAATCCCAGGACTCACTTCAAACATGGCCAGGACACAGTTAAGGAATAATCTCCCAGAGGTACACCCTAAAAGCAACAGAAATAGATGAGACATCAGGGTGGGGGAGAATGTAACTAGATAAGGGAAGAGCGTCAAGGAACCTTTCAGAGATTGTCTAATATCCAGAGCTCCAGCAGGAGATGATGGGGTGAGCCAACGAGACTGAGAAGCAGCAGCCAGTGAGGGAGGGGAAACCAGAAGTGTTTCCAAAAGGAGCAAGTCAGTTATGTAGAAAGCTGTTGGGAGATCAAGGAAGATAAAGCCAGCTGTGATATTGTGAAATATATATTTGGTCTTCGTCCCTGTCTCTTGGCGTACAACTCCTAAAATCCTTGAAAGCTTCAAAGTGATTTTATGCTGAAAGTGCCTTTTCACATGTGAATGAGTTTACTGGGGGTTGGCAGCCCATAGGCAGCTTCAGGATGGGGGCTGGTTGCTGGAAAGACCAAGGCAGGATTAGAGGGTTGGCACTTTCACCCCCACCCCGCAACATCCAGGAAGGGGAGAGGGGCTGAAGGTTGAGTTGATCTCCAATGGCCAGTAACTTAATCAATCATGCCTACAAAATGAAGCTTCCATAAGAACCCAAAAGGACAGGGTTCAGAGAGCTTCCAGACAGCTGCATCCCTGGAAGTTGCTGGAGAGTGGCACACCCAGGGAGGGCATGGAAGTGCCAAGCTCCTTCCCATACCTCGCCCTACATACCTCTTCAACTGTATCCTTTGTAATATCCTTTATAGTAAATAGGTAAATGTGGATGTTTCCCTGAGTTCAGTGAACCACTCTAGCATATTAATCAAACCCAATGAGGAGGTTGTGGGAACCCTGATATATAGCCGGTCATCAGAAGCACGGGTCAAAAAACCTGGAGCTTGCGATTGGCATTGGACGTGAGAAGCACTTTTGTGGGACTGAACCCTTAACCTGTGGGAGCTGATGCTATCTCCAGGTAGGTAGTGTTGGAATTGAATTAGAGGGCACCCAGCTGGTGTCAGCTGCTGGAGGAGTTAGAAGCTAGGAGGAGTTAGGTGTCAGAAGCTGTGTGTGACTATGTTGTGAGAGGGTAGCAGGAAGAAACTGAGTTTGTTAATCCTATACTTTCAGACCAGCAAAGAAGCCATTGCATTTTGCATGGTGGAACCACTAATGAACTTGAAAAGACAATGTTAAAGGAATAGCAGAGATAAAACTCCAATTGGAAATTGTTGTAAGAAAAAGGAAGGAAGACAGGGTCTGCAGACAGCTCTCTAGAATTTTGCTCTTCCAAGGAAGAGAGCAATATGGGTGGAAGCTAAAGGGGGATGTGCGTTCAAGGAAAGGTTTGCTAAAATGGGAGGTGTTCTATGCTGATGTGAATAATCAGTAAGAGAGGGGGAAATGGATGTAGCAAAGAGAAGACAAACACAGGAGCAAAAAGCTTGGAAAGACTGAGAGGATATGATCCAGAGCGCAAGAGTAGCTGACTTTAAGAGGAGGACAGACACATAGTCCATTAGAAACAGGAAGCCCACGTCACTCTGGGTCTCATTTTATCAGACTTGTCAGTGGCTGGGATTAAAGATGGGCCCTGTCTCCTGAACCAGGCAGAGAACCAGGCAGGAAGGCATGATACGGGAGACCCATGCTGCTGCCTGTGAACCGGATGATCTAAAGTTATGCTGTTCTTAGTGTAACCAAAATGGACGTTCAGTCGCTTGCCACTTGTAGAGTTCAACTAACAAGAGGTCTGGTATAAAGACACTGACTTTATTCCAAAATTTAGCTTAGGGGAGGAAGTCCAGGCTTCTGCATTTAAGGCTAGCACTTCACTTTTGGGGCAGAAAGTTGGGGCTTTTAAAGGGGGACTTGGTATGTACGGCATACAAGGGAGGGAGTGAGTAGGTGTGGGGTCTACATGGTTTGTGTGTTATCTACCAAGTGGTTGGGCTGGTGCCATCATGGGCAGATCTAGGTTACAAAGTGGCCATGATCTTGAGATACTCTTCAGGTGGGAAAGAGTTTTGTAGTGGGCACACTTCAGGTTGTAAATTCAGGTTGTAAATTGACTGCTGTCTCTCGACACAGGCTACTGGTAGGAGAGAGTTCGGCTCTGGAGCTGCTAAGCAAGCACACAATCAGAGAAGTCTGCCCAGCAGGGAGTGTGTGGTGAAGGGAAGGTCAAGGTTATAATCATTTCTAAAGAGCTAAGTAGGAAGCAGGGAACAGGAGAAAGCAGAAAAGAGAAAAGAAAATAATCATAATTGTAAAAAAGTAACTTTTTTTCTCTTAGAAACATGGGGGTAGTCAGTTTCATTGGTGCTTGTTTTCTTTTGCCATCCTTGAAACTTCAGAGAAATCTAATTTAAATGTCCCGGGCTGGTCTCAGCTGTGCCAGAGAATTCAGGAAAAGAATTCAGCTGGTCTCAGCTGTGGAGAATTCGGGAAAAGGTCAAGTACCCATGCTTGGGATGGCGGTGAAGGAGGAATGGTAATCGGCAGATTTCCGAGAGTAAGGTGAGTATCCCTCAAGCTGAGCTGGTGGGGGCCAGTGTCCCCATCTCCCCTGCCATTTGTGATCCCTTCTTCCCAAATGGGGAGTTACTAGGGAAGATCTTTCCCTTACCTCGTCCATCAGAGGGGCCGCCATGATGCACTTCCTCTTTCTCTCCAGCTCGTGTCACTAGAAGCTCATTCTATGCTGAAGACCACACTGACCGTTGTGGAGGGGAACACAAAGTGAAATCTCCTGCTTTAAAAAGCGCTGACAGGCGATAGGAAGCCAGGGGTATGTGTTTCTCGGAGGATCTTGATAGTTGGCTCTATAGTACAGTCCTAGAATCCTAGAAGTTTCGGGTTGTAGGAGTTTTCCAAACCATTTAGTTGCATCCATTTGAGATGGCTGGAGATGCCCAGAGGCAAGGAGAGTGACAAGATGGCCTGTCCTAAGATCGCTTCCAATCAAATCATCTGTGGACCCAGAGTCCAGAGGTTGGCTGGTCAACCGGTTCTTAGAGCCGGAAGTGGGGTGTGGAGGGTTTAGGACAGGTGCCAAGCTCACTCACTGCATTAAAAGAGCAGTTCGACAGAAAACCAAACACTGCATGTTCTCACTTATAAGTGGGAGCTGAACAATGAGAACACATGGACACATGGAGGGGAGCAGCACACACTAGGGCCTGTGTTGGTTAGGGGGTGAAAGGGAGAGCATCAGGAAGAATAGCTAACGAATGCTGGGTTTAATAACTAGGTGATCTGTGCAGCAAACCACCATGGCACATGTTTGCCTGTGTAACAAACCTGCACATCCTGCATGTGTGCCCTTGAACTTAAAAGCTGAAGACAAAAAATTAAAATAAAATTAAATTAAAAAGGGCAGTTGGATTTAAAGGCAGGAGCTGACTTCAGCGACCCTCCATTATGGGTTTTTAGGCTCTTGGAAGGTTCAGGACCTCAGGAAGTAAGAGTTTGTCCCATTGCGCTGCAGCCTCTTACTGTCACGTCCCAGGGTCTCAGTGACCAAGCCCTAGGGACACTCTGGGCTCCTTCTGCAAACCCTTCGAGGACTGCTTGCTTCTTTCCCAGTCACAAAGCTTTCGAGGAGCTCAATTCCAGCTGAGTTTGATCTTACTTCAATACAAGAAGAGGCCTCGCGTATCCCTGGGGTTGGGACTGACTGACAACAGCTTCCCATTCAGCTTTTTAGGGATGGGAGGAGTTGGCTTTGATATGGCCAGTTGGTGGACGGGAGAAGAACAGTCCAGAAAGAAATATTGAGTCAGGAGGACTTCCGGAAAGGCCCAGCTAAACACCGCCCCCCAACCCCGAGTAGTTTAAAGCGTTTCTTCTCTGGCACAAATCTGGACCACATTCCCTCCTTACTCAGCCCTACCCTGACCTGGGATAGCAGGGGACCCAAAGGAACCAAGGCAGCTTATTTGTTTGTTCTGAGACGAAGTTTCGCTCTTGTTGCCTAGGCTGGAATGCAATGGCGCCATCTCGGCTCACCTCAACCTCTGCCTCCCGGATTCAAGCGATTGTCCTGCCTCAGCCTCCGGAGTAGCTGGGATTACAGGCACATGCACCACCACGCCGGACTAATTCATTTTATTTTTGATTTTAGTAGAGATGGGGTTTCTCCATGTTGGTTAGGCTGTTCTCAAACTCCCAACTTCAGGTGATCCACCCGCCTTGGCCTCCCAATGTGCTGGATTAAAGGTGTGAGCCATCGCGCCCGGTAGAAATAAAAGGCAGGTTCTTTTACGTTGTTTTTTTTTTTTTTTTTTTGAGACCGAGTCTCGCTCTGTCGGCCACTCTGGAGTGCAGTGGCGCCATCTTGGCTCACTGCAAGCTCCGCCTCGCGGGTTTACGCCATTCTCCTGCCTCAGCCTCCGGAGTAGCTGGGACTACAGGCGCCCGCCACCGCGCCCAGCTGTTTTGTTTTTTTTGGTTTTGTGTGTGTGTGTGTGTGTGGTATTTTCAGTAGAGACGGGGTTTCACTGTGTTAGCCAGGACTGTCTTGATCTCCTGACCTCGTGATCCGCCTGCCTCGCCCTCCCAAAGTGCTGGGATTACAGGCGTGAGCCACCGAGCCCGGCCCCAAGGCAGCTTTTAAAGGGATGTGCAACCCCAGTTGCTTTCTGGGCGGCCTTAGCAGCAGAAGCACCTGCAGTCAGTGCCCACTAGGTGGAGACAGAGTCCCGGAGATGCCGGCAGCAGCCTCACTCACTCCAGAACGCCAGGCTCCTGGGTCCCGGCTCCGTGGGCTCCTGTTCTGGAAATAAATGCCCAGGACCCCAGCTCCCCTTCCAGACCAGCCAGAGTCTGTCCCCACTGATAACTCACGTTTATAGCATCATGGTGTTTAGAAAGCTGATTCACATCGTTACTCTAGTCGGCTGCACACTTGTCCTGAAGATGGGTGGGCCAGGTAGTGCTGACCCCAGTCTTATGGTTGGGGAAGTGGGGCCTTCGGGAGTCTTTGAGATGCAGTGAAGGTCACGCGGTGCACAGCAGAGCTGGCCTCAAACCCAGGTCCTCTCGACTGAATCCCAGATTCGGCCACATCTCAGCTGCCCCTCTTCTCTGGGGGTGCACAGCATGGCAGCCACCAGGCTATTTGGCATCAGAGTAGAGCCTGGATACTTGGTTCCTTGGGTCTGTATGCTGCACCCTGATGGGGCCCATCTGGTCTTCAGAGAGCTGCTGTGCCCCAAGGCCAAGGCCCAGCTCTGCCTCAGGGGATTTGAGGGCACTCAGAGATGCAGGCAAGGACAGCGGTGTGTTTATGGGCACTTCCGTACCCCAGAATGGGAGAACCGGCGGGGCTTGACCATAGGGGAGTCCTCTCCCCAGACATCCCTGGGTGTGTGAGTGCTGGAGGGAAGTGGGGACTGGTGTCAAAGGTCTGACTTAGACCAGCTTGGTAAAGGCTGAGAGTGAAGGAAAGCCTCTATTCCCAAAGTTGCCAGCAAATTCTAGACAAGCAGGTGAATGAGGCAGAAGAGCTGAGAGCAAAAAAGCAGTTTCAGTTCCACTTAGGGAATGGCTTCCTTTGTGGTGGCAAGGGGTAGAAGTTATGGGAACACACAACAGAAACTGTCAAACCTGGCTGGGTGGGGGCAAGTGGGGTGGCCATCTCCTCAATGGACAGCATGCCTGAGACACCGCCTACCAGCTATGGAGTCACAGCCTCAGTTTGCCCATCTGTAAAATGAGGCCAGTGCTCGGCACCTCATTCCACAAGTGAAGGCTGAACAGCAGCATTCTGAGTGTGCTATGAATAGCAGATGCCTCTGGTTGGTGAGCTGTTGTGTGTTGTGTGCTCCCACTCTGTCAGAGTCAGAATAAGAGGATCCCCGTTGGGTCCCGGAGTAGGTATGGCTGAAGCCAATGATTTCTCATGTTGTCTGGCCCTGAAGACTCAGTCAGGGTGGTGGGTAATGGGCCCTGTGCCAGGCTGCATCTCTGCACCCCGCCTCCCTAGGAAGATATGAGGGAATGGGTGCAGCCAGCCGGTGTACAGTTGGGAACGGCTGAACGCAGCGTGGCTTTGCTATTAATGTAGTCAGTAAATAAATAAAGGAGGGCTTAAGCTTAGTGTACAGCAATCAGTTTAGAACTACAGGGTAATTAGCGCTGCAGGGGGCCGCAGGGCTGCAGAGTCAGGTTTAAATGAGCGAGTTCACTTTCACTGAGGCACCCCCTGGGGAGCAGAAAACGCAGCCTGTAGAGGAACCTGCCCTCCTGCCAGCCCATGAGTGGAAGTGGGGATGGCGGCAGGGCTGGGCCTGAAACCACACAGAGAGCTGGGGGATGAACCTGCCCCCATGGGCCAAGGACCAGGTGTCTACATGTGCACCCCCTCACCCCCTTTCCTGCCCCACATCCTGCCCAGCAACACCCAGGCAGCTCCCAACTATGAAGTGCCACTGCCCTGTTGCCTCCTGCTCCTTCTGGCATGTGGCAGACACGGGTCAGTCAGGTGGTCTATGAATCGACATGAGCACAGGTGTGGGGATGCAGGAGTCCCCCACTGGGCCTCTGCCGCGTGTGTACACGTGTCCTGGGGAGGTGCGTGAGTGGGCATGTGATGTTCCTCCATCGCTGCTTTCACTCGCCCCTGACAACTGCAACATGCGCCCTGGAGTGTTAATTACCTCTCTGTTTCCCTCCATCTCCCTCTCCTTCTTTCGGCCATTTATACAACAAAGATTTACCAGGTGCCTGTCATGTGCCAGGCAGCGTGAGGCTCTGGGAACAAAAAGATAGACAGCACACAATTCCTGACCTCAAGGAACTGACAGTCTGGTCGTGGTGACAGTTAAGGAAACAGGTGACTAAATGGTGCTATAGAGACTCTGTGCCTAATTCAGGTTCTGGGGTCCAGGGAAGGTTTCCTGAGAAGGTTTGAGCTGAAAAGTGAATAAGGAGAAGCTGAGAGAGCCAGACAGAAGGTGTGTGTGTGTTCATGCAGCTCTCAGAAGAGGAAACAGCACGCGCACAGGCCCACAGGGGAGTGGAGCTCGGTGCGGCCTAGAACACCCGTGGTCCCATCAGCTGAAGCAGAGTAGGGGTTGGCCAAGGGGCTCAAGAGTGATCCTGAGACCAAGTTGGGGTACTGAGCAGGGGCTTGGTCACTGAGGGTGTCTTGGAACTTTGTTAAGGAGTTTGAATTCCATCCTCAGAGTACTGAGGAGTCACCGGGGACTCTCATCCAGGGAGCGACATGATACTATTTGCATTTTTGGAAAATCGCTCTGGGCGGCAAGCAAAGCAGAGGATGGAAGCGAGAGAGGGCCTGGGCCGAGGCAGAGCACTGAGGTCAGCCATCTTCAGATCGCCAGTCCCCTCCCTTCCTGGTGCCAGGGCAGCGAGGGGCTCCCACGTGGGAAGGCCTGACCGTGCTGAGTGGAGGGAGGCAGCCTTGGCCTTGGCTTCCCTTATGCCTCTTCTCATGGGCTGCAACTTGCTCGAGTCTTCAGCAAGCCTCTGCTGGCACCGGGCCTCCGCTCTCCACCTTGGGCAGGGGCGGAGTTCCTCAGAGCCACTGGGAGGAGAGCTGCTAAGGCTGACATGACCCAAACGCCTCCTTGAACGCAGCCAAGACTACGAGGCATGCAGGGAGCTCCTGCTTAAGGTCCCTGGAGAACACCCTACAGCCCCGCGGTGGCATCTTCCCAGCCCCTGCCTCGGTGCCTGTCCCCTCTTCTGACCCCAGCAATGTGCCCTCCTGGCGAGTGTGTTCTGGAGGAGGCTGCCCACAATTGCCAGGGCTGGGGCAGAGGGCAGCGGTGGCCGGGGCTGGCAGGGGGCGGCAGTGGGGCCGCCTGCCCCGGGCAGGGAGGAGAGGGGTTGAGTCAGGCCACGGAGGGAGCATTCTCAGGCTGGCCTGGCCAGGGCCCCTTTCTCTCCATGAGATCATATCTGGGTCAAAGAGCATGTAAAGCTGGCAGAGCCGGCGGCCACACAAAGCCCATTCAGCCCAGCCCCTATTCACTCACCTCCTCTCCCCAGCGCCCGCGCCGCCGCGACCCCAGCACAGCGCCTAAGCCCCAGCTTTGATGTCCAAGAACAGAAAACGGCGATTAAATGTTGTTTTAAAGAGGGAGTGCTCACTGCCCTCCCATCTGTCAAGAGAAAGCTGAGGCCTGAGGGAGGAGAGGGAAGCTGGGGGAGGGGTGAGGAGGCGTGTGTGTGTGTGTGTGTGTGTGTGTGTGTGTGTGTGTGTGTGTCGGAGTTGGAGCAGAGTGAAGGGGTGAGGAAATAGGCAGGGGCCCAAGAAAAGCTGGGACCAGGATGGCTTGGGGGAATGGAAGCAACCGCTCAAAATCGAAACATACAGAATTTTGGGTAAGGACTGGTTTCTCAGATGAGAAATATGTGGAGAGGGAAAATAAGGTGGGACAGAGAAACAAACGCAAAAAGGAGAAAAGACAACAGATGAGGAAGAGGGGGAGGAGTGAAAAGGAGAAAAAAGACTGGGAGACAGGAAAAAGGTGAGGGGCAGGAGGGACGAACAAAGCAGAGCAGGCGGCAAAGAGGGCGGGGAGAAAGCAAAGACAGAGAAGCAACTTTTAGGGGCTGGAGGCCCCCGGGTTGCACCTGTTCCTCCTCTTGGGACGACTGTCCAGGGGTAAGTGTAGCTCCAGGTGGTTCTCTGCTCAGCAACCCCAGGGTCAGACAGACCCCGGCCTTGGGACCAGGAGAACAGAGCTGAAAAGTAACCCTCCCAGTGCCACCCCTGGCAAGGCCGGGCCTTGTTTGGTTCCCCAGGCGGGTGGTGGTGACGCATGGGGTGATGGCTCCCCACGACTCCTGGTGATGCTGGAGGCCAGGCCTGATGCTTGGCATGGGTTTACCACACCGGAGGGACCCAGCACAAGAATCATGGCTGTGTCCCCTAGGTCTTGTGAGGAGAGGAGTTATTTTGGTCAGAGACAGACAGTGAGGACGGCCTCAGGCAGAGGTGCTGAAGCACCATGTCTAGGATTGAGTGACTTTGGTTTTACAGCTACAGATAGGGCGATGCTTCCATCCCTGATAAGAGGAACAGGGAGAGGGCCAGAGAAGAGGGCTTGGCCCAGACACAGGGAGATGAGACGGGGAGGGATCATACCCATCGAGTGTTGCGGAAATCCTTTATTCTGTCCATGACAATGCAGAGCTTGCACGGCCGCCTCCCACCCACCCCCTCCCCTGCACAAGGCCACCTGCTCCAATCTCCTTTCATAACAGCTCTTGGCTGCTACAGACGCAGGCAGGGACCTTTGATTGTGTGGAAGCTTCTTGTTGAGAAATTTCTGAAGCTTGCTTAGCTGCTAAGGAGTCAGTTGAAAATGTCTCTCTAAAGACTAAGACGGGAGACTCCTGCTTTGGGAGCTCTGGAATAAAGGACACTGAGCTGGTGTCACGAGAGGTGGATGGAGTCCTGACTGCTGCTCACCAGCCGTGCAATCCCGAGCAAGTTATCCGAACATAGCAACGGACTCCGACTCAGCGGCTCGCTAGCATGGTAGCCCCAGGGCAGCCAGGGTCTGTCTGTTTCCTCCCCTGCTGTAGTTCCCAGTGCTGACAACAGTAACTGGTACACGGTGGTCTTGCTGAGTAAGTGAACGAGTGCCTACCTAGCACCCTGTACCAAGGATCATACGATAGTCATATATTTAACAATTTTTTTAAGTAAAAAGTATTAGGAGAATGTTATTCAGTGCGTATGTACCTTGTAAATGTGGCATAAAAGTGACACATAGATAAGGCTAAATATGTGTGATACAGAACTTTCTTTTTCCCAGTCCCCACACAGAAATCTTAATTCCTCTACCGTGTTCCCCACACAAGAAAAGGCAAAAAAGAAAAGAAAAGAAAAGAAAAAAAACCAAATACTTCAATAAAAAGGTGACGCTTCAAGCGAGAGACAACTGAATTAACTTTATTCTCTTCTAACTGCAGATTCAAGGTATACAACTGAACATTGCTATTTTTCTTATGAGACTTATAAATAAAAATACAAAAAATGTTCACTACAAAAAAATCTACTGTTAGTAGGATGTAAAAAATATTCTCTTTGCTATAGAAGGCACAAACTTCACTTAGTGACACATGGAGAGAGAAAAAACCTGCAGCAGGAAATTCATTTTTTTCTTTTTTTTTTCCTTTTTTTTTTTTTTAAATCTTGTCAGAAACACTGAAATTACAAAGAAACGCGTCAATCTACACTAAACGAAGGCAGATGCAGAAAGCTGCAACCAGGACTGCACAACTTCGAGTGAAACTGCTTCGGAACTAGAACAGATAAGGAGCGGCGAGCACAACTCAGGGAAGTGGGCTGGGGAGGGGCAGCAGGAGGCAGGAGAGAGGGAGAGAATGGAGCCGACAGAAATGAGAGGGGGAGCCAGAGGGAGGAGGGGAGGGTGGGAGGGGCAGACGGAGAGGGCAAGGGTGAGAGGTGGGGAGGAGAGAAAGAGAAAGAGATTGATTTGTACAAAAAAGTAACCAGTAAAATTGAAGAAACAAAATTGGGCAACCTCCTAAAATTAGGCTAAGAGGAGGTGCTGAGGTAGACATTAACTAGAACATCGATGAATTAAAAACACTATTATGTAATACAGAGCAATCCAACTGGCACTTGTGCTGTCACGACATAAGACAAGCCACAAAAACAAACAAATAACAAAACAAAACATAATACCCAAACCAAAAGGCTTAGTTTTGCTTGGTCCAGCAGGGCAGCAGGGCCCTCAGTGCTATAATTTACATACATATATATATATATTTATCTTTATTTATATGGGTCGGATGTCATGGTGCACCACCACGGTTTCTTAACCTTACGAAGATCATGCATAACACTATGTGAACAAATCCTATGATACACACCAGGAGGCTGGTACCCTGTCTGCGAAGTGGGATGCCAAGGGCCCAGGGAGGCCGCAGCTGCTGGCTAACCGGCCTGCAGGGCCTGCACCCCTCTTTCTCCCCGCCTTTTTCCCCCGACCCAACCTCTCTGGTTTGTCCTGCGCCCCTCTCCTGGCCATCTCTGCCTTTTTCCTCTCCCCATCCGTCCCACCGCATAGGGTGAGTCTCGCTTTTCGTCCTCCCACTGAAATATCCAGGTAAGTGCCACCATTACAGCCAAGTCGGCAGAGGCTCCAGAAAGGAGGAGGTAAGATGGGAGGGGGAAAGATGACCACAGGGTGGGCCTAGGAAAAGTGAATGAACAGAGTCTAATCTTCTGCTTTTCTGTCTCACATCCTGGTGCGCCCCCAGTTTTCACCCTAGCTCGGCTTGCCGGGAAACAGGCCCCAAAACTACCCCAACCCTGCCACCCTTCATGGACAGAGTCAAAAGGCTGCCCCACCTCTGCTCACTCCTCTATACGGAGGTAAGCTCAGTGGCCCTCTTCCATCCACAGCAGTTGTACCAATAGCATCCAGAAAGGTACCATACACTTGTGAAAAATTGCAGCAGTTTTGTTTCTTTTCTTCTCAACATGGAAAAACTGTTCAGGCACAAAGATTAAACAAGCCCGCGTTGCACCCCTTGGATTGTACTGAATCACTGGGTCCCCCAGCCTCCCTACCCACCCCTGCACCCCAGATCTGCCTTCCCCATATTCATGGCCTCCTCCTCCAAAGCAGCCCAAAGCAGCAATGATATTTACTATTTTATATCAATCTCTTGCTATATATATATATCTATATATCTATATATTTGTCTATCCTATATATACATAGGATTTTAATGCTTTGAATGAGTGAAGGAGTGAACAGGGAAAGAGCACATGAGTGAGGTGTAAATGTCACCAAACGCATTAAGGGACACACTTGTAGGAGCTGGATACGGGAAAGGGACTATTAGCCAACGTGGCCTTGCCAGGCTGGAGAAGTTTTTCACTGTGCTGGATAAGGCAGTAGCAAGCAGGGTTACCAGCAGTGCCACAGCTAAAGGGCAGCCAGGTGGCCGAAGGAGTCAGACAGCCCGAAGAGGAGGGGAGGACAGATATTCAGATCCCACCTGCGGAGAGACCTCCCTCTCCCCTCCTCCTCTCCCCTCAACTCCAGACACATAAAGCCTCCAGACAGCCTCTCAGCTTGCCCCCGGCCACTAGGCCTTGCAACATTAGAACTGCTCTGTCGTTGTGGGTAGGAAGTTGGAGAAGAGGCATGTTAGACTCTATTCAGGTGTCTTCATGGGGAGAGGAGGGTACAGCAAATTCAGAGGTGTCCCCAAACAGTAGCCCTCAGAAACCACACTCCTCTGAGCTCTCCCCCTACCTCCCTACTGGGGTCTGCAGGGCCCATCGGGTTGGGTGGGGCATCCGCGTGCTGATTTAGTACCATCCAATGCTGCAACACCAGATTACGACAATACTGCATGATTTAACACACAACCACACACACAAAGCACACACGCACACGCACACACATGTACAAAGGGATATTTTGGTGGTGGTGGACTTTTTTTTTTTGTCTTCCTATTCACATTACAAAAGGAAAGGGCAAGGTTCTGCAGAACTGACAAAGGAACTAACAGATACTACAAAAATATTACAATTTGTAAAGATTAGCTCAACCCTCTCAGCTTTTATGAATGGAGGGGGGAGGGGCCCAGGCTGAGTGGGAAGGGCAAGGGAGTGAGGGGGTAAGCTAGTTCTATGGAATAGTTTGATTCTTTCTCTTCCTTCCCCACCAATGTTGAATGACATCTTGCTGTTAAAAATACTGTTTTCTGGGATTTACAGATCCCCTGAGGGCCAGCCAGTCCCTGCTTCTTCCCAGACCAGAGGAGGAAGCCATAGTGCATACTGATTTCTTACAGACGGCCCCTCCCCCAAATGATTTCACCCTTTTCACATTATAAACATGACAACTGTTCTAGTCACATATTTCAAGTTTAACTTCTTTTCCTTTCCAAAACACTAAGTCATTATTACAGTTGCAAAATAGCGTCCTCCCTACTTCATCATCCCTAATCAACAGTCTAGTGACACCGTCCTCCCAATTTGCATCCTCCCAACACACAATTTTAAGGCCTTCAGATTTGGTGGATGAGATTGAAGGGGAGGGCAGGAGGGCTGGGGCCGAGGGACAGGGAGGTCGTCACAGCAGCACCCATCCCTCCGGCTTCCCTACATTCCTCGTGATCCTTCTCCCCAAAACCGCTTCCCTAAACCACTTTGTAAAACCTAAGATCAAAATGCAGCCACAACTTTCTCGGCGAGAGAAAGGAAAGAAAAAATAACAATAAAAAACTCTTACACATAAAGCATGAGATGAAACGGAGGGTCCGTCCCAAAGCAAACACGAATATTGCAAATATGCTTTCCAAAATTCAGGAGGGTTGGGGGAGGTTGGGGAAAAGAGGGAGGAAGAGCAGCAGAGTGGGAGGCGGGAAAGGAACAAAAGAACTGGACAAACATAAGAGGTAGCTTTTAGAAAAACAACACCCCCACCCCAACACAACAAAACAAAGGCTGGATCCCGCCCCCCTCCCCAAAGACCAGCCGTGAAAAGAGGCCAATTCTGGCAATGAGAATGCACACAGAGGTGAGACCACACAGTTGCAAGGATCCAAACACAGGCCCTCAAGCCTCAATGGCCCAGCGACTTGTAAGAAAGGTGGGATTCTCTCCAGAGTGTTTTAGGCTGAATGGATGGTGGCCACAGGTGACTTCGTGCACCGGCGGAGCCAACAGTGACTCCCTAGTGCCCTTTGGGGACCATGGGATCCCCATGCAACATCCCCTCCCCACCCACGTTTTTTGCCCTCCCCGGCCCTCACATTCAGATCCTGAGTATCAACTCCTCCTGCACAGTTCCTTCCAGCTGGGAGGCTGGTCTCCAGGGGCACGGGGAGGGTCTTGGCCAGCTGAAGTCTATAAAAACAACTATTAATTTACACAAGAAACAGAAAAGAACACCCTCCCCATTCCTCCAAGCCCCAACCAAAAAAAGAGATACAGAGGTTAAAAAAGCTCATGAGGTCACAAAAAACTGAGGTAATTCAAGTACAATGTGCTAACAGGAGACACAGAAAAGAAGCAAAACATAACACAAGGCCAAAGCGCTTTCAACTCCTCCTCCTCCTGCTGCTCCTCCTCCTCCTGCTGCTCCTCCTCCTCTCCACTGTGGACCGAGGGGCGCTGTGAGTCAGGAATTCTGTGCAACGCTCTCTGGACCTGGCTTTTCTTGCTGAGCTCACTACATCTGGGGTCCCCAGTGTGACTCAACAACTTTCTCCCTTGCCCAGCTTCCCTCACCCCACGGGCTGGGTGTCCCCTTCCCCAGGTGTAGGGCCCCTCTAGAGACAGACATCCACAACCTCCCCTTGGAACATCAGCCCTTTCATGGATTCCTTCTCCTGGGACTGAAGTAGGGCCACGTAGGGACTGTGGTTTGTTTGGCAAAATATTAGGTATTTAGTTGTGATGCATTTCCATTTTGGAAGCAGCGCAGCAGGCATCTTGCTCACGATGGGGCTGGACTAGGGTGGGGTATTGGATTTGTTTTGTGTTCTCAGAAGGCTGAGGGAAGGAGGGGCTCTGAAGTCAGAGGCAGCTGTCCCACTAGGGAACTGGAGAAGGATGGAGACACCGCCAGGTCCCTGAGGGGCTGGGACTTGGAGGACAGGAGTCAAGGGGAGGCTGGGAACAAAGAGCTGGGGGAGGGGCAGGGGGCCAGAGGCTCTCAGAGACCACCAGGGGACACCCAGATGTGGCAAAGCAGAGGAAAGCAGCAGGTGGGCTGAGTGGTGGGAAGAGAAACAGAGCCCTTCCTCTCCCCAGTCGGCCGCCAGCAAACTAGAGCTGCCGTTTTGAGCAGCTAGTGACCCAGCCCAGCCCCATCGGCAGGGGAGCACCCTTCTGACTCCCCTCCTCCCTGCCTTCATCTTCTGGAGGTCTTGTGGGAACAAGGCCAGCAGAGACTGAGTGACTCTGATCAGAGGACCTCTCACCTGCTTTCTAGCCTCCGTTTCTGGACACATAAAGG
The DNA here is from genome assembly GCF_007565055.1 of Rhinopithecus roxellana. Taxonomy (NCBI): domain Eukaryota; kingdom Metazoa; phylum Chordata; class Mammalia; order Primates; family Cercopithecidae; genus Rhinopithecus; species Rhinopithecus roxellana. The sequence continues at coordinate 76,762,490 of NC_044563.1, forward strand.
AAGATCTGGGTGAAGGGAGGAGAAAAATGTGCCACCATTTGAGTGAACAAAATACCCCACCCCATCCCACAAAATCAGGCAAACCTCCAGCCAGGAGAGGAGGGTGGAGGCCCCCAGAGGAGGGGCAGTGGCTTGGCATCCAGGTCATCTGGAGCCCAGAGAGAATCCAAGGCCAAAAAGCTATCAGGTTTCCTTTTTCTTCTCTTTTTTTTTCCTTTTCCTTTTTTATTTTTCATAGTCCTTCCTTCACCTCGCTCCAACTCTTCTTTCCTGGCTCCCCGCTCGGCTCCACCGCCGCAGGCCTCCCTTCACACGTAGCACAGGTAGAGGTACGTCTTCTCTATCCTCCAGTCGGGCGGGATCTCCTCAGGCTTGTGGCCCTTCATGTGCTTCTGCATGGAGGAGAGGCTGGGGCAGTACTCTGTGCAGATGGTGCACTGGTAGGGCGAGGCGCCGTTGTGCGTTCTCAGGTGCTTGATCATGGCCGAGTAGTCCCGGGAGCGCTGGTGGCACAGCTTACACTCAAAGGGCTTCTCACCTGAGGGCGGAGCGACAGGGCAGGAGAAAGTGAGGACAGACAGAGGGCAGTGAGGGCACCATGTCACCCTCAGGCGTGCCAGGGAAGCTGGGTTCCTCCTGCTGGGCTTGTTCCAACAGAACTTCCTGGGACAATGAAGGCACCACCCAAGACGGCAGCCACCAGTCACACATGGCTATGAATGAGGCTGGTGCGACTGGAGCTCTACAGTTTTCTAATTTTATTTCATTGTAACTAATTTAAATAGCTACATGTAGCTTGTTGACTACTGGATTGCCCAGTTCCTTGTCTTACTATTCTTAACTCCCAAGGCCACAGTCTTTTCCCTTTCTAATTAAGAAAATGGGTGTCTAGAAAGAGAAAGGCCCCAAAGTCCTCAGGAACAGCTCTTCAAGCCGCAGTTCCATCCAGGGAACAGGTGGATCGAGACCTTTCAGGGCTACAGATGGTGGGGAGCAGGGGTGGGGGATAATTGAGGGAACCCAGTCCTTCAAATATGCTGCACCTGGGAACCTCTATCCAGCTAAAGCCTTTTTTTTTTTTTTTTCTTTTTGAGATGGAGTCTCACTGTGTTGCCCAGGCTGGAATGCAGTGGTACGATCTCAGCTCACTGCAACCTCTGCCTCCTGAGTTCAAGTGATTCTCCTGCCTCAGCCTCCCAAGTAGCTGCCACCAGGCCTGGCTAATTTTTGTATTTTTAGTAGAGACGGGGTTTCACCATGTTGGCTGGGCTGGGCTTGAACTCCTGACTTCAAGTGATCTGCCTGCCTCGGCCTCCCAAAGTCCTGGGATTATAGGCATGAGCCACCGCACCCAGCCTATCCTGCTAAAACTGCTAAGACCTTGCCCTAGACCCTGCCTCCCTCCTGAGGCTGGAATTGGGGGTGGGGTGGGATGGGAAGGATAAAGAACCTTGGAGTACACAGCCACACCCTAGCCTTCTATACCCCAACTTTCCTTCCATAGAGTCTCCTAGAGCTGAGCAGAGGATGTAAGGGAACCTTGTTTCAATACAGTAATTAACTGGCCAGCCATCTCGCTATCAATACTCCTCCGTGCACAGGCCCCAGCAAATAATGAAGTAATGAACAGCCAAAGTGATCTAACCATCGACCAGCTATTTACAATAGTCACTGCCAATACAGTTAATGATCCACCTGCCAGGTCACATCCCCGACAAGGGGCTAAGGAAACCCCAGGGCTCTGGGAAATCCTCTGGGTCACTACAGTTGTCAGCAATGGACACCCAACCCTGTCCTTGTGGGCTCAAACTGGGGCACGAAAACTGAGCTCTGACAACATGTAGCTCTGCTTACTGCTCCTTCTGTCCACCCTTCCCCTCCAAAGCCAATGTACTCTCTAAGCCAGCAGGACCTGCCTGAAGCCTCTCCCCCTTCCTCTGGACAGGACAGCTGTCTCCCCTGATCAGAGGGGGTGTCTTTGTTTTCCATGTTCCACTACCTCTTACCCTTCTATAAATCAGCCTTCCCCACAACCAGCAATGTGCTGGTGGTAAATGTTTAACAACTGGCTTTCCAAAAAGCCCTGGTTTGTAGCATCTGCTGATTGCTATGATGTGAATACTCCTACCAGGGCCAATTTTAAGCAACTAAGGTGATGTCGCTGAACTTGAAGTTGTGAAGAAATGTGAAAAATTAGCTTTCACAAGCAAGCTCCAGGACTCCACTGCCCCCAACCTCGGAAACTGTGGAAGACCCTTCACTTCTTTTGTCTTCTGATCTCAGGGAAAGCAGTGGCCCACATTTCTTTTTCCAATACAAAAAATAATGTGGCCGGGCACGGTGGCTCATGCCTGTAATCCCAGCACTTTGGAGGCTGAGATGGGTGAATCACTTGAGGTCAGGAGTTTGAGACCAGACTGACCAACATGGCAAACCCGTCTCTACTAAAAAAAAATACAAGGCCGGGCGCAGTGGCTCAAGCCTGTAATCCCAGCACTTTGGGAGGCCGAGACGGGCGGATCACGAGGTCAGGAGATCGAGACCATCCTGGCTAACATGGTGAAACCCCGTCTCTACTAAAAAAATACAAAACAAACTAGCCGGGCGAGGTGGTGGGCGCCTGTAGTCCCAGCTACTCGGGAGGCTGAGGCAGGAGAATGGCGTAAACCCGGGAGGCGGAGCTTGCAGTGAGCTGAGATCCGGCCACTGCACTCCAGCCCGGGTGACAGAGCGAGACTCCGTCTCAAAAAAAAAAAAAAAAAAACAAAATTAGCCGGGCATGGTGGCACACGCCTGTAATCCCCAGGTAATCGGGAGGCTGAGGCAGGAGAATTGCTTGAACCCAGGAGGCAGAGATTGCAGTGAGCTGAGATCATGCCATTGCACTCCAGCCTGGGCAACAAGAGCGAAACTCCGTCTAAAAAAAAAAAATGTGAAGGCACTCTGAAATGGTAAAACATCATATGCATACAAGGATTATTAAATATATCTGCTCTTCTAATCTCAGAACCAAACACAATCTAACTTTACAATTTCCCAACTTCCATAATAACGTAATTCAATGCATCCTAATTCTTACTGTAACCCTTGAGTAACATGAAATTACCCCTAACCTTCACTTCCAGCTAATTGGACCAACTTACCCCTAATTCAGGACTCATATACAGACATCATTTTGCATGTCACCTCTGAACTATTGGTGTAGCTGCCTGGAGAGCTGGTGGGGGCTCATTAGAAAGTGTGCTGGGATTGATTAGTAATGTCTGCCTTGGCCTTGACTGGTGGCCCTCAGGCCACCATACCAGCCTTTAATAGAACCTCTTCTCCTCTTTGATACAGCCTGGGATCATCCTCACTTAGGCTTCTCCAGGAGACCATCTGCTTCCCACCTCCACCCAGGTCCCAGAGCCAGCTCAGACCCCTCCCTGGCCTTCGGTACCTGTGTGCACCCTATAGTGCGTCTCCAGCTGATGCTTGAGGCTGAACTTCTTGCCACAGCCATTGCACTCATAGGGTTTCTCACCCGTGTGGATGCGTTTGTGGCTCTTGAGTGTGCTCTCATCCCGGAAGCAGCTGCCACAGAACTCACACTCGTAGGGGTGGTCGCCTGTGGAGACAAGCGGCTGGATCAGGCATTTGCCTCTCCCTGCCCCCTCTTCAGGGGACAGTAGGGCACATTCAGTGCATGAGAAGGATGAGACGGCCTGTATTCACCACCTCCAAAGACAACTTAGGGATCCACGGCCACACCTCCATTGAATAAACAAGCAATATCTGTGTTCACACATGTCCACGCTTTACTGTGGCCCCATGATCATCCGCGGGGCAAGGGCCAGTCCTGGGAAAAGAGGGCCCATTTGGTTCAGGGATGGACAGCAGTCCCCAGAAAGCAAGCCCTCATGTGGATACTTGAGACCTCACCATCTTGCTTCTCAGATGACCACTTCTCCCCTTCCTTTAGGTTAAGAGTGACAGTCACTCCAGGCTGACTCCTCAACCTTCAAAGAAATCTCTCCAATTCTGGGAACTTCACATGGTTCTCCAAATACCTTCTACAGTCCCCAATTTCCTTCCTCCACAGTCTCACATAGCTGTTTCCTCTGCTCGATTTCTTCTTTTCTCCCTGGTGAACTCCTAATCATCCTTCAAAGCCCAGCTCATATGATACCCCTGTGTGGACGCTTCCCTTTGGTTCTCCAGGCAGAATGAATCACACTTTCCTCTGTGTCCCCAAAGAGAAGAAATGCCCAGAATTGTGTTCTTTTATTAGTGTGGTATAATTTTTATGGCACTTTCGCATTAAAATGGCCCACATTTCCTGAGCACTCAGATGTGTGATGTGATCGCATAAGGTGATCATGGCAACAACCTTAAAGAAAGATATTATTCTCATTTTATAGTTGAGAAAAAATGAGATGCTTGGAGATGCTTCAACATCATCCCTGAGGTGAAAGAGCAAGTAAAGAGCTGAGCTGGGATTCAGGTTTGGCTCTGGCTCTAGAGTCTGGGTACCATATACTTGTCAGCTTGCTGACACTGTGATGTATCTACTGGCTTGCCCACCCTACCTCCGGCATGGAAGCACCACCAGGATAAGAAGCAAGCCTCACCCATCCTTGTAGTCTCAGTGCATCACACAGGGAGGATCCAGAACAGACTCAGGAAATGGTGGGTCCATGAAACTTGGAGAGAACTGCCTTTTCTTTTTTGAGGATCCCACTCTGAAATCTCCAGAGCATGAGAGGTTGGGGTGTGGAGAATAACCATCTTGCCTTTCATACCCAAAGTGGGGGACTTGGGGGATGAAAGGTGAGGACTCCAGCTACTTATTTATTACAGGAGTGAAGGCACAGACAATAAAGATAGATTGATCACCCCAGACTTTGTTCATGAATATTTAAATATCGCTGATTCGTCTTGTCACTGTAATTACAATTTCTCTGGGCTGCATCTCCAACAACCACAGTTTATGGTAAAGAATGGCCCACTGTATTTCACTTGTCCCTCTGCAGATGTGCGGGGCTGCCAACCGTGTAATGTCCTCTGCATTTCATACATTTTCTTCAGCTGCTGAAGGTTTAAGTCATCCACAATGACCTACGTTTTTTCATTATCCCCATGTCAAACTGCGCTCGTGCCTGGGCATAAATTGTCCTTCTCGTTATAGACTCGCATGCCTGTGCCTTCACTTCCTTTTTAAAATGATATTTTACTCTCTCCTCTCTCTCCCCTCCTCGGGCCACTAACCAAAGCTCCCCCCTCCCAAAGCTAGGCCCCTGTACCCACATAAATTCTCATCTCTTCTGATGGCTCTGAGGGGTTTTTAGTAAGGCTCTGTGGGGAGCGGATGCTGGGGTCTGATCAGTGACTTTCTCATGGGTGAAAGATTTGCAAGAAGCACCCATGCCATGTGAGGGGCACTTCTATCAAGTAATCAGATGGAAGAAGCTCAAAGAGTGGCATCGTGCCTTGACACCAGTTTACCCCAATTTATGGGGTGCTGCACTGGCTCAGAGGCTCAGCCAGTGAGTCCCTCACCTGCAGATCTGGGGATTGGCCAAGGCCTGGGGTTCTCAAAATTGCTACCTGCCCATCCTCACTGTCAGAGCCATGGGACTTCCTGGCCCCTAGTCCCATCAAATTCAAGGGGAGTGGAGGCCTGTGCAAACCCTGGTACTAATTAGTTGTGTGTCTAACACAGTAAGGGCCAGTCTGTGTGTGTGCGCCTGAACCCACTCTCTCTGTGTGTCTGTACTCATAGGCCCGTCTGGTCTGACATCCAACTCCCCCTCCTTACTGAATCGGCAATGATTACGACTTTAATCAAAGATTCAGTATCCTCATTAAGGTATAAATAAATAAATAAAGCCAAGGCCACGTGAGACTTCAGCCGGAGCCGGTAATTAAAACGTACATCGGGCAGTCGCCCAGCTGGGGGGAAGGCAGCGGTGGGGGGGCGGGGGGCAGCTGCCTGTGCCTTTCACCTCCAGAGGGGTCCCTAACAATTTAAAAAACAAGGGGTTAAGACAGAGGAGTTTGTTTGATCCAATTTTTATGAATTTAATTATGAAGTGGAGCACATGTTAAATGAGTTTAAATAGGAAATCTCCTGAGTCTGCCCAGGGAAAAGAATAAAAAGAATTTAGAAGGAAAAATAACAACAAAAAAAGAAAGAAAAAGAAAGAAAAAGAAAAGTCACCAACACACACGTATCCCCATCCCGATTTGGGAGCACGGTGCGCACCTGGCGTGAAGTCCTCACCCTGAGAGCTGATTGTGTCAGTGTGGCCATAATGTACACAAAACTGGCTGCAGAACTCAAAATCCAATTTGTGGTATGTTGATTAACTCTGTAGCCTCTTTAATGAGCTTGACATTAAGTGCAGGACAAACGAGACTAATTAGAGCCCCCTCCAGCCTGCCCGGTGCACCTGTGACCCCCCCACTTCCCCCCCCAATCTGTCCTTACTTGGTGCTTTCTCTGGCACTGGCCAAGCCCAGTGTCTGTCGTCCTCCCCACCCCAGCCCCATCCTGCTGGCTCTTCAGGCCCCTCCCTCCTGGCCCCTCCCTTCAGCACAGCTGAGAGTTTATTATATGATGAGCCGTGTGAATCAGGGATCCATCAATGCCAAGAGCACGGCTGGACTAACCTACCAAACACAGCTGCTGATGCTAAACACCCGGCCCCAGCAGCAAATGGGCCAAGAACAACGGAATATTAATGAGGCATTGTGTGTGGGGTGTGCATAGCCTGTATATGGCTTGTGTGCACAGTGCCTCACTGGTGTGAAAACTGATGGGTGTTTCTCTGTGTGTGCACAGGCAGTACACATGCTCTGTGTTTCCTAGAATAAGCAAGGGCTTCTCCCTATCTCTGGAAACAGCCCCTCCCTGTGGATCTGAGCCATGACTGACACAAGGGCATGTGACATTTTCATATCTGAGCTCTGAGAAGGTGGCATGGACAGAGGAGGGCATATCCTGGGTGGATTTAGCAGGACTGAGATCATTCAAGTCACATGAAGCCAACTGGTTGGACCCAGTGGCATGCTCAGAAGTGGCTGAAAGGTATCTAGCCATCTTTCGTAAGACCAAATGAACCTGGGGACCCGTTGAGGGAGGCGTTCACAGGAAGATGCACATACTTGCAGGGGAGACGCTTATGCAGTCCCTGCAGAGAAAGTCCTTGTCAACATCCCACCCTCCTGGGCCCTTCTTATTGAGCCCACCCCTCTGGGCCCTACCTCTATCCTATCCCAGAAATTTTAAGTAGTTCTGTGCAAATCTGGTGGTGCTAAGGCAATGTGCTCCCCTGAACAAAATGGCATCCAAAAGTGAGAGCCAGGAAGGCTCCTTAACGAGGATACCTACTGCTGGCAGGCCAGGCCAGCTCAGTCCTGAGAAGTAAAGCTCTTCCCTTATTTAGCAGAGCCTGCCACCCATGCAAGACCTGGTCTGCATACTCAATCTCTGAGCTGTGACAAGACTCTCACACTGAGGAGAGGGCCTACTGTTCCTTAACGTGGCATGCAGAGGTTTTGATGAGTATATGCTCTGTTACATACCCAGATAGAGACCTGACCCCAACCCTCCCTACAAACACAGCACACAAAGGCAGAGACACATGCACACTCAGAAATGCGCATTCCTTTACCCAGGTACAGTCAGCAGAGCCCCAGTTTTGTCATAGAGAAAATAAGGAATTTAAGCCGTCCACTCCCCTGTTAGGGAAGACCGGGGGCTGCTGCAGGAAAGCAAATGCCTCTTGGCCATCAGGGACCAAGTGTCCCCATCCCTGAAGCTCTAGAGGCTGGTGGCAGGGAATGGCCAGCCTCTGGGCACCTGGCCCAGCCTCCTTAGCTCATAACCCCTCCCTTGTCCCATCACCTGGAACTGGCTGAGAAGCAATATTTCATTGCTCATCGTTTAAATCCCCTCCTTGTCTTCCCTAAACAGGGTTAAGTTCCAAGTACAGGGCTTTGTTATTGTGGGGAAAGTAGGACTTCTTCAACTTGCCCTCAGAAGCCCGAAGCTGACTTCAGAAATGTGTATGGATGGAGCGGAGGGGCATCAAGAGTGGTGGGAGGCAGGGCAGACACTGTTAAGAGACCCAGCAGGTCAGTTTTTCTCAAAATTCATTTTGGGTCTACCTACATGAGAATCCCTTGGGAATACATATTAATAATGCTGAATCTGGGACCCCACCCTGGCCCCACGGAATAAAAGTTTCTGAGCATGGGACCCAAGAGCCTACCGTTTTAATGAGCATCCTGTGCTGAACATGGAAAGACTGTGAACCAACGGTCCGCAGGAGGGAACTGGGAGAACTGTCCACATTTACCTGCACGACAGGCAGCCCCTGCATGTCCAAGCCTTGAGCAGAAGGACTGAGGGCTGACTCAGCCCACCACTTCCACTTTATGTCCTTAGAGGTAAATATAGAGACTGGCTCCCAGAGACCCCGATCCACCCATCAGCTTCACTGACCTACCTGTATGTGAGCGCAGGTGGCGTTTGAGGGCCGTGTGGCTGGGGAAGGTGCGGTTGCACTCGCTGCAGATGTAGCTGCGCACGCCCGCGTGGACCTCCATGTGCTGCTGCAGCGCGCTCTGTGCCTGGAAGCGCTTCCCACACAGCAGACAGAAGACGGCCATGTCAGTGCCTGTGGGAGACAGGAAAGGGGGCGCCTCAGAAGGCTGGGAACACAAGGCGCATTCTTTACCCATCTGGAGTGACAGCCAGTGTCGGGACTCACATCTCCAAATCCCCATGCTCAGGGGCAAATCCAGAGTTGGCCCAGGCTGTGTAACACTGGGCACCCAGTATGTGGCCCCAGGGATGGGCAAAATCGACGTCGTTCCTGAGCTCTGGAAGCTAAAGTCTAGTGGGAGAAGGAGAGACACTGATCAAATACATCACAATAGCAAGGGTAATGTGCAACTGTGTCAGGCAGTATATAAAAGGCAGCAAAATACTAAGAGGGCACATACCAGATGGACTTCACAGAGTCCGGGGCAAAAAGTGGGGGAGGCAAGGTAGACCCTGTGAGGACAAACACTGACAAAGATACCACGAGCCAGCTATTGTTCTAACGTAACTAATACAAATCCAAAACTCCAAAAGCTAGCCTCTGTTATCCTCACCCCTTAGACAAGGAGACTGAGGCACAGAGAGATTAACTACTTAGGCCAAAATCCCATAGAGCAGCAGTCCCCAACATTTTTGGCACCAGGGACTGGTTTCATGAAAGGCAATTTTTCCACGTATGGTGGGGGGATGGTTTCGGGATGATTCAAGCGCATTAATCATTAGACTCTCTTAAGGAGCGTGCAACCTGGATCCCCTGAATGCACAGTTCCCTATAAGGTTTATGCTCCTATGAGAATCTAATGTCGCCACTAATATGACAGGAGGTGGAGCTCAGCTTCACTCGCTCGCCTCCTGCTGTGCAGCCCAGCTCCTCACAGGCCATGGCCCAGGGGTTGGGGACTCCTGCCATAGAGTTCATAAGTGGCAGGGCTGGGATTCACACCCACGCACCCTAGATTTTAATGCTTTCCCAAGACTAGATACAGACCCCCCCCCTTTTTTTTTTTTTAACTACTTCTCCACTCACTAAAGCATGAATCTTAGGTTCATTCACTCAACAAGTATTACTTGGTGCCTTCTACAAGTAATGTTGTCTTTTTGGCACTGGGGATATAACCACGGAAGAGCATGCCAAGTGCCTGCTCTCATGACCGACGTAACCCTGAACACCAGGTGAATGGCGGAATCCAGAAGATGGAATAGTGTCTGTGAACACTCTGGGCCAAAGGGAAACGTGGCCGGTGGGAGGATCAGACAGAGGAATGGTGCAGTGCAGCTGGGGAAGAAGAAGAGGCTAAAGGGAAACGTAAGGGCCAGGCCATGCAGGGTCTTGCAAATCACGTTAAGAGCTTTAGGTTCCATCCTAAACCCGATGGGCAACTGTCAAATGATTGAAAGCTAGCGAGTGATGTGAGATTTTCATTTAATTCTAACTGGCTGTTCACTCCCACAGTACCCCACAAATATAGGCTACTATTTTCTGTTTGTTACCAACCCCTTTCTGATGCTGCTCTGGAGCCATGGCCGAAATTTCCAGCTACAGCACCATGGGAGGAAGAATCTGACCTTGTGTGTGAGTCCTAACTGGCAGCTCGGTGCCCAGCCTTTTGGGCTCTGTTTTCCTGAGCACAGGAGCCCCCTGGCAGGCCCATCTGCATGTCTCTGTGCTGGTACCTGGGCAATATCACTTGCACTTGGCCCCACACTGCTGTCCCCTGTGTGGGGGGTACAAGCAGGAAAGGTAAGTAGGCCTAGCATCTGTCAGCCCAGTCCAGAGTGGGTGGGGGCAGGGGGCAAAGCTTTGGCTGCCAGAAGCCATGGGCTGCTCAGCATGGAATCGGGAAGTGTCTGGTGGAAGGTAGGGGGAAGAGAAGGGATGGCACGAAGAACCTCCCTGCCTTCCTGGCCCATCGATAGAGATAGCAAGGAGAGGCCTGGTCCTCACCACCTCCGTCCCATTCATTGCTGGGTTAGGATGGACTAGTAGGCAGGCAAGGTCCACCTCTCACGGTCCCCCACACTTCTGTGCCCCTCATACTCACCCTGATACCCCTTCCCTTTGCAGACACTGAAGTCTAAGCACCTGGAGCCACACCCCATCTCGCCAGCAATCAGGAAGGCTGAGCAGGGAATAGGAATAGCAGCCAGCACTGGATTTTTCTCCTGGCCATCAAAAAGCAGGAAGGAAGGGGAGCAAAACTAGGCGTTATGCTAGGTGCTTTTTCTATGTTGTCAGCTCATTTAAAACTTGCAATCCTACAAGGCAGGCATTCTTATCCCCCTTTTCACTAGTGGAAAACAGAGAGATTAAATAACTTGCCTAAGATCACACAGAAAGAGGCAGAGTTGGGATCTGAAAATATCTCGGTGTGTCTGCTTTCAGAAACCACGGGGCTGGGCTCAGTGCTGCCTCTGGGGCCAGCTGCCCGCCTGTCTGCGCTTACCCTGGAAGAGGCCCAGTAAGGACAGTACAGAGCACCCCTGCCTCTAGTACAGCTCCAGCAATGGCTGGAGACCCCCTGGCCAGGAGTAGGCGGATGCTGGGGCTGGGTCACAAGACATAGCTCTCTGAGGCCGTGCAATCCCACTGGGAGCCACCAGGGTCTCTCGGAAATGTTGAGTAGGGTATTCAGCTCCACTTGCTGGAGGGGGACATAATGAGAGATGTATCTTTCCGGACAGAAGCAGTGCCAAGAGTTGACAGTGAGTCTTCAATGTCCCTCTCTGCTTGGCCTACATACAAAGGAGCACAGTGCATCTGCAATGCGTTCTGTGCCCGGTGGCCCCCAGTCCTTCAACTTGAGGGCCCCCAGCATCTACCCACTTTCTGCCCTTAACCCCCACCCCACAGAGAGCCCAAATTAAGCCAGGTGTTCAAACAGCTGCCTTAAATCAGTAGGATTGAGTAGGCTTTGTGGGTCAGCCATGCCCTTTAAGAGCCAAGACTCCTCCTTATGCATCCTCTGAGATCCCCCGCATGGAAGGAACCTGGGCAGAGGGAACATGAATGGCATTGCCAGTGGGACATCTCAGCCTACACAGCCAGACCCAGAGGTGCTCTGAGGGTCAATATCACCCAGCAAGGCAGGCCACGGCACTCTGCCCCCTTGGTCTTCCCAAAACCCCTAGATGCTGCCCCACTATGCTGTCCCTACTTCTCAGGGTGGCCTGAACCCACTTCATGTCCATTCAGCCAACTCACTGAGCCACTACCAAGTGCAGACACTGTGCTAGGTGACCAGGGGCAGGCTGAGGCTGAGCAGAGAAACTGGGTCCCAGACTAGTGGGAGACGCTGAGTTAACAACCACCCAGAGGGTAAGGCAGGGCGACTCCAAGAGCTCCTGAGATTTTGAGTTAGGCTTTTACAAGTAAAGAGTGTTTGAGAAGCAAAGGACAAGAAATTGGGACACACGTGCCAGGCTAAGGAGAGAGACACCACTGGCAAATGTCAGAGCAGATGGGGCCAAGGTCAGGCCCTGGGGATAGAGACAAGCTGGGAGGGTGATGGGAGTCAGACCACAGAGGGCTGCACATGCCAGGTAGGACAGATGGGACTTTATTCTACAGGCAATGCAGTGCCATGAAAGGACCGAGGGTTGGTATGATCCTAATGTCTGGGTCCCCCTCCAATTCCTTTTTTGAAATCCTAACCCCTAAGGTGATGGTATTAGGAAGTGGGGCCTGAGGGCAGATAATTAGGTAATTAAAATGGGATGAGTATCCTTGTAAAAGAGGGCCCAGAGAGCTAGCTAGCCCCTTCTACATGTGAGGACACAGAGAAGTCAGCAGTCTGCAACCAGGAGGAGGACCCTCACCAGAACTTGAACGTGCTGGCACCCTGATCACAGACTTCCTAGCCTCCAGAGCTGTGAGAAATGCATGTCTGCTGTGTATAAGCCACCTAGTCTGTGGCAGTTTGTTATAGCAGCCTGAATTGACTAAGATGAGTGGTGCTAGCACGATCCGACCTGTGTTTGAAGCCAGTGACTCTGGACACACATAGGAACTAACAGCAGCAGCAAGTGGTGAGAAGCAGCGACAGGGCTGATGCGCCACTGCAGGAGGGTGGGGACCAGACCAGGGCAGAGGCTGCCAGGGCAAGGGGAGACAAAAAATCCTAGAAAGGTGGGACAACAAGGGAGGAGTGGCATGCACAAAATCCCAGATGGCAAGTTCCACACCTGGCCAACAGGCTGGAAGTTACACGGTCACCACCTGGAAAGGAAATGCCATGATGTCCCTACAGTGGTCTCTCTCCCCTTCCTGGGACATTCCACAAGGTGCAGGGGTGCTCCTTGGCCACGTATCCACCAACCAAGGCTCCCAGGGCAAGAAAGGGGGGCCTCTGAGACTCAGCATCCACTTCCCCCATTCTTCTGCTTGGAGACTAACAGCTATGATGATAGAAAAGTATTTAAAAAAAAAAAAAAAAAAGGGAAAGGGCGGGGGAGATGTGGATGAGACACAAGAAAAGCTATTGGTGCATGTGAGTTAAAAATCTAGAGACTAGATGTGAGTTATTAAACAATTTGCTGCTGTTTCAGCCTAGCTGATTGTTCGCATGTATGATGAGTCAGGGCAGATTCTATTACACTGGGAGATTAAGCAAATAAATGCTAGCTTTTGGAAACACATTAAAATGTGAGACTATGGAAATAAAATTATCTAGAAAATTGTATTAGTAATTCATTAGCTGCAGTGAGATGTGCGGCGGGGCAGGGGGGCCTGGAAGCACTGGAACGCTCTGCTCCCTTCAACACCTGGGTTCTGTCCTCTGCTATGGAGAGACGTCAGGCCTGGTACCATTGGGGAGAGGGGCGGTGCTCTGACTGGATGAACAAGACCCTCAGAAGTCAGATGGTCCGCATGACACAGGGGAAGGAAAAGAAGCATAGGGGTCCCAGCTCTCCCATATACTTGCCTTGTGGCCCTGAGCAAGTCATTTTACTTCGCCAGATCCATTTGCTCCTTATCCACCATATTGTGGTTATCAAGAACATCAAATGAGACATCCACACGAAAAAACTTTATAATGTGGTCACAGAGCCAATGCCAGCCAAACAACACCTTCATCTGAATTAGAAAATCATGTCTCCTCCTCTGGGCAGCCCCACAGACCTGGTGAGCACAGAGAGGCCTGGGTTTTGGGCTCTTTCCTCTTCAGCTGGGTACCCTTGTGCAGTGAACAACCTGGATCGTGAGTCATGGCATGAGTCATGGCAGCCCTGCACAGTACACATGCCTAAGCTGTTTTGTTGTCTCTGGGCTGCTGCTTTCTGGGAAGCCTAGAGAAGGCATCTTTGAGGAATTACACCACTTAGGATTCAGTGCCAACAACACCATCTTCCTCTGAAATCCCTCACTGTTGTATCTGGTGTGGTAAAGCCCTGTATTGCATTTATTTTGGACTTTCAGCTCTGCCTAATAGATTATAAGCCTCCAAAGTAGGAACTATTGTATTCATCTTTATATTCCCCAACACACAGCACATGGCCTGATATAGAGTAGGCACTTAATAACTGCATGTTGAATTAGTAAATAAATAAGGGGCTGTGAGACAGTCACAAAGGGTGGGGGAGGAGGTATGAGGAGAGTCATGGTACAGACAGAGGGCTAGGGATGAGGAAAGTTCAGACCACAGTCCACAAACGAAACCACGACTAAGAGCATCCAACCGCTCTCCTTGGAAATCAGTAATGACAAGTGACCCACAGGCAGCAGATCTCAGTGAGGCCTCCTGTGTCTGTCTGGTGGGCTGGACAGGACTCCTTAGTTCTTACTCCATGTCTGAGCTCTGTTGCTCAGAAGCAAAGACCCAGACCATAGAAGGATTGGTTTTGCCATATTATACAGTGAAACAGTACAAAGATCCCAATTCTGGCCCAGAGGTGCAGCCCTTCTTGGATTTGTGATCCTAGTCCAGGCAGCTGTTGTCCTTAACCTCAGTTTCTTCATCTAGGAAAGAGAATTCATAACTAATCTGCCCTTTCCAGCCCTAACTTCATAGTCCTGTTAGGATGCAACTGACAAATGTTTTTGATTATGTAAATCCTACAAATGTATTGCTTTCTATCAATGTACATTTCAATGTAAATCAGATATATAAGTCAGCTTTTACCCAAGAAAATAATTTTTCAGGTCAAGGAATTAGCACCTCTGCTCTTCTGAAGAATGAATGGGACTCAGTCTTAGCCTGGACTCCCAGGGTATCTGCTCAAAGGGAATCCGAAGTAGGAAAAGGGGATGCATGTGGAAAGGATGACGCTATCAAGACTCAAGGAGCATGACTCTTAGTAATATGGGCAGGGTCCATGCAAGTATCTGGGACCACATTTGCATAAATCGTATCTCCAGGGAAGGTGACCCACACCAGACCCCCGAGTGGCGACACAGCCAGTTTTGACTATAGGGCATGTATGACTCAAAGTCTTCCAATTTAAAACAAGCTTAATTTTAGTGAAACCAAAAAAAAGGAGAATGAAAGAAAAGAGAAAAAGAGAGAAAGGGAGAAAGCCAGGCCAGGATGGAATAGTAGGCAGAAGGGGTGACATAGACCTAGGGTATTTCACCCAGGTGATGACGGGGTCTGAAATTATGAAACACAAAACCCCTCATGTTTACACCTGTGCCATTTCCATATCAATTATCTCTTTAATAGATGGGAAGGAAGAGGATCAGAGGGGGACACAGCTGGAGAAGAAAGATGTTCAGGTGCTACACCTTCTTGGAGCAAACCTCTTATTATCTCCTGCTATAAGCAGTTTCTTAATCAAAGGAGCAGAGGGATCTAAATATACTCCAGCTTTTTTTGGTAAGCAGGCTGGGACTGCTGTGTGTGCATGTGCTGGGGCGTGTGCATGCCCGTGTGTGCGTGTGCATGCACATGTACCCCGGAGGGGCTTCTCATGTCCAGTCCTACCCAACCTCACCCAACAAAGGAAGGACTTCCTCCCCTGCCACCCCGAGAGCTTCTTCTCCCCACAGAAAGAAAATATCAGATTTAGGAGGGTGTGAAAACCTTGATTTAAACTAGAAACTTCCCCTCCCTCCACCCCTAGCCCCCAAATCCTTCAGATATGTCTTTCTGATCCCTCTGACATCCTGGGGGATTACTCTTTCCTAAGACACCATCTCCAGCATGGGCAACCTTCGTGACCACACACTCAAACCTTGACATAAACTGATGGCCTTTTCCTTTCGCCCATATTCTCCTCCCTTTGCCCCCAGGATGCTGCTGAAAAAAGGTAGCAGAGTTGCACCATCCACTCTGCAAGACAGAAAGAGAGGCAGAGACAAGCAGCACCGGGCTGACTCCTACCCAAGGCAGGAAGGCTCTGTCTTCATCTTAAGAGGATGGAGACGGCTGGGGTGAGGTGAGGAATAGACAGAAAGGAACAAAGTCCAGCCCCTGAATCTGAGTGGCTCCTCCATTTTGACTTCCCCTGTGCTATCATTTAGGGTCAGCTCCTTTTCAAGGAATCTACTGGATTAAGGGCCAGTAGCCCTCTCTTTATTTCTCTGGTTGTCCTCTTGAGCATGAGTTTCAGGATCATTTAGGATGCACTACTGCACTCCCAGCATTCCTCAGAAGGCTAGCTATGTGGGCACTGAAGGCCAAATCAGCCCACTGAACCCTGGAAACTCCAATCAGCTGCTGGTGAGTAAGAGACAAGTTTCCCAGTTGCTTTTACTGGGGTAGGATACACTAAGATACCATCTTGGAAGACTTGTCTCAAACTCAATTAGCTTTGAGCTCACGCATGGGTGTTTGTCTCCTGCGTATAGAGTCACCTACTGCTGAGGTACTCAGTTACATCTTCCCAAACCAAGCCAAGAGCCAAAAACCTTAGCATCAGTTGTCAATTTCATCCTTGTCAATTTTAGGTCTCTTTATCCAGCCCTCTCTGCCTCTTTTTCCTTCCTTTCTTATCTGCGTAGAATCACGGAAGGCATCTATACATCTGTATGACATTCCATTTCCACAAGAGAAAGGGGGAATGTTATGGTTTCAATACCGTCAGTCAAGGGAGCAAAAGCATCTTCATTGCATAACAAAAAAAGGGGAGGAGCTTGAGCAGCTGATTCAGATTTGTTTTAAAACTAGGCAATGGATGGGAGAGTGATTACATTTTTTAAAACACATGCACACATACAACTTTCAGTCTTTTGGGGAATGTGGCTGCATCCTCAGGCACAGCAGCTAGCAGAGCTGGCTCCCGGAAAACCGTGTATTTGTTTAGCGGTGAGCTGCAGACACAAGTGCATTTCATTACTCGGCACCTCCAGCTACAGTAAACAAATTTGTCAGCTCACTAGCTCATTAAGGTGCGCCCTGGACATGGGGGATTTATTGAGACCTGCACAATAAAAGTAACATGAATGGATTTACTAATTTTGTCAATCACTCCAACAAACGAGCCCAAGAAGGGGAGAAAATGAGGGAGGGGGACAAGAAAAGGGGTGGATAAAAAAAGGGAAGGAGGTTTTAAAAAAAGGAGGAGATGAGTTTGGTTTGCAAGAAGAGAGAGAATAAACGGGTTAAGAGGGGACAAGATCTGCATCTTCGTACTGGGCTACAAAACCACCTTCACATTCAATCTACCTCCTACTCTGGGTTGCCCTTTCTAGGGTTCAGGGGCCTCTGGCAGGAAGGGTACATGCTAAGTTGGAAGATGCCAAATCAAGTCCTGGTTCCCTGGCAGTGCCACACCGATGGCAACATCCTCCTCCCTTCCTCCCAGCATCCGATATGGAACTAATGAAACCGAGGATTAAAAACCTTGTTCCAGGAAGTAGCTGCTTCCAGGCACATCAGCGGAGACTAATATCCTCGGTTAGTACCTCCCACCTGCCCCAGCAGCTCCTTCTTGGTTTCCAGTCCAGTGGCTGGACCCTTCCAGACATTCCAGAATGAATTAAAACTTCTCCAAGAGCAAGCGGAGGAAGAAGGAAAGGGATTGTGTGTGTGTGTGTGCGCGCACGCGCATGCACGCGCGTGCAGCGGCTGGGGGGCGGGTGAGTTGGGGTGGAAAGTAAATCCGGAGAGGTATGCAGCCCTCTGGTCTGTAACTTTCAAAATGACAGCAGGACTAGGGCAAAGGTCACGGGGTCCAAGGCCTTAAGCACCTCCGCCAGCTGTGGCAGAGAAGCCTGGAGCCCGCAGGACGCCTGCCCGTATAAATCAGCGGTAAGCAGCACCCGCTGGGGGCGAGGACAATGGGCCCACACGGGGGTGGGCGGCAGAACAATGGGGCCTGGCCAGTGCGCAGGCCCGGAACAAATGTGCCTTGGCACCACGGGGGCCCCCATTTGTGAAACTAATTGGCCCACGATTGCAAAATCGGACCAACTTCAACAACGCAGAGAGAAGGGCAGCTTGCAGTAACCTAACCTAGCCCAGCTCTGCAGAGCAAGCCTAGCCTAGCCTAGCCCAGCCCAACCCAGCCCATCCCTGGTGGGGCATCTGCTATGGAAGCCTCTCTCAGGTACTGCCCATGCTGGCAGAGAGGTGCCTCTGAGATGGGATCAGGCTGGGAGAATGATGGACCGTGGGATGGAGCAGGTAGGCATGGTGCCGACTTGAGGGCCCCGTGCTCAACAACTTCTCCCAAGATGCAGGGAACTGTTTTCCTCGGTTTCTCTACACTGCTTGTTCTGTAGAAATAAAGTTCAAAGGAGAGAGACAGGCACCTGTTTACTCTCAGGATTCCTAAAGCCAAAGGGCTCCCTACTTCCTGCATTTGGGGGTAGGTGGGTAGCAAATAAATCAAAAGCTACAATCAGTTTCTTCCTAAATCCATTCCCTGGCATGTATTCTGCCTGTAACCCTCTGCAAGGTTGCATGAGCACTGCAAGAAACGTGGGTCCCTTGGTCTCAAATTCAGCTAATCTTAGAGGCTTCCAGGAAAAGAAGCCCCAAAGCGGGTGGGGGAACATCGGGACACAGCATGAAAGGGCAGGCCAGGATCTTCACATCCCAAGCATCCTCTTGCCCTCATGTGGCTTTTTACTGCAGACTCCCAACTGAACAGGAACAAAAGAGTAGAAAACCTGGCCTCTAGTCCTGGCTCAGTGACTAACTCGCTGTGCACTCCTGGGTGGGTTACTAGACCTCTCTGGGCCTCAGTTTCCTCATCAGTAAAATGAAGAGGGATATAAGTGATCCTTAAAGGGTTTTTCTCCACTCTAATATTCAATAATTCTATTGAAGATGGTGCTGGCAGGTTGAATGGTCCTTTCTCCCACTGAGATGGAAGTCAACATTTTCTCTTTCAAAGTCAGACTTGACAGCCTTCTTTTAGCTAAAGAGAATCCCTTTAACTAAAAGGGAACCACATTCTTAGGCTAACAGAGGGACAGTCACAGACAAGGCAAAGAAAGGATCCAACACTGACTGGGCACCTGCTGGGTGCCAATCTACATTCAACCTTTCTCAAGCAGCACTGTGAGATGGGGATTTTTAGAAAGATGGGAAAATTTCACAAGACTTGAGAGAACCTCTAGGTCCCTTTTCTAGGGGACTACCAGTTAGCAGCTTAAGACCTCCTAGAACTGGCTGAACACTCACAGAGGCAATTATTGAGTAGCTGGGTCTGAGAGTACCTGAAGCCCCTCTGTGCCAGGTGAGGGCTGGGCAGTTGGGGTGGCGAGTATGGAGGGGGAGCTTTCTCTCCCAAGCCCCCAGCACCAGAGTGATAGAGAAGACCCCCAAGAAATCCTACACAGAGGGCAAGTCACAGAACCAGACCCTCTGAATCTAGCAGTTTCACTACAAGACCATAGCGTCCAACACATAGTAGGCATTTACATTCTGGCAGTGTGTCCAGAGCTTAACGGGAGGCACGGGAGCTTCCGTGTGAAGGTAAGACCCAATTTCCTTGTCTGGACAATAAGTTATTCCCAGGACTCTTTCATCTCTAGTATTCTTCAAGTGTTAAAGATGCTTTCTATAGACGGTCACTCTCTCTAGTTTCAGACATTCCCAAAGTCATCCTGAGGCCCCGGGAGAGAAACTGCAGCTCAGGAGTGGGGTCTCTGGGGAAAAAACCCCCCAAAAACCTCAGCTAGGCTCTCATGTACAATTTCCAGTAAACCCCAATGTATTTCAGAGATAGGGAGGTGGAGGCAGAGGCAGGAGGCAGGAGGAGACCCAGACAGAAAAGAGAGAGAGACAGAGGCAAGACAAAGGCCCAGGGAGACAGAATGGAGTGGGGAGGGGAGCAGGGGTTGGGCGAGACAGAAATTCAAAATAAAACGAAATACTGATTGTTTCAGCGCCATTTAAATACCTCACAAACACTGGCCAATGAAAACAAAAACTGCCCCATATAAATAAGCAAAACAAAATAACAAAAAAGGAGAGGGTGTATTCATTTTACTGACATTTTAATGGCGCCTCTCCTTCCCCCCACCCCCCCCAGAAGATGATTACAAATTAAGCAGCATTTAAACGCTTTTTACTGTCAACAATTAAAAGGAGGGCTGTGGGCCTGAGAGTGTGGTGGGCATTCATTCCCACGGTAACCAGGCTATCAATATCAGAGACACCATGTGGCCTTCCCATACTGTACGGCACACAATAGCCAAAAAGGGAGAAGTGCAGACAGATACTGTTAATTTTGCAGGACATTCAGAAGCGAATCAAAATATAAAAAAGTTCCCAGCACATACACAGACACCAAGAACAAGGGCAGGGCAGGTTGAGCTCATGGAGTTGGTCTTAGCAGTGGCAGAACGTACGCACAGCCTGGTTACACCTGATTCAGGGTTCTTTGCGTTTGTTTCATGCGCGTGCATGTGTGCGTGTCTGTGTTGCACACGCACGTGCACAATATAGGAAGGACCAAGGGCAGAGGTTGTTTTGCTTTCCTAGGGTCAGAGGAATAAACAATAAATCGAGCCCAGGAGCTCTACGCCAGACCCAGAACCAGCCAGGGAGTAGTAGAAAGAGGACACACCCACTGCCCCAACCTGGGCTTCAACCGAGATGGTGCGACCACCAACATTTACCCTTCCAGCACCTGCACCACGGCCTTCTCCACTGGACCACAGACAGAAATCAAGTGATTCTGATTTCACTGTGTTCAGAGGAAAGGATTTCATCATTCCAGGTGGACCAAAGGAACACATTTGATTTTTCAGAAATTGACTCTCTTTTCACTATTCAAACTATCATTACCAATTCATGCCCACCCCCTGCCTGCCCCCGCCCAATACCACCCACCTTCACATCTTTCTGAAAGGCTAAAACCTAATCTGTGTTAGGTCCTGGTAAATTCTGTTGCTAGAACTCTTTTAGCTAACTCAATATAGTTTCTCAGCATCCATATCATCACAGGTACCTTTGAAAATAATGGAATAATGAAAAGTCAATTCCAGAATAAATGGGAAGAAAAGAAAAGGGTTAAAAAGATAAAGGAGCAAAGAGTGTAGCTACCAATTTCCTTTCCAGTCCTTCAGAGAGGGAGACGGAAATCACAGAAAGTGAGAGTGGGCTACCAGGTGGAGGGCGAGAGGCTGGATTTAGAAGCAGCCGGGTACACTTCTGTACCGTAAAGTTTAATATGCAGGAGGGATGACAGAGAAATAAAAGAGACACGTCCCCTTTAAAAGGAAATATAATTTACAGTGTGCAGCCAGGCGGCCCATAGTTTCAATCTCGTTTACTATAGAGAAAACTCTGCTAGCTGTTCTCTATCCCACAAATCCGATTTAATCAGACAAGCCAGCCAGCGTGGCTTGGAGTAAAAACGGATAATTAGTAAACAGAGAGCTACTCCAGTGCTTCATTGGCATTCGAGTTGGGCTACTGTGTCGCATTTAAAATGCAGTCTGATGAAGTTTACAAAATCAAACCATTTGTTACTCCTATTGAAGAGGCTTCAGGCCACTTGCAATTAAATTGGAATTAGTGCTCAGAATGAGACACAGCAAATTCATACTAAAAAGGGATCTGACTTTGAGACATTTGACTTCACTTCAACAGTTTTCTGTGTGAGTGTGTGTGTGGGTGTTACTGAAAGACTCCTCACTCACCCCGACTCTGCAGGGCTCCCCGACTCCCCACAACCTGCTACTCTCTGGGCTGGCTGTGGGGGATGGGGCACCAGGGAAGGGGAGGGACAGCTGACACCAGGGCGCCCGCCAGGCCCTGCATTCACACCAGGAAGATACTGTACTAGGGAAAATGTGTCCACAAAGGACCATATGGCTACCTTCTGCATTGAGCCCTTGGACAAGAGGGTGGAAGGGGGCGGGGGAAGCTGCCAGAAGGCACACTTCTAGGGGGCACTGGCCCCGCCCACCTCAGACAGCAGGCTGGCGGCCTGGGGAGAGTGGGGGCACCTTTTCCCCTTGGCTGGGCTCCTGTGACGCCCTGCACAGGGACAGCGTCACTCACGACGTCCTATGTATGCATCAGCACGCTCCCAGCCCCGTGCACAGCCCCTCTAAGCAGAAAAGGGGAGTAAGCTCAGGTCTAGGCACGGCTTCTTAACCTGGAGTCCACGGAACCCCTAAGCTGTCCAGGGACAGAATTCAGGAGGTTGGTGAACTGAGAGGGAAAAAGTGACATCTTTATTTTCACCAACCTCCAACTGAAATTCAGTAGCTCCTTCCATTAGGAATATAAGCAACCAGCCAGTCATATGGGCAGTACTGGTAACTAATTGGTCACCGGTAGACATTATGGGTATTTTCACATCGCACTAGAAATGTTGCAGTCATCTCAAAATATCATCTATGGAAGCCACTCCTGCAAAAATATGGTAGTTATTCAACCACGGCCTGATCTTACTGGTTAATGGGATAACAAAGAATCACACATATTACTATATTACAAATGGTCTTTTAAAAATATTTTGGCACCTGTATTTCAAGTTTCCATGACAATCCTATGTACTTTACTTTCTGCATTTACAGACCTGATTCTGAGGAAGGGTTCTGAGGTTTTGCCAGACTGCCCAGGGAGTCCATGGCACAAAAAAGTTAAGAATCCCTGTCTAGGCACCAGGGAAGGAATGGGGAGTTAGTGTTTAAAGGGTACGGAGTTTCTGTTTTATGGGATTATATGAGTTCTGAAGATAAGAGTGTGTTGATGGTTGCATGACAATGTGAATGTATTTAATGCCACTGAATTGTCCTCTTAAAATGGTTAAAAAGGCAAATTTACATGACATATAATTTACCAAAATTAAAAACCAATCCTAGTCTGAAACTACATGTATCCTTCTGCCGCCCAAAAGTATCTAGTCCAAACTGAGATTTATTCCCTCAAACTTCTCCATCTGCAATGGAGAGCCAAACTAAATGCTTGGCCTCCCAGGAAGCAGGGAGTGTGGGGCCTTGCAAAGGACACTACAGGAGGCCCAGCCTCAGTCTTCAACTGTGATACCCACAAGACTTAGAGACTTGCTTTAAGTTCAAGGTTTGCTGCCTTCCCCACCTGTCAGAATGAAAGCTGCATGAGAGCCGCGACCTCACTTCTCTCATACAGCACTGTATCTCTTGGTTCTGACAGGTGTTCAATGAATATTTATTGGATGGAGAGAAGGACGAATAGATGGATAAAGGCTTGCACAAATTTATTTGATTTCTCTGGACTTCAACTCATCTGTAACATGAGGGGGACAGGCTTTGTGATCCTGTGATGCTCCTATTGTTCTAAGGGGCTCCTCCAGCATGACATCCTCCCGTCTGCTGACCACACCTTCCCCCAGCACATGGGGCCCAGGAGGTGGAGGGTGGGGGTGTGCACGGTGCACACAGGTGGGGGACACCTGATGTGCAATACTGGAGGTGATGGGCCACTGTCCTCCTGGGCCCCAGGAGTTTCCTGCAGGCCTCAGAGACAGCGCTGCCCCAGCTGCTGCACAAAGCAGTATCCACCTTGCTGCAGTCCTGCTGGAGTCCACTGGGCTCACCAGGACACCTTCCCTGCCACAACAGGCTGGTGGTGATGGTGGTGGACAGGGGACAGTAAATTTATAGGCTTACGGAACAGGCAAGCAATGAGAGGGAGTCCGTAGGCCTGAGGGAGAGGCTTTTATGCAACGTCAGGTGGCATGCAAAGGCTTTTAAATCCTGGAAGGAAGATACTGTCCTTCTTGCTCTTTGGGGAGGGAGAGACAGGAATCTGATTATGGTCAAGAAAAAAATAAAATAAACGACCACATTGCCCATTAGCCCTTCCCATTACCCCCACATCTGGAACTACCCTCCTTTCAAGTAGGCTGGTCTCCTGATTCTATAAATCAGTTTCAAGAAAGGAAGATGAGTGTCTGGCAGGCATCCGGCTGGACATCAAGGTCATGTTAGTTGGTGTGCATGCTCCTCAGTGGTAGCGTGGTCCTCCCCCAACACCCGCACATGTTCAGATGCGCCAACCCTGGATACTCTGAAGGAGGGTCTGGAGAGAAACCCCAGCCTCAGATACCGACACCAAAAGGAAATGTGAAGTGGAATGTCACTTCGTGGTCTGGGGTTCTCTCCTCCCGTGTGGGTTTTGTTGCTTAGGTACCTCCCCTTTCAGCTCCTCCTCTGGAGTTTCTAGGCCGCTCCCTGACAGCTCTGGAGCCTGGGATTGATGCGGGGGCAGATGGAGGCCTTCAGGCTGACTCTCTCAGGCCAACCACAGGCTGTCCAGCACCCTGGTCAGAAACAGTAGTGAGGAGAGACACCTCTGTTCTAACTACCCAACACCAGCATTGCTTGATGGCCAAATCCTTCTGCTCTCCCTTTCTTCCGTCCAATGCTCTTTATTTCTCTCTTTGGGTGATGGTGCTTTATCTCCCTTGGGGAACAGCATTAGAGAGTTACTTTATGTACCCCTCTCTCAATTACTCCCTCACTCACACACCTCGTATTTCTTGAGTTCCAATTCTATATAGGAATCAAACCCGGAGGCTACGCAATGATAAGAAAATACTTCTTGGCCCCAAGAAGCTTACAGTCTGAGAAGTACAAAGCAAAGAGCCTGGGCTTTGAACTCACACCATACCTGGGTTCAAATTCTGACTCTTCCATTTATTTACTAGCTACATAATCATATGCAAATCACTTAGTATCTCTGGGTCTTAGCTTCCTTTCTGTATTAGAGTCATAGTACCCACCATGCAAGGTTGCTGGGCAGATTAGAGATAATATATGAAAAATGTCTATCACAGTGACACATGATTAGGGGAAGGAGAAAAAGTAGCTGCTTACAACACTGATGCAGTGGGTTGGGTGAAGAAGGGTGTCGGGTACAGATATTTAAATCAGTGGGCTGTGGTGTTTTAACTTAGGTACTTCTATGGTTTAAATATGTCCCCCAAAGTTCCTGTGTTGGAAGCTTGATCTTAATACAGCAGTGTTAGGAGGTGGGGCTTCATGAGAGGTGTTTGGGTCACAGGGGCTCTGCCCTCACGCATGGAATGTCATTCTCAAGGGAGTGGGTTCCTTAGGAAAAAATGAATCTAGCCCCCTCTTGCGCTCTGCTCTCTCTTGCCCTCTCGCCTTCCACCATGGAGCGGTGCAGCAAGAAGGCCCTTGCCAGATGCTGGCACTCTGATCTTGGACTTAGCCTTCAAAACTGTGAACCAAATACATTTTTGTTCTGTATACATTATCCACTCTCAGGCATTCTGTTACAGCAGCACAAAACAGACTAAGACAGGTACCATGAGCTGCACTTAGGCCCCCTCTAGGAGGTGCTTATAGAGAACGCTCCATGTCTTTCATCACCAAGAAGAGCTCTATCTCTATAGTGTTATATTCAAACCTCATTCCCACCCTTTAAATTCTCCCATCCAGTTACTCCCACCAAACCCATCATTTGATCTTCAAAAATCTCCCTAGCATGCCTTTCCTTTCCTTAGTTCTTTCATATTCAGCCCACACTTCAAGGCCCATCGTCCAACTACCCACTGACTTCTGGCCAGTTCCTGAACTCCCCTGCCTGGGATCCTTCAATTTCACCAGCCTGCTGTACCCCTAAGCTTGGATCAGTCTAACTAGTCACCTCCTCCTCTCCCAGAGCTGCCTACCCATGCTGCCTCTATCTCCCAAGTGCTCACTAACTCCTCAGCCCACTGTAATCCCACTCCTGCTTCTATCACTCCACTGAGACCAAAGCTGTTTGCCTTTGATACCCAGTGACTTCCATGTCACTAAGTGCAACAGACATTTTTTAGTCTTCCTCTTAGGGGACTTCTCAGCACCATTTAAAACTGACTGCTTTTTTCTTTTTGAAACCTCCTCCTTTAGTTTCCATGACACCACACTCTTCTGGTCTCCCTCCTATTTCTTCCAGCGACTCCTCAATCTCCACCATGGATTGGGATTGTTCTGGAGGGGTGGAATATGTCGGGGTTCCTCTGGATTCTATTCCAAGCTCTCTTCTCTGTCTATATTCTCTTGTTATATAAACTCACCCACTTCCAAGGCTTCAATGAGCATTTATATGTTGATGACAGCTCCAAAATTGACATATCCAGTGGGTCTCTCTCTTCTGAATTCCAGATACATCTGTATACCCACATGCCTCCTAGGCACACCCTACCTTTGGACATCATGCACACCTTGCTACTATAATATGAAAACTGTTCAGTATCCTAACAACAACAATACAAAAGCTCTTTTTTTGGTATTCTTCATTTCAGTAAAGAACTCCACTATCACTCAGTTGCCTAAGCAAGAAAGGTGGGCATTAGCCTAGATTCCTCTCTCACCTCTCAGAAGAGATCAATGACCAAATGTCTTCGGATATCTAGTATCTTTTTCTGCATTTATTTATCCACCCCCTCATAGAGTGACACTGGTCCAGACTACCATATTTTTTGCCTAAATGATGGCAATATTATCCCAATCTCCCTGCCTTCAGCTTACACGCTCCAGTTGAGTCACAACTATGTAGTCAAAGTAACTTTTCCACGACATCACCTGATGTTCCTCTCCTGATTAAGATCCTTTCATTACTTCCCTATTGCCCCCAGAAAAAGGCAAAAACTATTTAAAATGGTTTTCAGGGGCCTTTCACCATTTAATGTCCATTTACTCCTCCAAGCTCAGATCTCAGCCCTCCTCCCCACTCCCATTTTCAGTTCCATGAACTTGTCTTACTGTCTCCCTACCCTGGACATTTACCTACGTTGACTCTCAGCCTGGCATTCTTCCCTTTCTCCCCCATTCCTTCATTGTCTTAATTTCTTCTCATCCTTCAGATGACAGCTTAGATGACACCACCTCCAGGAAGGCTCCCCAGTACCCCATCCAAGTTGGAGGTTGCTCATGTGTGCTCTAATAACATCCTATACCTCCACATAACATTATTTATCCTGTATATGACTTGCTTATTTTCTTATATGTCTCCCTAGAAGGTACGAAACTCATGAAGACATGGGTTCTGATTTGCTCACCACTGTATTCCCAGAGCCTAATATACTCCTAAGTACAAACGGGTGTTCAATACATATTTACTGAATGAATTAACAAACAAATATATTAAAAATAACCTATTTATACTTCTGTAGGCTTGGGCCAGAGCTCCAAGCAAGTTATAATTTTCAGAGCCTAAGCTATTACTATCTGATTCTGACCAACCTCAACTCAAGTAAATATGCTGGTTTACTCTCCTTTCTCAAGCCACCCACCCACCCACCAGCCCCAATTCCCTATGAGTTGCAGGCTTCTGAGCCCATATATTCCCATATCTTTTAATACGTGTGATTTTTAGGTGTACACTCATATCCACATGTGTTAGGAGCAGGGCATAGGCTTTTGCAGGTTTGGTTTCTCCTCTCAACCTGGAAGTATTCATTCATGTGGTACCCAGTGCAGTGCTACCTAGATGTCCCTTCCTGATGAGGAGTCATTCACATCAATTAAAGACACAGATCTCTGGGTGAGAGGCCTGCAGAACTGCTATTACACTATGACCAAAGCAGTGAGATTGCAGCCAACAAGCACCTACAGTTTGGGATCTGAAGTCAAACCTGAAACTTCTGGGCACTGCTGGAACATGGACCTGAGGCTGTAGATGTCTCCTAGTGCATACTTCCTGTCTCTTTCTCCTCCAAGACCAGGGCAGGCTCTCAGCTCTCCCTGCAGGGCCTGCTGTGAGCTGCCCTCAGGCACATAAGCTGACCTCAGAGGCTGAGCCCTCTACACTCAAGCAATGGACTCCCACAAATCACACTTGGTGGGGTTTCGTCCCTCTTCAGATGGTGATTATATATGATATACTGTTTTGAGATCAATTTTCACAGCATATGGGGACTTTCTAGAACAGGGATGCTAATGGAAATGCCGAAAGCCATGTCACTAGCATGCCCAGAAATGACGACCTCCGACACCCTCCTGCTAGGAAAATAAAAAGTGGGTTTCTTTTACGAGGTGAACAGGCTTTTGTCAGATGTGAGTTGCTCTCAGTCCTGGCCAAAGATCCTGGTTCTTGTGGATCTAGAGATGATCTGACAGTGGTGGATGCAATGCCAGGTGTCCTCACAAGCAAATGTGACGATGCAGGCAGCCCCAGGGATTTACCAGCTACCAGACAAAGGATCCCTCATCCTTATCACATCCATTCAGGTTTCTGCCCAGAATCACTTTGTTCACTCCTACATTTCCTGATCCTTCTCTCTCAAAGAACCCCTAAAAATAAGAAGGACAAGCGTAGTGTTTATTCCATCACTTTTATGCTTCTTTCTTAACGTTTATTTTGGGGGTTGGGGGAACTGTGACTTTCAGGCTGGTCCAAGAGGCCACTGAGAATTAAACAGCATGGATGATGCTTTCTGTTCATTCAGGTTACAGTAATTGTGGGCTTGGATTCTTCGGGCAAAAGTCATTGAAAGGAGTGGATTTGAAGAACCTTCTAAATGTCCCCATTTTAACCCAGACGGAAGTTCTGTGAAGTTTTCAGCACCTCAAGGATCAGTGAGAAAGGCAAGAATGAAAGACCCTGTGATTCCAAAGACGCTTACACCAAACATGGTTCCACACCACCCCTCACCCAAGACTCACTTGTTTCATTAGTGTATTTTCTGCAGGCGACAGCAGAGCCAAGCTGGATGGGCATGCATGATCATGGACACTCTGTAACATGGGTCTCCTCTTGCCACATACCCATCCTTTATTCCTCCTTTATTCACTCCAAAAGCTCCTGGGCCATACATTTCACTCATCCTATTCCCCTTTCCTTCCTCTTCCTGAGTCATTCAGTTGCCGTTGTTTTCTGAAATAGCCTTTTAGGAGAAGACTGTTGTTTCCTAGTAATACCAGCACAGTCAGATAATGCTAAAGACTGCCTCCCTCAGAGGGGCCTGTGGAATGAAACACTCAAGATAGGGCCCAGAGGACCATTCAGGATCTCAGATATGAATGGGACAGAAACAACCCCCAAGTCACCCACCTCGGACCTCTGGCAGCCTGAGTCTTGGGTCTTCTGAAGCACCTTACAGTGAGTGCAAAGTCAGGATAGCATGACGGGGGGTGGAGTGGAGAAGGGAGATGGGCGTGGAGTCCCTGCAACATTCTCTAACTCAAATGCTTCCAGGTCTAAGGTGTCTTCAGTGGTCTCCACTGTCATTTGCTTAATATGCACTTAATTTTAAGTTTTAAGACATGGCAACTTATTTAATCTCCCAACAGGCAAGACCTGGCTTGATTCTCCAATGGAGCTTATTCCCCAAAGGATGAAAGACCCCAGTGATCTGATTTAGGCAGAGCTGGATCAGCAGTTACACACGGTTGGTACAGAAAGACTGCCTCAGAACATGAGAACAAAGCGTTCATATTAATTAAGATCTTCATAGAAAGAAAACTCTCTCCAGGGAGTATCTGCTTGATTATTCCTATTTACTCAGTGATATTGCTGCTTGGCTCTACCCTACCCTCCTTCCTAAGAAGCCTGAATGGGTTCTGAAGGGAAAAGGAACTAGCACAGCCTTTGAATGGAGACTGTAGGGCATGAGGGGGGAGTGGGTGGGCTCTTCCCTTGCAATGTTGGCCACTATGCCAGAAAAACCACCACGGATCGCCGTGATGCTCACACGTATTCTACGACCTGCACATGCCTGCACGTCTTCAACCCGGGAAACTGGGGAAGCTGTCTACCTAGAAAACTTTTATGACAGAAACTCCTGCTCTAAAGCCACATTATCTGTGGAGTGTCCCAAGTACAGAAACAAACGACCTGCACCACCCAAAACTCTATGAAACTGCTGTGGTGCCCATCCTCACCCCAGCTCACTCTGTCCTTATGACCGTCCCTAGAGGGAAGTTGTGGGAGGAATAGCTGATACATTCATTTACTTATATGCTACTTCATTAACGGGGACTGTGACTGCAAGGCAATGCAGAAAAATAAGAATGTTGCTAGAACTTTTCTCCGTCTATGTCTATCAAGCACCCACCAGCCCCTGTGCTAGGTGGTGTCTGAGGAGCCACTGATACAGACTCGTGTATGAGATTGACACAGTCCCTGCCCTGGTAGAGCTTCCCATCTACTGAAGGACACATTAATCAAATGACTCCAGTACTTACACAACTCTCAGGGTTGGAATTTAAAGTTGAGAAGGGCTCCAAGGTAAAAATCTCCCTGCACCAGCTCCTTGCAACACAAACATCCACTCTTCTGTAAGCATCGGAGGCTAGAACATGACATATTTATAGATACTCACATGCATGCATTGCTCACACACTCACACGCATGCATTGCACACACACATCCCCCATCCCAACACCCACAGTGGAGGCCTGAATGGCTGCTATTCAGGGCCAGGGGCCTGGGCTATGTCGTTAGAGAATAGCAGGCAAGCAGTTGCTCCTACTTCCTTGTACTGGAAGTCTGCTTCTGCCTGAGCTGATTTATTCCAAGGACCATCTGGGCCCAGAGAACAATGTGCTCTCCTATCTGAATGACCAGCCTATTAGTCATACCCTCTTAACTCGACCCCTCCGTCCACTAATCTTCACACTTTCCTTCATTCCCTTTGATGGAGGCCAAGGACTGGCTCTCTTTTCTCACCTCTCTCTAGGCTGGAGAAGTTCGTCTGGGACAAAGAGCTCTGGCCTCATGCCTGTGGGTCCAGCAGTCAAACTGGGACAGGCTACGTGAAAAGGGACCCGCAGCATTCCCCCTCATTCTCCTAGCCCCGTGGCCTGGTTTAGACATGGGGTGAGCTCACCCTGACAGTGTTCACCCCAGGCTTTCCAAGGCTTCCAGACCCCAAGCCCAACAGAATGGAGAATTCGCTCAAGATAACTCAGGCCTAAAAGCTCCCTTGGAACTCACTCCACACCACTCTGCACACTTCCCAGAACATCTGCAAACAGCTTATATAATGCCATCACATCCTTACTCACATTTGTCTTAAATTGTCCTCTGACTGTTTGAAAGACTTTTTTTTTAAAGCTACAGTTCCTCCAGAGCAAGAAAAAAAAGACCGACTTTTATCTCCCTCACAGCCCGGGACATAGCTAGGCCCAGAGACACAACTCGATTTTGCAGTAAGAATGAGTGACCTCAACACAGAAACCATAAATCTTCTGGTTGGAGTAAGGAGCCTAAGATGCTTCCCATCCCACTCCCCAGCACCCCATCCAAAGGCCAGGCATCTCTGGAATGGGAAAGACCCAGCCACTCACTCAGACCCCTCATCCAGCGTCACACACTTGCTCAGGGAATTCTTTTTGACATTTTAACTTGGATGCTACAGGTCGCTCATGTCTGTGACCTGGAGTGTTTTGTTGGTTGGTTGGTTGGTTGGTTGGGGCTTTTTGTTTTGTTTTTGTACTTAACTAGAAAGAGTGACGAAAAAAGGGAACTCTGACCCATGGGGATGTAATAATCTTCAACTCTTCCTTCCCTACCCTGGTTCCCACATGATGCCTCCCTGCTGTTGTCTCCTCCATTCTAATGAGGTGGAGATCAGTGAGTGCATCCACCACTCTGCCCTAGCCCCACTATACATACACACGCATGTACATGCATACGCATGCCAGCACATGGGTGTGCACATGCGCGTGTGCACACACACACGGCTCTCACT
Organism: Rhinopithecus roxellana; assembly: GCF_007565055.1. Classification (NCBI taxonomy): domain Eukaryota; kingdom Metazoa; phylum Chordata; class Mammalia; order Primates; family Cercopithecidae; genus Rhinopithecus; species Rhinopithecus roxellana. The sequence goes on from NC_044563.1 coordinate 76,794,111, forward strand.
TTATGCCTTGTGCCAAGACAGAATTGATGGTGATGAGCGAAAGAGACAGGAAAAAACTCAAGTGGACGATTAGCTGGGTGAGGTTTATGGCAACAGGCAACAAACTCACTCATTTCATGTTTTGCAGAATATAAAAGCGCCGAAACATTTTAATTTTAAATTCTTATCATTGAATTTACTGCTTTTCCCTCGCAATGATTTGTGTTGCTTTTTAATTTTTACAGTCTCTACAGAAGCCAGATGCTACTGCCTAAGGACAAAATAATAAAAACCTACTGCAGTCATGAGTTACAGAACAAAAAAGAAACAAGCAGTTGACAGAAGTTAATATCTCAATTTAACAGTGCTGCTTTGCTAATGATCCTTTGATATGTGTTTATTTAGAAAGGTCTGATCTTGACCTTGAAGGCAAACTCAACCACAAAGTCTTTATGAGAAAAGAAAAAGACTTTATTTATAGATTGGCTTTATGTCAATCACTCCAGCAGCTGGTCCCACAGTGCCAAGCCACTGGAGGAGGGTGTAGAGGGAGAACAGCCACCCCTCCCAAGTGGAGTGCTCATTCCACGATCAGTGTGGGAGAGGAGAAGTGGAACAGGGGTTTCAGGAAATGTAAAGCCCCAATGGAGCAGGACCCAGGGTCCTGTACTCCCCTTCTTTGGAAGGAATCAGGGCACTTGTATTCCCTCCAGACAACGCAACAGAACCAAGCATGACGACCCTCAGAAAAGAGACACATGTGCAAAGGGATGGTATGTGCAGCAATGGAACCAGCAAGAAGGGTTTACCTGGGTTGGACTTCCAGGGAGGTCCGTGCAGCAGAGCAGGTCCTTCGCTGAGAACTTTCCAACAACAGCCCAGAGGACTGCCCATCCAATGCCCCTGGACCAAGAGGGTGGATCTGCAATCCCGTAAATCCCCACCAGTTCTGAGATTATTCTTCAGCCTGTCAGCCTCTTCTCTCCTACTCCGGGGCCAGGGCCCTGTTCACAGGAGATCCCTGGGATTTGAGAATGCCAGAAGCTGGGAGAGGAGAGCACTCCTCACCCTGGAGAGCCCCATCTATCTGCAGGGATCCTCACACTGGGCCATACCTTGAGAATCCTCCTCTGAGAAGCCCTCTGCACCTGAGGTCCCAGGCTTCCTGCCTTCCTCACCTTCCAGGGAGCCTAAGATGCTGGCTGAAGGAGGCCGTTCTCTGCTGAGCAATGCCCTTTGCCCCAACTCTCATCCCCACTATGGTGTTCTGCCCTTAACTCATGATGCTTCATGCCCTGACATCTGCCCAGGTGAACTCTACTCTCATAGTCTCAGTGACCATGAGGAAGCCAGGAGGCCTCCAGCCCAGACCTCTCTTCTGAGCGCATACACCCAGCTGCTCCCTAGATGTTCCACAGGCATCTTATGTTCAGCCTGAATATCCAAACCTGAAACCCACATCTTCGCCTCTCAAACCTGCTCGGCCTGGATCTCCATCTCAGCTGTCAGCACTAACATCCTCTTGTCACTCGAGCTAGATGCCTGGATGTCACCCCGAAGGTGTCTATGTCCTCCTGCCTGACATTGGGATTGGGATACCCCAATCCAGCTCATTTTCTATCATGTAAGCATCCCTCATCAGGATAGCCACAAAAGTCTCCTAAACACAACTCACCTCCCTCTGATCTCAGCTGCACAGCACCACCAGTGCGACCTATCCAAAATGTATCTGATCTCATAACTTCCTTTTTAAAGGCTTCCAAGAACTCCTTGTCATCTGTGGATAAAATCTAGGCTCCTAAGCACAGCCTAACAAGGTTCTGTGGCCTGGGCCTGCCTATGCCTCCAACTGCATCTGCCATGTTCTGTCTCAGCTGAGCTACTCAGAACACAGCGTCACTGTTTCTAAACACATACAGTTCCATTTCTTCTGTCCTTCTCTCCCTTCATCCTGGCTACTTTCTACTTCTTTAAAATCTTGTGGTGTCTTCCTCTCTAGAAGCCTTATCTGTCGCATGGGTATCTGCTGAGCACCCTTCCTCTGGGCTCCCACAGTATCCTGTGTATAAATATCTCTATCGCTGCACTCAGCATTCTGCATTATAATTGCCTGTTTATATAAGTGTCTGTCTTCCTCACAACTCTGAATTCCTTGAATCAAGAGATTGGGTTTAGTCATCTTTCTATTCCCAGCATTTAAGCACATAGTAGACATGCAATAAATGTTGAATGAATGAGAGGCGAGCTGTCTTGGTTCTTCTGAAAATAATAGAGAATGGGGGATCTTTTAGTGGCATGCCGACTCAGTGAGAAGAGGGGGCGAGGGGTGGTGACTTCTTATTTCCCTCCATGTCTAGTCTCCCATAAGTCAAGAGAAATGTGTGCGTGCTACAGGCTGCCTCTGGTGTGATGAGTTTAGGCTGATAGCACTGTCTTGCCAGAATGTTCCTATGGTCCCCAAACCAGCTGGGTGTGCATCCCCTGCCAAAGGTTACCAGTGTCCGAATGCTGGGCTGGTGCAGCAGCCCTTCCCCCTGTCCTTGTCACCCGGCCTCCTTCTGACCAAAGATAAGGGCTGGGTCAGAGCCCCTGTTGACCAGAACAGCAATTCATCAGCCTGGTAAGGGTGGGACAAGGCAGAAGATGGCCCACCAGCCAGTCTGAGCACAAGGCCAGCAGAGGCAAGACTCAGATCATGGGCAACAAATGTCCTAGTCCACCCCCTGGCTCTGTTAGGAAGTAATCAGAACCCAGAACAGGGACTGCATTTGTCCCCACCCATCCAATAGACCAAAGCTGCAGCCTTTACAGGTGCCTGTGTGTGCAAGGGAGAGGGTGCACTGGGAAACGAGGGTGGGAGAGCTCGTATCTGTCCTCTTCACAGCTCAACAGCTCCATGGAAAGGTTCGCTCAGAGCTGTAGGGCCTGTTCTCACTCAAGATAAGCGAGAGAGGTCGTAACAAATGGAAGCCACAGCCTTATCTTGGCCTTCCTTCATCAACGCTCCCACACCCCTACCCTGTCTGCTCTGTTCAAGAGCTTCCCTCCTCCAAAAGCCCTTCCATTTCTGGGCTGTCTCCCTGAGTGGTGTACTGGCCTGTGAGTCCAGGCTCCCGCCCCTGACTATTGCAGATGGGAACGGCCAACCTTTCTCAAATAGCCATCAGAGAATGCCTGAATATTGTATCTAACTCTACCTATAAGATTTGTAATCACAAAATAATTCAAATTAAACTTTCAAAACATAAAAAAAGACAAAAACTATAAAACGATAAGGGCATCTATATATGTGCCCACTCACAACTGAAGCAGCTCTAGAGATGGATGGTTATCAGTCTCTCTTAGGAACATCTTTGCAACTCAGGAAGGTCTCACCAATGTCTAACCTAATGCGGCTGCTGCAGCTTTAAAGCTCTTTACCTCTTGCTGTAGGGTAAAGACAAAAGGAATCTTTCTCTTAATTTCTCTTTTCTTCCCTAGCACACCAGGCAACTTCTAGGTAGAAGCAATATGCTGCACCAGAGAGACATCTAAATGAGCCACCATATCTTTTCCTTCCCCTTTTTGGGAAAGAGCCAATGAGATGTGAGGTCTTGGTCATCCTGGACTGGCAGGGAAGGTAGTTTATCTCAGTCCTCCAGAATGAGGAGTCCAAGCCTGATCTTCAATGAGAAGAAAGAGCAGAGAAGGGAACAAGTGAATTCCTGGGCCACTCAAGAGAAGCAAGAGGACCAACTTCTAAAACAAGTTATTTTACGGCAGGCAGCCAGTGTAGGTCCAGACTGAGTTATGTGTCCTTTGTGTTGAGCAACTACTAGTTATCAGGTAAGTCATAAAGGAACATTCGTAAAATTAGATTCACCACTTGTTTTTATAGCACTCATTAAGGGACATAAAAGACAATTCTTTTCAGCGTTTTGGTGCTGAATTATAAATTCAATTAACTGGACACAGTTAACCTCATAGATCCAGAAATCCTTATATCAAAGAAGCAACTTCCACCTATAAGCAGGAAAAAAAAAAAAGGATAAGCTCCTCTCTCCACCTTCCAAATCCCTCCACCCCAATTGAGCAGTCTCTCTGACATCGTCACTCATGTCTGCTTTTTCCCCTTCACTTGTGCCTTCTTCTCTGCTTTAGAAAAAAAAATAATTTCAAAATCAAGAAAACAAACAAACAAACAACCACAGCCTGGCCAACATGATAAAACCCCGTCTCCACTAAAAATATAAAAATTAGCCGGATGTGGTGGCGCATGCCTGTAGTCCCAGCTACTCATGAGGCTAAGGTATGAGAATCACTCGAACTGGGAGGCAGAGATTGCAGTGAGCCAAAATCACGCCACTGCACTCCAGCCTGGGTGACAGAGCAAGACCCTGTCTCAAAAAAAAAAAAAAAAAAAAAAAAAAAAAAAAAAAAAAAACACCAACCACCCTGAGACTTTAAATCTTCCAGCAAAATCTTCCAGCTCTCTTCAGCCTCAGTTTACTCCAGGGATAGTAATAGCCATAATAATAGCCATAGGGCTGCTGTGAGAGTTAAATACAACATAATAATAACATAAACAATAAACCTAGCTGAGTACCTGGCAAGCATGCCATAGAAGATAATGCTATTAACATCATTTTCAAAAAACTTCAAGTCCCATCTCCTCTACTAAATCTTCCCAGTAATTTAATCAGCACTTATCGAACATATAACGTGTACCAGGCCCTAACTTAGGTCCTGGGGATGGAAAGATGAGTAAGGCTCTGTCCCCTTACTATGGGGGTCCAGACACGAGACTAAATACTGTGTCCTCGTTAACATATTCCTTCTCTAAATTCCTCTCCACGCACCACCCAGGCTGGCATCTGATTACACAGTGACCTTTTGCTGGTCTCTGGCTGATTTATATATGCCTATTATATATGTCTATATATAGTGTCTCCCCGGCAGATTTATGTCAGAATAGTGGGAAAAGACAAAACAGAACACAAGCGCCAGCATCAGGAAGATGGGGGTTCCAGGCCAGCTCTACAGCTTAAAGAGGCAGAGCAGCAAGTAGTTCAAGTGTGAACTCTGCAGTCATTCATGATGGATCAAATCCCACTCCACCACTACTACTGCTGTGTGACCTCAGGTAAGTTACCTAACTCCTCTGTGCCTGCTTCATCTAAAACCAGGATAACAACAATCCCTATCTCACTGGGATTTTATGTGGATTCAAAAAGACAACGTGTTAACATGTTTAATACTACTTAGCTTAAAGCAAATTATACCCCAGAGAAGGCTACCTATGTCTAGCCCTGGTGTTTCTCATCTGGACACAAGAATGTTCATCTTGGAAAGTTAATACGAGGACCAAATAAAATGTCTGAGGTAAGCACTGGCACAGTGTGTGGCACCCAGTGACTTCAGTGAGAATCCAATTACTGCTGGGGTCTCCTCTCACAAGCAAGAAGCAGATCTTGCTTCACACCTTCTTCGCAGTGGTGTTCCATCAGTCCAAATTAGCATTCGCTAATTTAATTTGAATGGGAATTGGAGGGAATGGAAAAGAATGAGGATTTCTAAAGCTATTCTTTAGAAGACAATTCTTTGTATTGCATTTTTTAAATGAGGAGGTGATGGGATGGGGAAGACAAACAACAGGATACAGGACACGTGAATTTCATGCGAGTCTTACAAATACCTATCTCTTGGCAAATGATTTTTCTGCCCGGTGTCCACCTTGGATCAATGAGTTGAAAGCGATGGCAAAGCATTTCATCAAGGCCTCACGTCACCGAAAGCCTGGGTGAGAGTTAAGAGGGTCAATGTTTCCCTGCAGCAGCCAGGCCATGGCGGAGCAGCACAATAGACTGAAGTGTCCTGGCCAGTCACAGCTCTGGGGAGCCCCCTGTGGGCACACAGCGGGTCGGGGGGAAGCGGGAACAGACAGACAAGCTTCCATGAGTGGGCCACTCCTGAGCCACAGGAGGAAGAAACAAAGTTGACTGTTTAGAAGAACATCCAGACCATCCAGTGATGAAGGGAGGGGTGCTGGCATTTTCTACCAAGCAGAAAACACAGAGCATTCCTTTGCAGATTTTTAGAAAAGGGATCCACAGCAATTCCTCTGGCACATGTGAGCACGGACTGCCCGCTCTGAGGCAGGCGATGGGGAATGGGGGGATAAGCCAGGTGGTCCCTCAGGGACCCTTCCAGCCCAAGGAATCTAAGAGTTGTTCCCAAGTCTCGAACATCCCGGACTGAACGACAATAATGGTATCATTACGTTCATCTTCACTTGGCATCCAAAGCAGTTCAGGAAGCAACCTGGCAGGCTCAAAGGAGCACTAGGAAATATAGAGAATCAGAGCCCAGTGTCTGACTCCGCAACCATGTAGCTGTGTGACTCTATAGCAAAGTCTTTTCACCTGTCAAGGCCCGGTTTCTTCATCTATAACAGGAGAAAACTGGAGCAGAGGATCCCCAAGTCCCTTTCTAAATTTGTATGGCTATGTTAAAGGAGACGAATGCTCTTCCCTTCCTGCTTTCCCAAGCAGGGTCCACATCAGACAGGAGTGGACAAGAACTCCTGGAAACTTTGGAAATGCCTGGGGGAGGGGGAGAGACACAACAAAGCCCCTTACTTACTTTCTTTCTTTCTTTCAAAGTCGCTCCCAGCTTCTTTGGGACACAAAAGTATCTGTTAAGGTAAGTTAAACCTTCTCAAGATGAATTTTCCTGCTACTTTTAATTAAAAGTTCTTTAGAATTTAAAGAACACTATTCAGAAAAGGATGAAAAAAAAAATTCATTGACACTCCCCCCTCCCCCTCTCCCCTTTCCCAAGGAAAAGAAAAAGCTGTTTTGTGCACAGCTCGCCCGGTCCACACTGTACAAAAGGAGGTGGGCTGGCGGCAAGACACATGAGATGACCCTTTGACCCCGGACCGCTGACAAGTCCTCAATGGCATAAATACCAGATAATCAATCACATGCCAGGAGGGCGAGTCCCCCTGCCCTCGCCCCAGCATTGGGGTTTATGAGAGATACACTGTAAATAGACACTGGCTTCTTAAAAGAGGCCCCCCTCAGCATTCCAGGGGCCAGCCATAATCCCGAACCGGGCCTGGCCAGATCCTTGACCATCTCGTTTTACAGCTTTCATCGCGAGCTTATAAAGCGCTCTGCCCTCCCAATCCCCTGCTGCAAGCTGGCCTTCTTGGTCTGAAATGAAGTCAAACTGCCCACTGTGAACGCAAATGGGGACTCTGGAAATCACTGCAAAGAAGGTGAGGGCAGAGGACAAGCAGGAAATGGGGCAGGTTGCCAGTAACAGCCCAATGCGGGGGAGAGGGGAAGGGAGCCAACCAGGACCTGGGGAAGTGACGAAGAATCAATAAGAATGATACTGATGACAGTGGTAACAACTGTGCTAACAGTAGTTAGTACTGGCTCAACACTTAGTAAGCACCAAACTCCACAGTAAGCGCTTCATGTGCATCGTGTTATCTATCCTCAAAAATAACTCTAGGAGGTGAGCACTATTACTGCTATGTCCATTTTACAGATAAGGAAGCTAGGTGGAGGGCTCAGAGTTCAAATAATTTGTCCAAGGCCACAATGACAATTAATGACAGGGAGGATGAGATTTAAACCCACGGAAATGGCTCAGGTCTAGATATACCTCCACCCCACACCACGAAGTCTATAGATTTCTGCCCAGAAGGAGAAGAAGGCAGAAATCAATCTGCACTTTTAGGTCACTCACATGGCTCATGCCTGTAATTCCAGCACTTTGGGAGGCCAAGGAGGGTGGATCAACTGAGGTCAAGAGTTTGAGACCAGCCTGGCCAAAATGGTGAAACCCCTGTCTCTACTAAAAATACAAAAACTAGCTGGGTGTGGTGGCGCACATCGGTAATCCCAGCTACTGGGGAGGTTTACGCAGAAGAATCACTCGAACCCAGGAGGCGGAGGTTGCAGGGAGCTGAGCTCACTCCACTGCACTTCTGCCTAGGCAACAGAGTGAGACTCCATCTTAAAAAAAAAAATACATATATATATATATATATATATCTCAACATATCATCTGAATAGTCAAATCTCCAAGATAGCCAGAAACTAGGCTAGTTTTACAGGAGAAAGAGTTTTTACATCCAACCCACAAATTCTGAACCCCACTGTGGTACAAGATTCTCATCTCTGTCCTTTAACCCACCTTAGACCCCAGGAGCCCTGGCAGTGAACGCCGTGTCCGGAATGTCTCTAAGGCAATGATGGCCTTCCAAAATTTTGCTCTTGCTCTGAAGCAGTTTACCAAGATTCTAAACTAGCCCTGGCAAACAGGGAAGTGGCACGAGGAGAAGAAGACAGGCGCTCTTGGTAACTAATTTTGATATGCTTTTGTTTCAGGGTCAAAGGTTAAATATGGCCACACTAATCCACTGCTTCCAAAATTAAAGCACAAGGGAGATTTTTCTGTAGCTTAGCAAGAGGGCTTTTTCTCATTGCTGGGGAAATGGTACTGATCCCGCCCATTGAAGGGGGATGCTCGGCTGTTCAAGACAGAGATTTATGCTAATTTGGACAGAACATCCCAGCTCCTGGCTGCAGCGTTAAAGTTATTTATTATTAAGACCAAAGTGAAAGAAATGCAAAGTGATTCTTAAAAATTTTAATAGTCCCTTTGTCCCACCCCACCGGCTTTTGAATAATGATTCCTGAAATGTCCTACAAAGGAGAGAAGAGAGTAAATGCTTGGGAACCTGATACTCACAAACTGTACACACACACACACACACACACACACACACACACCAGCTTTGGCTGTAAGAGAAACCATTAATGATCAACCCGCACATTTGCAGTGTTTCACAGAGTGCAAAGTACGCCTCCTTCATCTGCTCTTCTCAGCAGGCTCACTGGGCAAGTGGCTTTTTGACTCTTCTACCAATGAGGAAACCAAGCTTCTAAAAGGACAAGCAATTTGCCCGAAGTCTTGCTCCTAATAAGTAGCAGCACCAGGGCTAGAAATTTCTTTGTTCCTGTGGCTGCATTCCTGAGACTGTAGCAGGCATACAGATATCCTTCATGAAGAAATACGGGGTCCCCTCAACAAACATGAGACCCACAGCAGGATGCCAGAAAGAACTCTGGTCAGAAATGCCTCTCCCGAACCCATTTTCCTGAAGCTTATCCCTGGGCTATGGTGTACTCCTGAAGTGGCAGGTGAGAGAGGGGTGAACACGCCTGGGGGCCTGAAATGGAAGATTCTCTCTCCTTGCCGCCTGCTCTGACCAACAGCTAAGTTTTCTCTTCCTTAACGCTGGCTGGGGGAATAGGCACCACCCTAAGGCAGAGGAGAGCTCCCCAGGGAGGCAGTTGCCTTGCAAGAAATGATTGTCCAAGTGTCAACAACCTGCTGCTTCCCAGAGCCTCAGGGTCAGAGGCCAGGAGGGAGCACAATGGCTTTCTGGAGCTGAAGGGTCCGGGGAGAGGGGCCTCTGGGGATCTCTGGAATGTGAAGGCTCTGAATCCAGGCACCGGGGTCTCCTGTTTTTGCCCTTTTATATCCTTCCTCCCTCCTCAAATCCCAGACAACACTAACCTGAAAAACAGTAGATCAAGAAAGGAAGGGGATTAGTAACAGCCTACATACACATGCATACACAAAAAAGTTTATTTCACAAGAAATGGCCAGCAAATCCTTCTCCGGCACACAAAGTAAGTGTACCCCAAAGCAGCTTTGAGTGTCTCCTCCTCCTGCTTCCAAACCTTCCCTGCCCACTCACCCCACCAGAGTTGGGTTATTCACCTTTTCTGCACCCATCATGCAAGCCACAAAGAGATCTCCTTTGTCTCTGCCCTCTTCTTGTCTGCTGGCTCCTGAGGGCAAGTCATCTTCGGATGCAGGCACCTGCACAAGTGGCTGCTTGTCAAATCTCACTGAATGAATGAGATTTGCAACAGAATTATACAGTTTGGGGAATCTCTTCCTTCTGAAACTTTCTACACTCTAGAGGTTATGGATCTGGAATGGTTTGCCTGTGGAATCTGTCTCATTGACCCATTTGGATGACACTGAATCAAAAACCTTGAGATAATCTCTCTTCCTAACTTCTGCCCACCACCTAACACTGAATACTTAATTACTGAATACTTAATCACTGAATGGACCAGTGTTTCCCTCATTATTTTCTCTATCATTCAAAACAATAGTGATTAACTTGCTTTTGTACCGCATTGGAGGCCGTGGTGTGTACAGGGAGAGAGCCAGGCAGGTGCAAGATAAAAGAAGCCAAGGGAAGAAAAGGGCCCAGAAAAGCTGGGATGGGAGGCTGTGCAGAGGGCACAGACTGGGGTGTATTGGCATTGCAGGGCACCCTGAAGCCAGAGCCCATGACAGGAAACCCCAGCAACAGGAAACATCACAATGGCATCACCTTACATCTGAATCGTGCTTTACTGCTTGCAAAGACCCTACCCCATTCTAAGACCAGTTTGGTCCTCACATCCCTTTTTGAGGTATGAAGGGCAGGTATGGTGTCCTAATTTTTCAGACAAGGAATCTGAGACTTGCAAAGGTTGAGTGACTCATCCAAGGTCCTTCAGCTGACAAGTGAAGAGCAAAAATCTGAAGCCAGACAAAAACAGATTCTTCATTCCTGCTTCTAATCGGGAAGCTCCCTTTTGTTTTTGATAAATCATGCAATAAACATTTATTGAATGACTATTTGAACTAACACAGTAGAAAGGCCCAAGGCCCCAAGGTGGTTCAATCTTCACCCTAACTCATGGAGTGGCAAGATAGCTAAGGGCAAGTGGTGTACATCTATGGTGCCGGAGACCAGAAGGGGGTCAGCTGTGAAAAGGGTGTCATAGAGAAGACAAATGAGCTGAGAAGACTCTATTAACACCAGGCAGGCAAGGCTAGGCACAGTGGCTCATGCCTCTAATCCCAACACTTTGAGAGGCCGAAGTGGGCAGATCACCTAAGGTCAGGAGTTCAGGACAAGCCTGGCCAACGTAGTGAAACCCCGTCTCTAATAAAAAATACAAAAATTAGCTGGGCATGGTGGCGCACGCCTGTAATCCCAGTACTTTGGGAGGCCAAGGCAGGAGGATCACCTGAGGTCAGGAGTTCGAGACCAGCCTGGTCAACATAGTGAAACACTGTCTCTACTAAAAATACAAAAATCAGCCCGGTGTGGTGGCACATGCCTGTAATCCCAGCTTCTCAGGAGGCTGAGGCAGGAGAATCGCTTGAACCCAGGAGACAGAGGTTGCAGTGAGCTGAGATCTTGCCACTGCAATCCAGCCTGGGTGACAAAGCGAAACTCTGCAATATGTGTGTGTGTGTGTGTGTGTGTGTGTGTGTATACACATATATGTATATATATGTGCATATATGTGTGTGTGTATATATATATATACGCATATATATACACACATATATATCAGGCAGACAAGACACATGAGAGTGGGGGGGTTAGTGGAAGATGCATGGAGGAGAAAAACAGCCAGGAGAGTCTGGGAAATTCTCAGTGGCTCAGTACACGCATCATAGGGGTGGCAAAAGATGAGTCCTGTGACTCTGATTGTGAGGGACCTTCTAGGCCATGCAGTAGAGTCTAATATTATCTGCAAATTCTAAACCCTGGTTATACATAGGAATCTCCTGGGGAGCTTGAAAATACATCCATATCTGAGCCCCATGTGGGAGATTCTGATTCATCCGGGTTGAGGTGGGAGACTTTGCTTGCTATTAATACATTTTTTTCATAAAGTTCCTCTAAATGATTTCACTGTGTAGCTAGGGTAAGACAAGGATCCTTTGAAGGATAGGAGAGAGAGATGCAAGAGTAGGTATGGGTGTTAAGATGCCAGACCCATCCTTACCTAGGATGTAACACGTGAGGTCAAGCACCAAAACCCTGGGCTGCAGCCATCAACTCTGCATCCACCCTCCATTGCCACCTTTGTCTTATAGGAATGAGGCAGTCATTCAAAGACAACAGGGCATGCCACCATCCTGGGGTCTTCTGCGATAAAACTCTCACTAGGGTCCTCTGCCGGTGTCCCTTGCCTTCAGACCAACAAGCTGCAGCTGTCAAACCAAGGGCTCCTGAGAGATCAGGCAGAGAAGTAACATGGGGGAAATAGGTGTCTGGCCACAGCAGACTGGATTTGGGGCAGACAAAGGGATGGGGAACCTAAAAACATCACTCCTCAATTTTCAGTGCAGGTATATCACATCCAATTGCCTTGTTTTATTACTTATCTTTTTAGATATGTATGTTTTCCTCCCTAGCAATAGTTAGCTTTCTGAAAGCAGGGCTGAGCCCTGATTTTTCTATTTTGTAAACATGTACAGAGTGCTCAGAACAGCACAGCTAGTAGGCAAAGTGAGGTTGGAGGAACTCCAGGCCATCAGCATCAGGCTTGCTATTGGGGCTCCTCAGGCCCATGTAGAGCCCTAGGGCAGACCCTGATTCACAGATGGCCAAGGAGGGCTGCCTGGGGGCAGAATCTCCTACTCTGGAGATTTCCAGGAAAGGGAAAGAGGAGCTTTTCTGGAGATGGCACAGAGTTTTGGGTAGAGGGAGTGGTCTAAGACCAGGGATTCCTGGGTTCTGGCCTACAGTGCGTCTCTCTAGCCTGCTGTGTGATCCCAAGCAAATCAAAGAACCCCTCTGAAGCTCAGCATCATGCTCCCTAAAGCCCCTTACAACAGTTCTACAGTCTAGGAGTCTACAGATTTTAGAATTCTAGGATCCCTAATTAGTCTCTCCCAATGTGAAAACACCCCAACACTGGGCTCAGTATATGTAAATGGCAATTCCAGGCTGTACTTTTGAAAGGTGGGCGATGTGGCACCATGACTTGGTACTGGATGAGACATGACTCGGTACTGGATGAGACAAGTCCTCTTTCTGAGTAGCAGCCAGGCTCCCTCTTGACATCCAGGGGCATAAGATTTGGAGCCCAGTGAGTATCCCAGAAAAAGGAATCTAAGCTAGGGAGCCAGACGAGGTCAGTGCCAAGACCTTGTCCTCTGGACCACTTCTCTGGAGACAGGGGATCCCGAGCCATTTCAAAATAGAAAAACCCTTGGTGCTTATTCATTTGTCAAAAGCCTCAAGTGTGTTCCCCAGAGGAGAGCAGTCAGAGCGACTCTAGGGCCCAAGGGGCAGCTTTCAAATGCAGAGTCTCTCCCTTGTCAATTCCTGTAACTAAAATGAATATGGAAAAGATAATTACCTTTAAAACATACTTAATACTTGAACACATTATCTCTACCTGCAGAAAAAGAATGTTATCTGATGGGATCTTCCCCATAAGCTTAATCAAATTGCTATCTTAAAACTCTCTGGAGTCCTGTGAAACAGTAATAGAAAATCCGAAGCAGAGGCTGGAAGCATTTTATATTTGTTTGGTTGAGGGGAACGCGCGTCCCATCTGACAATGCACACTTAAGAGACAAAGTCATTTCCAATCTGTAATGGATCTTCTCCTACTGGGGGCAGGGAACATTGCATCTGACCCAAACCTGCAATGCCTCTGTTAGCTAACTTCTCCTAAGGTTCAGAGAAGAATTTTTTTTTTTAATGCCTTTTTCCTAATGCCTAGTTGGGGCTCATCAGCTCCAGGAAATCTTCCCTAGTTGAGCCTGGGATACTTAATGTATGGAGATGCTTAACTTGTTACTTAACTCTGGGTTTTAACGTGGCAAATGAATCGATGCCTATATATTCCTCAGTCTGCCCAACCCCCGGGCAGCACCATTCGTTAAATTAGTAGCAGAAGTAAATTACCTGCCCCAATCTGGCTCAGGGCGAGTGACCATTTGCAAGCCTAGAGAAAACCAAAAGGGAAACAATTTCTAAGAAGACTGAATGTGGGGACTGGATGTGTTCCCAGCATCTCAAGCTTGCCTGGAATGGTCGAGTAAACAGCTACTGCAAAACTGCTTGGCGGGCCCAGTTTATCTTGTTGACAGAAGCAGCAATAGGTGAGAGGTGGTAATGAGTTGCATCTCTGTTAGATACTTCTCCTGCCTGGAGCCCCTGGAAGGTCCTCTGGATACAGGGTCTGGTCCCTAGTGCACAAGTAAGGAACATCAGAGATTACGGGGGAAAAAAATGAATGGGTGTAGGGAGAACACTAGGAAACAATCAAAATGATCATCAAGACATAGGTCTGTTGGTAGGCAAATCACAGGTTACAAAACAGCATGCACTGAATCTCATAGCCCCATTTGTGATTAAAAGAAAAATGAGACCGGGTGTGGTGACTCACGCCTGTAATCCCAGCACTTTGAGAGGATAAAGCAGGTGGATCACCTGAGGTCAGGAGTTTGAGGCCAGCCTGGCCAACATGGTGAAAGCCCATCTCCACTAAAAAATACAAAAATTAGCTGGGCATGGTGGTGCATGCCTATAATCTCAGCTACTCAGGAGGCTGAGGCAGGATAATCGCCTGAACCCGGAAGGTAGAGGTTGCAGTGAGCCGAGATCATGCCATGGCACTCCAGCCTAGGTGACATAGCAAGACTCTGTCTCGGGGGAAAAAAAAGATAGTGGGACACAGAGAACATATTTCTTTTGTTTGTAAGTATTTTCTAATTTCCCCACACTGAAACCGTATTACAGGTATGATTTTTCTTAAAATGGGGTGCCTGGGTCAATACTGTCCACATCTTGTTTTTGACAAGAGTGACTCCTCCCAAGCCAGATGATGGTTGGCTTCTCTTCTAGAAATCTACACAGAACGCAACTACCCCGTCTCCTCCTGACTTTGCAGATGTCAGACTCACTACTTCACTAGATCAGAGTTCGGATCTGATCCTTCCTTCCTGTTTCTGAAAAAGGAGGAATGAGGAGGGCAAGGAGGCATCCCGGAGCCACCCCTACTCCCTGCTGCCTTCTGTGAATAGAATGATTCTAAAGGTGCCACAGTCTCCTGCACTGTCTGAATGGTCACTATATATATATATATAATGCAAAGTGTTACCTAGACAGTCCTGTGATGCTGCAGGTATAAGAGATAGGGTTAAGTCTGTAAGAACCAACAACATACCTGGAAGTTGTTTTTTATTTTAATTGAAATATAATTCATGTACCATAAAATTCCACCCTTTTAATTGTTGTTGTTGTTGTTGTTGTTGTTGCCGTTTTTGCGGGGGGTTGTTTTTAACAGGCAGGGTCTTGCTCTGTTACCCAGCCTGGAGTACAGTGGTGCCACCAAAGCTCACTGCAGCCTCAAGCTCCTGGGCTCAAGTGATCCTTCTGCCTCAACCTTCCAAAGCATGAGCCACTGTGCCCGGCCCTTTTATTGGTTTTTAATATATTCACAAAGCTGAATACCATCACTACCACTATCTAATTCCAGAATATCTTCATCACTTGAAAAATGACCCACATACCCATTAGTAGTCACTTCCCATTTTTCCCTCCCCAAAGCCTGTGGCACCCACTAACCTACTAACAGTCTAGAGCTTTCTGTTCTGAACATTTTCACATAGATGGAATCATATAATTCATGGCCTTTCATGTCTTGCTTGTTTCACTTAGCACGGGATTTCCGAAGTTCATCCATGCTGTAACATGTATCAATATTTTACTCTTCTTATGGCCAAATTACAGTCCATGGTATATGGATATACCACATTTGTATATCCATGCATCAGCTGATAGACAGTTGGGTAGTTTCCACTTTGATTGGCTACTGTGAACAACACTGCTATGAATGTTCATGAGGAAGTTTTTACGTGGACACATTTTCAATTCTCTTGGGTTGGGAGTTACTTTTTGAAAATAAATTCTTGTTATTAGGTTGTCATTTGTCCCTCTCCCACATTAAAAACAAAAAGAGCACAGGATAGTTAAAAAGATCTGAGACGTCCAACTACTTGGGTTCCAAATAATTGATACCTGCCTGTCATTACAACACTCCAATCTCTCACACACACTTTAACTGCATCCCCTCTACTCCCTCAGCCTGGGGCTCCACAGGACCCCATCCTTAACCCACAGCCCTCACCAGCCCAAATTATGCCTCTAAGCAGGAATCTTCACTGCAGCATATGAAATATTTAAGCTGCTTTTCTAAATATATACATTATTTAACCTACAGTCTATAAAATATTTATATTGTTTGTCTCTACCACCCCCAAATATCTGCATTATTTACAGTACAGTCGGGGAAACATTAACCTGTGGGTTTTCCCTTGTGCATTTTTGTTCCTATTCCCTGTGTCACTGGGGCACACACAGACTGGAGAGAGGCAATAGTGACAGTTCTCTTGCCCAGGTCACACAGAAGGCCCTGGGAATGCAGGAGATAACAGTGTCCAAAGCCAGATGGTCAGCACTGTAGTCACCTCTGCGACCTCGTGGTACCATGGGAACAGGCAGCAAACACCCCGTTATTTCCTGAGGGCAGTTTTGTATTCCAAACTCAGTGCCCCACTGCTGTTGATATTTAATTGATCCCCAAGTCTCCCACATGGGGAGTCACTCCCACTTCCAGCTGAGCTCATTCTTATTTGTGGCCTCTGTCACCCCCTCCAGGTGTGACCGCAGTCCTTATGTCACTGTACGAAAAAGTTCTCTTCTTACTCACTTCCTCTGTCAGGCCCATAGTGAACAGGACAGCAGCCCTGACCTCTGAGTGCTGGCACAGGCCCATTCCCCTGTGCTGCATTCTCCATCTGGCATTTATCTGTTCTAACAGCGGGAAACTGAGGCATCTGCCAGTGTGGCTGAGATACTGATGTCCATGAATGCTCCCAAAACTCATTTATTTGTACTTGCAGCCTTTTCTTTTTAGAAGTCCTCCTTCCATAGACAGAGACTCGAAGGTGATATTTTTCTTATTTATAAAGTGACTTTAATTTTTAAAATTATGTAAGTGATATGTGCTTGTAAATCATCACTATTATTACTCAAAAATAGATAAAGCAGAAAGTAAAACACCTTTGCCCTATAATCCCACTTCTAAAGATCATCATTGTTAACAGGTATAGAACATTACAGAGTCTTATAGGATAGCTTCAGTATTTTATATGAAATGGGACCACACTACATAACCTGTTTTCTCTAACCAGCTTTTATCATGCAAAACATCATGGGCATCTTTCCATACCACCATTAACAGTCTCCTTACCTTTGGATATTTAGGCCATGCTCATTGCTTTGTAATTACAAATAATGTTGCAATCAGCATCCCTAAGGAACTTTTAGAAACTCTGGTACATAAAGGCCAAAGTTGGGGATGAAACGCCAAGGGTTTCTGAGCCTTTGCCACACTGTCTCAGGAGCCTGCTGATAACAGGCCCTACTGCCACTGCGGTCGGTGGTTGAGACACTGGTCCCCAGACTCCTCAGGGAGCAACCCTGGGCCCGGCTTGGCGGCACACCCCTCCTTAACTTAGACACCGCCAATGAAATGCTGAGAGTGTGCAATGAACTTTCTCCTCTCCTGGCTGTCTAACTCAGAAGGTTGTCTCCAACTCCTCCTCCTCCTCTTCCTCCTCCTTCTACTCCTCCTCCTCCTCCTCCTCCCACCTCTACTACCCTTGGGTACCTCTACTTACCCTGCCTCTGTTTCGAATCTCTAAAATAATGTGACAAGTTAATGATGGTACAATTATCTAAATGTTTAACAGACATGTTATCTAAGTGAGTCGGATTGAGATTCCATCCTGCTGACAATAAACATCAATGGTGGAGCAGAAAGCGATAGGCAAATTATAGCAAACCCTGCAATTTCAATGCTATTAACTTTGGAGGAATAACAGCCTTGAGGCCTGTAAACTCTGAATAAAATAGGCCCTTGTGTTTGTCCAACTATTAAATCAAAATGCTACCAACATCCTAGAAAAAACAAGGCGATTTATGGCCTTTCAAGTTTCAGTTACACATTGGTTTTTATTAACTCCTTTCTGTCATTGGGCAGCCGTGGCGTCACTAAGGAGAAGGGTGAGAAGTCAGAGAGGAAAGACAGGAGTGGACAGTGGGAGAGAGAGGGATAAAGGAGAAGCTTGCGGGGCTGAGCATGGGCACGAGGGGAGACAAGTGGAAACTTCAGATCAAGACTGAGGTTGATTATCAGGACTCAGATATGGGGACAATTCTGAGAGTGAAGGGGCAACTCAGACCAGTGAGTACGGTGAGTCCCACCAGATCACCCCAAGAAACACCAACCTGGAATCCCAGTTCTGCCACTGGATGAGTCATATTATTTAAGCCGCTCTGAGTCTGTGATTCCGCATCAGTGATGCAGACAGCAAAGTCCCCTTAGTGGTGTCCTGATGACTATATTGGACCATACATGAAAAGCAACAGTGCTGGGCACAGACCATGCTCTGAATAATTGTCCTCAAAGATCAGACTCTATCCTTCCCCTCCAATTTCTAGAACAGTTTTTAAGAGGCAAAAGATCGTCATCTTTAATCCCTTCTTCACACACAGTAGGTATTTAATACATTGTTACTGAATAAGCTACTAAATAAAGTGGAGGAATTCTTGTCTACTGGTGAGGGACAGAAGCTGCAGGCCTCTAAAAATAACAGTAGCAAGCAGCTACCACTTATGCATACATCAGTCCTCCTTTCCAGGGCTCAGGGCTTCACATGTATGATTTTTTTTCTTTTTTTCTTTTTCTTTTTTTTTTTTTTTGAGACGGAGTCTCACTCTGTCACCCAGGCAGGAGTGCAGTGGTGTGATCGCTGCTTGCTGCAAGCCCCGCCTCCCAGGTTCACACCATTCTCCTGCCTCAGCCTCCCAAGTAGCTGGGACTACAGGCGCCCACCACCATGCCTGGCAAATTTTTTGTATTTTTAGTAGAGATGGGGTTTCACCGTGTTAGCCAGGATGGTCTTGATCTCCTGACCTCATGATCCGCCCACCTCAGCCTCCCAAAGTGCTGGGATTACAGGTGTCAGCCGCCACGCCTGGCCCCACATGTATGACTTTATGTATTTCTTACGGCAACCATTATGATTATTCATCACAGTTTACAAACGTGAAAAACTAAGGCTGAGAAAAACACAGACCATCAACACAAGATCAGAATCTTAGGCTGTCCTTGGAACCAGAGAAACCCCCAAAGAGCACTTTTCTTGCCCAATTCCCACACCCTACCTTGAGAGAAGCAAGGAAACGAAGCCATTTGTCCTATATGAAGCAAGTCCATAGCAGAGCCAGGATAGGAACCTAGTTCTCCTTCTCCTAATTCATTATTGCTTCCAAACACCATGCTGCCTCCACATCCCCAGTGATAATTTGCAATCACATTTCTGCTAGGGTGAGAGGCCGGGGAAGGGCAAAGTCTGTGTTCTGCCCCCTGCCCAATGGCATACATGTCCGGCATCCCCATTCCGGGGCCCAGCATCCATGTCCAGTATCCCTGTCCCGGGATCCAGCAGCATCCATGTCCAGCATCCCCATCCTGGGGCCCAACATCCATGTCCGGCATCCCCATCCCGGGTCCCAGTGGCATCCATGTCCGACATCCCTGTCCCAGGACCCAGTGGCATCCATGTCCGGCATCCCCATTCCGGGGCCCAGCATCCATGTCCAGTATCCCTGTCCCGGGATCCAGCAGCATCCATGTCCAACATCCCCATCCTGGGGCCCAACATCCATGTCCGGCATCCCCATCCCGGGTCCCAGCAGTATCCATGTCCGGCATCTCCATCCCGGGGGCCCAGCATCCATGTCTGGGATCCCAGTCCCGGGTCCCAGCATACATGTCCAACATCGCTATCCCAGGACCCAGCATCCATGTCTGGCATCAAGCGACACTCAAGATGTCTGTGGAGGAAATGAGCTTCAGCCCTTTCTAATCCAACCCTGCCTTGCATCGATTCTCCTTCTCCAATCCCAAAACACCATTGATCCCCTCAAATCATTGTCCAGGAGAGTGATGCTTCATATAAAATGCGCTGGGGTGATGAAAGGGCAGAGCACAAAGGACTTTCAGGACAGTGAAGTGGCTATTCTGTATGATACAACAATGGTGGGTGCCTGTCCTTACACGTCTGTCCAAATCCACAGACCGTATTTTGAGTAGAGACGGGGGTCTCTAGTACAGAGGGTCCACAGGAGGGAACCCTCATGTGAACTGTGGGCCCTGGGTGACAGTGATGTGCCAGCGTGGGCTCACTGATTGTGACAAACGCACCACCGATGTGGTGTGGGATGTTGATGGTGGAGGAGGCTGCACACTTGCGTGTGAGGATAGGGGGTACAACGAGAACTCTATACTTCCCATTCCATTTTTCTATAACCTAAAGCTGCTCTTAAAAAAATGAAATTTATTAATTTAAAAAATAGTATCGGGGGCCCCTCCAGAAGATGGCCAGAGGGGCCCTCGGAGCCGCTAGGATGAATAATGGAGAGAAAGAATGGTTGGTCTGGGCCAGCAGGAGATGGCTGGGTTGTTCCTCCCTACTCCACAGCAAGCGGCTCCAGCACAGCCGAGAGCCTGTGCTTGGAAAATAAAACTCTATATTAGGCATCAAACATGCCTTTATAGTAACAGCATGAAATTAGGTCAAGAGTAAATCTATGCTGGGGCACTGACTGTACAAACAGCAGCACATGACCCTCCTCCCAAAGTGCCTATGACGTTCCGCGGCCGTTCTTGAGCCTGAGCTTTCTCATGTTAAATTCCTTGGCACAGAATGTGAAATGCTATACAAATCACCTCTGATATTTATAAAAGTCAAATGCCATTATGTTTTCAATGGGGAGGTCACAGCAAACCACATGGAGTCTGCTTGACCCTCTGATGACTCACTGTCCTATCCTCCCCGATACCCTCCATCTTGGGCAGGGGTTTGAGGCTTGTTCAGACTTTTTTTTTTTTTTTCCATGTAAAGTTTAGGTAGATTATTTGTCAACATCTGGTCCCCTCCCAGCTCCTCCGGAACCGGCCACTGGGAGGCTGTTCTTGAGAGGAGGAACCAGAACAGTTGCTAGTTTTCCTATCATTACAGGACTCCTTGGTGCCCAGCACTGTCCCTCGTGCCAAGCTCAGGGCAGGAGGGGGCAAGGCCAGCAGCTATCCTGAGGGAAGCAGCAATG
Organism: Rhinopithecus roxellana; assembly: GCF_007565055.1. NCBI lineage: Eukaryota > Metazoa > Chordata > Mammalia > Primates > Cercopithecidae > Rhinopithecus > Rhinopithecus roxellana. The sequence goes on from NC_044563.1 coordinate 76,815,154, forward strand.
CTGCTCACCCTTTTAAATCCTCTGCCTTCTGCACTCCAGCCGGCTCTGTCTCAAAAATAATAATAATAATAAAAAAATACAATACAATAAAATAAATCCTCTGCCTTGCCTGCTACTCCCACTCCACCCCCTTCCCCCACCATGATGACGCACTACAGAAAATTCTCCAAACAAGGACTTCATTTTCTACTCTGAAGTTCAGAGCCAGGGACTGTCCCTGAAGCTTCCTCCAAATATTATTAACATATCAGGAGAGAGAGAGGGGCCAGTGCAAGCAGGCAGCCAACAGCAAGATTGGAGATACAGTTCTGCACCTCCAAAGGGGGAAGCCACACAGTGCAAAGAGAAAGGGAAACAGAGAGAAACAGAGAGTGGGGGGAAGAGAGAGTATATGCCTCCTAGCCTCCTTCACACTGAAACCAAGAGGACCCTTTGGGTGGGGTTCCCTCCAATGCCCACTCCCTACTAGGAGGGAAGAGCAGAATCTGCAGCATAGACCCTCAGCTGCCAGAGGTGTGCTGTTTCTGGACTGCAAGACTCTTGCAGCCAACACAGTGGATGAGGACCAGCATCTCAACATTTGCATCTGGTTGAGTGGCTTCCCCTGTGATGCAGTAATGTGGAAACTAAGCAACTTTTTCTAGGCCAGTAAAAGAAAGTACTTATTTTGCAATCACAGTGGAGAGAACCTTGGGCTGAACTTGTGGGCCCTAACTCTAGTTTGGATTGTTCTTAACTGACCCCCTTTTTCAAATAGGGACTTTGATCCATTGATCCGAACATGAGAGCTGATAGCCAGGCCACCACAGGGAGGGAAGACAATGCTAACATGTAGGCTCTGGGGTACAGAAGGCCAAGACACACATTCAAGTCCTGCCCCAGATTGGTCTTCCTTAACCTTTCTGGGACTCAGTTTTCTCTGGCAAAGATTAGGGAGGAAAAAAGGTCTCTATTTTTGGACTATAGTGAAGACTTCATAAAATAATAACTCAAAAGTATCCAAAAGAGTACAACTGTTGAATTATCTGTGCCTGAGGCAAGTTCAGCCTACATGCTCATTTCCTTCACAACACCGTAACCATCAGGAAGGCAGGGCCCAATTTCTGTTCACTATTATGTATTAAGTCCACAAAGTACCGAGCATACAGTAGGTACCTAAAAACTCAGAGAACGAGGAAATGAAGGAACTACAGGATAAGCCAGCTATACAGGCTGTTCTGACACCAAACTTGAGTCACTAACCTGGCAGACCTTGCAGGGCAGGTTGAGGGCCAGAAGAGAGAGCTGAATTGCTCCAGGGTAAGTCTAGGGTCTAGTTCAACCTAGTACACTAGGCCTGCAGAGGGTGCCCTTAAGCTTCCCAGCTTCAGAACTTCTAAACTTAGGAATGACCTGAGCTATCTTTGTCTGCTTCTTTGCCTCTTTTTTCTTACTGGGGAAAAGGTAGGATGAGGTAGAAGGTTCTGTTTGAAGAAGTCAAGAGATAGGGAATACCCAGGTTCCTGGTGATAGCAGACATGGTTCAGGACCCCACCAGCAACCCAAAATTCCTGAGCCTTCACCAGTCACTGAAGCCTCCTCTAAGATGTGGAAGGGCACAGGCCTGGTGCTCCTGGAGGCTGGTATACCTGCTTAGTCTCGATTCCAGTTTTGCGGCCTGTCTGGCCTGGGTTTACATATCACGTATTTAGATATCAACAGGGAATGGTTCCTTTGAGAATCTTTGGGCATTCCAGACCTCAGGGCCTTAAGATCTACCAAATCTGCTCCATGAGATTGCTCAAGGTATGGAGCTTCAATCTGCCCTCACTTCTCTCAACTCTTAGTTCAGTAGGCACATTGCAAATGTCCTCTTGGCCAGAGGACATAGTCAAGGATCCTGGAAGACCTCACCATGGCCTTGCAAAGCAGGTGTATACTGTTCCTTTTCCTCCATCACCATCCTCACTGACTTGGCCCTTCCCCGTCACCAACCCAGTGGGAGAAATACATGTTCTCAGAGGCCTCTAAGGAAGACGAGGATGATGCAATGAGAGAAACTGGCACCTCCATTTCCTGAGTGCTTACTCCATGCAAGGCCTATATTGAGATTATTCAGTCTGTAATGGGGCTGGAATTGGAATCTAGATAGTCTGACACCAGATCCCAAGTTCTGGGTCACTATGCACCAAATACCCTGCACTTGACACCCTGATTTTAGGCTTCCTGGGGTTCCTCTTCCCTGCAATTTGCATGACAAACCTGCACCACTCTGTTAGGGCTCAAACTTTCCTAGGAAGTAATGCCCTCTAGAGATCATCCCGTCCACTTCCCTGCCTTCATGCAGGTCTTGTGTCCCCAGGCAGTCATTTGCCCATCCCCCTTTCCTGCTCCCTGACTCCCTCAGTCTCTCTGGCCAGGTCCACACAGACCAGCCCTGGCCCCAACTCCCCCATGTTCAGATTACAAATAGGTAGCTGCTCTGGGTCCCCTACAGATGGACTGAAAGAGTTGAAGGTTCCTACAGGTCACCCTGGTGGCCTCTTCACTCAGACCTCCCATTTTCTCCCGAGGGCATGCTGAAGACTGCCCAGCCTCCTACCCTGGAGCTCAGCAGCCAAGTTATCTCACTGCCCTCTAATTAACACCACGGATCCTGTCTGTTGCCCCCAGGCCTGTTCAAGTCCCAAATGGGGATGTACAGTGGCTTGAACAACATTATGATTTGTAAAACCCACTCCTAATTAGTTTGACTTTGAATAAAGAGGGTAATTATTTTTAAATTTATTAACTGCTGCCTGGCCAGAGAAGTTTCCAGATCAAATGACATGGAGAAGCTATTTCTGCTCAGTGATGCAGCAATTTATATTACTGATCGGTCATTAAAACCTCTGGCACAAAACCACTTGTGCTTCCTGAGCCAAGATAGTGTCCGTGTGTCAAATTTCAAACCCAGAGTATAAATTAAGCCATTAATGGTATTTATCAGTTTATCTGGACTTAAAGAACTACTTGCTAATTTAAGACATTCCTGATATAGAAGCCAGGTGGTGCGGTGGGTGTGCACGTGGGTGTGCACGTGTGTGTATGTGTGTTTTCTCACTTTTATTTCACTGAACAGTGTAAAAAATTCTGATGTGTAAATGAAGCACAAGCATCTCGGGAACTGCCTAGCTGTTAATTCCTCACTGCTCTGCAACCCAAACATTTTGGAAGCAGCAGTGTTTTGCAATATGTATTTGTCATAATATAAAAGGTGTAAAATGATCTCTGTTTATCTCCTCAAAGTCTTCGTTGTACCAAAACAGAAAACTGAATGTGACAACAAAGCCTGAGCCCAGCCCAACCGTCGTCAGCGTGGCCTCCTAGAACACCAGCTTGAGCCCATCAAGATCTTGAGGGCAGGGGGCATGGAGGGGTCACACACACCAGGACAGAAATCCAGGTCAAGTAGGGTCAAAAGGGGTGAGATGTGAAGATGCCATTCTCTTGCATAGACTGGAATTGGAAATAGTTTCCATTAAGTTCATTTTCCAGTTTCAAGAATACCTGTACGACACCATAACCACCTGCCCTATGCAAAGCCACATGTGAACTCCATGAATTCCCACGTGGCAGCCTTGGATATGAAACTGATCTGATTCAGGCAAACTGTATCCTACTCCAGGAGGAGGATGTGCACATCAAGGTGTTGGGGCTTCACAGTGCAATGGGGCACAGGGATCCAAAAGAGCTCTTCCCAGGCAGGGCCATGAGCTCAATGACCTCTAAACAGGATCACTCTGAACCATTTAGCCTACAGACTCTTGGACAACGCTCAGTCAATGCGGAGGCAGCCAGGGAGTAGTAGAAAGAGCACTTGAGTTGGAGTTGGGTCAAGTTCCAGTTCTCCACTTCCTAGTGGGTAGTGTCTAGGGCCCCATGGTCTCCTCTGTTAAATGGTATAATAGACGAAAGTGTTTTATAAACTAAGGTAGCAAAAATATCAAGTGGCATTGGCATTATTTTCAGTGTCCCAGGGTCTCCATTCCTTCTTTTTTTTTTTGAGATGGAGTCTCGCTCTGTCGCCCAGGTTGGAGTGCAGTGGCACGATCTCGGCTTACTGCAAGCTCTGCCTCCTGGGTTCATGCCATTCTCCCGCCTCAGCCTCCCGAGTAGCTGGGACTACAGGCACCCGCCACCATGCCTGGCTAATTTTTTGTATTTTTAGTAGAGACGGGGTTTCACTGTGTTAGCCAAGATGGTCTCATCTCCTGACCTTGTGATCCGCCCACCTCAGCCTCCCAAAGTGCTGGGATTACAGGCGTGAGCCACCATGCCTGGCCCATTCCTTCTCTTTTTCAGAGCGCTTCCCTACCTACTCTCCTGTTGGCTTCCCAACGATACCTGGTCCCCCACCTGGCTTTTCCCACTCCAACAGCTTTAGTGATATTTTCAGCGTTCCCTGTCATCAGGCAACTCCCTTCCTCCAGGGTCCCCTTTCCTGGAATAGAGAGGGCAAATAGATTTCAGATTGTATTCTCTCATTGATTATTAGGGGAACTGAAAATCCACCTGAGTTCAGCAGGAAGTAGCGCTGAGTGATGAATGAGCTCCGCCACATGTCAGAAAGAGTCACCAGGGTCACACAGGACCCCTCTTTGCCAGCCCTATCCTGAGGGTAAGGCTGCTGTCAAATCTCCCCTCGGCACTGAGCACAACACCTGCCCCACACAAGGAAGTGGCTCTTCCCTGCTGGGGGAGCTTGCCCACAACTCACACTAAGACTGGCAGGGAGCCTTTCTCAAAGCATCCACCTTGGTCTCTCACCCCTAATTTGGATTCATTTTCTCCATTCCCCATCCTTTCAAGAGCTCAGTTTACTCAATCTCTATTGAGCACACCACATGTGGCCTATTGAGCAAGCCACATTTTACCTTAACATCAGCAGGGGGCACTCGGTAGCTGACCTCTCCCTCCTCCAGCAGAGAAGCCCCATCCACAAGATCTCTGGGGGAAAACAAAGGGCCCAGGCTACCATATTCAGACCTTCAGCTTCTTTCAAGAACAGGGCATGTGCCTGAGTTGGTCACCATCATATCCCCAGCGGGTGCCAGGCGCACAGGGGATGCTCCATACATCTGGGGTCTGCCTGGGAACAACCTCCACAGCTGCTCATCCCTCGGGGACTCAGCTTGCTCCCCTGCCTCTGGCTGAGAGGGCAGCTTGCTCCCTGATGCTGCAAATGTAATCGGGATGGACAGAATTAAGCTGCTTGGCAAAACTGGCTCACAGCTCATTCCCCCAGATTAGAACTCTCAGAGTGGGATTCTCAGTTACCTGCGGTCTAGCAATAAGAAAATGGCTGGGACCCTGGGAGACTCGGTCCTCCCCTTGTTTTCATGACAAGCAGCTCTGGAACCCTGGGCAAAATAACCTAGTCAGGTCACCTTCTCTATAACTGAGCTAGGGACACGCTGACTGGAATGTCAGCTCACCTGTAAAGCTCTCCTCCCATCGTGACAGGGCAAGACCCCTCCAGGCCAAAGCTCAAGGTACCATTTAGGAGGCATGTTGTCCACTCAGAAAAGGACAAGAATGCTGAAATATTGACGACAATAATCTTAACAGCAGCTGACTGGTGTCCTTCCTTCTTCCACTTGAGTCCCCTGTGGCAGCTTGTTTCCAAAGATGGCTGCCATCAATTCCTCCTTCCCTATAGGTTTCTGTCACTTCCCTACTGAGAAGGAGAGTCCAGCCTTCCACCACCTTCCATCTGGGGCTGACCTATGACTATCGAATTGATGAAACATGGTGGAAGTAATGCTGTGTACTTCCAGCCTAGCTTTTAGAGGGCTGGCAGTTCCTGTGTCCTGACTCCTGGAAACCTGAGCTGTCACACAACAAATGCAGGTTACTCTGCTGAAGAGAGAAGCCATGCAAAGGAACACTGAGACTCAGATAATTGAGTGAAGGAGCCATCTCGGACATCCAGCCCAGTTGAGTCTTCAGATAACATCAGCTCCAGCCATTACCTGATGGAAACCACATGAGACCCCAAGTGAAAACCACCCAGCTGAGTCCAGTTACCCACAGAACTGTCGGAGACAGTAACACTTTACTGTTTCAAGCTACTATTGCAGTGGTTTGTTACATAACAATACTCTCTATGGTCAATCCTCAACACAAGAGCCAGAATAATCTTTTAAACACATAAATCAAGTCATATCATTCTCCCAGTCAAAACCCTTCAATGGACTACTTTTCCACTTTCTCTATAAATGCGCATCTGTGTGTGTGTGTATGTATTATATCTCAGTAAAGCTATGTATGTATGTGTGTGTGTGCATGTGTGTGTACAGTCAAATGTCACTTAGTAATAAGGATATGTTCTGAGAAATGTTTCATTAGACAATTTTGTCTTAAATAGGGCACAGGGAGCCAAAAGAGCCCTGCCCATGACGGGGTACTGAGCTAAATGATCCTGAGCCTTTTAGCCCATGGACAACACTCAGTCAATGTGCAGGCAGTTGGGGAGTCATGGAAAGAGCACATGAGTTGGGTCAAGTTCCAGTTCTCCACTTCCTAGTGAGTAGCTTCTAGGCTACATCCTAGAGCACACTTACATAGGCCTAGATGGTACGGCCTTCTACACACCAAGGCTATATGGGACAGCCAATTGCTCCTAGGCTACAAACCTTTAGAGCATGCTACTGTACTAAACACTACAGGCAATTATAACACAATGGTAAGTATTTATGAATCTAAACACATCTAAATGTAGAAAAGGTACAGTAAAAATATGGTATTATAATCTTATGAGACCACTGTCATATATGCAATCCATTGTTGACCAAAATGTCATTATATGGTGTGATATAGTTTGGATATTTGTCCTGCCCAAATCTCATATTGAACTGTAATCCCCAGTGTTGGAGGTGGGGCCTGGTGCGAGGCAATTGGATCATGGGGATGGGTTTACCCTGAATGGTTTAGTACCATCCTCTTGGTGCTATTCTCATGACAATGAGTGAGTTCTCTTAGAGAACTCGTCATTTAAAAGTGTGCAGCTGCTTCCCCCTCGCCCAACTCTCTCTCTCTAGCTCCTGCTCTGGCCATGTGACATGCCTGCTCCCCCTTTGCCTTCCACCATGGTTGTAAGCTTCCTGAGGCCTCCCCAGAGCCTGAGCAGATGCCAGCATCATGCTTCCTGGAAAGCCTGCAGAACTGTGAGCCAATTAAACCTCTTTGTAAATTACCCAGTCTCAGGTATTTCTTTACTGCAATGCAAGAACGGCTTAATATATGGCACATCACTCTGTGCGTATGTGTGTATGTATACATATGTGTGTATATATATGTGTGTGTGTATCTACATATGAAAGAGAGGTGGCATGAGTGATGCCAGTGACTCTTCCTGACACTGGCAGAGCTCATTTATATACATGTACACACCCATGCCACTTTTCAGAGATCTAATACACATACCATACAATATAAAATTCATGTCTTTTAAAGTGTACAGTTCAACTAATACATAGAATGGTCCCTGACTTAGGATTTTTCAACTTTATAACTGTGGGAAACCATCACAGTTTTGAAGTAATGTACAGGACATAATAAATTCCATGAGATCTTCAACACTTTTATTATAAAATAGGTTTTATATTAGATGATTTTGCCCAACTGTTGGCTAATGTAAGTGTTCGGAGCACATTTAAGGTAGGCTAGGCTAAGCTATGATGTTCAGTAGGTTAGTTGTATTAAATGCATTTTCAATTTATTATCTTTTCAACTTATGATGGGTTTATCAGGACACAGCCCCATTGTAAGTCGAGGAGCCTCAGTATTCAAAGCTGTGCAGTCATCACCACCATCAATTTTAAAACATTTTCATCACTCCACGAAGAAACTCCAGCTTCATCAGCAGTCACTCTCCATTTCCTCATAACTTCCCCAGCCCCTGGCACCTACTAATTTACTTTCTGTCTCTATAGATTTGCCTATTCTAGATATTTCACATGAACACAATCATTTTGCATCTGGCTTCTTTCACGGAGCATGTTCAAGTTCACCTGTGTTGTAGTATGTATCAGTACTTCATTCCTTTTTAGGGCCAAACAGTATACCATGGTATGAATATACCACACTTGGTTTATCCATTCATCAGTTGATACACATTGGGTTGATTCCATTTTTTGGGCTATTATGAATAATGCTGCTATAAACATTCATGTACAGGTTCTTGTGAACATATCTTCTCAGTTCTCTTGGTTGTATACCTAAGAGAAGAACTGCTGTGTCATATGATAATTCTATGTTTAACCTTTTTTTTTTTTTTTTTGAGACAGAATCTCACTCTGATGCCAGGCTGGAGTGGCGCAATCTCAGCTCACTGCAACCTCTGACTCCCTGGTTCAAGTGATTTTCCTGCCTCAGCCTCCCGAGTAGCTGGGATTACAAACACATGCCACTATGCCCAGCTAATTTTTGTGCCTTTTTGGTAGAGATGGGGTTTCACCATGTTGGCCAGTATGGTCTTGATCTCCTGACCTTGTGATCTACCTGCCTCAGCTAACCTCTTGAGGAATCACCAGAATGTTTTCCAAAGTGGCTGCACCATTTTACACTCCCACCAGCATAGTATGAGAGTTCTGGTTTTTCCACATTTTTTTTAAATTTATTTTTATTTTTTATTATACTTCAAGTTCTAGGGTACATGTGCATAACGTGCAGGTTTGTTACATATGTATATTTGTGCCATGTTGGTGTGCTGCACCCATCAACTCGTCAGCACCCATCAATTCATCATTTATATCAGGTATAACTCCCCAATGCAATCCCTCCCCCCTCCCCCCTCCCCATGATAGGCCCCAGTGTGTGATGTTCCCCTTCCCGAGTCCAAGTGATCTCATTGTTCAGTTCCCACCTATGAGTGAGAACATGCGGTGTTTGGTTTTCTCTTCGTGTGATAGTTTGCTAAGAATGATGGTTTCCAGCTGCATCCATGTCCCTACAAAGGACGCAAACTCATCCTTTTTTATGGCTGCATAGTATTCCATGGTGTATATGTGCCACATTTTCTTAATCCAGTCTGTCACAGATGGACATTTGGGTTGATTCCAAGTCTTTGCTATTGTGAATAGTGCTGCAATAAACATACGTGTGCATGTGTCTTTGTAGTAGAATAATTTATAATCCTTTGGGTATATACCCAGTAGTGGGATGGCTGGGTCATATGGTACATCTAGTTCTAGATCCTTGAGGAATTGCCATACTGTTTTCCATAATGGTTGAACTAGTTTACAATCCCACCAACAGTGTAAAAGTGTTCCTATTTCTCTACATCCTCTCCAACAACTGTTGTTTCCTGATTTTTTAATGATTGCCATTCTAACTGGTGTGAGATGGTATCTCATTGTGGTTTTGATTTGCATTTCTCCGATGGCAAGTGATGATGAGCATTTTTTCGTGTGTCTGTTGGCTGTATGAATGTCTTCTTTTGAGAAATGTCTGTTCATATCCTTTCCCCACTTTTTGATGGGGTTGTTTGTTTTTTTCTTGTATATTTGTTTGAGTTCTTTGTAGATTCTGGATATTAGCCCTTTGTCGGATGAGTAGATTGCAAAAATTTTCTCCCATTCTGTAGGTTGCCTGTTCACTCTGATGGTAGTTTCTTTTGCTGTGCAGAAGCTCTTTAGTTTAATTAGATCCCATTTGTCAATTTTGGCTTTTGCTGCCGTTGCTTTTGGTGTTTTAGACATGAAGTTCTTGCCCACGCCTATGTCCTGAATGGTACTACCTAGATTTTCTTCCAGGGTTTTTATGGTATTAGGTCTAACATTTAAGTCTCTAATCCATCTTGAATTAATCTTCCTATAAGGAGTAAGGAAAGGATCCAGTTTCAGCTTTCTACTTATGGCTAGCCAATTTTCCCAGCACCATTTATTAAATAGGGAATCCTTTCCCCATTTCTTGTTTCTCTCAGGTTTGTCAAAGATCAGATGGCTGTAGATGTGTGGTATTATTTCTGAGGACTCTGTTCTGTTCCATTGGTCTATAGCTCTGTTTTGGTACCAGTACCATGCTGTTTTGGTTACTGTAGCCTTGTAGTATAGTTTGAAGTCAGGTAGCGTGACACCTCCAGCTTTGTCCTTTTGACTTAGGATTGTCTTGGCAATGCGGGCTCTTTTTTGGTTCCATATGAACTTTAAAGCAGTTTTTTCCAATTCTGTGAAGAAACTCATTGGTAGCTTGATGGAGATGGCACTGAATCTATAAATAACCTTGGGCAGTATGGCCATTTTCACGATATTGATTCTTCCTATCCATGAGCATGGTATGTTCTTCCATTTGTTTGTGTCCTCTTTGATTTCACTGAGCAGTGGTTTGTAGTTCTCCTTGAAGAGGTCCTTTACATCCCTTGTAAGTTGGATTCCTAGGTATTTTATTCTCTTTGAAGCAATTGTGAATGGAAGTTCATTCCTGACTTGGCTCTCTGCTTGTCTGTTACTGGTGTATAAGAATGCTTGTGATTTTTGCACATTAATTTTGTATCCTGAGACTTTGCTGAAGTTGCTTATCAGCTTAAGGAGATTTTGGGCTGAGACAATGGGGTTTTCTAAATATACAATCATGTCATCTGCAAACAGGGACAATTTGACTTCTTCTTTTCCTAACTGAATACCCTTGATTTCTTTCTCTTGCCTGATTGCCCTAGCCAGGACTTCCAACACTATGTTGAATAGGAGTGGTGAGAGAGGGCATCCCTGTCTTGTACCAGTTTTCAAGGGGAATTTTTCCAGTTTTTGCCCATTCAGTATGATATTAGCTGTGGGTTTGTCATAAATAGCTCTTATTATTTTGAGGTACGTTCCATCAATACCAAATTTATTGAGCATTTTTAGCATGAAGGGCTGTTGAATTTTGTCAAAAGCCTTTTCTGCATCTATTGAGATAATCATGTGGTTCTTGACTTTGGTTCTGTTTATATGCTGGATTATGTTTATTGATTTGCGAATGTTGAACCAGCCTTGCATCCCAGGGATGAAGCCCACTTGATCATGGTGGATAAGCTTTTTGATGTGCTGCTGAATCCGGATTGCCAGTATTTTATTGAGGATTTTTGCATCGATGTTCATCAGGGATATTGGTCTAAAATTCTCTTTTTTTGTTGTGTCTCTGCCAGGCTTTGGTATCAGGATGATGTTGGCCTCATAAAATGAGTTAGGGAGGATTCCCTCTTTTTCTATTGATTGGAATAGTTTCAGAAGGAATGGTACCAGCTCCTCCTTGTACCTCTGGTAGAATTCAGCTATGAATCCATCTGGTCCTGGACTTTTTTTGGTGGGTAGGCTATTAATTGTTGCCTCAATTTCAGAGCCTGCTATTGGTCTATTCAGGGATTCAGCTTCTTCCTGGTTTAGTCTTGGGAGAGTGTAAATGTCCAGGAAATTATCCATTTCTTCTAGATTTTCTAGTTGATTTGCATAGAGGTGTTTATAGTATTCTCTGATGGTAGTTTGTATTTCTGTGGGGTTGGTGGTGATATCCCCTTTATCATTTTTTATTGCATCTGTTTGATTCCTCTCTCTTTTCTTCTTTATTAGTCTTGCTAGCGGTCTGTCAATTTTGTTGATCTTTTCAAAAAACCAACTCCTGGATTCATTGATTTTTTGGAGGGTTTTTTGTGTCTCTATCTCCTTCAGTTCTGCTCTGATCTTAGTTATTTCTTGCCTTCTGCTAGCTTTTGAATGTGTTTGCTCTTGCCTCTCTAGTTTTTTTAATTGTGATGTTAGGGTGTCAATTTTAGATCTTTCCAGCTTTCTCTTGTGGGCATTTAGTGCTATAAATTTCCCTCTACACACTGCTTTAAATGTGTCCCAGAGATTCTGGTATGTTGTATCTTTGTTCTCATTGGTTTCAAAGAACATCTTTATTTCTGCCTTCATTTCATTATGTACCCAGTAGTCATTCAGGAGCAGGTTGTTCAGTTTCCATGTAGTGGAGCGGTTTTGATTGAGTTTCTTAGTTCTGAGTTCTAGTTTGATTGCACTGTGGTCTGAGAGACAGTTTGTTATAATTTCTGTTCTTTTACATTTGCTGAGGAGTGGTTTACTTCCAATTATGTGGTCAATTTTGGAATGAGTGTGATGTGGTGCTGAGAAGAATGTATATTCTGTTGATTTGAGGTGGAGAGTTCTATAGATGTCTATTAGGTCCGCTTGGTGCAGAGATGAGTTCAATTCCTGGATATCCTTGTTAACTTTCTGTTTCATTGATCTGTCTAATGTTGACAGTGGAGTGTTGAAGTCTCCCATTATTATTGTATGGGAGTCTAAGTCTCTTTGTAAGTCTCTAAGGACTTGCTTTATGAATCTGGGTGCTCCTGTATCGGGTGCATATATATTTAGGATAGTTAGCTCTTCCTGTTGAATTGATCCCTTTACCATTATGTAATGGCCTTCTTTGTCTCTTTTGATCTTTGATGGTTTAAAGTCTGTTTTATCAGAGACTAGGATTGCAACCCCTGCTTTTTTTTGTTCTCCATTTGCTTGGTAGATCTTCCTCCATCCCTTTATTTTGAGCCTATGTATGTCTCTGCATGTGAGATGGGTCTCCTGAATACAGCAGACTGATGGGTTTTGACTCTTTATCCAGTTTGCCAGTCTGTGTCTTTCAATTGGAGCATTTAGTCCATTTACATTTAAGGTTAATATTGTTATGTGTGAACTTGATCCTGCCATTATGATTAACTGGTCATTTCGCTCGTTAGTTGATGCAGTTTCTTCCTAGCCTCGATGGTCTTTACATTTTGGCATGTTTTTGCAATGGCTGGTACCGGTTGTTCCTTTCCATGTTTAGGGCTTCCTTCAGGGTCTCTTGTAAGGCAGGCCTGGTGGTGACAAAATCTCTAAGCATTTGCTTATCTGTAAAGGATTTTATTTCTCCTTCACTTATGAAACTTAGTTTGGCTGGATATGAAATTCTGGGTTTAAAATTCTTTTCTTTAAGAACGTTGAATATTGGCCCCCACTCTCTTCTGGCTTGTAGAGTTTCTGCTGAGAGATCTGCTGTTAATCTGATGGGCTTCCCTTTGTGGGTAACCCTACCTTTCTCTCTGGCTGCCCTTAAGATTTTTTCCTTCATTTCAACTTTGGTGAATCTGGCAATTACGTGTCTTGGAGTTGCTCTTCTCGAGGAGTATCTTTGTGGCGTTCTCTGTATTTCCTGAATTTGAATGTTGGCCTGCCCTACTAGGTTGGGGAAGTTCTCCTGGATGATATCCTGAAGAGTGTTTTCCAACTTGGATCCATTTTCCCCCTCACTTTCAGGAACCCCAATCAGATGTTGATTTGGTCTTTTTACATAATCCCATACTTCTTGTAGGCTTTGTTCATTTCTTTTTCTTCTTTTTTCTTTTGGTTTCTCTTCTCACTTCATTTCATTCATTTGATCCTCAATCGCTGATACTCTTTCTTCCAGTTGATTGAGTCGGTTACTGAAGCTTGTGCATTTGTCATGTATTTCTCGTGTCATGGTTTTCATCTCTGTCATTTCGTTTATGACCTTCTCTGCATTAATTAGTCTAGCTGTCAATTCTTCCACTATTTTTTCAAGATTTTTAGTTTCTTTGCGCTGGGTACGTAATTCCTCCTTTAGCTCTGAGAAGTTTGATGGACTAAAGCCTTCTTCTCTCATCTCGTCAAAGTCATTCTCTGACCAGCTTCGATCCGTTGCTGGCGATGGGCTGCGCCCCTTTGCAGGGGGAGATGCGCTCTTAATTTTTGAATTTCCAGCTTTTCTGCCCTGCTATTTCCCCATCTTTGTGGTTTTATCTGTCTCTGGTCTTTGATGATGGTGACGTACTGATGGGATTTTGGTATAGGTGTCCTTCCTGTTTGATAGTTTTCCTTCTGACAGTCAGGACCCTCAGCTATAGGTCTGTTGGAGATTGCTTGAGGTCCACTCCAGACCCTGTTTGCCTGGGTATCAGCAGCAGAGGTTGCAGAAGATAGAATATTGCTGAACAGTGAGTGTACCTGTCTGATTCTTACTTTGGAAGCTTCCTCTCAGGGGTGTACTCCACCCTGTGAGGTGTGGGGTGTCAGACTGCCCCTAGTAGGGGATGTCTCCCAGTGAGGCTACTCAGGGTTCAGTGACCCACTTGAGCAGGCAGTCTGTCCGTTCTCAGATCTCAACCTCCGTGTTGGGAGATCCACTGCTCTCTTCAAAGCTGTCAGACAGAGTTGTTTGTGTCTGCTCAGGCCTCTCTGCTCCTTCCCCTGTTGTTTTTTTAGCTGAGCCCTGCCCCCAGAGGTGGAGTCTATAGAGACAGGCAGGTTTCCTTGAGCTGCTGTGAGCTCCACCCAGTTCGAGCTTCCCAGCGGCTTTGTTTACCTACTTAAGCCTCAGCAATGGCGGGCGCCCCTCCCCCAGCCTCCCTGCTGCCTTGCGGTTAGATCTCTGCAGACTGCTGTGTTAACAATGAGGGAGGCTCCGTGGGCGTGGGACCCTCCCGGCCAGGTGAGGGATATATTCTTCTGGTGTGCCCGTTTGCTTAGAGCGCGGTATTGGGGTGGGAGTTACCCGATTTTCCAGGTGTTGTGTGTCTCAGTTCCCCTGGCTAGGAAAAGGGATACCCTTCCCCCTTGCGCTTCCCAGGTGAGGCGATGCCTCGCCCTGCTTCAGCTCTCGCTGGTCAGGCTGCAGCAACTGACCAGCACCGATTGTCCGGCACTCCCTAGTGAGATGACCCCAGTACCTCAGTTGAAGATGCAGAAATCACCGGTCTTCTGTGTCGCTCGCGCTGGGAGTTGGAGACTGGAGCTGTTCCTATTCGGCCATCTTGCTCCGCCCCCCCCCCCCAGGTATCTTTTCCACATTTTTGATAACACTTGTTATTATCTGTATTTTTTATTGTAGCCACATTGTAGTGGGTGTGAAGCAGTATCTCACTGTGGTTTTGGTTTGCATCTACCTGATGGTGAATGCAGTTGAGCATCTTTTTCATGTGCTCATTGGCTATTTGTCTATCTTTGGAGACACATCTGTTCAAAACCTTTGCCCATTATTTAATTTGGTTATTTGTTTATGTTTTTGAATTATAAGACTTCCTTCTATTTCTAGCTATAAGTTCCTCATCAAATACATGATTTGCAAATATATTCTCATCCTCCAAAGGACTCTTAGCACATGCAGAATAAAACCCAGATCTTTTACCAGGGCTGAGAGACTTGCCAGATCCTGTCCTCATCCCTCACCACTCTCTACACATCACTCCCAGCTCTCTGGCCACCACTGCTCTGCATGCGGGTCCTTAAACCTGTCAGACTTGACCCAGCCTCGGGGCTTCTGTAAGTGCTCACTCCCTTTGCTTAGATATTCTTCCCAGAAAATTTTTGAGTGGCTTACTCCTTCTCTTTTTAAGACTCTGCCCAGATACCACCTTCTTGGAGAGGCCTTCCCTAACCATTTTATCTACAACATTTCTCCCTAAATATCCATGATACTTCTTTTCTCCCTATTATTCTCTACTCCTTATCCTTTTCTTAGTAGCACTTAGTATGTCTAAGCAGACATGACATTGTACACTTATTTGCTGATTCTGTCTCCCAGCTAGAAGCTCAGTTCCATGAAGGGCAGGAATGTCGTCTGTCTCATGCACTACTACATCTTAAATGCCTAAACAGTGCCAGGCACATTGTAGAAACTCAATAAATATCTACTACATTAAATATACCTACTACTATTTATTGAGTGCTTACTATGAGCCAAACACGCCATGAAATACTTCAAATAAAATACCTTATTTCATCCCCACAACAACCCTAATGCTAGGAGGTAGACACTAATATTACTCCACTTTTCTAACAGATGAGAAATCTATATTTAGAGAGTTTAAATAATTTATCCATGGCCCCACAAATAGGAAGTGGCAGTCAGGATTAAACTCATGCAGTCTCAGCTCTGAACTATATGGCTCTACCACACGTGTCCCCATTACCAACTCCAGCAAGTCACTTTCCCTCCTTTCAGCCTCAGTTTCCTCATCTGTGACATAAGAGTAGCCTCCGACCTTACCTTACAGTGTTACTGAGAGATTGGCCAGGTGGGATCACGTAAAGCAGTGGTCCCCAACCTTTTTGGCACCAGGGATCAGTTTTATGGAAGACAACTTTTTCACACACGGCAGGGTACAGGAGGGTGTTCCTGGGATGATTTAAGCACATTACATTTATTGTGTACTTTATTTTCTATTATTACATTATAATATATAATGAACTAATTATACAACCCACCATAATGTAGAATTAGTGGGAGCCCTGAGCTCCTGCAACTAGATGGTCCCATTTGGGGGTGACGAGAGACAGTGACAGATCATCAGGCATTAGATTCTCATAAGGAGCACACAACCTAGACCCCTTGCGTGCACAGTTCACAGTAGAGTTTGTGCTCCTATGAGAATCTAATGCTGCTGCTGCTGCTGCTCTGACGTGAGGAGGAGCTCAGGTGGTAATGTGAGCAATGAGGAGCAGCTGTAAATACAGATGAAGTTTCACTTGCTCGCCCACTGCTCGCCTCTTGCCATGCAGCCTGGTTGCTAACAGACCACCATGGACACCAGACCATGATCCCGGAGTTGGGGATCCCTGACGTAAAGCCCTGAGAACAGTGCCTGCCTCACTGTGAGTGTTAAGTGTGAACTGCTGTGACGATCTGGTGACAACAACTCTGATCACAATGATCAGATGACTTTGGTGCAGTGAAATCAATCCCCTTGAAATCAAATAAAGCTCTATCATTGTAAGTTAATATTGTTCAAATGCATCCTGTGTACAGACTGATTTTAGACAATGTCTCAGCTCTCGCAGAGGGAGGACCAGCCCACCATGGCCACAAGAGGGTTTCAGTCTCATCAGATGGGTGTGACAGATTTCCTGACCAAAGGAAGAAGATGTTTTGGTAACATCACAGACTAAGGCCTCAACAAGAGCGTACTAGATACCTACAAGAAAATGGGATCTCAGTGGCTGCTCAGAGACAGATCCTGGCCTAATCTAGGACAGCCATTCTCATGGGGCCATGTCATACTTGTAAACTTCTGCTGGGCCAGCCACACAGCCAAGGGTAGCTGAACATGGCAGAAGCCCACCGTACTCACAGCTCCCCCAGGAAATTACTGGATGTTATATTTGCTAAAAAGAGGTTGCCCCCCAGACAGTTCATGTCCATGTGCTACCAACACTGTGGAAAACCTGGAGAATAGGAATCCAAGTCAACTCACCAGTATGGGTCTGCCTGTGCGTCTCCAGGGCATCCTCCTTCGAAAACTGTGCACCGCACTGATCACAAACAAAGGCTTTGGCACCCGCTGAAAGAAAGGAGAGGCAGTTACCACTAGAACAATAGTCCATTGGTGAGGGGGGAGGTCCTGGGCCACAACTGTGCAGGTGGACACTAGGGGAGGGGACTGGACACCTGCAAAAATCCTGAGTGAGGGATCATCCATGGTTCAGACCCTCCTCTAAGAGGTGAACATTCACCCAACTGAGTTCCAAATGCCCTTGTCTAGGGCTCTTCTAGAGAGAAGGAGAAACAAAATCAGAATAACCAAGATAAACAGAAATGGGCTCCAAGTTATATACCTCAAGAAGAAGAAGGATCTGAAGACCTACCTCCAGGTGATGGGAGGACAGGAGAAAAATGATACCAACGCAGGGAAATGTGTCCTGTCACCTAAACTATACTTTATGGGAAGGTAAGAATTGCTGACATACCTCTACCTGGATGAACACAGGGACCTCTGACTCAGTGTGTCCAAAACTAAACTCACCGTCTACCCCCAACTGCTGCCTGCCTCTGACCATTTAAAACCCCTGAATGACTCCCCAGTGCCTGGAGAACAAGGTTCAAACTCCTTACTGTGACTCACAGAGCACTTCTCGGTATGCTCCTCTTTCCTGCTTCGTCTCTCACACCTCACTCTTGCTCTCTTTTCTCCAGCTACACTGAACCACGTGGGCTCCCTGGAGGAACCATATTCTTCCTCACTGCTAGGCCTGAGCACATTCTTCTGCATGTCCTCTGCCTCTGACATTCTCCCACGCTTCCCTGGCTGCTATGGTGCAGTTGGAGGTCCTATTCATCATTCATGCATCAACTTCAATACCCGGGCCCCCATGTGTAGGTGAGGCAAGGCTCCTTTATGCTCCAATAGCACCTGGTATGTTCCAGTTCTTGGCCCTTGCTGTGCTCCATTCCAAATGCCCATGGCCCTGTCTTTCTCTCTCACCACATGGTAAGTTCCCTGGCAGAGGGACCGTGTCATCTTGTGCACAGCTGCATCTGCCTGACACACAGTGGAAACCTATTACTATACATATTTGTGGAATAAATAAGATTAATTCAGTGCAACTCAATTTAATAAACTTTCTCAGAACTGTCATTTAGAAGGCTTAAAGTGATAATGCCACCATGTCAAGATGAAACAGTACTTTTCATCATTGGCTAATAGTCTTCATGGCTCTACTATATTATCTGATCCAGGGGTCACCTGTCACAAGCCTTGGCATTTTTCCTTCAAGATGTCTCGTAGACGTACTCTTCCACGGCATTTGGTGCAGTGATTCCACTGCAGTCACCACCCCATTCAGGCCCTTGCAGCGTCACACTCAGAACACTGTAAGACGTGAGGTGGTTTCCACACCACCAGCCACCCGCAATCTACTCAACACATGCAGGTTCCTCTACGGCCACTTGATTTCTCACACTCTCTTACTCAAGAAGATACAATGCCTCCCAATGTGTACTGACTCTAAATTCCTCTACTTGGCTTCAAGGCCTTCCATAACCTGTCCTGGTTAGCCACCCACCTCCATAGGTAAGCTGTCCTCACCAGCCCTCTCTGGGTACTGCTTGACCTTCCCAGAGTCGCTGTGCTTGAGCAATGCTCAGTCCTGTTCCTCCACCTGTTCCAATCCCACTCCATTTTCAAGGCCCGAGTTTGTGGACATCAAGCTCTCCCGCCCCTTTCTGCCCTTTCCAATCTGCCACTGCACTCTGTTCCTTTCATCACATCTTAGCACTTTGTTGTTGTCATTGTTTTTGAGATAGGATCTCTGTCTGTCACCCAGGCTGGAGTGCAGTGGTACAATCATAGCTTACAGCAGCCTCAACCTCCTGGGTTCAAGCGATCCTCCCACCTCAGCCTCCTGAGTAGCTGGGACTACAGGTGCACGCCACCATGCCTGACTAATTCCGTTTGTTTGTTTGTTTGTTTGTTATTTTTTATTTAGAGATGAGATCTCACTGTATTTCCCAGGTTGGTCTTGAGCTCCTGGGCTTAAGTGATCCTCCCACCTTGGTCTCCCAAAGTGCTGGGGGGTTCCAGGTGTGAGCCAGTGTGTCTGGTCATCTTCGCTCTTCTTTATATATGCCTGTGTTTTAGTTTTGTATTAGAGCCTCATATGAGCCAGAACTACTTTTTACACAAATTTGTAGCCCACACTGCTGTTTTCAAATCACCTCAGATTTCCTGAGTCTTGACTATATACCAGGCATGATGCTAGATGCTTAATATGTATCATTCGTCCTAACAACCACCATTTATATAGTACATGCTATCATTATCCCCATGTAGCAGATGAGTACATTCAAGCCCAGAGAGGTTAAGCACTTTGCCCAACGCCACACAGTGGTTAACATAGTAAAGGTGAATTCAAACACAGGCAGCCTCATTTCAGAGCCTGATTTCAGAGTAATCCCCGTACCCTTCGGCCTCCCTAGGGTTCCATCTGCAAAGATGCTTTGTGGATAAGACTCCAGGGGTGGGGTCTGAGCTCCTATCTCTGAGTGAAAATTCAATTTACCTATTTTACACATCAGGGCTTTGGGGCTGGAAAAATGGCTCCACTACTTTTCTAGAAATTTGGAAACCTCTGCCTTGGAGAATCAGCACATACTGAAGGAATGTAACTCCAAATACAAGCTGTTCCAGCACAGACTTCAATACCAATAAATGCTTCTTGCAGTGAAGAATATGAGGACCTTAGAGGAAGTCTAGAATGTGGGGTCCTCTGGAGGTATCGACTTTCTCTGTCTCACTGACACCTATCTTCCCACTGATGAGCAGGATATACTCCAGTAGGTGCTCAATAAATGTGAGTAGACTGGCCAGATAAGTGGGTGACAAAGTACCCCAGGGAGGACATGAACTCTCTTTTCCTGAAAAGCTTTAAAAATAAATATTGTCATTTGCCTTAGGTGGCTGGGGTTGAATTTCACCTGGAGGCACGGAGAATCCCATGGTGACCTCTGGGTGTCCTTTCAAGCCACAGGGCACCCTCAGGCCAAGCACCTGATATACGGCTTAGAGAGCTTTGAAGAAAGAGCCAAGAAAACTTCTAGCCCCCAGTGATGGCAAAGCAGTGGTGACGTGTGTGAGCAAGGGTAGCAGCCAAGACTACCTTTCATCCATTCACACTGGAAATGCAGAAAGCACCTCCAAGAGCAGAGTGGGCTGGATGGGAAAGCTGGGGCTGGACGAAGTCACAGCTCCCTCACAGTTAGAAACTGCCCCCAGTCCCAAATCATTAGCCATCAGTGATTTTCTGTGGATCTGTAAGGAATCTGATTTTAATTGTTATTTCTTCCTTGGGTTCTATCCGCTCTCACGGCTCCGTAAAGGAGAAAGGGGAAGCAAAGGCCGGAAGAGGGAAGCACTGGCTGGGAAGGGGAGGGCACCCTGTGGGCTCCCACACTGGAGCCCTGCAGTCGGCAAGGAGCCCACCATGCCACAGGCTTCCAAGGGATGTGGTCCGGAGGGTTCTTAGAATACAGCCATCATTGTGGGCTGGAGAAGCTTCTCGCTTTAATGACTGAGAAGCAGAGAGAAAGGAAGGAGGCCAGGTAGGAAATAAAGGGCCGGATGTGTACCATCAGACAAGTGCAGAGGAAGATGAAGACAGATAAGCACACATGATCTAGTAAAAGCGGCTGCCTCGGCCCAAGCCTGACCACATCTGCTTGCCTTCAAAGTCCCACCACTCCACCCCCACCTCGCTGAAGTCACGACACTGAGCTGAGCGTGTGAAAGCCTCTGTTCTCACTGACTCTGGGCCACGTCCCTCCTTACACGTGGATAACACAAATGTCAGCTCCCACTGCTAGCCCCCACTCGCAAAGCCCCAATACTCCCACGCCCACCCGGACAGGCTCTGACTTCCCCCCAACTCTCCAGGGTGAGAGCGAAGACAGGCAGTTCCACGGACACGTGAGCGGAGCAGAGCGAGACAGACAAAATCCTCTCTCCCAAGGAGTCTTGTGCCTTTAAATTGTCTCTGTAATGGCTGGCTCAGAGGCAGAAATATTTGGCAGCCCTGAAATTAAAAGTGATAAATTTCCTCGCCAAGCTTTGATCGATAATAGAGGCCTCATCTGTTAATCAATAAGACAGTCTCTGCCTGTTTACTGTGCATATGTTGTTCACTGCTGCCTTCAGTATGATGTCAGGTTTGCATTCAAAGCAACTCAAGTGTGTATAAACCACATGGCTATTCCCAAAATGCATTACGGTGACATCATGCAGCCACTAATACATTTATAAAGCATCAATGGGAGGGGGCAAAGGAGGAGGGAAGAAGGTCATGCCAGCTGAACACAGCGGGTGTGCATGGACCTAGCAGCAGCATTTACACCCACAAAATTTTCTGGGGCTCAACCTGGAGTAGGGAGAACTCCAGGCACACAGCTCTGGGATGGCCATGACTTGCCATATCCTTCCTACAGACGGGAGCTGGTTTTTGAATGTCCAGTAACTATATGCCAAGAGGTAGATTACAGGAAATAAACAAAAGAGACAAAATCCCTGCCCTCAGGGAGCTTATGTTCAAGAGGGGAGGGTGGATTTTTAAAGAGCAAGTAAATATAAAACAGGCCAGGTGGTGATAAGTGATAAAAAGAGAAATAAATTAAGTGAAGAGGGCCAGGCACAATGGCTCATGCCTATAATCCCAGCACTTTGGGAGGCCGGGATGGGTAGATCACTTGAGCTCAGGAGTTCAAGACCAGCTTGGCCAACATGGTGCAACCCCATCTCTACTACAAATACAAAAACTGACCAGGCATGGTGGCTGATTTTAAATCCCAGCTACTCAGGAAGCTGAGGCAGGAGAATAGCTTCAGCCCGGAAGGCAGAGGTTGCAGTGAGCTGAGATCACACCATTGCACTCCAGCCTGGGAAACAGGAGTGAAACCCTATCTCAAAACAACAACAACAACAACAACAAAGCATTAAGTGAAGATAAACAGAGAGTGCCAGGGGCTGTTCTTTTACACAGGCTAGTCAGGGAGGCCCTAGCTGATGCACTGACATCTGCATACAGCAAGGCCACCACGTGACAACATCCACGCTAGGCAAGGGAAGAGGAGCAAGGAGGCCAGCTGCATGGAATGCACGGAGGTTGAGGTGGGAGACGTGGGGATGGGGGAAGTTAAGGGATAGATTGTGCGAAAGAAATTAAATAGCAGAGGGAGAATAGTGGAAGATAAAGGGCGCTAGACCCTTGCTATCCATAGCAATCACAGATCCAAGCAAACCGAGGACAACAGCAGGATCTAGAGGTGCAGGCATGAGATCCCACGCCTAACCTGGTCACTCACAACTAGTCATCACACCTCGATGAAATGATTTCCCAATCTGTAAAATGGGCGTAAGCCTATCTGTCTCCCTGAGGCTGCCGTGAGGAGCAAACAAGATAATAGACATGAATGAATACGAAACTCCTTGCAGATCACAAAACACTCTGTGGACAGCACAGGTCCTTGGTACCATTTATACCTCAGGAGGCTGCACAGTGTGGTTACGAGCTCAACATTTAGGTCAGACAGATCAGAGGTCAAATCCCAGGCAAGCTAGTCGCCAGCTGTGACCCTCAGCAAGCTGCCAATCTCAGGGAGCCTGTCGCCTCAGCTGTAAAATGGAAACAGTAAGGAGAGGTCCCTCAGAGAGTTGCGACAAGCTGGGGAAAGTGCTCCACCCCACAGCTGGTGGACAGATATACAGAATCAGTAAGTTGCAGCTACCATTTATCTCTAGTCACTTTTCCTTTAAAGAAACAGCTCCCTTCATGCAATTAAAGTATGGCTGATTTTACTGGAAGTGGATGTACAGTTATTTGGGGGCCATTTAGCTTGTGTAAAGTGAGTCTCACATTCATAAAGACATACGGCACCACACGTGCACATACGTGAACACACACACACCCCACCTTGTTCCTCTAATTTAAAGATGAGTGATTGTTTTGTGCAGGGGAGCAGAAAAATGTGCCATCGAACCAGTAAGTCCGTATCAGCAGCTATTCACCAACCTGGCTCTGAAATCTTCGCTGGACAAGCCCCTGGAGCCCCGTTCAACTGTCCTGTATTTGGGGCTCTTTTCCATCTTCCCAGTGGACTGTAAGCTCTGTGAGAGCAGGTTCCCACCTGTCTTGGGCTTTACCATATCCCCGATGCCCTGCGCCATGCCTGGCACACAGTCTGTGCCTACTAAATGCTTGTTAAGCAAAGAAAGCCCTAGGCAGGTTCCTAGGTGCAGAACTCACCTGGGAAGGGCGCAATGGCCACTCAGGGCACTGCCAAGCTGTCTGTCCCCTAGGGGGTGGCAGAGTCCTTATTCTGCACACTCAGTTCTCTACTAACCCCTATTTAAAACTCAAGGACATGGTCTCTGGCTAGGTCTTAGGCAGTTGAGAGGAAAAGAAAGGAAAGGTTAGGAAGTGGGGCTGTCTGCTTCCTCTGGTGCGAGACCTCCCTCTCTCATCAGTATGTCTGCTACCAACCCAGTCCAATACTCACTGTGGCAGCCAACAAACAAGCCTTCCCTCCACTACAGTCAGTGAGCCTCCTACCCCCAGGCAGTGATCTGCCGAGTGACTACTCCGTCCCCCAGGCTCTGAGTTTACCTGAGATTCCAGGTACCCAGCTGTGAAAGAGACAGGCAGACATCCTTGCCCCTGCCAGTCTCCCAGGGACCCCGCAGATGAGGGCTTCGGGATGTTCTAAGCACCGCCTTGCAAGGAGCTCCCTGATCATTTTGGGTTCTCCAGACCCCTACTCTTCTCCTCCTTTTTCCCTGACTTCCTGACACCTCCAGAAGGTTGGGGACAAAGGAAGGAGGAAGGTTCAAAGCTGGTTAAAGTTTGGTGGAAAGAGAGGACGCACATGCCAGAGGTGGGACTGAGGCCTCCGTGTGTGGGAGCAGCTCTCCCTCTGTGCCAAGGATCACCCCAACTCACAGGAATCAAAGTCGGGAACAGCCAGCAGGGCACTTTTAAAAATATAAAGCTTTCTCTAAAAGCCCAGGATCCCGATGACAATTAAAGCTGAAATCCAGTAGAAGCCATGACAAGCTCCCTGCAGCTGCCCTCTCCCCCTTGACAAAGAGCCTCTCTCCCTACCTGCCCTAACCAGAAATGAGGCTGAGGAGGTCCGGGGCATCCAGGAAGGAAGCAGAAGACATTGACTGCAATCAGATATGGGGTGGTGTCTCTCTGAAGGAAAGAAGGCAGAAGCCAATGAGTGAAGAAAAAAAAATCCAAATCCCTCCCTCTCCAAAACCTCTCCCACCCCCATGCTAATAATAAGAAGGGGGAAAAAAAGAACCACTGAAAAAACACCTAATGTTTGCCAGCATCTAATGCTGAGTGGTGTGTCCTTTTTTCAAAATTCCTTGAGATTTTAAAATAAACATCTTGAATGTTCTGATGAGATCTGCACGCCTGCTTACATAAGGAAGTACAGAGTGTACCAAAACAGCAGACCCAAAAAAAGCATAAGCTGTCAGAACAATGAGTACAGACGCGGGGCATTTTACAACAGGCCACGGTGTACAGTTTTATTTACAGTACCTCTTATCAGACGGAGAACAGCACACTGGCTGCCAATTCCAAAGGCCGGCACTGTGTGTTCTTTCCCTCAAGGAGATGTGTACTCCCGGAGAGGAGCTTGAAGGCTCTCTCTCTCTCTCTCTCTCTCTCTCGCTCTCTCTCTCGCTCTCTCTCTTGCTCTTTCTCCTTTATCAACAAAACAAAAAGCTGATCCAGAACCAGAGTTTCTGGAAGGTACACAGACTCAGGAAAGAGAGAAAAGGGAAAGCAGGTGAACAAATGCTGGCTGAAAGGAAAACAACCAGCCCCATCGATCCGTCCAGGATATGGTTCAAGGGTAGCTGTGGTTGACGAGGCTGTGGGGAAAGGTCCTCAGAGCCCAGCCTCACTACAGGATGGGAGGGTGAATGAACTAATGATACAGGACCGAGAAAGACACCAGGAAAGTCTCCTGGGCTGAGCAACAGAAAAATGGGAGTCACCTGGGATTGAGGACAGGTGGTTTTCAGATCTCCAAAAGCCAGTGTCCTGCCAGTGACCTGGCAAATGACTGACACCTTATGTGTGGCTAAATATCCACTCTGCAAAAGAGGAAACCCTGGAATGGGTCAGGAGGAAATGCTGAGACATCTCTATGGCTGAGAGAACATTTCTTATCCTACCTAATAAATGTGATGCTACTAGGAAGCTGCATGGTGCCCTTGTCTCTTAACTGGGATCCTGGAGTCCCTCTCTCAAGTCCCACAGGGAGCACACGGTCTACCTTGTCCCTTATCCCTGCAACTCAGTTCTCAGCCAGAGTGGCTTGGAAAGCTCTTTTGTTACTCCTTTTAGCACCAGCAGGTAATCCAACAGGCTTAGAAACACTGACCACAGCCAGAACACACACATGCACTCAATATTAAGCTGCACAGGAAGGTAGTGAAGAGCACGCTCTCTGGAATCAAACAAACTCTGGTTCAAGTCCCAGTTCTACCATGTCTAGCTACCACCCTGGAGATTGAATTATCTTTTCTGGGCCTGTTTCTTACCTAGAAAACTGGGCTCAAAGTGTTTATGCCACACTTTGAGGGATGATTAATGTAAATAATATATGTAAAGTGTTTAATACACTGTCTGGCATACAGTAACTGCCCAATAAATGCTGGTTGTCATTAACACCAACATCATAATTGACACGAGGAGATAAAATAATAGCAAGGTATAAGACACACACAAACGTCAAATGCATGCAAGAGATACATCACGCCATTTAAAATACTCTTACCTTTCCAGCCAAAACACACCAGTAAAGACGGGGTCAGATCAGTCTTCCCCAGGAGGAGATCAGGCCCCTACCATCAGCTGCCATCATCACTCATGGCCAATGTTTAATGGTATTATTACCCTCCTACTGCCTACCCAGAAGGGAACCAGAGAATGCAAACCAGTTTGAGATGATTTATGTTTTTAAAAATACATGAGTGAATTATTTTAAATAAAATGCAAGTAAGATAGTAAATATGTTGCAGATTTTTAAAAAATACAGGCCAGGTGCAGTAGCTTGTGCCTGCAACCCCAGCCTGGGTGACAGAGCCATACTCTGTCTCCAAAAAAAAAATACAAATCTTCCTGAAGTCTAGGAGTAGTGACTCAGGGGTTCACCTTACCATTGCTTCTAATCTCTTTCTTCTCCTGGCAACTTCTATGACTGGGCAATCATGGTATGGTGGTGATCAGCACAAGGACACAAACTCTCTCTTACCACAGGAATGTCAGCCCCTGCTGTGATGAACCAGACTTCCTTCCAGACATGCCTTGCCAACTGAGAGATCTCTCAGAGGTTAATGGTCAGGCCCCTCAAAATGAAGTTTCAGGCTGGGTGCAGTGGCTCATGCCTATAATCCCAACACCTTGGGAGGCTGAGGCAGGTCCGAGAGTCGGGAGTCCGAGACCAGCCTGACCAACATGGAGAAACCCCATCTCTACTAAAAATACGAAATTAGCCCGGCGTGGTGGTGCATGCCTGTAATCCCAGCTACTCAGGAGGTGGGGGCAGAAGAATAGCTTGAACCCTGGAGGCAGAGGTTGTGGTGAGCCAAGATCGCGCCATTGCCCTCCAGCCTGGCGACAGAGCAAGTCTCTGTCTCAAAAAAAAAAGGGGGGGGAGAATAAAAGAAGTCCCACAGCAGCTCAAAGCCAGAGACAGCTTTAGGGCTCTACTGCTCATTGATGGTATGGTACTAGCATCAACTTCACAGCCTCACTTCCCTCCTGAGAACGAAGCTATTCATCCTCACGTGACAGCTTAAACCAGAACCTGTATGAAGTACCTGGCATACAGCAGGTGCTCAAGTCACAGTTATTATCACGATTATGAAATAATTTCACTTCATCAAGCTGATGAGCTCCAGGAGGACAGACCCTGGCCACAGCCTACAGGGTATGCAGCCCACAGTATTTCCAGCCCCACAGCTCTGGGAGGAGGCCCACTCGCAATAAGTAAATGGCCTGTGTAAATGAGATACTATGTTCTCTGGGGTTCTCGTATAGATGATATTATGCTATTGGGAATGGGAGACAGGACCAGCCTTAGGTGAGGCAGGGTAGATAATTGGCTCAAGGAGGGTTCTGTTGGCCAGCACACCCAAGATTTTCCAAAGTACCAAAAGAAACTGACTTGGGGTCTTGACTGTCACTGCCTGAGCTATGTAATGTAACCTCGATGAATCCTTTCATCTGTCCATCTTGAAATGACAAGTTTTAAACTGGGACCTCTCTAAGGAAGAAAAGATGAACAGGTGTTCATGAGAAGCTGGGCACTCATGGCAAAGAAAGGTAAACATGGCCATACCCGAGATCTCAAATGCTTACAACCCTTGGGGTTTGGAAGGTGCTGCTGAGACCAAAGGAGGGCTGGGTTCCTGGGTTCAGCCGGCAGAATCCTTCTCAAGGTGAATACTCTGCTCCATCAGGCAGGTAAAGTGGAACAGAGAGTCCAGACATTGGGAGAATCATTAGCCAGAGTCAGGCTGGGCCAGTGCGGCTGTGCCAAACGCTGACCCGAGTTCCAGGGAACACCTGGGCTTTCAAGTGTTCATAACTTTGTTTTGTTTAAGAGAGAGAGCTTTGCAAGCTTGGCATTTGTGAGAGGCTGGATAATAAAGCCAGGGACATAAGAGTAAGGGTTTCTGCCATGATTTTATGGGACATCTCCGCAACTCCTAAACACCAACAATCACCCTCCTCCCAGGTCTCTACTTGGGGATTCTCAGGAGAGAAGTTCAGAATGAAAAGAGAAGTTTCTGCTGGTCCCCAGCAGCCCCAAACTCAGCCTGTGATCTGAGCCTTCGGTCTCCTCTTACCCTCATTTATTCTGCTCCTTTCTTCTGAAGCAACTTCAGAATGCTCCGTCACAGGCCCCCACCCTAAAGGTGGCATGGAGGATTTTACGCACATTCACACACACACACACACACCCGTCTCCCCTGAGTAGGATTCACAATACTGGCTGGGAAATGGAAAAAAGAAAAGTAAGACCCCTCCAGCGTTGGTGGCAAGGATCCAAGTGCCTACTCCACCCATTTCAAGCTGATACCTGGCCCCACCCCGGTCCCCCAGCATCTCCTGCCACTCCTGCCAACTGACTTTTCATTGGCGGTATTTTAAAGGGAATAGGAGGCAGTGTTCCTCAGCCTCGACGGCGTGCTGGACCTCCCTCACTTTCTCCAGGCTTGTTCCTGCCTCCCTCATTTCCCACTGACTGAAGAGAATGCCGAGTCCTCTCACAATGTTGAGATCTCCTTGGGATCTCGATATTGATAATTCCTTCATTGCTTGGTTCTCAGAATCCCCTGTCCTCTCCATTCTCCTAGCATCTCTCTCCAATGCCACTTGCAACTGTCTTTGTAGTGTGTATGTGTGTATTTTGTTTCTAAGACAGAACATCCTTAGGTAATATTTCAACAAATGGAAAGAAATAAAGCCTTTTAGAAGGCTCCAGATGCTGTCACAAGTGTGATAACCGTTGCACTCTTCAAGAAACCAATTGGCAGAGCTCTGCATACAAGTTGTCTGCTGACAATTGGCTGTGAGCTGTACAAGCTCTGCAGATGAGAGCTTCTCTTCTCCTGGAAAAGTCCACAAGGAAGCAGTGCCATAGACCCTGAAGACATCCAGGTCAAGCTGCAGGGAAGAGGCAGGGTTCAGTATGCATAGAAGGCTGTCCAAGCTGGGCCCTTGCTCCCATCACAGGCAGTTTAGTGGAGAACTTGGGTTTGATGTTGACAGAACTTAGATGTTAGCTCAGCTACCCACTAGCTAAATCAGGAGTGTTAGCAGCTAAACTCTCTGAGCCTTGGTTTCGTCACCTGTTAAAGAGATAATGATACATCCTTCCTATCCTAAAAGCAGGACTTCAAAGTTGCACAACAGCAGTGACACCACTCACTCAGAAGTGGGACTATAAGGGTGTTGGAAGGTTTAAATAAGATGATACACATGAAGGTGCCCAGCACAGAAAGTGGAGCTCAACAGACACACAACACCAATACCTTCACACCTTCCTTTCCAAGATCCTACAAAGGCTGCCCTGCAATGAGGAGTCACAATGCTGCTGCTGCCAGTGTTGACAGTAATCACAATAAAAATACTAATAACATGTGTTGCCCATTCATTATGATGCAAGCATTGTGCTAACTACTTTATATGCAATATGCCATTGAATTCTCCCAACAACTCTAAGATTACCCCCCATTTTATACATGTGCAAACTTTTCTTTTTTTTTTTTTTTTTTTTGTTGAGATAGAGTCTCATTCTGTTGCCCATGCTGGAGTGCAGTGGTGGGATTTCAGCTCACCACAACCTCCTCTCCCGGGTTCAAGTGATTCTCCTGCCTCAGTCTCCCAAGTAGCTGGGATTACAGGAACATGCCACCACACCCGGCTAATTGTTGTACTTTTAGTAGAGATGGAGTTTCACCATGTTAGCCAGGCTGGTCTCAAACTTCTGATCTCAGGTGATCCGCCTTGGCTTCCCAGAGTACTGGGATTACAGGCAGGAGCCACCATGCCTGGCCTTAAATGTGCAAACTGAGGTTTAAAAAGCTTACTTCTCTTGCCCAAGGTTTCATAGCTAGTAGCATAAAAAAAAAAAAAAAAAAAAAAAAAAAAACCCTCAATCAGGATGGCAGCATGGGAAGCCC
This sequence comes from Rhinopithecus roxellana, assembly GCF_007565055.1. NCBI lineage: Eukaryota > Metazoa > Chordata > Mammalia > Primates > Cercopithecidae > Rhinopithecus > Rhinopithecus roxellana. The sequence continues at coordinate 76,845,182 of NC_044563.1, forward strand.
ACCTAACTCTCTTCTCCAAGTCCTTTGCCCATTAAGAACAACTCTCACCTCCTGGTCCAGGCATGAAACAACACTGTCTATCCGAGAAAGCCTGGGCTGGGAGCAACACAGGGTCTAGACCTGCCTCTGCTTAGATTTCAATGTATTCTAAGATCCTGCTTTTCTTGGCTTGTTTCTCCATCTACCAAGTGGAAGTCACGTTCCTTGCCCCTCCCAGCACTTAAAGCTATTATAGAGAGGAATGATCTCAAAGGTATGAAAACATGTAGGAAGGAAAAAGTATAACCCATCTTCTAGAGTGACTTATAATAAAACTCTAGACATATACCTCCATGCTTGACTCCCTTCTTAGGCATTCTCCTTTCGACTTCTAAGCAAGCAAGATGTTCTATCATAAAAAGACAATCAGTTGCATTCGCTGAAAGTAGAAAAATGGACTCTCACATTGATGAATGATAGCAAACGACAAAGACCAATGTAGACAAGGTTTCTTGGTTAACCTTCAGTTCACCAAAAAGTCCTTTGATTACATCTTCTCTGAGCATCCTAGTTAATCAAGGCTTTGCCGAGCAGATCCTCACTCTCAGCTGTAAAGGCCTCTGCTCTTCCCCATGTCCCTCTGCTTGTGCCCCTTATAGTCTGCCCTTTACTCACTGCCCAGATTGGACTCCTTCCCCCAGAAGAGCAGGTGGATTCAATTATCTTGGGGCTGAGTGCGTAAATTTTAGAACCAGGCATCCCTCCTAGAGACTCCGGAGTTGTCAGTTACTTTAAATTCATTAATACACATATACAGGTACAGACGTGCTTCCACCCTTGGCGACAGCTGGGAAAGAGGCTCCACCACCTGACCCATCCGTCACAACACCCACCATCCCCATCTCAGACACGGAGCCCCAGAGACTGCCACCCTCCCTTCCCCTTCCCCTTCCCCGGGCCCCTCAGTGGCACCTCGAGGCTGCCAGTCTCTCCAGGCCTGCTGTGGCTTTTAGAAAACAGAGCATGTCTATTTTTAGCCCTTCTCAGCCTAATAATACTCCCCAACACCCATTCAGCTTAATCACTTTATTGAGGACAAGAAGCGGGCTCTCTAGCCCGGGTGCTTCTGATGTTAGGAAGTAGTAAAATGTTCAAACTGGTTAAAAATGACACTCATTGGCTTGCCTTTGGTGTTTCTGAAACCTTAATTGTGGCTCAGGCTGTGGATCTAAAGAGCCTTGCAGGTTTCAGAGTCTGGCTTCCTTACCCCCTGCACCATAATTGAGGTGTTACATTACAACGACGGCACTGACATTTGCAGGCTCAAAATTCAGAAGCCTTAAAATGCCACACTTTTCAAAACAGAAATATTGCCTGCCACACTTAATGCCCATTCTAAGTATGAACCACCTCCCTGCCAGAAAAAAACCAAAGCAAAACAAAACAAAACTCGTCTTTTCTGGCTGCCCCCATGCCAAAGGTCCAGGTGGGAAACTATTTGCCATATTAAGCCCATAGTTGCTTGAAAACAGAAATGTTTGTTTGGTGTAATTAGAAGACCTGCAAGTTCGGTGTGTGCAGAAAATAGACTGTTGGCAGCTCTTCCGCGCGCACCTTTGAGACTGTGACTTCCAAAGCTTCAGGGTGAGCATCTGCAAGCGTGCAATCTGTACCACGTGAGCCATGGGCTGGGAGAAGTGGGCAGCCTGGAAAGGGGATGGAAACAACTTCGCCTCAGACCAGGGGCTTCAGGGTCAAGTGGCCCTGGGGTCACAGCACAGCTCTGTCTCTTACTTGCTAGGTGACCTTAGGCAAGTAAACTCAGTCTCCTTATCTGTAAAATGGACATCCTAACAGTACCAACTTGAAATGGGTCTTGTGAGGCTCAAATGAGATGATGAAGTAAAGCAATCTGGCACAGTACCTGGCACCTGTAGACCTCTAGACCTCCAGGAAATGTTAGCTGCCACTGTCATTATCTTTCATTTCCTCCTTTCTACCATGGGCTCCTTCTAAGACAAAGTGTTTAGTTTTTGTCTCTTCTGCCTTGCCCAGGACAAAAAGGACATCTGGGCACTAGAATGGCTAACCATGGCCAGCTGCGTGCGGTCGCGGGACATCTTCGGACATGCAGTAGGGAACTCCCATGGACTCAGAGTGGGTAGATGGAGCTGGAACCAAAGCAGGAGCATTGAGGGGATGACTTCTCAGGTCCCATTCAGCTAAGCGAGTAAAGGTCACATCCAAGGCCTGGAAACTCACCTGGACCAGGCTCTTCTCCATTCCTGGGCAGCTTCCCCTGCTGCTCCTGTCTCTCTTTCCTTCCTTCTCAGGCAGGGTGCTTTGAAGCACCCTTCATAAACGTCCTGCTCTTCAGCAGGCAGAGGCGGAATGCCTCATTAACTTAGCTAATTTTACAATTTAACCAACCACCACATTCCTGCTTCGATTCAGCCAGCCTCTGACTGTGACAAACTTTTATAATGTTGAGATGGAGGAAGGAAGCAGAGAGTCCATGCCAGAGACTGAAGATGAAGTTCCGAAAACTAAAGTGGGAGACGGAGAGTAGGAAAAAAAAATAGCTCTATAAGCTCTAGGTATGCCCCCAGAGCAGAATTCCAGGCTGTGCAGGGCTGAGCAGTAGGGAAGAAAGCCATGCCGGCCTTGTGGTGTCAGAAAGATGGAGTGCTCCCATGACAATGACTCTTCCTGTCACCTCGGGGGGCCGGGGGCTATATTGGGAAGCACAGTGACATGCTGTCCTCTGAGGGGCACGATTCAATCCTGATGGGCAGCAGGCCAGAGGTGAGGCAGGCCACCCAGAGGACGTGTTCAGCTTGGCAAGGCTGCAGGGCCCCTTCCAAAGGGTACTGAAAGGCCCTTCCCAGCCCACTGAGCCGGCTCCCAGCTCCCGATGGAGATTCTGGCCGGGGGTGGAGTTCGGTGGGAGACTGCATGTCTAGGAATGTTTCCCCATCAAGAATCCCATGGGCTAGAAAAGATCCCCAGGGTTGTCATCACAGTCCTACATACGCTGGTCCACGCTTTGCTTGGCCGGGACAGACAGGACCTCATTAGAGACAGAGAGTATCATTCGGCCTCATTATCTATAATCAGACCCTGCTCTCGGTGGACAGATAAGTAATGAAGACAGTGCACCATGATTCTCTCTGCTCCCAGGTCAGCTTCAAAGGCTGCACCTGTCCCTCTCGAGCCTGTACTCCAGAGCGTCTGACTCCAGACCCCAAATCTCAATGAATGCAAAACTGGCCCCCCAGCAGTGCTCTCTCAGATGTGCTGGATTATGTCCATTAGGCCCCAGTGAAGGCACTGGGAGATCTGGGACATTCAGGCAAGATAGTGGCCTCCCAAAATATCTAGTCTCTGGGCCTTTATCCTGGGTTCATATTAGCAAAGGCAACTGAGGAAGTAAGACTCCAGCAAATCCAAAGTTTCAGAGAGTTCTGTCTTTACCCGGAGTTACCTTGTTACTGAAAACGACTGTGGCCTTGCATAATTACTCCAACAAAAATGCAGCCGCCAATGAGCTCCCTGTGCTCAATTAGCTTATAATAGTCAGTGAGAGAGCTGCTGAGGTTTAATCCAACTACCCCAGAAGACTTTTTATCCCAACTACCTAATGAAAAGTTTAGAATTTGCTTTTTTTTTCCCTTGTCCCAGGCAAGTGAAAGAATTCCAATCAAAATGGGACTGGTTTGGGGGAAGGAGGAGGGAGTGTGTTAACTACTGGGGAAAAGTCTGGAAGAGATGTCTTTGTCAGGTTGAATCCTGGAGAGAGCCAACAAAAGGAGCCCCTGACTACAGAGGCATCCGCCCCTCTCTCCCACTGGCTTCCATCTATGCAGTGAACAAGCACAGTCTTCACTAAAGCCATACACAGGGGCTTTACCCACGTGGACCGAGGAGGTGGGCCGGAGCACATCCTGAGACGGTCCTCGGACACTTCCTCCATTTGCCCTCCAGGGTGACCAACTCTGTCCTCAGCCTCACCCAGAGGCAGCCCTCTGACCTGTCTTCTCAACCTAGGCTTTGTGGGGTTCTAGGTACTCGTAACAAAATTTTTTAGTCCATCAAGTCCTATATGAGAAATTTACAATCTTCTGGGTCTGCACCCAATGTTAAGCCTCGCTTTCACATGTGTGTTTGTTTCGTGGATGCCTCAACTTGGAGGGGCACCCTGAAGTGGCAGCTTTTCATCTTTAATGCAGTGTTTCTCAACCTCCAGGCCAAGGAGGCCCATAGCCATCTCAGGGATCGGAGGACTCCCAAGTGCAAGAAACTGGGCTCTAAGTCTCTGCTAGGTGGCTGGGGGCAGAGGAGGATGAGGAGGAAATAGGTGCCTGCCTGGCTGGTTCCAACTCACAGAAGCTCTTGCTTCCTCTTGTCCAGAAAAGTAGGCCCACTCCCACCACAGCATTCCTTCTGGATACTCCAGCAGCAAAGACCTCATCAAAATCCCATGAACCTCCTTCCCGAAGCTTTCCTCATCCCCCTGGTTCATAGGAACTTCTCCCTGCTCTAAATGCCTGCAGCGCTCAGCCTTTCCCCTTGCGGTCACAGTGAGCACACCCAGCCTTGCTCAACGCCTTCTCTTGCCAGAGGGCTCGTGTCACCCTCTCAGCCAGACCACCAGCTTCCTGCAGACAAGGACACTGGCTTCAACCTCTTTGTCCGCCCTGCCTAGCTTTGCACACCACTGGCCCTAGGTCCAGTTGCTAACTGATGAATGACTTCACAAACGATTTCCCACAAAAGAGGGCCACACGTGTGATCCAGAGTAGTCATCGAGGTTTCTCTGCTGCTCAACCTTCACCATCTGGTTCCCATTTGGCTGATGTTTCGCTCCCCAGAGAAAGCTCCAGCATCCCCAGCATGTGCCTGGGGAAGATGAGGCTGTCAGAGAACAGACATAACCAGCCTCATGTTAAATGGTCCAGCTTCACTGGACATAATCTGAAAGGTCAGGGAGGCCACAACCTTCCTGACGTGTCATACTCCAAGACGCCTGAAGTCTAAGGTGCTAGTAATAGCCCAAGTGGTCACAGCTCTCACATTTCTAGGCTGCAGCACAGGTCAGCTGCCCCTTTCACCCCACTCCAGCATCACAGGGTGTGTCTGCCAGAAGCAGAGCACCCAGTTGCATCACCACGCAGGAGGGACCACAGGCAGCTCTCTCCTCCTACCCCGCCTCTCTACGTGGCAGGGTAGTGGAAAGGAGGAATGGGGGCATGACACAGTCAAGCTCTCTCTGGGTGGGAGGGCCACACACTAACCCACAGACTCTCCTGCAATGTTCCCAGAACCCTCCTATGCCCAACCCTACGGCACTGCAGAGAACTCACAGCCACAACTCACAACCACTGAACACATGCTCCCCTGGCAGAACAGGAAGAGGCTAATAAGCCACACCTGCTCCTGGTGGCACAGGTGCAAAGCACTCAGGCAGCAGCCAATTACTATGCCACCTTCCCCACCCCCAGGACCCTTGGGCACAGGGCCTTCCTGGTCTTAGCTCCCCAGTTTGAGAGATTGGTTACCTCTACAAACAGAGAAGCAGCAGCATGCTATACTATAGTAGAAAAGCAAGATGCAGGGTGGAAGGAGAGAGAAAGAGAGGGAGATTTGAGTCCAGCTCTGCTACTTTCTAGCTTTATGATCTTAGGCAAGTTAACTCTTTATTGTCCTCATCTGCAAAACAGAACCGGCATATCTGTCTTCCAAAGTTGAAGAAAGATTGAGTTCAGATGTGCAGAACACACAGTACTGTGCCTGGAACACAGCAAGTTTCAATAAATGTCTTTCTCTCCTTCCTGCATCCAAACCACGCATCCTGAGCGCTTCACTTCTTCAACAGATATTTCCTGAGAGCCTGCTATGTGTCCGGCTGTGAGGATGCAACAGAGCATACTACTGACAAGGTCCCCGCCTTCCATCCTTGTCTTCTCATCCAGACTGCTGACTCCTGGGGCCGGAGGGAAGCAGGCAGCATCTCAGGTCTGTTCCTTACCATGTGCATGCCTGCTCACTCACACATTAGGTTATTTTTCAAATGACTGAGCTATAACCACCATTTGGGTTACCAAGCAAGTAGTATAAGGGGACACGAATCACATGTTCTCAAGAAACTTAGAGTCTAGTAGGCAAAAAAGGCCAAGCAAATAAATAGCTGTGTAACAAAGAAGATGACAGGTGCTGTAAGAGGGGGATAGATAAATGGCTAAGAGCGATCAGACGGGGGGCGGCCTCTCGTCTTGCCCAGACAGACGCATCCTAGGGCTGAGTCAGCTGACTTTTCAAAAGAGAAGAGAAAAAGGAACACTCGCTGGTGGGGCACCAGTCCTAGCATGGGAAACAGGCAGGACCCATTTAAAACAACTAGAGGCAGGTTAAAGCCTTTTCTGGCAAGTCCCAAAACTCGTGGAGCTGACCAGACAACCAGATAGAACCAATACTGTCAAAATCCTACAGATTTTTAGAAAACCATTTAGCTGTTACCGGGATGATAAAAGAATCTTGCCATTCTAAGGGAAGGTTCGGGCTCAGAGGAAGGAGGGGTTGCTGAGAGAGGAGGAGGGGGTTGGGGAGAAAAGGGAACGCCCTACAAATATAGATCAGGGTTAGGGAGAAAAACCAGACGGCCAAGGACACTTATGCATTGTAGTTGCTCTACTACCTAATTAATTCAGTAATTTCAAAAACAATTGTATTTATGTTCCATTTACCACATCAAAGGTGAAAAAAAATCCTACTGATGCTAAAATAATACCTCAAGGCATCTATTTTTAATCAGTTAAAAAAAAAAAAGCGAGGGGTGGAGGAAGAGTTTAAAAAAAAAAAAAAAAAAAACAACTCGCCCTGGTTTCTATACAATCTCTCCTGGGCAGACCACCAACCCTGAGAGAGAGAGAGAGAGAGAGAGAGAGAGAGAGAGAAAGAGAGAGAGAGAGAGAGCGAGAGAGAACACAGCCAAGCCCTCTCTGAGAGCCTTCCTGGCTGCTGAAAACCAAGCTTGTCAAAAAAAAAAAAAACCCACAAATCCATAATGGCCCGAGGCTCCTCTCCAATCTATTTTCTGCTCAGCTGGTTTTAAATGAAGTTATTATGAGTCATTAAAACACCCGCAAGCCAGTGGAAGTCAGCCAATTACAATTTTAAATTTAGCCTGTTCTCTGCCCCATTCTCTTGTTTTCTTCCTTTGCCCACAGAATGCTGCTGCTGTTATTTTTTCCCTCCCTTCCTTTACCCAAAGTGAAAGAGACAGTTATGAAAATGCATAGTATTGCACAGAGCACAGAATCATTCATATGAAACTCAAATTATTAAATTAAAAAAATACAAACTTCTGCCCCTTCTAAAGTCAACCCAAGTCTTGCCTCAGCCCACTGGATTCCTCAGAAACTCCAGTCTAAGCCCTAAAGGTCATGGGGCTATTTTTAAAATGAAAAGGTTCTTCTGTGGGGTCTTGTTGAGAAATGTTCACATCCATCACACAAAATCAACATTTTCATGGCTGAATCCAAAAAGTGGAAACACACCACCACCATCTGAGAATTAATAACAAACAATGAAGTTGAAATTCAAAGGTAAAGGAGGCTTTGCAATCAAGCATGAATGTCGGTGGAAGTCACTTGATATGATGAGCTCATTTAGTTTTTAAATCTTCAAGGTAATGGTCTGTGCGGGCCCATTACAGCAAAGGAACAAATTTGAGTATTTCATGTAAATGCTTCTTCTCAATCTCTTTTTTCCCATGCTTGCACACACAAACACACACATGCACACATGGTGTTCTGATGAGGATTCTGTCCCCATTTCTAGGAATATCACTGCAGCTTTTCCATACCCTCCAACAAGTGAGTCCCTCTACCAAAAGGACTGTCTAATCCTGCAATCTTCACCAACCTTAGTTAATGGATGAGTCTGCAAGCTCCACAGAACAGATGCCCAGATGTCTGCAAACACTTTCCATCACCTCCAGGCCCCCTCTCCCTCATGGTTACACACACACACATACACACACATAGACCAGTCCTCTGTGCCACCATACTTGCAGTTCTACTGCCCCAAGAAGGCAGCAGAGCCCCAGCCACAGACCTAGGCAGTTGAACACCTGGGAGAGGAGTGGATGCCATGCCATTTCATTGACAGTCACCGAGAGTCAGTGTGGAGGCCAGGATGCTACCAACAGTGGCTGCCTACCTGGTGGCTCTGGGTGAGCTGGAACTCAGGGTCCATCCCTACCAAGCAGCCTCACTGAGAAGAGCGTGTGAAATACCATGATGTTTCCAGGCCCACTGCGACCTGCAGCCATTTACCAAAGGCAGGAGGATTTGGCCTGACCTCTATGGAACATAAACCTGAGGCCTGTGAGCACAGATGTCCCAGGCTCTGAAGGTCCCCAGAGCTGGGCAGATGTCACCCTCCTATCTTCACCCCACTCAGTAGTTCCAAGTGGCACCCCTCACAGCAACCTGTCAAGTGGCTCCCCGAGACCTGTTCTCCCAGAAGCCAGTAAGGCTGAAGCTTCAGGCCTCTCCCTGGCACTGACCCCTTCCCTGAGAGGGGCTCTAACACTTGGTATTTATAATCCTTTTCTGAGAGACAGCACCCAAAACTGAGTACTCTTCAGGCCCCACCAAACCCAGATCTGCCCTAGTAGTACAAATACTTTTATAACAGGATATTCATTTATTCGACAAATACTATCAGTGCACAACACTCCTATGTGCCAGGCACTCTGCCAGGGCATGAGTACATGAGGGCGGCTGCTGAGTCCTGCACTCAGGTGCACAGTACAGGCCCAGGCGAGCACAGTACCAGCAAAGTCCAATAAGGGCCTTGCAGAGTCTAACCCTGCTCAACTACTTGCCCATCCTCAACACAACTGGGGTTTGCTGGGAACATCCAGAGACCTAGGAAAAGCAGGGGCCAAGCCAGAGAAGCCCCACTCTGGCCCCTGAGAGGCAAGGGACAAGGGCACACGAGGTTCTAGGTGCTGGGAGCATTCTAGGGACACTGGCTCAAGAGTCTTCCCCTCCGGGGAGACTTCTGGGCCAGAGTGACATTTTGTTTTCCATTCCAACCACTGCCCAGCTTCCAAGCTAAAAACACTTCGAGGTGGTGGGTTAGGACAGGGAGACAGGGAGGCAGGGAGAGACAGAGACAAAGACAGAGACAGAGAAAAGACCAACCAAGACAGATGGAGACAAAGACAGATGAAGACATAAGAAGGAAGACAGAAAATACACAGGAGTGTCAAGAAAAGGCCGAAGCTGACACAGACACAAAGGACAGGGACAAAGAGATGAAGTGAGATGAAAGCAGACTGGGGAGAAATAGAAGAAGAGAAGAGCTGAAAAATAAATACCTGCCACCACAGAGACCTGGACGAGAGCACTGAAAGTAAGAGCCACAGTAGCGTGATGGATGCCTAAAGCAGGGTGGGGCCCCTTGGGCACAGCCTAGATACAGAGACCCAGGCCCACCCTGGTTAGAGGGCTGGGAAATGGGGCCAAGGGCAAGAGAAAGCAAGGCCAGGCCTCCTAAGAACTCTTCTGGCAGGGTGTGTGTCTGTGAAGCCAAGGGAAGACGAAAAGACCCTGGAAATCAGAAATGGCATTGCCACTATCAAGTTGATCCCACGTAAATATCCCTCCCCAATAACCCCTTATCCATCCATCCTCAGACAATAACAAGGGCCAGCAAGGCAGCCCAGAATGTAGGAAGGATGGAAGGAGCAAAGGAGAGGAAAGGGAGGCTAGGAGAATCAATGGCAGACAGGCAGATGTTCTAGCATCCATCCCTCTAGGGCACCATTCATTTCCTAATAAGACCGTCATCCTCTAGCTGTGCAAAATCATGTGGTGGCATGAGAGAGGGTATGTGTGGAAGAAACCACCCTATGCTGAGATAGAAAAATCATCGAGAGAGGGAGAAGGAAGAAGGTTATTACATAATTTCCACTTTCTTCCCTCCACCCTCAAAGTAATGTTCTATCTGACAGGCTCCTCTCTGAGGGGGGAAAAATGACAAATCCAATCCAAAATTCAACAGCCTGTGTTCTGTTCAGAGAGCACACAGTGTACTGTACAGCCCATAAAACTCCAAACAGCCTCCAGACACTGCCGCAATCGTCCTCCATCAAAACACTTTGTCTTGCATACAAAAATAAGATACAGCGCTGAACAGAATACAAAATCAGCCCATTACAGTACAGGGAGACTGCTACTTAGCAACGAGGGGGCTCTAAAGCCTCGATGCTCTACAGGAAGCAAAATCTGTCGAGCCTGTTGGGCAAATGATAAACATTAGCAGTATTAAAAAACACAAAAGCCATGTAAATGGATAGACATAATGTGGAAACGAATTTATAGAATAAATTGGGATGGGGGATTTGCGTGGTGGGAGGAGAGGCTGGGATCCAGAGGGGTAGATGGAACAAGCTTCCCCAACCCCTGCTAAGGCACCATATGGAGACAGAGACATGTGTATTTGGGGGCAGGGACATGTGAACCCCCTCTTCACACAGGGGCTGTAGGTGAAGGGGTGGGAGAGAACTGGTGAAAACACTGTTTAAAACCATGACCTGCAATGAACTTTCCCAACTTTCTCGGTTCAGCTGGCCTGACTAGGGCCGGGGGACCCAGGCACAGAACCGCAGCACTAAGGTGGCAGTTATGTGGGGGATTTATCTGCCCTGGGGCCAGCATCGCACCCAGCACCATCACGGAACCTGATACTTGCTGTAAACAAAATCCCTGGCCAAAAAACAAAAACCAAAAAACATAAAAACAACCCAGATAACAAAACCAAAAACACCCCATCTGGGCTGGAAAATCAGTATATTTCATCAGGTAAAGGGGAAAAATACTCTGGCTGTGAATCAGCAGCAGGGTTTCGGATCCCAGCCAAAACAGGAGCTAAAAAGCAAAACCATATTCTTCTGGTCTCAGTTTAGGCTCTTGAGGCAGAAAGCGAGAAGGGGCGGGGGTGGGGGTGGGGGGGACTGAGGACGGGTGGGGGGTGGAGAGTAAAAGGGGAGAGGCAAGAAATGTATTTTTCATCAGCTAGTGTATAATTTATAAACAGCATTAAACAGTTTTTGTTTTCTTTTTCCTCTCTCCCGTGTATGGGCTTGGACGGTAGTCAAGCCTGCATTAATTTCTGCTTTGGGTACAGTGTGTTCTTGGAGGCGCATCTGCAAGCGATCATAAACTCTCTGGAATGCTGGCAGAACATCCAGACCTGCCGGCAGGCCAGTGACGACACCACTCTGGGAAAAAGTTCGGGAAGCAAGCCAAATTCAGAGTAGGGAGAGAGAGAGAGAAAGAGAAGTGTGTTCAAGAGCAAGCTGGGGGAAAGTGGCTCCCTTCACCCTTTCCTCTCTCTACATCCACATCACCCATGCGGACTGAAGGGAGGGCAGCCCAGCCTCTGAGCCAGCCCCATCTGATCTTCTCCACTTCCTTGACCCAAAAACCAAAGGTTCCCCCACATAAGGAATGTGGAGGGAGTCGAGGAACATGAACAAAGTTTCTTCCTGGTCATCTCCCGGGCTTGCCCTGGTGGTAGGAAGCTAACCACAGGGGAAAGTTGGTATTGACTGGAGAGTGGGCAGAGGGTGCATGGATTGGCCATGGGCTCTCACAAGCCTGGGCAGCCCCCAGTCTCTTGCTCTGAGCAGATACCTAATCTGGGAGGAGAGAGGTAAATGGGAGGAGAGACAAGGTGATGGGGAGCCATCTTCGGACTCAAAGGCAGCTCTCCAATCATCAGCGTGGGGACCACCTCACTCCATCTCCTCCCAGTCACATGGAATTTTCCAGCTACCTCTCTTCCCCCACCTTCTCTATCTTTGAGAAGAAGAAACTGAAACCCACAGCTCAGTGCTCCAAAAAAGAATAAATAAATAAAACAGAACAAGGACAACCCACAGATCTTTGCCATCTTGTAATGCTTTTTTTCCTCCATCCAACCGCGACAGAAGAAAGTCTAACAGATCCAATCTTGTGGACCCCTCCAGCCCTTTTCCCTGCCAGGAGGGTGACCCAGGTCCCAGGTGATAAGCCCCAGCCACTCCATGCTGCTGCTGAAATCAGAAAATCTATCAACGAAAGCCCTCATTCTTTCCCCATGGCTCTGACTCTGGGGAAGAGCCTTGTCTCAGGGACGCTCCTCAATAGCCAGGGCTTACAGTGCCTGACAAGGGCAAGAGAGGAGTGGAAGGATGGGGCCTCTCACCTGGCAGAATGGGGCCACATGGCCCTAACCAGCACAGAAGGCAAAGGCCTCTCAACACTCCAGCCACACCCCAACATAGATGACCAGTCTTCACGTTCTCTATGGGGCTTTATTCACCCTATATTCTAGCCTAGTGTATATAAAAAAGCCCAACAGTCCCTTCTATTCCAGACACAAAAATGTGTCAACTTCTTACTCAATCCTTCAGTGGCTCTCCAGTGCTTCAGGGAGAATGTAGATCATTTTGCTACTCCTTCCACAGATGTATCTCATCCATCTCTTCTAAACCCTGCACTCTGCTCTCTCCCTGCAGGCCCAGCCTACACACGCAGGTTACACCACCCACCTCCATAGGTGGCTTGGGCTTCCCCTCACTGAGTCCTTTCCAAATGCTGTTCTGTTACCCTCTGGCACAAAACACCCTCCTACTCCGACTTTCTCCTAGATTTCTTAGCACTTTGCACACATTACCATCTTGTATGATGATTGGATAGTCATACTCATCTCCCACGCTAGACTTAAGCTCCTTGAGGGCAGGGATGCTGTAGTAGTCTTCACTGTTAAGTGCACAGAGCCTGACACATAATTTGTGCTTATTAAATATTCTCTGGTTCCAAAAATGAATGACACTCCCAGAATAGGAGCAGGCCATACGAATACTCAAACCCTAATCGTATGCAGCCGAGTCAAAAATAGGGACAAGCAGTTCTAGGCATGCTCACTTATAAGCCACCAGGACGTTAAGCCAAGCTGTGGGAAATCTACCTGATGGGAAACCTTACACTGGCCCATCTCAGAACCAACTTGAGTCACTGCATGTGTCTGTGGTCTCTGCATGGACATCTCAGAGCTAGGAATCACTTCTCATGTTACAACAAGGAGTGGCAAAGAGACAGCGGATCCATAGATGCTTCAAGGCCAGATCCCCAGAAGGGGTCAGGTAGCAGAGGATGAGGAGGGACACAGTCTTCCTGGGACACAGGAAGGGGAGGGGCCACAGTCCTACACCCAAGCTTCACCCTTCACCAGGGCCGGCTTTGCAAAGCCTTGGAGACCATCTCTCTTCCCACCCCAAGCCTCTTTCCCCAATACACAAACCCTTCTGACCCCCAAAACCACCTCTGAGAATGCAGGGCCTGGTCAGATCATCTCATTAGTTAATGAGTTCAGTTACTGATGGGTAAACTTATTGTGATCACAGGTATAGCTCATAAACACTTGATTAGTTCACACATTCAAACTGAAATTAAAACTTCAATTAAACTGAAATTCACTACTACCATTTAGGGTCTTTAAAACAAACCCTAAAAACAGAAAGTACGGGAGAGAGAAAAAGGGAAGGCACTGTGTCTCAGAAGGGCCTCCTACAGGGCAAACTTCTAATTAAACAAATTGTCAATTTCAACACAATGAAAACTGATTTAGGAGTGTAATTTTAGTATTCTAGTCACTGAAAATAAGAACTGCATTGTCGATCTCCTATAGGCTGATTTCGTGTGATAGGGAAATGAAGAGGACAGGAGGACGACAGGGAGAGAAAGGAGGAAAAACTGCGAAGGGAGAACAAGCCGGAGCGCTGTCTCCCTTTCAGAAATGACATCTCTGCGGAATTCAATGCGGCCTATTCTCAAGCATCGGAGAAACTATTTTCTTGCCTCCTCCTTCACCCCACCCCAACCAGATTAGAAAAAAAAAAATTAATCGTGTATGATGACAAACTTGGCTCAGTACTCACTGTACATACTGTACCCACAAGTCTGGCTCCCAGCCAGGCCTGGCCTGGAGCCAGAACTACAATAACAAACACAGGCAATGCTAGCCAAGAGGGGGTGGGGCAGCACGCAGAGCTAGCCAGGAAGTGAGCGCCGTTCAGCTCCGCTGAGCAGAAGAAAACAGCAGGAATGTGCCAGTGCAAGGGTGGCAACATGTAAGGGGGCAACCACGACCCCTACCCAGATCCTGGACTCGTTTCTCCGCAGCCTGCCCCTTTTGAAAAAAAAAAAAAAAATGCCACCCGCCGCCCCTCCGCCCCCCACCTAGGATTCTAGAGCAACTACTGTTCTTCCAGGCTGTGGGCTGCTTCAACCCTTGGTCATCTTCTGTAGAATGGGTCTACTCTACAGACCTGGAGCACCCATTCTCACTGTCCACTTTCTTCATGGAGCCTTCAAACTAGAGCAGCAGGAAAACCTCACATCATCTAATTCAATGTCTCCTCTAAAACATCACCTAGTTCTGTGTTCAGGCATCTGGGAGTAGGCATCAGAATATATAAACCACCACTGGAATCTGTAAGAAGACCCAGCGGCACCAGCCCAGGCCTCTGACCCCAACTACCCAAAAAGGCCAGGTCACTCCAGAGGCCCCCAGGGCCTGTTTAACAGGGGCCAAAAAATTCAGGAAATAGAGTAGCCTCTAGCCTCACTAAGCCCTTTGTGCTATTTTATTTTGAAGACCTCTCAGCATGGGGGGGTGAGGAGTATGCCGGACAACAGAAAGAAAAAAAGAATAGAAATATCAGAATGTAGGCTGGGAGCTATCTGCAAGGGTGAATTAAAACACGACTATGACTCATCACACCTGCCTAATCATCAAATCATCCTTTCCAAGGGCACTGGCAAGTCACTAGCAGAGGGACAAATCATTGCACACAATCAGCCTTCAGTGCCCAGTAAGACAGGCATGGAAAGGAAAAACTAGGAAAACAGGACCCAACTCCCAAAGCCTCTGGAGCAGCCATATGAGATCAGGGGATCTGGAAGCAGCATCTTAGGTGGGACCAAAGTCAGCTTCCCCAGGGAACTGCCAGCTCTGCAGGGCAGTTGCTCAAAGTCGTGCTCTTGTCTGAACTGGGGACACCGGGCCCACCTGACATGAGTATGCAAGCAGCCCTTTCCTCTCTGCAGCCGCTCCCACCAGCCCACCAATGCCGCTGATGTGTGATTCACAGCAGAGACACTGGCTAACTCACACTGGGTCACGCTGCCTGGAAGAGGGATACAATATGAGCCAGGGGCTCCTGGCCGCCCCCTCCAGTGAGTCCTTGGGACATTAACAGTTCCTACCATAGGAGGGACTTGTCTGGAGAGAGGAGTTTCCCTGTTCATCGGCCTCCCAGGCTGCATCATTCACTCAACAAATACTTGCTGGCACCAATCATGTGCCAGGCAGTGTGCTGGACATAATGCAGACAGGATCTGACCCCATTACATGTTAGGCATGGTGGTATGTATTCAAGGTGAGCCTCACAGCTTCTCTGAGATAGCGTTAAATATTTTCATTTTACAGATGAGGATACTGAGGCTGTAAGAGCTTATGGTTCTTGCCCCAGATCACATCAGCAGTAGGTAGGTGTCCAGATTTCTTCCACCGTGTAACCCCGCCTCCCAAGTAAGGGAGATAAGGCAAGTCCATAAATAACCATAACACAGAAGAAAAACTGCACCCAAAAATAGCTTCAAATGAAGAAATATGGGCACAGAGAAGGCACGATTGCTTCTGGCTGGAGGTGGGGAACAGCTGGGAACAGCATCATGGAAGGGACCTTGGAAGATCTGGGAAGATGGGAGATGGGTTATTCCAAGTAGACAGAATGGGGCAAACAAAGCCACAGAGCTCAGAAAGCAACAAGCCCATGAAGCAAACGAAGAAGATTCGTCTGGCTAGAACACTGGACTCAAGGAAAGGGCAATAAGAAAGGATGCTTACTGGGGCTGAAAGGGCAAAGAGGCTTTACCAACAGGCTAGAAGTGCGCTGCCCCAAAAGTGCCCAGCACCACACAGGGGTCTAGGGCAGGACATGCCACACTTTGCAGTAAGACAGTGGCGAACTAAAGCAGAAAAAATCAAGACCAAGAAAGCAAGGGAAGGGTAACCAACCTGGTAGGCAGACAGGTCATGAAACCCACCACACCCTGAACCTTAAGTAGCGTACAAAGCTGAAGGGAAGCGCAAAGATACAAGGTGTAAGTCACTAAAACAGAAGAAAAAGTATACGTGAGTGCCAAGCAGATCCGGACGCAGGAATGCCTGGAAGTTAGGGCTCTGGGCCGAGGTGAGACAAGTGGGCAGGAGGAGGATGATTGAGGGGAGCCAGGGGCCGGGTAGGGAGGGCCCACAGGAAGGAGGAACAGAATGCACGAAGGCACAGGGACGGTAGACATGCGGAGATAGATAGCTGCCAGCTGCCTGCTGTGGACAAATCCCTGCGCCTGGAAGAGGGAAGAATGGGAAGTGAGAAAGACTTAGGACACTTTAGGAAGGGCCATGAGAGCCAGGGGGAGAGGCCACATCCAACACAATGCAGAACCACATGGGCCCTGCAGCAAGGCAGTGGTGAGCTGAAGCAGAAAAAGCGACCGAAGAGCACTTCCACGACTGTACACAGGATGGGCTCAGGGGAAAGAGAGTACAAGCGGCCAGGCAGGCAGGGAACCAGCGGATGGGGACACACCTCCGGGGCAACAGGCTCAGAAACAAGGATGAGGGAGGAAGGTGCAAGCAGAAACCGTTAACATTTATTAAATGCCAACTGTATGCCAGCGGCTTACTACAGATGCCTTCAACATATATTCTGTCACCTAATCCTCCAAAAAATTATGTGTTAACAACACCAGCACTTGACAGATGCAGAAACTGAGGTTCACAAGATGAATGTAGCTAAGTTCATACAGCACATATCACAGACAGGATTTGAACCTTTGTCTGCCCAACCCCGAAGCCCATTTCACAAAAGCCAAACTGCTTGGAGGGCCAGTTTCTGGAGCCAATATGGGGAAAGGGGAGGCAGGCCTTGGCCTACATGAGGAGAAGACAAGACCAAGTAAAACAACAGCCCTCTCTTCTCCCCTAAAAAATGACTCCGGCCGGGCGCGGTGGCTCAAGCCTGTAATCCCAGCACTTTGGGAGGCCGAGACGGGCGGATCACGAGGTCAGGAGGTCGAGACCATCCTGGCTAACACGGTGAAACCCCGTCTCTACTAAAAAAAATACAAAAAACTAGCCGGGCGAGGTGGCGGGCGCCTGTAGTCCCAGCTACTCGGGAGGCTGAGGCAGGAGAATGGCGTAAACCCTGGAGGTGGAGCTTGCAGTGAGCTGAGATCCAGCCACTGCACTCCAGCCCGGGCGACAGAGCGAGACTCCGTCTCAAAAAAAAAAAAAAAAAAAAAAAATGACTCCAAGGTTAGAAGGCAAGGGAATTAAAGGGAAGAGAATATGCGCCTGGCAAAGAAGAGTTGAGGCCTGCACAACTAAAGTCAGGTGACCTAGGCCTCAAAGCCACCGTATCAGACCTGCTAGATCCTTCCCTCCACCAAGAACACCCGGGCCTGTCAAATGTCAGGTGCTTCTCCCCATTCCAGGCCTCGTGAAGCAGAGCAGCTTTGCCCAAACATGAGCAAAATTACCAGCAGCCACCCAGTCGACCTCACTAGAATTGGATAAAATTAACTTGCAAAAGACAGCAGGCTATAACTAGCTTTGTGTTCCAACCTTTCTATATCTATTTAATTAAAGGCTCCTGTATAATGTGAACCCAATAGTCAGATTCATTAGACAGCGAGAACTTAATTCCACAACTGTTTCGCTAATGAAACTGCAGTCTACTTTGGAAGGTAGATCACACGGAGCACTGGTTACCAGTGATGCCTAGGAAACCGAGGAGAGCTTGAAGGTGGGTTCATCCAGGTAGCCCCACCATCAGGATGGATCTTCTGTGTCATGAGCCTGGAGGGAGGGTCCAGGGAACAAGATAGACCAGGGCCCCAGCGGGCAGTGGGGACATGCAGGCCGCAGCAGGCTCTGACTAGGGGGGAAGGCGGGCAGCAGATAGTTGCCTGTATCTGAACGGGTCACTAAGGTGACTTTGCCTACCTGAATGAGCCAGTAAGTGCATTCTCAGCCGCAAACTATCCAGGAACCGCTTCCCGCAGAGCTCGCACCCGTACGTCTTCATCCCACTGTGCAGCTTCCTGTAAGGGAAAGGAAAAGAGAGGTTGCTGCTGCTCTGGCTGGATGGGAGGCATAGCCATCCACCACCTGGCTTGGCAGCCATCCCTCCGACAGGTGACAGGCGGAAGGGAGCAGGAGGGCATCAATGGAAACCCATCCCTGGATCCTCAGACAGTGTAAATCACGCCCCCTGCCCAGGGACGGCTGCCAGTGAAGCACCCATTCCTGGTCTTGTCCATGGGCTTTACCGCTGGCACATGGACCGAGAAAAAAAATCAGATCCATTTCCAGAGGGAGAAAGGATGAAACACCCAGGACAGTCAGACAGACATAATGCTCACTGTCAAACCAGCACAGACCTCACAGGAGGCCCGCAGCCTCTGCTCACCTCTGTGCAGCACTGCCTTCCCTGGGTGGTGACTGTGAACAAGCCCATTGGACCCAGGAGGGC
Source organism: Rhinopithecus roxellana (assembly GCF_007565055.1). Lineage (NCBI taxonomy): Eukaryota > Metazoa > Chordata > Mammalia > Primates > Cercopithecidae > Rhinopithecus > Rhinopithecus roxellana. The sequence goes on from NC_044563.1 coordinate 76,863,822, forward strand.
TACACCCGTATCTTTTCTCTCTCCTACCTCCAACTTCCACTACAGTGACTGACATAAAGGAGGCTCTGAATAAGCCTATGAATAAATTAATGCCCTTATAGACACAAGATACTTCTTTCTCTGGCATCCAGATGTTCTTAGGACTGCAGTGACCCGCCCCAACATGCACAGCTTTCCCCCAAGGCTCGGCTTTAGAAGTATCTTCCCTCTGTCTTGCCCCAGCAGAAAGCAGAGTTTCAAGAAACTGGATAACATCATTCTGTAAATGTAGGGTGGTCGTAGTCATCTGTAGCTCTTCATACACATTCTCTCATTTTGCCATCACTATGATTCTGTGAGGTGGACTGGTCCCATGTCATCACCCCTGGGAAGACCAAGGTCCCAGTAACAACCGGTCACAGGCCCAAACTGCAGCAGTGCTCCCATCCCAACTCCCAACCCAGGGCCTCTCCCACCAGACCCCTGGCTCAGTCACGAGCCAGCACGGGAGCTGGTAAGATGCAGGAAACTGGGTGCGCCATCAGGGAGCCGAGCACTGGGGAGAGGCTCCAAGCTGCCGCCCACCCACACTTCTGTTGTCAGGCCCATATATGCTATTGCCAGATCCAGGATCCGGCCTCCACCTCCACCCCAGTCTCTGCACCATCCCCGCAACTTCCCCAGGGGCCTTGGCCCTCAGGACAGGGCAGGCGTGGCAGCCAGAAGCAGGATCTGTGGGCGGTGGAGCAGGCAGAAGAGAAAACAAGGCCCTCTCTCTCCATCAAAATGTTGACGTGTTAAGACCGTAGTAAAAGGCTGGAGAGCTGGTACCGACAACAGATAAAACTGCAGGTGGGGAGAGGGAGTATCACACACTCAAGCTGGCAGCATCTAGATGGTAGCAAAATCAAGCCACCCACTGCCACCACCTTCCAAGTCCCAGAATGACAAGCCAGCAGTGTGTCAAGACCATGTGGTGGACCCAGGTGAGCCTCTTTAGCGCCACAGTCAATGGGCTCCCGCAGCATGGGGACCAGCATACGGTATCCACTGTGGGCGGCCTTCTGATAGGGATCACACAAAGTTCTCTCCGCAGAGCTCTTTCTCAATCACATTGTTTTGTTTGCATGCTTTCCCTTTCCCTACTTGCCAAAGACAAATGATTTCTCAATCACAAACACATACACACACACACACCCTTATCTATGACACTGTAGGGGTACCACCCCCTCCATGTTCTCTTGCTCCTTGCCACGCTGATCCACCCAAGTTGGGAAATATTAACAGTACAGAACATTTTAACTGAACATTCTTAACTCTAAATAGATTTCACAATGTTGGGCACTGGGACATGTCCTAATAGCATTTTGGACAAAGTATCTTTTAAACCACGTACCTAGGTATGTGAGTGCATGCAAACATACACAATGGTGGAGTATTCCTGTCACTTGCCCGGGCATGAAAGATACTTGCTTTTCTAAGAGATGTTCTATAGGGTGGCAAAGGCTCTATTCACAAAGGGTTCAGCAGATGAACTCACACACAGTCATGGTCAAATCTGGTGGATGGCAACATAAGGGTTTCAGTTTATTTTCATCCTTTTCTTCACCAGGGATTTGTTAGCTCCTGGGGTGCTCACTTCTCAGGGGTGGCTGTCAAGAGGAACAGGAGGACGAACACCCATTTGTATTTATTTTCCAAAAGGACACTAAAGTGACTGGTCTTCAGATTTAGGAGCCACCACCAGGCTAAACTCCCCTCTGGGTCTCCCATCTCTTCTCCTTGAGGGTTCCAGATCAAATCCCTCACCATGATAAACACTCTTGGTTTGGGTAACACCATTGCCTTTTCTTTAGCTGTGAATGGATTTGCCTGGCAATTGGTGGAAGTGGCTTATCTTGGCCAACTGGATCGGCTTGGTGTGAAAGATGACAGGCACTTGCCCTTTTACTACAGAGGTGGCAGAGTACAGAGAAGAATGCCCAGCCAGCAGCCAGAAGCCCTGCATCCTCCCACCTGACTCGGCCATTAACATTGGACAAGTCATGCTATCACAATCTCTCTGCATTGGATCACCTATAAAGTGATGTAGATCACATCAAATATTTTGAATAGAGACAAAATTTTATCATTCCAAAGTCTTACCCATATTCTTTTACCTAGCCTACAAGGTGGTCCTCTAAGGGGCACTATTATTCTCCCTGAGCCATGTCCCACTTGTTACGGTGCACTGTGATGTCCTCTGACCCTGTGGCAGCCAGGCTAGGATCGCCCAAGCAAACCTCTAGACCCAGTCCCAGCAATCTGGTCATTTAAAATCTATTCCAAGTGGCCTGAGTTTCCTCCTTCACTCACTTGCTCTTTGTCTTTCAGTGAAAGAAACTTCCAGAAGTTACCACCAGCCTGTCCTCGGAATGACTCTGTTGTCACGCATTTCCCTGCCTTCAGAGACCCGGGTGTCCTATCCTGTCTAATCCTCAGGGTAAGGTGACTGCCCTGCAACTGACCCACTAACTCAGTGCCCCATCCAGGTTGCCAGAGATTAATATGGTGGCCATGTGATTCCACATGAAGTACAAGGGCAAAGGTCTTTCCTCACTGGCAGAGAGACCTGGGCAAAGCACACAAAGTTCATTAGAGAAAAAGGGAACAACCTCACAGGCCCAGGAGTTCAACAGAGCCCAGCACTGGTTTGCTCATATCTTTAATTCTTGTTCATATACCAAAGGAAGAATGTGGAAAAGTGAAGGCTTCTCCTAATTCAAAGAAAATAATGGTGGAGAATTTCAGTGCATTTGAGGGACCTGGCTACCAGCAGACTCTCCATGGCACAGTCTGCAGAACAGCCAATGTGGAAATAGAATTCCAACTGGTTCCTGGAGCAAAAGTGCAAATTCGTGTGAACTCACAGTCTATTCCCTCTTTAGACCACAACCTCCCACCACTACCATCACCACATTATGCAACTGCAAAGCATTTAGATCAAAATGGAAATTCTATCCACCTCCTTCTTCCTTACCACATACTCACATCTTCCCAATCTAGTCCTGTCTTTTCATAAGGTTTAATTGCACATGGCCATCTGAGATTATCAGCCTCCACTGTGACAGGAAAGGAAGACATCTGGGGACATGTTTGCACCTTTCTGCACACTGCCTTAGTTGGTGGTAGAGTTTTCACACTCTCTTCTCTGAGAAGAAGCTACCTTGCTGAACACCATTTTGAAAGTAACCCAGTTCTAGTACAGCCCACGCATCTCCATCCTATACTCAGTGGAGATTCCATTGCCCCATATGCTTCAGGTCCTCACCCAGGTTCCCGGGGAACAGACTCAAGTTCTCCCCAACGCTTAGTGGCTCATTAGGTAAACTCACCTTGCATGTAACAGATTTTCACTTATGTCCAAAAAGACAAAGAACACATTAACCTCTAACAAGTTTCTATTTTCTCAAGAAAGCTGAATCATTATGAGAAATTCAAGCTAAACAAATCTGAACCTTTTTTTTTTTTTTTTTTTTTTTTTTTTTTTTTGAGGCGGAGTCTCGCTCTGTCGCCCGGTCTGGAGTGCAGTGGCCAGATCTCAGCTCACTGCAAGCTCCGCCTCCTGGGTTCACGCCATTCTCCTGTCTCAGCCTCCCCAGTAGCTGGGACTACAGGCGCCCGCCTCGTCGCCTGGCTAGTTTTTTGTATTTTTTAGTAGAGACGGGGTTTCACCATATTAGCCAGGATGGTCTCTATCTCCTGACCTCGTGATCCGCCCGTCTCGGCCTCCCAAAGTGCTGGGATTACAGGCTTGAGCCACCGCGCCCGGCCCCATTCTCCTGTACTTTCTATGTGTCTTTTTGTGGGAAAGGAATACTCTAAACAGAATCTGTTCTACTAGCGGCCTCCACCCTAAGCCAGACTATGTTATTCATAGGGCATCAGCATACTCTGGGGAATGTTCCCTTCCTTCTAAGGGTGACATCATGTCTTCCCAAGGAATGTCTCTTCGTGCCACCAAAAGTGCCACATTCCAGGCTAAGTAGGCCATTAGTCACACCCAGTGTCATTCTCCTTACATATTTTGTAGGAATATTAAGTTCAAGATTCAAGACTAAACCATTTATAAGTTCCTTAAGACTATACACTCTGTGGGGGCAAGCACTAGGTCTTTATCTCTGTCTTTCATGGCCTCAGCACAGATTTAGGCAGCCAGAACAGATAGGTGAGAAGTTATTGCTAGTGAAGCAATTTCCAACCACCCTAAGACAAAGGGACACCTAACTACTAAAATCTAGCCCTGGGACTGCCTGGAACCAGAGAGGAGGCCTGGTATCCCAGGGGAGAAAAAGAAGCACTCATTCTAATATTGGCTGGGGAATGGGTCACTTTCATTTTCTTAAGGCATAAGGGAAATTACCCTTTTGCCCACTTTTTTTAATGTTGAGATTAGATAGTCATTTGACAAGCTGTGAATGCTTAGCGGGTATTACCACAAATTCTCCTTCTAGCAATAGAGTTCGTTGCTCCCTGACTAGTCAATATTAATAAACATTACCGAATGCTTTTACAACACAATTTATTTTTTAATACAGCTCTTTATGTATGCCATAAAGTAAATATACCAATAAAAGTCAAAGATTTCAAACAACAGATTAAGAAAAACAACCAAGAACTAACTGAGTGCTAGTTAACACCTTCCATGCTGCAGGTTTTGGGAGCAGGTGCCTGTCTGCTGGGGATCCAGACCAGGAGAGTTATGGAAGACAGTGGCCATTTGGTTGTTTTGGAGCCATTTAAAGGGAGGGGGAGAAAAATACCAAACCAGCTGTGTTTTCTTAAGAATCACCTTTAAAAAAGTGGTATATTGACCATGTATATATGTGTACATATATATACACTGGACTGAGTGTAGGGGACTCGGCTTTCACTCCAGCTGTGCAGATGTCCATTAAATAACCTTGGCCAAACCACTTAGTTTCTCTAGATTTCACCTGACACCTCTGCAACAATGCAAAGGTTGAGTTAGATGGCTTCTTAGGCTCTTTCCAATCAGGTTTACAAAACTGAAAGGCTGTGGGGCTGACACGGGTCTGTGCTGGCTGGATTAGATCTCCTGCATAAGGGTCCATACCAGATTCGTCCTCTCAGTCTTCCTTGCTGACCTCAGAACATAGCAGGGGCTCATTTTTGTTGACTGAATGAGCAAACAAACAAGAAAGGGAATCGGAAGAGAAAAATGTAGAAGTGGAAAAAACTCACCCTGTGTACACACATATGCAGACACACAGACACACAGACACACACACACACACACACACACACACACACACACACACACACCAGTCAAAGAACAGTTTCCCCTACCGTCCAAAAGAGAAGCTCTCTACGGGATTCCTAGAAAGAAAGCCATGCAGCTGGGCGCAGTGGCTCACACCTGTAATCCTAACACTTTGGGAGGCCGTGACCAGCGGATAACAAGGTCAGGAGATCGAGACCATCCTGGCTAACATGGTGAAACTCCATCTCTACTAAAAATCCAAAAAAATAGCCAGGCATAGTAGCAGATGCCTGTAGTCCCAGCTACTCAGGAGGCTGAGGCAGGAGAATCACTTGAACCCACGAGGCGGAGGTTGCGGTGAGCCGAGATCACGCCACTGCACTCCAGCCTGGGTGACAGACGCGACTCCATCTCAAAAGAAAAGAAAGAAAGTCATGCATCCTATGCATCCTGCCTCGGCCTGGATGAAGGCCAATCTAGAGCTGACTGAAGAGTGGAGGGAACTGTCCTGAGCCTTGAAAATACGAGGAAAGACAACGGTATTCCCTGGGGCCATGCACTTTCAGATCAGGCTGCCTGCCAGTGCTAAAATACAATGTCAGAAATGACAAAGGGGCACACTAATCTCCCTGCAGCAACTGCTCAACGAGGGATCTTCATGGCTGCGGAGCACCAGGAGGCCTGGGCTTCTGGCTGTTACGTAACCGGTCCTTTGTTTTAAAATACTGAGTTCTCCTAAGTCATTTATTTGAAATATCTCTATCAACAATTTCACCAAGAACAAAAGTTTTTCATTTGTGCACTGGGCTATAGGATGATCTTATCGCACACAATCTCATACAGTCTCTTTCAACAAGGTCTTAGCGTGCTTATCTGTGAAGTTCCTGGTAGCCAAATATGATTGAAATGTTCTATTTATGCTCACTGGATTAAGGAGATGTTGCAAAACTGCACAAAAACCTGGCAGATGTAAGCAAGGTATTACAGCCAGGGCAGTTAAGATCCAGGGGGAAGAGATCAATACACACTTTTGTAGTTTCCTTTCTTTTTCTTTTTCTTTTAAGAGACCAGAAAAGTTATGCTTTTAGAAAAGGAAAAGGAAAAAATAGTAAAATGCCTTAAAGATTTATAGCTTCTCTGAGCTTTTTCCAAACCCAAAACAGGGCACCATGATGCATACTTGATGATGTCAGCCCAAGGGAAACAAAAATAAATCCAAAATATTCTCTCCAGATCCTAAAAGGCCCTATAAGGGAATTAAACTATGATTATGGATGAACAGGGTTTTTGTTCTCCCTCTCCCGTACAAGGCTTTCAACCAGCACAAATAACCAATTCCTGGGAAAACAGTTCTCAAAAAGCTACAGACTTTTCCTTTATCTCCTTGTTTTGCCTGGATACATGTGGAGGAAGTGTTGTCTCCTGGTTATCTAGGATCATTTTTATATGTTTCCACTCTAGCCAGGAAGCCACAATGCTACCTTCAGATCCCATGGACCAGCCATGGAAACTCAGAGATGGTTGAGAATAACTGAGGTTTATTAAAGGCCTAAGAAGAAATTTCCTCTGGAATTAAACCATTCTGAAAACCTTTTTAATGTATATGGCCTCATTCTTTCTGCTGTGGTACACTGAAAATTAAATTACTTTTCTATGAGGATTCTGAGCTGGAGAGCTATCACTCTAAACATCAATTATGAACACAAGATAAGAGATTGAACGGATTACCTGTACGGGCACCAAATCACACTGTAAACATTATCGTCATTTTAATGAAGAAAAAAGGCAAAAGCCAAATAGATATTAGCTTCTTTACTGGGTCTTTCTTCTTTTCTTCTAGAAAAATGCAAAAAAGAATATCGAGTCAACCGAGGCTTTTTTTGTTTTGTTTTTGTTTTTAAGATGGAATCTCTATCACCCAGGCTGGAGTGCAGTGGCACGATCTCAGCTCACTGCAACCTCTGCCTCCCAGGTTCAGGCGATTCTCATGCCTCAACCTCCCGAGTAGCTGAGACTACGGGCACGTGCCACCATGCCCAGCTAATTTTTTTTTAATTTTTAGTAGAGAGGGGGTTTCACCTCATTGGCCAGGCTGTCTGCAACTCCTGACCTCAAGCGATCCACCCGCCTCAGCCTCCCAAAATGCTGGAATTACAGGCATGAGCCACCACACCTAGCCCCAACTGAGGTTTTCATAATAAAGAAAGTAATGCATTTATAGATCATGTCTGACTTTGAAAGGGCTTCTTGAGGATCATCTCAACCACCTTGTGGCTGACATGGAGAGTACAGAGCCCATTTTGTGGATGGGGAAAGTGAGGCCACATGACTTACTTGCCCATATAAACAGACAGACATGGCCAGACTTCTCACCTCAGGGTCTGCCTTCATATTCCTACCTAAGCCAGAGTCCTTCCCTGAAAGGGGCAGGAAAACCAGCAGCTAAAAAGGAGTCACCGAGAACACTCCTGGGCTTTTCCCAAACTAATTGAATAGAAACAAGAACAGAGAGGCCTCTAAGAAAAACAGTAAATTGAATGATGGCACCTAGAGTCCGCTGACAGGCTGTGAGTTTCACAGGGACTTTATAACCTCCTACGGGGAAGGCATGCCGACTCATGTCCCACTGCTACTCACCCTATATCTGTTAAGCGCCTACTGTTTGCTGGACTTCAGTAAAGTCAGGCTGCTCCTGAATCACAGCCCATCTAGATAGGTTGTCCATCAACACAATTTTCCATCATTGCATTTTGTTGATTTCCTCTATCACATTTAACACAATTTTCAGTTATATATTTTTTTATTAGTATTCTTTATCTCTACTAGACTATAAGTTACATTAAGGCAGAAATCATCCACTATAACCTCAGAGTATGCCAGTGTGTGCTGTACAGAGTAGGCATTCAATACACTTTCTTAAATAGCTTTGTTGCGATACTTTCCACATACCATAAAATTTAGCCTTGTCAAGTATGCCATTCACTGGTTTGTAGCATATTCATAGAACTGTGCAACTATCATCACTATCAAATTCCAGAATATCTTCATCACCCTGAAAAGGAACCTTGTACCCATGAGCAGTCACTCTCCATTCCCCTCTGCCCCCAGCCTTTGGCAACCACAAATGTACTATCTTCCTCTACAGATTTGCCTATTTTGAACATTTCATATAAATGGTATCATACAATATGCACCCTTTGGGGTCTGGCTTCTCTCACACAGCATGTTTTTCAGGCTTCATTCCTATGATAGGTTGTATCAGTACTTTGTTCCTCTGTAGGGATATACCACATTTTGTTTATCATTCATCGGTTGATGGACATTTCGTGGTTTCGACCTTTTGGCTATTACGAATAATGCTGCTACGAACATTTGTGTACAAGTTTTATGTGTGGACATATGTTTTCACTTCTCTTGGGTATATACCTAGGAGCAGAATTGCCAGCTCATATGGTAACTCTATGTTCAACCTTTTAAGGAACTGCCAGACTGTTTTCCAAAGCAGCTATACCATTTTACATTCCCATCAGCAATGTATGAGGTTTCCAATTTCTCAATACATTTTTGGACTAAGTGAATAAATGAATAAAGATTCCTCCTGCTGTAAAAGCCCCTGAAAAAGGGGATACAGTTCTGAGGCTTCTTTAGTAAACTAGCATCTTCATCTGCAGACATGACATGCTACACTCATGTTTAACAGAAACCCCAAAGAATGCTATTTATATGTAGTTCCTTTTAGAGAATCAAGTGAGAAATGAAGAAAAGGAAAGAAAAACACCAGACAGCTCAAAGTGGGCACTGCTTTCACGTATGTGATTTCAACTCCTACCCTCCAGCCCATGTCTAAACTCAATAATTTAATAACGCACATTCCTTGAACAGATTTAGTTGAAAATATAAAAGGGATCCTAGCTCAACTGAAGTCAGCTTTGATTTGGTCAACAGTGAGGGAAACATGATTTGACAGCCCTCCTGTCTCTGGTAGAAAGCTTGAAAATATACTTAATAATAATAATTAAAACAAAAATGCATGAACAAAAATATTCCAGGCAAGCTCCAGGAATGGGACCCACGGTGCTGGAACCTGTTGAGAAGACAGCCAAGGGCGAGAGCCTCTCTTCTTGGGCTTGTTACAGTGGGCAGGGTGTCCCAGAGCAGGCTGCGGCAAGAAGCTCCATTAAGGGTTCCCCAAACTTCTTTTTCTCCCCCTTTTCTTTTTTGTAAAAGAAGTCAGCCGTACTCCTTTTTGCACAGACTTCTTGCAAAGAACAAACAAACAAAGGCTGGGACAGAGCAAGGCCCTTTGCAAGCTGCAGGTAATTAAAACGGCCTGTAAATGCCCCAGCAGAAAGCACTTCAAAGAGACAGTAATTCCAGCAATGGCCAGTCAAGGCTGTATGGTGTAAAAATTATGAGTTTTCCCAACAGGGAGCTTTGTGTGAAAAGGACAGGGGTTGGTGGCAAAAGGAGGGTGAGCCACAAAGACAAGGTTTACAATTGGTGTCCATGCCCAGTGTGCGTGGGAGTGTGTGTGTGTGTGTGTATGTGTTTGTGTCTGGCAAACACAGGCCAGAGAAAGGGGATTGTGTGCATGTTTGTGAGAGCACACATTTATCAATGCTGAGACGGTCCAAGCGTGTGGGCATGGAGATAAAAGGAAAAATAAAATAAAAGCAACAAATACGAATCCTCTTCCCTGCTGGGCCTCATTTTCATGGGGAAAAGTACCAGGCAGCTTGCGTTCTCCTCTTGCTCCTTACATGCAAGGCTGCCGAGCACACAGGAAATGCATAACACCCTTGACTCCAGGCCCAAAGAGCACCGAGGCCAAGCAGCGGCTCTCTGGAAACGTCCACACTTTCAGTCTCACAGCACGACACAATACCCAACAACGTACTTCATGCTATGTAATCTCAAAACAGAGAATGAAGAGATAGACTCTTAACCTTGACTCTGACTGCATTTGCTAAGTCACCTGTGCTACCGCCTGGGTGCCCTGTGCTTAGATGATGCAGCGATGGTCCATGGCCTGGAGGAGAAGAGAGGCTGGAGCCTCAATGCACAAGGATGTTGGCCCCAATATTACAATACACTGACACACATCAGTGATCACCTGACCACAACATCACACATCTGGGACAGAGGGAGGACCTGTCACTAGCATATTTTTTCTACGTTTTTGTGTGATCTCCCTGCAGGAACCTGATACTTTCAAAAGGACATTTCACTAGGCAAGAGGGTCACTACCATTCCTAGAAGCCTTCTCAGTTGCTCCCTTCTGTCCCCTCTCAAAGCTGACCCCCTTTTCCCCCCAGCCCCTGTATTTTAAGTGTGTTTCTGTTGGAGCAGATGTACTCACTAGGGTGCATCTGCTTGTTTCTCTGTCTCTCCAGCTGGATGGGCAGCTACATGAAGACAGGGCTTTGCCTCATTCATCTTGTATTCTCAAGCCTTGCAAAGGGCACAGCACTAGTGGATGGATGAGGGGTGGATGCATCCTGGCTGTACAGTGGGTAATAAATCAATTGGGATTTGGATGGAGTAGAGCATATTGCTTAGAGTCGGGTATCCACTGCTCCTCACCCTCATCAGCCAGCACATGTTCATCCTGTGCACAGGAGTCTCAGAACCTGGGAGGGTAGGTAGGAGCAAGCCCACGCTCGCCAAGGCGGCAGAGAAACCAACGCTGGCCAGGGGCTTTATTTCCCCATAAACAAAATCCTGTTCTGCCTCCCTCACAGCCCCACTCACTAACTCCTCCCTGACATTGCTGGTTTTAAGCCCACACATAAAAATGTCCTTTACTATTTTTATTTAATGAGCTTTCATTTTTCCTCCCTGTTTTTGTAAATGAGAAAGGAAAGCGCACCTCCTAATGGGGATGGGGGGAGGAAGCAGAGTGGAATCTTTTTTAAACGGGCCATAACTTCATGAAAAGCTTTCTCCTCCACAATCCCCCCAGCTCCCCCTCCCCAAGGCCCCATGTTCCTCCATCCTCCCTACATCCTCCCTTCCCACCATTCAAAACAAGATGCATGGATTTTGGACATTTGATTACTTTTAAGTATATATTTTTCCCTCAAATAGACTGAATACAATGGTTAGGAAATGTGACAGAAAACTATTCTGAGCCATTTATTGCCTTAATACCCACCTTTGTCCAACAGGCAGTTTTGACAACAGCGATAAATTCCAAATTTATGTCAACAGAGCATATGTTGAACACCTCATTTCTGAGCTAAAGCGGCATGCTGCCCTATAAATCACCGTTCTGTTTGAAATGAAAGTAGATTACAGGCCTGTGTTATTGAGCAGTTAGAGCTATAGTCATATAAATCAGAACTTTTAACTCTAGGCAATCCGTTGTGCAATTAACTAAAGGGTACTTTGTCATTTCAAGGCTTGTGCACAGACTTGGCAGGGCATAGAGCTACTGGGGAAGGGGGTGGGAAGGAAAAAAAGTTTTTAGGCAACAGGAAGGTTGTTGGCTGTGGCCTCCACCATACTCCATACAATGCCTTAACCCCCAAGCACCACTGCCACAAGAACCTGCCAAGCCTGAATACAGGCAAAGACAACCTCATAATCAGCATCTGCCACAAAGACAACATCACACTGAGGATTTGTCACCAAGTCACCTCCAGAAGCCCAAATGCCTTTTCAGTCATTCATTAAGCATTTCCTGAGCACAAGCCAAGAGCAAAACATCATCTCAGGTGCTAAAATGATGTCCGAGAAGGCCGGGAGCGGTGGCTCACGCCTGTAATCCCAGCACTTTGGGAGGCCAAGGCGGGCGGATCACAAGGTCAAGAGATCGAGACCATGGTGAAACCCCGTCTCTACTAAAAATACAAACATTAGCCAGGCGCGGTGGAGGGCGCCTGTAGTCCCAGCTACTCAGGAGGCTGAGGCAGGAGAATGGCGTGAACCCGGGAGGCGGAGCTTGCAGTGAGCCAAGATCGCGCCACTGCACTCCAGCCTGGGCGACAGAGCGAGACTCCGTCTCAAAAAAAAAAAGATGTCCGAGACACAAAAAGTGATAACTATAATACCAACAAGAATGTTTAGATGATATTGATGATGAAGAAGAATTAGAAGCAAATCTGTACAAGACATATGTGAGCACTTACTATGTGCCAGGCACTATTCTGTGCATTTTTATGCCTTATCTCATTCAATCCTCAGGACAACTCTATGAAGCAGATATTTTTATTTCTATTTCTTTCTGAGGCACAAGGAAATAAACAACTCACTGAGGGTCATTAAGCTTGTAAGTGGCAGAACCTGATACAACTAGTTAGTAGAACAAAAAGTTTAAGAACTTAGGCTGACACCAGCCCTGTTTGCCAATTCCGGATCTACAACTTACTAGGCTCTAAGACTTTGGGATCCTCCAAGTCTCGGTTTTCTTATCTGTCAAGTAGACTAACAATACTGTTACCTCAGAAGGTAGATAAATGTGACTGTGCATGTGAAACAACTTAGCATAACACTGAGACCATAATGTCTTTATGAATAAACGTGTAGCTACTGTAAGTCTAAAGAAGAAGAAAGGCCCCTGTTCCTGGCCAGTCCATAACCTGGTGGACAACAAGGCAGAGCTGGAGAAAGAGACAGAGGAGGACGTGGTGATGTGCCAATATGTCAACAAATGACTATGGGTGTGCAGAAGAGGAGCAGACCAATAGCAGCTGCCGTCACGGGAGACAGTCTGAGGACATGGTGAGATTCAGTTGGTCCTTTCGGGGGCTCTGGAAGTTCTGAAGGGTGCTAGCTACCCATGTTTGGAAATGTTAAGAATGGAAAAGCCTTGGATGAGACGGGAGCACCGTGTGATGGGGGCATTGCATAAGCCAGGACTTGGTGTTAGAAAAGCATGTCCTGCTGGGCAAGCCTTCAGGAGGCTGGCCTGGCTTATCCACGGTGGGCAGGCGGTGAAGACAGTGGCAAGGAGCCTGCGGAGGCGGCAGAGTGGGCTGATGATGCCGAGTCCTGAGACTGATGCTGAGGACTTTGGTCCCAGTGCTGCAGTCATTGAGCAGCCCCAATGTCCGTCTTGAAACAATGGAGCTGGCTGGGCGTGGGAGGCTAAGCGTGGGCAAGGACCATGGAAGGAGACAGACAGAGAAAAGGGCCTAAATTCTAAATTGAGAAGGAGAATGTTTCCAAAGACAGTAGTTAGGTCAGCCTTCCAGAACAAAATGCCAACATGATATCACCGTCACACATCTACAGGACATTTCTATTCCCTAGGAAGGTACAAGAAAAGTGAGACTGGAACAAACCTCCTATTTCTATCTACTCCCGAGCACAGGTGCCTGAGTGACTCCACGGAGTACAAGTTACCACAGCAGGGCACTCAAAAGAGCTGTTGCTTCTGTTTGTTACCTCCATCCAACTAAACATGCCATCCTGTACTCATCAGAATGCAGATGGCACCAAGAATGGGCAGTCGAGGAGCTACACTTCTTCCCTTCAGCACCCTGCACTGGCTACTGACTCAACATGGCTAGGAGGCAGGTATCCTCTGTCCTGGGCCTAGGCAAGTTGAGAATCCATTGATTGATTGATTGATTGATTGATTGGTATTTATTTGGCGTAGTGAAGGATACAGCCAAAGCATAAGACATCAACCTATCCTCCTAAAGCTTTAGTTGAAGAGGGAAGACAACGCACACTATAACAGAAACCAGTACTTGCATGTGCACGTCAGATCCTTAGGACAATCTCAACACCCAGCCTGAGTGCAAATCAAAAGCTCAGGCCTCGCTGAGGACGGGGGCTCATGCCTGGGCTCAGAAGATACCAAGGAGGCAGCAGACATAGAAGAGGAGATGGTTGTTTCAGATGAGGGGGAAACAGGCACCAAAACAGCATCATTCCAGAAAAAGGGACAGCCAGCCTGGGGCCAGGCAAAGCAGAGGCGATGTGAGTGTTGTGGAGGGGTGTCAATAATGAGTTTAGACCAGAAAGCTCATGGAGAAAGAGGTGTGGCTGAAAAACAGACAAAGAGGGAAGCATTGTTCGTTCTTGACCGAGGACGGAAGAGGGCATGAGGATTACAGAGTTCAAGAGCTGAGGTCTGACACGCTCTAGGAGCCCTCGGTGCTATCCTTCCTATCCTGACATATGGTACTACAGAACATCTGGCCTTGGAGGCTGGCCAGCCACTTGCTCCCCCGGCCTCCTCCACAGCCGCCCATTCATGGAGAAGCAGATTCTTTGCACGAATATCAGGGTGATGGGCCTTCCGGACACTCGCTCTGTTTGGTCACTTGCCAGGATGCTCTGTCTTGTCCGTAGTTGGATGCCAAAAAGGCAAGAAGATGCTGCAGAAACTGGCACCTTCCATAAGAATCCCCTACTACACACACACACACACACACACACACACACACACACACACACGTGGACCGCGGGCACATACCCACACACGCCATCTCTCGCCATCTGTTTGTGCAAACTGCTGGTCTCTGAACAGGGGGGAAAGGAAACCTCTTAGAGATATTTGTTTAATATCTGAGCAGTGGGGGAGCAGATGAAGTATGCAAGTTTCATTTAGAAAATCGTCAAGAAACTATTATAGTAAAATGAGGCTTCCAGTTTCCAAATAAAGCTAAAATGATCACACGGAACAAACTGGCGAAGCTGGAGAGTGAAGAAGCAGGAAGGAAGTACAATAAAAATAATAACAGGAGGAAAATAGGAAGTCATGAGATGCCAGGAATTAGCGGCAGACCCCATCCCCTTCAGGACTGGGGATCAGAGAATCAGTGTGAGCAAATGGCAATGGGAAAACCACAAATCAAAAGCAACAGCCTGGAGAAGGGTCTCCTTCCATCTTCAGAAGTGTGGTCTCCATGCTCCAGCAATTCCTCTGTTCCTACACGTCCATTTGCATCTCAAGATTTGCATTGTATAAATCCTCACAAAATCACTTTGGAGGAGAAAGAGACTGGCATCCATCTTTTACCTCTTTTTTTTAGAAAATTGGGCTGAGAAAGCAGGTGAGGATCAGGAAATGAGTAAATAGCCCTGTAAGAGGAAGGGAGAAAGACGGGCACAGTGGCTCACGCCTGTAATCCCAGCACTTTGGGAGGCAGAGATGGGTGGATCACTTGAGGTCAGGAGTTTGAGACCAGCCTGGCCAACATGGTGAAACCCCGTCTTTACTAAAAATACAAAAATTAGCCAGGCATGGTGGTGCACACCTGTAATCCCAGCTACTCAGGAGGCTGAGGCAGGAAAGTCTCTTGAACTCGGGAGACAGAGATTGCAGTGAGCTGAGATCGCACCACTGCACTATTGCCTGGGCAACTGAGCAAGACTCTGTCTCAAATAAAAAATAAATAAAAAATTTAAAAAATAAAAATAAATTTTAAAAAAGAGGAAGGGAGAAAAGAGTGGTAGTTGACTCAAAAGTCAACACAAGCTTATTGCCTACTAAATGCAGGGCATAGCATTAGCCACTACAGAGAGATTCAAAGAAACATAATACACAGGCACTGCCTTCAAGGAGCTTAAAATTAAGTAGGGAATGCAAGACATGTATGTAAAAGACTTTAAAAGAGTGCACACTAATAATATGTGACAGGAATAAGAGAGATGCAAAACTTAGTGCTAGATGAAGAGGACTGAAAGTTTGGAACACAGGCTCCAGGCAACCTAAGTAGAAAATAACCTCTTCTCTGCGTGAAGCTGTTTGCCGTCTGGGAATACCACACCCACCTCCAAACACCTATGCCTCTGTCCTGCAGCTCTCACATCCTCTCCTGGCCTCCAGTGCAAAATTCTACATCTACCAAGCTTAAAATATGAATGCTACCTGCTCGTCAGTCACATGGCCTGTTTTACTCTAAAATGGCAACCCCCATAACTGTCATTTTACATCAGACCCATGACCGGTCCTCCTGCCCTACCATGCCACTTGCCTCTCTCTCCAGTGTGGGAACAGAGCCTGGCAGCTGGGCCTGCCAACAGGTCCTGTGCACACATTCATCCTGCTCCATGACAGGCTCCGCCCCAAGGGCCCCAGAGCCCACACCTTGCTCCTTGCCTTCTTAAGAAGCTGCCAGAACAGCAGCACCTGCCTGAGCGGTCCTCTCACCGATGCACAGCATGGGGCTGGCCACACTCACCACCAGAACACGCGGATGTGCTCAGAGCAGCCAGACAGCACCTTTCCCACCTCTGTCCTACTCCCTAGGGGAGGAAGGAGACTCCATCCAGGTCCCAGAAAGCCCCCTACTCCAGTGTGGGCATTTCTCCATTGCCTTGCTACACTGTTTTCTCCAGAGAATCCATCCTATTCCCTCTGCCCAAAGAAAAGGGCATGGTCAACCTTAATGAAATAAACTGTAATAGAGTAGGCAGGGAACTTCATCTCCCTTCCAGAAGACACAATCTAATTCACACTCTAATTGTCTCACTGGAAGCCTCCGGGCCTCTCTCCACAAGCGGGCTGGAAGGATGTGGAAGTGTCATGGCCTGGAAATCCTGGAGTCTAGTCATATAAATACTTAATTGCCACTGGAACATCCACATTGTGTCACTTTGGTATATCCAACCAATGCGTGGCCAAGTTCCTTCCCTGGTGAGGCTGAGACACGGGAAGTGCCATCAGCGGCCTTTTCATCTTTCTCTTTCCACTTCCATTTCTTTCCCAAGAGACTTCCATCTTGGAGAGCTCTTCCTCCTGAGAGCTAGGATGAGGGCAGCGGTATGAGTGGGAAGAGCAATGGCTTCTTTAACTGCTGCTGGCTGTGACCTTAATCATGACAATGAAGTTTAGTTTCTCTTTTGGTAGAGAGATGAGAATAGCAGAACTTCAAATGGTAGAGAAGGGTCGGTCTCCTGAACAATGTACCCCAAAGGTCACTGCTGCATGCAGGAAACAAGAGAAGACACAGATGCAATGTCTGTTTCCATAATAGTTTAACCTTCTAAGAATCAGAGGGCTCAGAGAGCCTGGGATGTCCCTGGACCCTCTATGCGTGCAGGAATAAATGAATGTACTCAAGCATTCCAGACAGATCTCCCAGAATATTTTTAAAGACCTCCAGAAAATAAATGCTGTATAGAACCTGGGATAATTGTGGTGATCTTGGTGAGGCAGGAAAATGGGATAGTAAGTGTGAGTATAGGACATGTGGCTAAGGAATGAGAGCTAAACCCCAGAGACAGCACAAGGTGAACTACAAGGGGGCTAATGCCCTGCAGTTAAAACTACACTTGAATCTTAAAAATAAAACGGAAGCAGCAAAGACAAAGTCATCCTCAGTAGAAATATTCTCAGGTTCTGTGACGAAGAGTAAAACCTTCCCCCCAAAAAACCCACCCCTTTTCGTAGGCAGTGATGTGCCTGATGGTTACTTTCATTCATCTCTTGGTGGGGGCACACTGGAAAGCTCATCTCTGTAGCTACCACAACTCATCCACAGCCCTCAAACTGACAACAGTAGAAGGTAAGAACCTCAGAACATTCCAAACATCGCCAAAGTAGGGGGAACAGCTCTCAGACTGTCACAAACTCTCTGTAAGATCTCGCATGGACCACTTAAGTTCTCGAGGCCTCAGTTTCCACATCTGTAAAATAAGATGTTATTTCCTACTGAGAGCCTGTGGACAGATCTGTAACCTATGAGCTCAGGAGTCCCTCCCTTATGTGCACAACACCTGGAGAGACAAACCAGACTCCGTTTCCACAGCTGCTTTTGGGTGGCCCTACATAGAGCACCCTCAGCCCCCAAACAATGGGGGCTTTAACCTTTGCAAAATGCCGAGACAGTACTTGAAGGCTCATGCTATTTTTAACACTTCTAGGAGAATTTGCTTATTTTAAAAACCACACCCAGGTTGTTCACAAAAGGAAGACAAGTTACAAGAAGGACTCCAGCAAAGGAAGGTTGGGAAGGATATCAGCACCCCAGGAACACTCTCTAGGGTCCAAGCCTAATGAATTCAATGGCATTCCATGCAACCCTCATCCTTTACTCAGAGCCCTTGTCATGAGATTCCACACCACAAAGTGAATTCACTGCAGAAAAGGAACCTCCCCAACAAGAAGGAAGTGAGGGGTACAGAGAAGATGTAGGAAAAAGGCAGATGTTCTTTCCTTTGAGCTGAATAGGAAACCAGCTGAGGAAGAGTCCATCCTCCCTGGCATTTCAGATAAAAAAGGACTTCTGCAAGTCACTTCTTGTGGCAAGAGCGCCTGAGAACAGTAAAAGGACAGCACTGGCTCCCATTTGCCTAAGGATGAGCCACTCAGATTTCTTCTGACTCACTGTATTAGTTCGTATTAGTTCCCTTTTGTTGTTATAACAAATTACCATAAACTGAGTGGCTTAAAATGGCACAAATGTGTTATCTTGTAGTTCTGTAGGGAAGGAGTTCAAAATGGGTCTTGCTAGGCTAAAATCAAGGTACTGGCAGGACTTTGTGGATTCTGGAGTGTCAAGGGGAGACTGTCCCCCTACCTTGTTCAGTGTCCAGAGGCTGCTCTCATTCCTGGGCCCATGGCTCACTCCTCCTCTGACTCTGACACTGACACTGACTCTTCTGCCTCCCTCTTCCACATCTGAAGACCCTTGAGGTTATGTTGGTTACAATGGATCCAGGTGGATAACTCAGCATAATTTCTCTATCTTAGTCAGCTGGTAAATAGCCTTAAGTCATTTCTTTGCCGTGTAATCTAACATACTCACGGGTTACAGAGACTAGGATGAGAACATCTTTAGGGAGTCACTATTTTGTCTACCACACTCACAAATTGTACATCTTTAGGAGTGGGTGTTTCATTTCATCATGGCAGCCACAAGCTGCCATAAGGAGGTGGAGTATCCCACAGAAGGACTCACAAGTCACCTTCCTAAAAGCCCAGGCACAGTATACCAGGAATTTCTGCAGCACTGGAATGTATAGTTCCCACCGGCATGATCCACCAGCTGTATCTGCCTCTGTGTGTGCACACATGGGTATACAGGTATGTGATCTCAACCCTCAAGAGAAAACACTACAGCCTATATGCATTCTTGCATCTTCCAGGGGATCTGGCACAACTCTGGAGTCTGAATGACTCAGTGAATACTGGTGGCTTATCTGATCCTAGGGCCAAATAATCCCAGAACCAGGGAACTGCTAAATCTTAGCTTTGGAATTAATCTGAAAGGTATTTATTTAAAAGAACATGGCAGTGTCTACCACACAACACGCACTTAAACGTTTTTCCCTCTTGCTTCTCTCTCTGGTTCCATTTCTTTTATCCATTTTCATTGTTTAAAAAAATGACTTCTCCTGGCTAGCTCGGTGAAACCCCGTCTCTACTAAAAATACAAAAAATTAGCTGGGCGTGGTGGCGGGCGCCTGTAGTCCCAGCTACTCGGGAGGCTGAGGCAGAAGAATGGTGTGAACCTGGGAGGCGGAGCTTGCAGTGAGCCGAGATCGGGCCACTGCACTCCAGCCTGGGCGACAGAGCGAGACTCCGTCTCAAAAAAAAAAAAAAATGACTTCACAGATGAGGAGGGTGAGTTAAAAATATGCAATATGAGTAAGCACCAATAATGAAGCTTTTAGCATATTTGAGGATTTTCAATTCTTTGAGCCTTACCTATCTCCCACCCATCAACTTCATGGTCCTAGGAACCCTAAATTTCAACTGTGCTAATTACTTCAACTGTGCTAATTAGTTTCAACTGTGTGGTCAATCCTAAGTATAAAGGGTTGTGCCCAGTTTCTCCAGTAAGCCATGGACTGATCCCATTCCCATTTATCAAAAATAGTAACTAACCCTTTCCTTACCCTCACATCTTAAGAGACAAATGAGCTTCTAAGCCTATGATACCAAAAGCCCTCTATTTCCCACCTTGCCTTCTGCTACCACTGAGTTTGGATACCAAAAAGTAGAAAAGGAAAAAAGAAAGAAAGAAAAGACAATGAAAGACCCAGTACGAAGCTGTCATGTGAAAATACAGCTCTGTTTGGTGGTAACGCAACCAGAGTTGGGAGATCAAACCAAATCTGCCGGAGGTTTGCAAAGGATTCTTTCCCTTTACCTACTTTGGCGCCAAGACAAACACCAGGGACACAGCAGAACGCCAATGCAATGATTCTGGTGAGCTCCCAGAGTCCTACTGAATTAAGTGTGGAGCCCATATTCAGATTATGTTAAGCATTTTTCACAGCCCTGCCCGTGCTAAGAAAAACTGTCATGATCCAGTGTGGAGACACAACCAGCTGTGCTCCTGTGCGTCTCAGGAGCCACACTTCACACCTGCCAAGCTCTCCACTTTGGGCTTTTTGGGTACTGGTGAAAAGACGAGGCCACTGAGCCCACCTCCATGGGAGATGTCAGTATTTCACCAGCCTGTGGGGGCCTCTAAGGAGATCCATGAAGGCTAGCTGCCTGAGAAAGGTGTTCTTTGACACTGTAATCTGGCCATCAGCCTGTTCTGTGGTCCTGCTATAATCATAATAGGTTTCTGAGGACCACGGGGCCAAGCCAGTGGAACACCTGTGCCACAATGCCCTTGGGCATTTTCCATGGATGGAAAATTTCCATGGATGCTGACCTGCCAGGAGACCCATTTCCTCTACTTACAGTCCCTGATCAAGTAAACCAGGGCCAAGACCACTGAGGCGCCATTTTCCTGCCTTATGCGTGGGGTCACTGAAGGGACCACAGGAAGAGGACCTGAGAGGGAAATCTTACCAGCCCGATGACTGCTCTGTGCCAGGGCTTCAGCCGAAGCTCAGGCCTTAAAATTTAAAAGCCCCTCAGGGGTCTGTTGGACCTCAAACTTACCTGTTGCTTTTTAAATTCCAAGATCAGAGTGAACTTTGGAGAGGCTGGGCCACCTCCACTCAGTGGCTAGTGGGCACGCAGGAAAGGGGCACGGCAGAAAAGGCAGATGGAGACCTTCCATGGAAGACCCAGTGGGCACTCTGCCAGCAGGCCCTGCTGGGGCTGACCAGCACCACAAGGTGCCAGGGGGTGGGGCAGGGCTGGGGAGGAGCCAACACCTCTGGTTTAGGGCATTCACTAGGATTGAAAACTGCACCCCCACATTTTGTAAATGGACCCATCCACCAAGAGACTCTGGACACCTCAGCGAGGCAGGACACCAGTCAATTTTGTGAAGAAGGGAGTAGAGAGATGGACAGGCAGCAATTTTGATTTTGGCGAGATTTGGAAGGTTACCAGCCCTGTGAGTAGCTGCACTATAAAAAGAGTTAGACACTAAGTATTTCCTTTCCCATAAAATATTCATTGCCGCATGGAAGAGCCAAGAAGCCGAAACCTCAAGCATTTCTAACTTTGTACTGCAGTAATAACAGAGTTTTATAGGAACCTTCTGATTGTACTTACACCAGGCTATAAATACATTTCTATCTCAGAGAAAGGAGGGGAGACACATCTAGCCCCCCTCAGAGTCTGTACTGTAACAAGAAAGACCCCAGGTACACCCACAACTCCATTTAGCATTTTGGCTAGCAAGCAGCAGATGGAGTGATCCGTGATAACAGTTCTTAAAGGAGCACCTGCCGAGAGGCTCCGGCCTCCCTCACAAACAATGCTCGAGATGGACTCAAAACCTGGTTTATAAATGGTATTGCCGTTGCTTAACAATGGAACAATGTCCAGAGCACTTGATGTTTACTCAGCTCTTGGCAATTTACAGAGGGCTTTCCCATCCCTTCATCCTGAAAACAAGCTTGCAAGGGGGCAGGATGGAGGCTCAGGGAGGGTAAGCAACTTGTCCAAGGTCACACAGCTAGAGGGCAGCGGAACTTCCTCCCTCTGACTCTGCCCCCGGGCCTCTGGTGCTGCCATTGTCCCTACTGACAGACATTGTAAGGCAAAAGGCGAAAATATAACTTGAGAGATGAACTGTGTTTGGGCTGCACGGCTGCCCTCTGTGAGTGATGTAGAAAATCAGTCAGTCTTGCAGGAATAGTTTTTTCCTTTTTACTTTATACGAAATAATGAGCCCCTGCCAGAGGTTACCATGATAGGTAATCGGCACAATAAACCAAGTATTGAATGGTGTATCTCTAACTACTCATATGCATTCACCAGACACACACAGACTTCATTTAACCAGTCTTGTACAGCATTCTAGACCTAACAGGTGTAGGTTAATAAAATGATGTGACAGTTCCAGAACATTTGACACCAAAGTTTCATTTGAAATTAAGTTTAAAAGTAAAAGATTTTTTTTTGCTGTCATAAAGGAGGTCCTTCAGTCTTCCTAACTTCCCCCGCTCCCCCTTTCACACACACCCGATTAGATTCTGCATAAGACTTTTTTGTTATGTGAACTCATTGACTTCCACGTATTTTCTCAAAGAAAGTTAAAGACACAGAGTATGCAAAATCTCCCCATTTTCCCCAAGACACATATATCATACCAAAACCAGACAGATTCTGCCGAAGACTCACTTAGAGCCATTCAAAACCAATGAACATGTTTACACATTCTGAAAGCAGTTCTAAGTCTGTCATCGTCAGATTGTCTCTGACCTGCGGTAAGCAGAATAAACCTTGCATCATTAGAAAGTGCTACCGGAAGTCTCTGAGCATTTTAGTTTGAACTGCAATGAAAAAAAGGGGGTGAGCTATGTCCCCCTCTCGGATTGTTTATTCTGCCTAGCTCAACTTAAAGCCAGTGTGGCCCTCATGGTTTTTAATGGCCCTAAATGACTGAATGAATTTGGGCATTCACTGGAGGGCCATCTGGGGACAGGCCTGCCTATCTGCAAACTGGCAGGCTTCCCTATTTGTTCTGTGGAACAATAAACGTCAATGAATTCGAAGTTTCAATTATTCAGAACGTTTCCAGCACCTGACTCTTAAAAAGAAAAAAACAGAGAAAACAAAAGATTTTATGTGCAAGAATTTAGTAAAAATTTTTGGACAAAAATTTTGAAAGGGTTACTCAACCTCAGCACTATTGGCATTTAGGACTAAATAATTCTTTGTAGTGGGGGGGGAGCAGGAGAAGGAGACTGTCCTGTTCATGATAGGAAATTCAGAAACAGCCCCAGCCTCTACCCACTACGCATCAGTAAACAACCTCCTAGGTTGTGACAAGCAAACATGTCTCAGGCACTGCCAAATGTGCCCTGGAGGACAAAACTGTCCCCCCATTAAGAATCATCATGGAAGGGTCAACACGCATCCAGGCAAGTTCTCTACCTCCTGTACGCCACTGTGCAATCACAAATGATAACCAAAATACCAGCCCTCGCATGCTGCAAGATCATGAAACATCAAAGGATGCAATTACTTCACTACCTTCTACTTACAAAAGCAGGAAAATATCCTACTCTGTTTTGCAAAGTATTTCAGCAGCGCTTAAACCAAAAGGATCTTCCAGTTAAGCCTCAGTTAGCCAGAAAATGTAATGAATTATCATCGCTCCATCCTGAATATTCCAGTTAACTGTTTCATTTTCTTTACATGCGCGTACACACACATGCATGGTATCACCTTAAGCCACGCTTACTTAGCCTCATAAAGAAATTCAACTCTCACCTGAAAGCATCTATTTTATTTAGGAGCAGTTGGGAGAGTGAATTGGGAAAGCAACTGCAGAGGAGATAAAATGAAGTTTTGATCACCTCACTGGATGCTGTCTTTTTGGTTGTCCAGAGCTCGCTAACAAAAGCCACTGCAAGCCTAGGGAATGTTGCCTCCCCACATTCATAGTCAACCCATATACAAAGCTCATACAGATCTTTAGATGTGCGTGCTTGCAAGCACACATGCCCATACACAGCCAGCCATCGATGCTGACACTTATGAATTATACACAGTCATGCCCTTGGGGCACAGCATTAGTCCTAGATTCACAAGTGCCACATCTCAACTAACCTGAAATATGAAAGTGGAAGTGACCAGCGAGAAGGCCACTCTCCAATCAAGATCCTCCACCCTGCTGGGCGCACAAGGGCCTCCAACACACCTTCAGAGTTTTTCAGCTCTCTCCAAAGACAATGCAGCTGACGGAGTCCAGAAGGATGCATTCCCTAAAGCCCTAGACGGTCTCCTGGATGGCACAGTCTTTTCAGAGATCAGGACACACCCTTGAGACATTTGCTGTTTACCCCCAGAAAGAGAGTGCACCTACAAAGCAAACAGGCCTCTCTCCCAAGCTAACAAGCAGAAACTTTTCATAAGTGCAAGAAAAACAAAGCCTGCTCCTCCCTAGGCATCCTGTCTCTCTCTAGGACTATCATTAAGAGACACTTGATTTCCACACACACCTTGCTCGTCCAAGGAAATCAATATGAAAATCAATTCATCCACTGATATATTTTATCAAGATACATGTGGCAATGCCACATTTCATTTACAGTGCGGCACTCAGAGAAGCCAAGGTCACTGGATAGAAAGCGGGCTGCAGGAGAGAAGGAG
The DNA here is from genome assembly GCF_007565055.1 of Rhinopithecus roxellana. Classification (NCBI taxonomy): domain Eukaryota; kingdom Metazoa; phylum Chordata; class Mammalia; order Primates; family Cercopithecidae; genus Rhinopithecus; species Rhinopithecus roxellana. The sequence continues at coordinate 76,888,481 of NC_044563.1, forward strand.
GGGGGAGAAGCCCAGATTCTGTGCTGGTTGCAAATAGAAAAGTGAATGAAATAGGAACAGAGATAGAAAAGGGAGCCTAGGGATGCAACAATTACTGTATGTAGGAGGCGCAGCGTCATTGCGGCTTGCCAGCTTGTTTAAATGTGAAATAGTTGGTAGATTTAAAATGCTAACTATTTTTCTTCTGACCGTGGCAAACGAAAAATGGTTTCACAAGCATGCCGGTCAGTAGAATATAAAATATTTTTGAGCAGGAAATGAAGAGGGAGGAAGGAAAAAAAAGCGGGGGGGGGGGGGGGGTGCGGAGGGCAAGAGAGACTAGACAGAATCTGGCCAAGACAAAGAATGAAAGGGAACAGGCAGGTGGGCCAAGGGGCGCATGCTGGGAGCCGGCGTAAGGCAGGAAGCAAATGGGCATTTCAACAAACCTTGGGGAGGAAAATTATGATATCTGCATGGCTGCAAAGGGGCATATTTTTAGTAAATTTGAAAGTGATTTGCCACACACAACACCATCCTACTCCGAGGGTTCTCCGCCGGCTCTGGTGGCTGCGCCACGGATCAAATGTACTCAGTAATTGCAGAGTCACTGCTACCCTCTCACCTCTAAACAGAGCAGATTAAAATAGCATGAACAGCTATAATAACAGGTTTGGGATTCAGCTTTTTACAGCCAGAAAAATGCTTATGGAAATAAGGATTTTGCTGACTATTTTCAAAGTGAAGCAAAGGAGAGAAAAGTAGCCACTGGAGCTGAAGACAAAACTGTACCTGGTGCCAAGTGGGCTCTGGGCTACCACACGCCCCCAGCCATGCAGACCCATATGAAAGTGGCCAAACAGATTCCGGGCACCTGAATGCACATGGGGAGCGGCGCTCTGCTCCCTCCCAGCCCACCGCTGACACTGGGGCCTGTCTCTGTCCCTTTCCTTCTTGCTCCAGAGCTCAAGAGGTCCTGCAAACTCTATTGGGGTCTTGGAGACTCTATTTCTCCCTGGTGCTTGCAGTAGCCTCCTCTGGGCTGCTTCAGTGCCCCAGGGCTTGGCAGGATAAGTAGCACATCGGTGGCAGGTGACAGACGTGTGCCCACCTCTAGGGAAGGCATTAACTTAAACCCTTTCTAAACTGTCCAGGCCTTCAGTGGCCAGAACTCAAAAACCAGACACCACTTGTCTCTGAGGACCTGAACTTCACTTTACAAGATCACAAGTCTCCTCCAAACACACCCAGGAACAACAAGCATAGTTAACCCTCATGAAGTGCTTACTGTGGGCCAGGTGCTAACAAGGGTTTTACTGGCTTCACCTCACTGCATCCCGTAACACACCCTAGGAGCTAGTTGCAGTTTTTACCCACCATTTTGCAGGTGAAGAAACTAAAGGTCAGATGTTTAAGCAATTTGCCTAAGATCCTACAGCTGAAAGTGTCAGAGCTGGGATTCAAACCCAGGACTGTCTGACTCCAGAGGCTGAGATCTTCACTCCACCCCACTGTGCCCATGTGGCCGTGGCCATGCAGAAGTAGTGGGTAGTTGTCATATCCAGGAGGTGCTCCCAGGTGTTCAGGCTGGCATAGGGCAGGTGCCTAGGCAAATTGATCCTGGTTATGCAAGGTCATTGCCCTTCCAAACCACCAATACCTTGGGATCCCCCCTAGGCTCTCCTAAGGAAGAGACATAGCTCTAGTGGCTTCTCACCCATCGCTGCAATGGTGGACACACTGTACTAAAGCCAGAGACCAGATGGGACTGAGTTCCCAGAGAGAGAGACAGAGATTTTCCAAAGTCTATCAAAACTGAGTAAGAAAGGCTTAGATCCAGACAACTCCCAGCCCTGTACCCTTCCCACTGAATCTTTCTTAACTTGCTGCAAGTCGCTAGCAATGCAGTCAGGAGGCTGGGGATGGAGGACGGACTTCCTTACTCTCAGTGCCAAGACTCTAGCCTTCCAAGGAGGAAACGGCACCAAGATTCTGCAGCTCCATCCCAAGACATGTGCTGAGCTTAGCTGTGCTGTCCAGGGCAAAAGCCTAATCACATAACCCAAAGCTCCACTTCCGGACTGTGGAGGAAGCAAGCATGGCATCAGATGGGAATCAGAGTCTGCACAGCCATGCGCTAACAGTGGATGGAAGAGTCAGACTTCACCAGCAATGCAGTAGGCCCCTTTCTGAGTTCTTCTGACTCCCCAGCCCCCAAATAACCCCATTCTGAGGTCCTCTTTCTGATCCTTCCCTCCTCTAACTATTGACACAATTCCCAGTCAAGAACTCAAAATCAGGCACTGCCTCCTACCCATCCACAAAAGCCCGAAAAGCAAAGTATTCTTAGCAGCCGCAGAAGCAGCCGTTTAACAGAGTGTGTATGTGTGTGTGCATGCATGTGTGTGTGTGTACTGGGGTGGGGAGTGTGAGGGACATCAGACCATTCCAGTGGTTCTCTAACTTTAGTGTACACTGGAATTATCTACGGGGGCTTATTTAATACACAGTTCTGCTCCCACTCCAGGAATTCTGATTCTGACCCATCGGTGAGGAATTTTCACATGCATCCCATGGGAGTCCAATGCACGTGGCTCAGCAGGTCACTTTGAGAACCCCTTGATCTGCAGTGAAAGAGAAGAGACATCTAGGATAGGGATTCTCATGAGAGGAGCCACACCGGGAGGGTACATCACACCGGAAAGGCTTTGAAAATGCACATGACCCCCTCACACCATCATGCTGAGATGAAGGGGGTACGCTGCTGTCACCAAGATGGTGATCCAGGGGAATGGTGGAGTTGGGGGGCAAGGGGGAACTGCAAGAGCCAGGGAGTGCTAACCCTGGGGCCCAAGGCTAGGTCCAGAAGCCAGTATTCCTTAACCTCTGCTCCAATGGAAGAAGAAAGAACAAGGTCCTGGCCTTCAAGATGCTCACAACCTGCTGCGGAGGAGAGGCTATTACACCCGAAACAATCAAGGAACATGACAAGCTGATTTCAAAATAGCCACAATTTTGTCAGGCAGAGACTCCATTCTAGAGTCAACTGGGAATGGGAGAAAACAGGATGGCCCCTCCTAGGTCAAGGAGCTCACTGGGTCCTCAGGCCATGAGTGGCTTCTCTCACAAGGTCATGTAACCTGGGCCTCTAGTTTCAGCCAAGGACACACAGGGGCTCCCTCCAGTTTGTGAAAGTCTCCAAGGAATAGACTTTCAGAACCTCGCTCAAGAAACAGTAATGTCTGACCATCCCTTCAACCTCTCACCTCACCAGTGTCACTGCAGCCAGATCCCTAACCCCATCCTCGATGAAGACAATGCCAGGGCCACTCTCAACAACAATACCCAGCTTCCTTAAAATGGACGTGAAGGGCCTCCCTACCTTCTCTGTTCTAGACTACATCCACCCAGCTCTACCCAGGTCCAACCCCAGAAGACCCAGTTGAACAGGCTGGCCCAGACCTGTAGTCACCCACAGCCACTACCACCTCAGTAACTTGACATGTCCCAGAGGTGAGAATGAGGCCAGAATGGACAGCTGCCAAGAAAACTTTGCATGGATAATGAAACAGAGAGAAAGAGTTATTATGGTTCGTATTTTATGGCTCCTTCTAGATCACATATTTCAATACAGAGCAGCAGATTCACCTCGTTTTAAGACCAGATGGGGCAGAGCTGGCATTAGACAAAAGCATTATCCACGCCTGGGCAAAAGGAATGGATTCCAGTGAGAGATCACAGAAGCAAAAGGCTCAGTGCCAGAACAATCCTAAAAATGGCAGAACCTATGGGGCCCAGCTTGTTCCAACCTTTCCATCTAGGAGTACACATTTAGCAGGAGCAGGAGGCTGTAGATATGACTGACGACTTGCTTCCCAACGTACTCCAGACCTCACCTTTTACAAATAAGGACACATCACTGCAAGAGTTGGAGTGTGCAAACCCAGATCTGGCTCCAAAAGGCAGTGATATTTTCACCTCTTCATGAGAGTGCTGCTTTGCTCATTTTGTTCCCTCTGTTGCCTCTTCATGTGAAAACACACATGTATTGGGGAGTGAATTTCCTTTATTGGGGTCAAGAAGGACCCTAAAAGACCTCCTCTAGCTGTCTGAAACGAAAAAGGTCTAAAGCAAGATGGTGCTCCTGCAACAAACAGCACCTGCACCCCCTCCAGCCAGTCCTGCTTCTGCCCTAGACGGAAAACCAAAGGAAGCCGCCAGGGCCCATTGATCTAGGGGAGGAGACTGAGAGGACGCCTTTTACCTTCTACTTTCCTGCAACCATCTCCTCCTTGTGAAGGAAAGATAGGCCCCTTCTGCAGCCTTGATGAAAAAAAAAAAAAATTCCTACGAGGAAAGACAAAAATGAAAACAAGAATGACATCATGGGGAATTTGTGTGGGAAACCTGTTGTCGGATAGTTAGATAACCTTAGGCACACTCCTCAGCTCCATGGGCCACAGCTTTCTCACCTCTAACACAGAAAAACATAAACCTGTCTCCTGCCTCAAAAGGCTGCTCTATGGTTACGCAGATTAGGAAGGAAAGCAGTGGGGCAAGCTATTAAAAATCAGTAAACTCCAAATGGGTAAGGTGATATGGGTGCTCTCTGTATTATTCTTGAAACTTTTCTGTAAGCTTGAAATTATTTCGTAAAATAAAACACATTCATTTCCCTAGAGGACAGTTGAAATGGAGAGCAAATAAGGAATACTGTTAACTCTTTATCGATACCGTTGTACTGCCTCTCTTGTTAAAATGAGTGTGTGTTACTGCTACCGCTGTTATTTGTTTTTTTTTTTTTTTTTTTTTTTTTGAGATGGAGTCTCACTCTGACACCCAGGCTGGAGTGCAGTGGCGCTACCTCGGCTCACTGCAAGCTCCGCCTCCCAGGTTCACGCCATTCTCCTGCCTCAGCCTCCTGAGAAGCTGGGACTACAGGCACCCGCCACCACGCCCGGCTAATTTTTTTGTATTTTTAGTAGAGACGGGGTTTCACCGTGTTAGCTAGGATGGTCTCGATCTCCTGACCTTGTGATCCACCCACCTCGGCCTCCCAAAGTGCTGGGATTACAGGCATTAGCCACCGCGCCCGGCCTGTCATTTGTTTTCTAACTCAAACAAAACTATAAAGGAAAACAGGCAGATGGGGAAGGTAAAGGATCTGGCATCTGTGGCTGATCCCAAGAAGAGGGTCAGGCCCAGTAAATATCTGTCTCCCTCCCACCCCTTAGCCCACTCCCTTTGTGCTGGGAGAGCAAGAGAGTGGGCATGACCATGCCTCCCCAAACACAGTGCAAGCTTCCTGAGGTCAAGAGACCACTTCTCTCTTCTTGCTCATGAACTCTCCTCCTCCATAGCCCCATCGTGCTGCACTCCACACTCAGTGGTCATTCAATACCTATGTCCAACTGACAATGAGAGCAAGTGAGAGGCTGGAACAGGTGTACCCTGCACAGTCATTAGAACGGAGAGATTTTCATCAGCCTGACTTGGCTTAACTGTCTCCTTCTGGTACATAAAGCTCAGGTTTCAGGGATATGGCCAAGAGATGCTGATTTGCCAGTGGCCAAAACGGTGAGGTCTTCTCAGTGCTAAGGACCCAAGGGGTTAATGTTGGGTGTTTTTTGTTTTGTTTTTTTTTTTCTCCTATTCCCCCATCCCCTTTCCAAATGACTGGCCTTAATCCCAGAGCTTAGCAAGGCTGGAATTCCAGAACACCTCAGTTCCGGACCTTGTTTGGTAGGGGGCTGGGGAAAGAGGTTCAGGGAAGAGATGCTAAGAGAGAAGAGAGGGTGGGAGAAGCATTTGGGGGTAAATCTGAGGACTCTGTTGCATGCTGTGGCCTTTTCAGTCATCACAGCCATGAACACATGGCCACCCAGAGCCCCTCTTCTTGTAGCAACCCCTGGCAAAAGCGCGGGTGACAGTGATGTATTAAAAAATAAAGAAGCCTGTTTACTTCCATGAGTTACTCTGACCCCACGATGAGGGCCTCGCATCCCACTTACGGTGACTGCTAAATTGAGCAAACATGACACAGATGTCCTAAGAGTCATGAAGAGAATCAGGCTGGACTTCACTCCCCATTACCCCCGACCATCTCCCCAAAGCAGAGTGACCTTAAAAGCAGAATACATCTGCTGAAACCCTGTTGAAATTATTCATATGTTTTGATTCCTAATTCAGAAATAATAAGTGGTTCATGGGTTCCAAGTTTAAAAATATATTCATCATCTGGTCTCTGTTGCGGCACGTATCCCACTGGCACGGGAGGAGATGCCACAAAAGGCTCCCGTAGCAGCCTGGCGCCCGTATATCCATTTAGCCATAGGTGACAGGGGTGGGTGGCTCCACTGCTCCTCTTTTCATTTTATTAAAACCCTATTTTAAGGCCATTGTCAAGAAGAGTGACTTAATTCCTTTGGAACATAGAGCTAAGAGACTGGCAAACTGTAAATCTGGCTCTTTCTTGACTGTTCCTCAGAAAGTACAAGAAATGGGAATTTAGACTCAATTTCAAATACCATGTGTAAACTGATACACAGGGCAGCTCATTTGGAGTGTATTCACAGCCAACAGGAACCCAAGGCCACCCTCAAACATTCCTTTTCCAGAAAGTCCTCTCTAATTATACACACACACACACACACACAAACACACACAGACATGTGTATACATACGTATGCGTGTATATATATGCCTGTACATGTGTATATATGCACACACCTAGTATATGGATACACACACGCACAGCAGTGCTATTCACCCCAAGTGCAAGGTGTTTGAGTTCGACAATCAGGTTTAGATTCTAATCTGGCACATGACATTTTCTTGGCAGGATGTTCAACCTTCTTATCTGCAGTGGTCTCCTTCTGGGGGAACCAATGAGCCCCATTCCATTCCCAAGGCCCAAGAGTGGATCCCAGCAGCCATGTTATCCTACATGACTGCTGTGGACTGAATTGTACCCCTCTAAAATTAGTATGTTGAAGCTCTAATCCCGAATGTGACTGTTATTTGGAGACAGAACCCATAAGGAAGTAATTAAGATTAAATGAGGTCCTGGGGTGGGTTCCTGATCTGATAGAATAGTGTCTTTGTAAGAAGAGACACCAGCTTACTGTCTCTTTCTCCACCCTGGGAGGACTCGGCGAGAAGGAGGCCATCAACAAACCAGAAAAAGAGCCCTCCCCAGCCAAATCTGCTGCCACTTTAATCTTGGATTTTCCAGCCTCCAGAACTGTGAGAAATAAATTTCTGTTGTTTGAGCCACCCAGCCCGTAGTATCTTGTTATGATAGCCTGAGCAGACTTAGATAAACAACACCACAAAGCCTTCGGTGAGTGATTGGCCAAGAGTAGATAACTATCCAAGCTGCATCAGACAGACTGTGCCTCTTTCTAGAATTTGGGATACACACAGGGAAAGCTGAATCCAGCCTGGTCACATGTAAGCCTAGGAGTCCTGGGGTGGTCATTTTTCGACTCTGTGGTCAGCATGGAGGTGAAAATGAAACTAGGTACAAAGACTAAACAAGCATGAGAAAGAGAGAAAGAATTCCACCTAAGTTTCTAACAGCTCATTCTTAGTTCCATCCACTTGCCTTTCAAAGATGAGGCCATGCTCCTGTCCCTGGGCTCCATAAAACCCTCCTTTATTATGATATTAAATCTTCTTGTTTAACTTAGGCTGGCATAAATTGGTTATTTTACTCTCCACCAAAAAAAGCCCTACGTAATATACATTTACATAGACGTCATGATCTTTAAGAGCCAAGCCAGTGTCTTCTCTCTGTTTATTAGCCACCTACCCCCACAGTAGATGTGCATATTTTGCAGAGACCAAATGACAAACATCCATTGAATTGAAACCAACAGGTACATCTGCCAAAGAACACGCCACAAACCAAACACAGCCCAACTCAAGTTCCAGATAAAAAGCAGTCTGAAGCAACACGTATTTCTTTCCTGAGCCATAGATCTATTACAGATTCTAAGGATGCCATGTTTTTCCTCCTATATGCCTCACATACAGGGCGTGCATTCAGGAAGTGAAGAATAAAAGGCCGTTTCCATTTTTGATCCCACCCTCTCTGCCAACCATACCAGGCACACATCTGCTAGAATAAATGGTTGCTATAGAAATCACCATTTTTGGAACAGGCAAACTCAGTGTCTATGAAGAATGCAGCCATTTCAATCCTCAGTGAAATCTGTGGACCTGGGACTCAGGAAGTGTCTTAGAGGACAGCCAGTACCTTGCAGCCAAACTTACCAAACACAGGGTCATGACATTTCACATCTCAGGAAATGCATCTTGACAGCCCAAAATGAAGGGCTGCCAACAGGAACAAAGGTTATACCAGAGGCCCCTGCATTGAGAGTAGACTCAGAATTTGGAGATGTCTGTGAAAAGCTACAAAACTGCGAGTACAACATACTGGGCAAGGATTTGGGATCTGGGATCAGACAGTCATGATTTCAAATTTCAGTTCTACCACTCAAAGGCTGTAGAACCCTGTGCAAATTACTGACCCACTCTGTGCCTGTTTCCTCACCTGCAAAATGGAGATAATACTAGTCCCTATGTCACGGGATTACTGTCATGACTAAATGAGATAATGGATGTAGGCATTCAACCAATGGCAGCAGTATGAGTGGGATCCTGAAATAGCCGTGGTGCTAGCCACAATCAAGAACCAGGCATGATAATAAGAAACACAACACAGCCAGGGTTTTGTGTTTTGATTTGGTGAGAAAATGATCTCCCCACCTTACTGACAGCCCCACCAAGGATTCAACTTCCACTCTAGAGCCTAGCAACTAGGACTCCTAGCGCTTCCACACTTGCGTTCAGAAGCCACGGTGCCCTGGAGCTGGTTCGCACCACTGTGTACACCTTTTCTCAACTCTGCCTCCAGTGACCACACCAGCAGCTTGGAACTAGCCATGGTGGGAGTATTTCCACCACAGAAATCGCAAACACTACCTATCTGGTATTTCTCACTGGATTAAACATTTCCTAGCACATCAGCAGAAGAATATTCTCACCAGGAAAGTGGGATCTGAGAAACCCAGTTTGATACCTACGGTTCTGTACAATTCTATGGTGTCTCTGAACGTGGGTCAGGCAGGATTCACACTGACCACAAGTGAGCATTCCTGATTGGCTCTCCAGTCTTTTTTCCAACCACTTAACTATGCAGACTGACTCCCTGAGTAGGTGCTGCCCAAGGATGCACCCTCTTGAAGTGGCCAAGGCTGTGCGGCTTCCCAGGAGAGGGAAGGCAGAGTCTGAAAGGCTGAAGAGGAGACAGGTCCAGCATCCACGCTGCCCTGCCCTCCTTCCCCTCTCTTCTACAGTTCCCATTGCTTCACCCCGACTCCAGACCAGTCACCATCCCCACAACCTGCAGACTCTGACAAAGGCCCTCTGCTCCCCCGAAAGGCCCTAATGTGACACTGCCACCCTTTAGAGCCTGTGGTTGGCTTAAGTAAATAAAGCAACCGAAGACATGCAGAGAAAGTGTGCGGGAGGGTCTCAAATTCAGGGGTTGCCAGCGGTGAGAGTAGAGCAGGGACCGAGAGGAAGAAGGGTTGAAGAAAATGGGACAAATTGGAACAGCAACTTTCATCTCACAGGACAGTGATCTGAGGAGTCAGGATTTCCTTCTTTTCACTTCAGGAAAGAGGATTCGGTTTTAAAGGATGAGATCCAGGGTGGACTGAAGGAAAGGGATGAAACAGCAGAAGAGGTGAAGGGAGTTCAAGACGAACAAAGCCAGGGGGAGCCAGGGGAAGTCTGTTGGAAGGGAAAACTCACTAGGCGGTCTTTAACCTCACCTGCTCCCGACCTGCTGCCCTGCCCCTTGTCCCCATTCATCCCATAACATCAGGATGCGGTGTCGACTCTGCCTACAGTGGTTCTGAGAGAACCTCAGAAACAAAGGCCTGAGGAGTCTGGGGTGGCTCCCAGGAAGGTATGGAAAGATACTCTCTGGCCTCAGCCAACCACGTTCCAAGTGATCAAAGGTAGAGTCCCATCTCCTCTCCTTTACAGATTTCCCTCCTGAAAAAGCTCCAAGAGACCACCTGGCTCATTCCACTGCCTCCAGACAAGACCCTCCAACTGTGTCCACAGGACTCTGCCCTTCTTGTAATCATGAGAGAAGACCCTGCAATCTTTCTCCAAGAAATCCCTTCTCGAAGAAAGGCGCTCACTCTAGAGTAAACAACTCCCAGCAGTGAGAGCTTTCCACACTGAATGCCAGAAGGAGGCAGCATGCCGTGGAAGTGGGGAAACTGCGGTAATAGTCAAGCTCCTGGCTCCATCGCTTGCTAGCTGTGCGACACCAGGCAAAGCACTTAACCACCCTGAGCTTCCATTTGTCCTCTGCACTCTGATTTAACAACACCGCAAAACTGTGAGGATTAACAAAACTCTGGCTTTTAAAGAACCTAACACAGAGACTGACATGATACAGGTGCTCAAGATACAGCTGCTACTCTGGTGTTAAAAATCCACATTCCTCCATCACTACAGAGACCCAAACAGAAGTTTTCTATCCATCCTTGAGTGCCCCACCAACTCTAAACTTCTCTGATCCTACAACCCCCATACAAAAAACACAGCACCTGTTACACTTTCTCGTTCCAGCTTCCCCAGGACAGTGCTGGGCCTCACTGAGAACAGCAGTGGACACTGCGTTAGAGGGCTCCTGGTGGGAAAGCCAGCAGGCCAGTCCAGGTCAGCAAAGGGGAAAGCAGTGGTAGAGAGTGAACCTGTACACATGTGCACGCTCACACAGACACACACATCTGTACACATGTGCGCACACACACACAAACTCATATACAACACCCCCTAACAATGCCCCCTAAATTCTCTTTTTTTTTTTTTTTTTTTTTTGAGACAGTCTCACTCTGCCGCCCAGGCTGGAGTGGAGTGGTGTGATTTCAGCTCACTGCAACCTCCACCTCTCAGGTTCAAGCGATTCTCCTGCCTCAGCCTCCCGGGTAGCTGGGACTAAGGCACCCACCACCACATCCGGCTAATTTTTTATATTTTTAGTAGAGACACGGTTTCACCATGTTGGCCAGGCCAGTCTTGAACTCCTGACCTCAAGTGATCCGCCTGCCTCAGCCTCCCAAAGTGCGAGATTGCAGGCGTGAGCCACCGCACGTGGCCCCCTCTAAATTCTTTGTAACAGAAGTCAACCTGAAACGTCAACCTGAACTCCAAGTCACTGTCTGAGCCATCTGTGCATCCTCCATTCCTCACTGTTATAATCTAGAGCTTGTTACTTTCAGACAGGGAAAACCATGAAAGCCAGAACACTCTGTCTCATCACGGAGACGCACACCCTCCTTTTATTAGAAACATTTGTCTCTTCATAACCCCTCGCTCAACACAAATTATCTTTTACTTGTTCTCCTAGGGGTGAGAGTAGAAATGCAATATGAAGCAGAAGGCCCCAGTTCCAGTCACTTCATCTCCCCCGGGCCTAAGTGTCCTCAGGCAAGATAACAAATTGTGTGATCCCCAAGTGCTAAGATTCCATGATAGACATTTGAGAATTACTCATGATGACAGATAGGTAAATAAATTCAATAAATCCTTTCCAAGACTGCCCAACAAATAAACAGATACATAAATAAACAAATCCCTCCCAAAACTCTAGCCTGGGCCAGACACGGTGGCTCACGTCTGTAATCCCAGAACTTTGAGAGGCTGAGGCGAGCACATCACTTGAGGCCAGTAGTTTGAGACCAGTCTGGCCAACATGGTAAAACCCTGTCTCTACTAAAAATACAAAAATTTGCCAGGTGTGATGTCAGGTGCCTGTAGTCCCAGCTACTTGGGAGGCTGAGGCAGGAGAATCACTTGAACCCAGGAGGCAGAGGTTGCGGTGAGCCAGGATCGCACCACTGCACTCCAGCCTGGGCAACAGAGCAAGCCTCTGTCTCAACAACAACAACAAAAATCAAAAACACCTCTAGCCTGTTTTCTCTAGGCCCTGAGAATTTTAGAAAGTAATCAAATATGCAGTTAGATTCAAAACACTCATTTCAGACACACACACCTGGGGTCCTGTGATAAACTCACTTGTGCCTCTACACCCAAGGATTAAAATTTCATAGAGTCATGATTTCATCAGTCAGTAACTACAAAGGATTAATTAGGAGCAAGGGAAGAGTTTATAGCTCACAAACCCAGACCTACGGAAAATATCTATCTCTGTTCTCCAGATGTCAGCACACACATGAATGAAGGTCTTTGATGAAAACACTTTATATTATTCAAGGGACTCCAAAAATACTATTTTCTGCCAGGGAATTAAGATACTTCTCATTCTTGTTCATTCTAAAATATCATCAGAACTCAATGAATGCAAGTGAATTAGTATACTGACAACTTCTGCTTATCAAAATCTTTCCTTCAAGACCCACTGCAAATATATAGACTACCTCTACATAGTTTTTCCAAGACCTCCTCAAACACCATGTCCAAAACAGAGACTTTGGTTTTCCACCCAGAACTCCTTCTCTATTCCCACCATCCACCAGTTATCCAAGCCAAAAGCTCAGACTCTCAACCAACTCCTTCTTCAAACTTCACCCCCAATCAACAAGACCTGCTCATTTCCCGCTACAAAGTGCCCTTCCCTCTCCACCTCCTTTGCTACTTCCCTGCCTCTGCTTGTTCTCTCTCACCTAGACCACTCGACGGGCTCCTAGGTGGTTCCCCTGACTCCCACATATCCATCCTCAATGCTGTACTCGGGGTGCTCCAAGTCATAATTCCTATTATTTCACTCCCAGGATTAAAACCTTTCAACACCTTCTCCCAAATTACAGAATGAAAGGTCAGCTTCTGTCTCTGCTGCATAAGCAAGACCTTCATGATAGGCTCACAACCACACCTCCAGCTAGCATCTCTACCAACCTCTTTATACATCTCAAGCTCTGGTGAAACCAAATGGCTTGCAGCTCTCTCTCCCTGCTTCCCCCGGCCTTCGGCCTTCGAGTGTGCTGTAACCTCTACCTGGAATGTCTTTCCCTCTGGTCTAACCAGCAATCTTCCTCTCGTCTTTTAAGATCTTCCTTACAAGTCACCTTCTCAGCAAAGTCTTATCTATAGCCCCTCCCAAAGCCTAGTCAATTGCTGCTTCACTTCCATTTCCTCTACACTTTGTTCTACATTTTATTACCCTTGTATTCTACTATGAAGTGCTGCTATGTCTCAGTGTCTGCCTTCCCTACTAGCTTATTAGATTCTTGGGGACGAGGGTCAAGTTTTTGGACTTCTGTATCTCCATTGTCTGGTATACAGTAGGACTCAATAAACACTCACTGAATAAATAAGTCAGATGTGATCATGCCCCGCTTGGAGCTTTCACTGCATTTACCAATTGTCTTAGGGAACAAGTTTTATTCTTTTATTACAGCCATGTGTGTACTAGTTCTAACCCCAAATTAAAAGCTAGGAAAGCATTACGCCTCACCATTACTTCTCCAACAGAGCCAAACACATCTAGCAGGTATTCAGTAAATATCTCAAATAAAGTGAGTTCAAAGCTGCTCCCCAGTGGACGGGACCTAACTTTAAAAGAAGACAACAACGATGCAATGACGCAATGTTCAATCACATACTTAGGAGGCCCTCAGAGGTTTCCAAATGCTCAAATACCCATCTTCTGAGCTGAGGGTTACCGAAGGTGAGATTCCAACCTAAGCATGAGGAAAAGTTCAGTAAAGCCTAAAGGAAGACTGTACCATTTCAGGTCAGTGGCTCCCCAGCCACTGATGTCCCCATCACCCCTCATTTCGCCGAGGCTGTCCATTAAGCACACTTAAACACATGTACCCATATTCTTATTTCTTCTAGAGCTTTCTGCCCCCAATTTCAGCAAACCTTGAAGCTCGGAGTGAAAACCTTGGAGCTTGAAGTGAAAATTTTCTTGCGAATAGAAGAAGACAACCTAAACCTATCTATCTGCAGTAGCTGCTTCCAGTGGTTTTGATTCCCTGCTTCATGGACAGGGTGGGGAGGGGGTATAGCCAGCTGCCCATGGCTCTGCACGAAAAAGTGAAGCCCGGGGCACCGTCCCCTAGAGTTAGCACGGGAGCGCATGCTCACTGCGAGCCGGCATGGAGATCCCTACTGCAGGGCAGGGGCAGCGCCTGCCTCTCTGTCCTTCTCCCCTCCCCTCCTCTGGGAAAGATAAATTAGCGGGCTGTCAGCGGAGGACAGCCACAGCAGTTGTGTTTCTGTAAAGGGGCAGTGGAAGTGTCTTTGATTAATGAAACCTTAATATGTGGCTGTTAGACAACCTCTCTTCAGCTGCTCTGAAGGAAGACAGATCCCTTCAGACAGGCTTTAAAAAGACGGGAAGGAAAGCTGGTGTACACCCAGTACCCCACTGGGAGACGTCCTCAGCAAGCGGCCAGAGAAGAGGCGCAGCAGGAACTTCTGCTCTAGGGGTAGGAATGTGGTGGGACCCATCTCTCTCCCTGGAAGAATGTGGGACTCTCGCCTGCTCACTAAAACCAACACCTGCCGATGTGCTAAGAGTCCTCTTGAAGTCCCAACAATAGACATCAAAGCTGATGTTTGGAAGTTGAGATAACAAGGAAAGGGAGTTTGAAAAAAAAAAAAAGAGGAAGGAGGGAGGGAAACAACACCAACAAAAAGTCTGTCTCACCTTTGACCTCTGGTGAGGCAACACACCAAACACTTTAAACTATGCTGGAGGACACGCACCATCCCTGCTCACCTATAAAAGCAATGGTTCCCTTCTCTAGAACGTTTTTCCCAAAGATGGTAGTAAAGGGCTCCAGTGTCTCAGGCGAGGGTAGAGAAATTAAAGAAGTATACAGGTTTGCAGCAATATTCCATCCTTACACAACTCTCTCCTACCGCCCTCTTAACAAAAAAAGAAAAGGAAGAAAGAAAAGAATGAGTGCCCTGAGATCTTTATCTCTGTGCTCCTGTAGCCCATCAGCACGGAGTGACCTGGGCTGGGTGCAGTGGCTCACACCTGTAATCCCAGCACTTTGGGAGGCTGAGGCGGGAGGATCGCTTGAACTCAAGAGTTCGAGACCAGCCTGGGCAACATGGCAAAACCCTGTCTCTACAAAAAAATATATACAAAAATTAGTTGGGCATGGTGGTGCACACCTTGTACTCCCAGCTACTTGGGAGGCTGATGTAGGAGGATCGCTTGAGCCTGGGAGGCAGAGGTTGCAGTAAGCTAAGATTGTACCACTACACTCTAGCCTAGGTGAAAGAGTGAGACCCTGCCTCAAAAATTAAAAAAAAAAGAAAAAAAATACATAGCATAGAATGATCTGTAGGACCTCTATGCAAATCAGTTCAGGGCTGGAACATTCCAGGGAACGTATTTACTTCCATCCTGATTTTCATCCCATATAATGAAAAGTATGTTCTGTTCCTGGAAAGAACTTTTTGATAAAAACTGAAACAAACTATTTTTACAAACACTATGTCTTTCTAAGGCATAGTGTAAGATGACTTACAAACAGTCATCTCCCTGTTCCCTCTGTTGAGCTAAGCCCGGAACTCAGCAGCAAAGATAAAGATCAACCAAGTAAGAGAATAACAAGAAACTGTTTAAATATTTCAGGCATTTGAACGGTCTAACAAATGATAGCAAACTACTCATATACACTGAAGCCCCATGGTCCTTCCCCAATCAGGTTTCCCTCCCATCCCTGTCATCCCAAAGTAACAGCTCTTGTAAATTTCCTACCATTGGACTTCATCCATTATTCTGTCTTTCAACAGACATTCATTGCTCCCCAACATTGTGGCCAAGATGTGCCAAGTCTCAGGGACATGTTCTCCAGAAATCATCTCCAACTAGAATATCAAGTTATTCTGGACCCCAGTATCTCTACTTATTTCCCAAAAATGTATCATGGAGATAGAAACAGCACTATTTCTACTGAATCACCTGGAGGTTCTAAGACAGCCATGGGATGAGTTTTTATCCCTACCACCCATTACTGCCACTAATAAATCAGCTTTCTAATAGAAAAGAAATGGGTGTTTAGCCATACCACAGATTTAAACTTGGCTAATTTAGCTAATATTGATTGTGCAACTGTTTGTTGACTAATTGAATAAATGAATATAAAAATAAAAGAATGACTTCCAGGTTTCAGTTCAGGACTAACTGGATGATAAAATGACTAACTTACATCTGCCCCAATAACCTCCATAGAATTGATTTTGAAAAAGACAGCAGTAGTCAAAGTAGAAAAAGGGATTACGTAGAAGGGTCATTTACAGAAAGTCTCTATTTTTTAAGCCCTCTTCCTGAACAAATTTTCTAAATCCCAAACTGGAGAACAGCTTCAGAAGGGCAAAGATCTTTAGTTCTCCTATTTGCCCTATAGTGTCTCACTCAAAGCAAAACACTTGCCAGGTACTCAACAAATATCTGTTGAATAAGCTGCCATGAACTCACCTTTGGGAATAGATTGAGAATACTCTGAGACCAATGGTACCAGCTCTAGAATTCCTTCTTCCTTGGTTCTCTCTCCTTCATTCTTCCCAAAATTCCAACCAATTTCCTCAACCTAATTTATACCAAATACCCAAATTGTTAGACTTCAAGGCCCCAAATATCTGTTATGAAGAATGTCCCAGAAGAATGTATAGGAGGAAAGAATGGATAAGAATTGACACGTCTGGTAAACCACTTAAGTATTTATAAATGGTAATTACACACTGCTAAAGACAGTATAGAATTCAAAGACAAGTGAGACAGAAGACAGGGTCTCTGCTATCAAGTGACACTCTAAGAAGAAAGATTAGACATGCAGAAATATATCTTCCATAAGCCAGAAAGCAGCAGATACCTTGAGGGTGAAAATGAAGTGTGTGTGCTGGATGCAGTGGCTCATGCATGCAATCCCGGCATTTTAGAAGACCTAAGGGGGAGAATGGCTTGAGCCCAGGAGGTCATGATCAGCCTGGGCAACACAGTCAGATGCCATCTCTAAGAAAAAGTTAAAAAATTTAAAAACCTAGGTATGGTGGTGGTACACTCCCTGTAGTCATAGCTACTTGGGAAACTAAGGAGGGAGGATCACTTGTGCCCAGAAGGTCGAGCTACAGTGAGCTATATAATCAGGCCACTGCACTCCAGCCTGGGTGACAATGCGAGACCCTGTCTTAAAAAAAAAAAAAAGAAAATGAAGTATGTGAAAATAGAAATGGCTTTATGGAGCCTACATTTCAACTAGGTCTTAAAGACTGGGTAGAGCTGTGAGAGAGAACAGTAGGACCGCCTTCTGGACAGGCAACTCTTAGGAGAGGTCTCTTCAGAGGATAAAAATCTTTATGGTTCAAGTACATGCCAAAAGGGCAGTATTCGCTTTAGAGAGAAGGCGTGTTCTGAAGACAGCCAACTTTTTTTTTTTTTTTTTTTTTTGAGACGGAGTCTCGCTCTGTCACCCAGGCTGGAGTGCAGTGGCCAGATCTCAGCTCACTGTAAGCTCCGCCTCCCGGGTTCACGCCATTCTCCTGCCTCAGCCTCCCGAGTAACTGGGACTACAGGCGCCCGTCACATCGCCCGGCTAGTTTTTTTATATTTTTTTAGTAGAGACGGGGTTTCACCGTGTTAGCCAGGATGGTCTCGATCTCCTGACCTCGTGATCCACCCGTCTCGGCCTCCCAAAGTGCTGGGATTACAGGCTCGAGGACAGCCAACTTTTTTACGGGAAGAAAAATCAATATTTTAATATCATTCATTCTCAGCAGTCTTTCTTCTCTTCCTCATCCCTCCCTTCCTGAATCTCTACACCTCCCCTGCTCTCCCTCTACCCTCTCCATCTCTCATTATCCAAATACTCTTCCCAAATTTAAATTATAAAATGTGACCATCAGATGTATTATAAAATCTACTCTACAGACATCATTGTGACATTTTTTAGTTAAATAAATAATAGAAATGTTCTGTGATGAAAGGAACCATAATCAAAACTGTAGGACAAATGATAGACTGGGAAAAATCTTTGCCATGCATTTGACAGAAAAAAGATTCATATTTCTGATTTATATTGAAAGAGAACCAACAAATGTGCAAGGAAAAAGCAAAACTCCAAAAGAAAAATCATGCAAAAAGTTTTACATTTTTGATGTAGTCAAATTTACACATCTTTTCCTCTATAACCTTTGGGTTTTATTTACAACCTTTTACATATCTATTATATTATTTAAAATATATATTCCCCACACAAAAAAACTGACAAATGGATACCAGAGAGAAATTCTTTCTTTATTGAAGTAGGTCTGTAAGTCTCAAAAAAAAAAAAAAAAAAAAAAAAAGTTTAAAACAGACTTAGGGTAAAAGGGGAAGAGGAAGAATGTGTCTCAACAGTAGCCAACCAAAACATTCAAGATAAATAAATTCAGCATTCTGGCATCTGAAGACCCAGAAAAACTAGGCTGCAGATTAACTTAATTAGGAAAACCGCCCACAACAAACCAGGAGCACCAGGAGAGGGAGACGGAAAGAAGAGACTGAAAGACTGAAGCTTTGTCAAAACAGAGGTGTCAGAATCCCAAGTAAAATAACTCCCAAAGGAACTCTCAGCCCTTCATAGGACATGGTGGTCTCTGCATCTCATTCATAATGTTTGCCTTGGCTGAGGTTCTAAACCACAAAAACATCTGTACAGAAGGAAGCAACCAATTTCAGTGAAATCATACTGGAAACTTTTAACATTATTTAGAGTCATTTCATGAGAGGACAATGCAGTTAATGTTCCCCACTGGAAGGACTGTCTTGTGGTTTGCAGCGCTGGGCAGTTTCTCTCTCTCTCTCTATTGGTTTAAAAGTGACAGAGAAAGAAGGCCGGGCACGGTGGTTCATGCCTGTAATCCCAGCACTTTGGGAGGCTGAGGTGGGCGGATCACAAGGTCAGGAGATCGAGACCATCCTGGCTAACACGGTGAAACCCTGTCTCTGCCAAAAATACAAAAAACTAGCCAGGCGTGGTGGCACATGGCTGTAGTCCCAGCTACTCGGGAGGTTGAGGCAGAACAATGGCGTGAATCCAGGAGGCGGAGCTTGCAGTGAGCCGAGATCTCACCACTGCACTCCAGCCCAGGAGACAGAGCGAGACTCCGTCTCAAAAAAAAAAAAAAGTGAAAGAGGAGGAAAAGGGGGATTTCAGAAATGGAGGGAAGAAAGAGATAAACCATTTAAGGAGCACAGCCAATTATATAGGTTGGCTTTAATTTTCAAACTAGTGCTTAAATACCAACGGTATTATTGCCTTTAGCTCTCTGGAAACTACAGTGTAATTAGGTTCACTCAACTTAAAACATGCCCAGTCATTAAAATTTTTCTTGATCCAACCAAGTTATCTCACACACACGCACACGCACACACACACACACACACACACACACACACACAGCCCAGATCTCTAAGCCAAAAGTACATCACGTCCCCAAGAAACAGCAAAAACATGTCACTGCTTTTCGGAAATCATGCTCATGTTTCGTGACCTTCCTTAAAGATAATGTTCTCACGATTAATTAATTTATGAATCTTTTCCCCCCAATATGCACAACAGGTTCCATGCAAATTCTTGAGCTTTTAAATTATACTGTTAATGAAAGCAAATAAAGGCAGTTAAAAGGCAATCTGCTCAATTGGTGTTAATATTTAAGCACAGCATGTGTAAAAACAAGATCACAGAATTCAGTTTTTACCAAGAAAACTTTAATCCAACTTCATTTCCAAAAGATCAAACATGTTGCCAAGAATATTTTCTCCCTCTACCCTTCAGCATCAGGTAATGAAGCTTTTTATTAAGTAAATATTTCACATTAACCTCATCAGTTTCTATCACTTAGAAATTCTAATCTATAAAATCAAATCAGCTTAATCATGTTTAGATTAGATCCTGCATCCTGAAGGCAAACTAAATTATTTACATCCTCACTCTCCTTGGCACATTTGAGTACCAAGACTTGAAGACATCAGAATAGACACCTTCCTATTCCTGAGGTCTCCCTGGCCCTCCTTCTTTAAATCTGCATCAGTGAAACCAATATAGCAGCCTTAGCATTGGCAAATTCTTCTAAACCAACTTCACACAAAAGCCCGAAAAGTTTACTGGCTGGGCAAAGGCTTGGCCGTGGCTTTCCCTGGAGTATTTCTAGATTCCCCTATGAAAAAGAAAACTAGCCAGGTCAGATTAGTGACAGTAACTTCCCCTGGTGACCCCAGATTGCTGCTTTGGGGGTCTGTGCACAGGTTGCCACAGAAGACTGCTCTGTGACTGATCTTTGGTCGTAGGGTTTGAGTGAAATGCTCCACATCTCCAGGAAAGTCTGAGCCCCTCATGGAGGGGTCGCTTCTCCATGATATGAGGGGCTCCACCAAGAGCCCTAAATACCCCCAGCACACACATTCGCACCGAATTCCCCCACATTCTTCACGCCCCTTCTCTGAGAGTCTAGTCTCCTCAAAATAGTTTCAAAATGTTACAACGTTAAATAGATGTTGAAGGCCTTCAAAGGAGTTGAATTGTGGGCTCCTTCCCGAAGTCCTCCTGTGGCCCCCGTCTGCTCTATCCTTCGGTCCTGCTCTTCTAACACACTTCAGTTTCCCTTGCTGCTCTGCCCAGCTGTTCAGTCAAACCGTGATTTCCTTCCTTTCCCTCAACCTATCACACTGTCTGAGAGAACCAAGTTCCCTAAGAGAACCATTCCAGTTTGCACTGCGCCAACTCCATGAAGCCAGTTTTCTGTCAGGACCGCTGGGAGGATGGCCCCCCGACAGCTCTCTCCGAGTTCAATCCCTAAATCTCTCCCCTCCCCCAACTCTTCATTTCCTACCTCCCCCACCCCCAGGTTGCTCATCCCCCAAACCATTTCTATTTGATTAAGGAGATGGCCTCGGCAAGGATGTTTACATTAGGCTCACTTCCAGGCCATAACCCATCCTGCGGGAACACATTCCTGGTCGGGGTAGTGGAAGGAACTATGCAAAACATCTCGGCCTCGCTGTGTTCCCCAACTCCAGCCTAGGAGAACTCCATTGACCTCCAGGTCTCTCCAACAGTTAAGGGGCAACAGGGCATGGCAGACAGAGCCCGGCTGCAAGAATCTGAGATGTGAGGAAAAGGCGCAGACATTCATAGTCGAGCCAAAGACCTGACTAAGCCAAAGATGTCACACCTCAAGGCACAATGACCCAACCTCACTCACCACAGACCAGCTGTTATTTCTGGGAAACCAGCATTTTCTAGAAGAGCAATGAAGCCAGATAGTGCTAGGACAAAATTCCTGAGACAACTGCCACATTCAGATGGAGAGCTACTGAAAGACCAAAGTGAAGTCCACTAGAAGAATAGACATCTGGAGGATGGGGCACACCCCATGCTCCTCTCCTTCCACCTGACTGCCCCCAAAGCCTCCGCTCCTGCAGTGCCAGGTCTCAGCTCCTTCAGGCCTGTTACGGATTAGGACACAAATCAGCCCCATCCCCACTCCAAAAAAGCCCTACTAGGGAAGCACACACAGGAGGTAGGCAGAGTGGCAATTTAGTGAAGCCGGGTCCGGCTGGGTACCCTTACCTGCCCATCAACACTGAGGCCAGCCTGTCCCAATAGCCACAAAGAAAATCCAAGAAGGCATTAAGAGGTCAAGCCAAGCAATCAGGAAAACCTGTACTTGATTTCCAGCTACCGAACTTAAAAGCATGAGCTAAACATCTAACCTCTTTGAACTTCTCTGTAAAGCTGAAATTTCTCATCTGTAATGCCAGGATGCCAGAGGCCTGTTGCAGGGACTGAAAGGGGCTGTGTGTACCATCGCCACATTCAGAGGCTGGCAGACGGTAGGTGTTCAACTCGGGCAGCCACCCCTATCAAGCCTCATCAGCCCTGACTGGAAATTTCTTAATAGCAGAAGTGTCTTCTAGAGAGTTGAGCAGGGAAGGGGAAGGTGGACAGGGGAAGAAGGGAGATGAGCTCAAAGTTTCACCAGTGTTAACAGAACTCCTTCCAGAACAAGAAGACAGACAGCAATTACTAAGGAGACCCACAAATAAGCCCATGGCCATCAATTTCACTCTAAAAATCAGATACTGTGACTACTGCTGCAGTAATAGAAGCTGGCTCATGGATTCGCACTGAGCTTTTTAGAAAAGGAAAAAGACCTGAAAAGGGATTCTCCAGATGCTGGAGATGATAGGTGTTCTAGCTCCTGAGCTTCAAGACTCAGGAGCGGCTTTCTAACGGCTGGAAATATTCTGCACACTCAGCTGCTCTCTGCACCCTCTTTTGTCAGGGCCTGGGGTCTCAGAGCTAATGCAGGCACCAAAAGACCATCTGGGGCTGCCGTCTTACACACAGAAGTTTAAATAGCTCAATGAATGAACCCAGGAATTAATGAATGATAAATCCATATGGTCTCATCCTTTCCTCTCACAAGCAGCATTCAAACCTTCCCAGCATCTTTACAATGCTTCCTAAGTACAAACTAATAATAATAATGACAATCATAATCATAATAAAGCTGGGAGGAGAGGAGGTGAAAAGGGCATCCCACTATAAGGAACGCAGGCTTTAAAAGGAAAATCCCAAATTGCCACTGTATTTTCTGTTCACTCCAAACTGATTTGAAAATCTCTCTCCTCAAATAAAACAGAAAACAAAAAAATGTAGACTGCACACCATCTCCAATCCAAGCTCCACTCTTCTCAGCCCAGCTCCGTTCCTCTTTGAAAATTATTCATCACCAAGGTCATTTTTACCAACATATTATAGAATCAGACGCATATTATGCATCTCCTCCCAAGATGCATATATATCTCCATATCACACACTGAGAAAAAGTCAATGTTTCGCACCCACCCTGGGAAAAGAAAATAATCTTTTAGTCGCTTCTCACAGCTACACAATAGTTCTTCAGGGGTGGAAATTTTAGCAGAGTAATCACTTTGGTAGGCTCAGAAATCATGCTCTTTGGAGGAGAGACACCAAGGGAGAAAAGATCCCTTTGAAAAGTGACCTGCACAGAGAACACCTTGGCGGAGTTGTTGGATTTGTTCACTCTAAACAACCAAGCATGTCATCACCGGGAGAACAGAACACAAGAACACGGGGTTAATCTGAGACTTGACAGAGTGAAGTTAGATCTAAATGCAAAGTGTTTTACAATGCACATTACAAGGTCTATAAAGTTCTTCTCTGGACATCATCAGAAACAAAACACAAGCAGGTTTTCAAGGCAGGTGAGACTTATATCTCCCGTGCGCCTGGGAAGTGGATCTCATCTTGGCTATGACCCTTGTTGACAGCATGACCTTGGGCAAGTCACTGATCCCTCTGTGATTCCATTCCCTTATCTCACCTAGAAAATCAGAGTGATCACCAGGGCCCTGGCGCCTCGTGGCTGGGATCACTCTAGCAGGTTCCAGAGCTGTCTTTCTCAGGGGCATCTATATGTATGTGCATTTATCTCCATCTGCATCCTGCCCCTTCCCAAGTTCAACTGTTGAAAATAAAACTCGCCAAAACTTCTGTGTTTTCAAAAATAAAAAGCCCATCTAGCAGGGACTGGGCTATGGGGGCTGGTATGAAGGAAAAAGTCTGGGATCAGGGGAACTTCCATTACAAAATAAGAAAGACCAATGCCATGGGGAAGTCACAACATTTTGGAAGCAGGATAAAAAAGAAAGAAAAAGAGCTAGATTTCTTTTCCATCAGAAAAGAGAAGATGGGACAGGCATGGTAGCTCATGCCTATAACTCCGGCACTTTAGGAGGCTGAGGTGGGAGGATCACTTGAGGTCAGGAGTTTAAGATCAGCCTGGCCAACATGGTGAATACCCAACTCTACTAATAAAAACAATCAAACATTAGCCAGGCGTGGTGACGCACGCCTATAGTCCCAGCGACTCGGGAGGCTGAGGCAGGAGAATCACTTAAACCCCCGAGGTGGAAACTGCAGTGAGCCAAGATCGTGCCACTGCACTCAAGCCTGGGTGACAGAGCAAGACTCTGTCTCAAAAAAAAAAAAGAGAGAGAGAGAGAGAAGATGGTGAAATTATAGACCAATGCATACAAGTTTCTTCTAATGAAATTATTCGAAAGAAACCAGAGCTAAATGTTGGGGTTTTATTTCCTTTTTAATTTTCCCATGTAATCCATCATAATGATGCTTCTTAAAAGGCAGCAATGGGAGTAGGAGCCACAGTGACCCCCTAAAGAGGGTAAATGTAGGCATGAAACAGGCCAAGGGGGAAGGGATGAGTAGTCTCTTTCTTACAGAAGCTACAGAACACTTGAGAAAGGCCTGCGGCTGTCATGCTGCTGTACTTGGTTGGTGGGAAGGGGAGGCAGAGAGGCACCATCCAGACCAGTGTTTTCCTGATAACACCCTCCGCTATGAAAGGTTAATACAGGCTGGAGGGGTGGGGGTGAACGCAGGGGAGAGGGAGGGGATAGAAAAGCATTATGCAATATTAGAATGCTACTTTTATTTTAAAAGCCATCATGTGTAAAGCATTAGTGTTTTTGAAATTGCATTCTTGAGTTAATTAAATGGACAATCTTTTATACATAAAAGTGAAAGAAAGCAATTAAAAGCTAAATGAAGAAAAATCACTTTCCCCTGGTGATCTGGGCTACCCCAATCCCTCTGTATTAACATGAAGCCAACAACTACTGTCCAAATGTCTCTTTTATGGCACCCTCGGTGACAGTTTGAGAAGTATTTGTCTTCCTTCTAAGTTTACCTATGAGACTGTTAGGATAAGAGGAGGAGAAGAAAACAGAAGGGTGATGGAGGATCAGGGGAAAAAGTTCACTTAAGCAGTTTACAAACAAACAAGGGAACTCATGGAGGGGACAGATCTCTGTCTCAAATGAAACTAAAATCAATACCTCAACTCTTTTTTGTTACCTCCACCAAAATGCAGCCCCAACCAGTAGGTCACTCAAGAGAATTGGGCTGGGTGCTGTGGCTCATGCCTGCAATCCCAGCACTTTGGGATGCCAAGGTTGGTGGATCACCTGAGATCAGGAGTTTGAGACCAGCCTAGCCAACACGGCGAAACCCCGTCTCTACTAAAAATACAAAAATCAGCTGGGCATGGTGGCGATGCCTGTAGTCCCAGCTACTCGGGAGGCTGAGGCAGGAGAATTGCTTGGACCCAGGAGGTGGAGGTTGCAGTGAGCCGAGATCATGCCACTGCACTCCAGCCTGGGTAACAGAGCGAGACTCCACATATCAAAAAAAAAAAAAAAAAGAGAGAGAGAGACAAAATTAATTCAGAGTTTTGGGCTGTCGAGCCAGCCCCCACTCATGGACTTTTTCAAAGAATCAGAGAAGTATATTCAGATTATAGCCAGAAAAACTAAGTTAGTTATCAAGAGGAACTTCCTCAATGTCCCACTATGTCTACCTAACAAGTGCCAAATCACCAACTGGTCTATTGTTTTGCAAATGTGTCTTCTACAGGTGATGAGTGGCGAGGGGTTAAGTAGCTGTCCTGCTCTGCAAAATTGGTCAGGCAAAGGCAAGTACCACGGCCTGTGTGATAACAACAGCAATGACACACTCCCTTTCCGATGCCCCAGTGGACTTAATCTTTACTCAGAATGGTTGCAATGACTCTGGTGCTCCTACAAGAACATCTAGATGACAAAAGACACCACCTCTCTCTTTGGTACCAGAAAGAAGAAAAGCAAGAATTGGTCTATGTCCATTCAACAGATAGTTTTCCAGTGGAACATGATGCAGACGTTACAATGATGTTTCCTATTTCACAGGCTGAGTCCTGTGGTGAGTTGTTCCCAGGACCCAGGCCTCCGGGTTCCCAGGCCACAGAATCTCCTATCTCTCTGCTTCCTGCAGGTCCATCCCTTCACTGAATCTGACAGTCATCCAAGAGAGATTTTGGAAAACACACAGCAAACCACAGCAAAACAACACCGATCCACTCTTTCGTAGAGGCTCCAGTGCTGACTGCTGGCTGCTCCAGGGTACTTTCCTTTCCCTTCCTGCCATGAAAGAAGGAGGTGGGTGAAAGAAAAGGCAAAGGAGAGATAGCCTGATCCAGGAAGAGTAAGAGATGTTTACATCTTGGGTGCTGGGAGTGAAGACTGATGTATTCCCCCAGGTAACTCTGTCTTTCCCCAGTAGCAGGCAATGTCTACAGGCTCACACATGCTTGGTATTTACTTGCAGTTATGGTAAACCACTCCCTATGCTACTTCTATCGTTTCTGCCTTCAAAGTAGCAACGACCATGAGACTGAAGAGAAGAACATGGTTAGGTCCCAGTTTTCTACACATGTTCAGCCTGGGATAAAAGAGAAAATCTAAAACTCTGCATAATCCAAATGCACCATTGTAGAAAAGAGCCTCGTGTTGCCAGACAGGTGCCTAATTTAGTTTCTACTCCCTTCCCTACTTGCCTTTGGCAAATGAGCTCAAACTGGGCACCTTGGCCAAAATGCTGGTCTGCGAGGAAGGAGGGAGGATGAAAAGAGAGAAGAAACTGATGTGGATAACCCACAAATTCATTCAGCCCACACGTGAAAAAGAATAGTTTGTTAGATTTCTCTTCGATTCGCTGGGCTCCAAACCCACACGCTAGGGTCAGGGAGGGGTGTTCAGTGCGCCACTGATGCCACCACAAGTCCCCACACCTCTGTTTGAAATAGAAGGCCCAACATTGTTTGCTCCAGCTAAGCCTCCCTCTGCTCTGTGGCTGAGTTCATGAAAGGAATCCAGGATGGGTTAAACGTTACCTCTATCTCCACCCCGCATCTTCTAAAGCATCTGATAAGTGCTAGAGAAAACATCCTGTGTGCAGAGGTTTAGATGCTGACACAGGGTGGGGGAGCACCAACGACCCAGGGGCCACAAGGAGTTAATCCCCCGAGAGATAGGGGCCTACTCTTTGGAAAGTTCAGAGAAAGCAAAGAGAAGAAAGATTCTACCGGCTGTTACATGTGGTTACCAAAACACAAAACACAAATGTAGGTAGAGACTCTGTAGCCCCAAATTAAGAAAACAACCACCAAAACTTCTTTAGTCCAAGCAGACGGTACACACAAAAAAGGAAAATAAAAAGGTTTTAAGCAGAGTGTTCAGCCAACTGCTAATTCTGGGGCAGTCCCCTCCCTCTGCACATGACCCATGACAGAGTTAAACTGTGCTTTGGTCTCAGACTGGCAGGGGGTGGGGGGTCTACCTTCTGAATTCCAGGTCACCATCTATCTTAATTCCCTCTCTGCACACTCCACACTTGTCTCTCCCACTGATAACATAGGCCTGGCCTAAAGGCAGGAGAATGTTTCCAATGGCCTCAAGGCTCCTTCAGCCCTTACAGTTGTACCTCAATAATCAGTGTTGTGGTTCAAAGCAGCAACAATTATCAATGCAATGAAGTGCCACTGACAGACCTCCGGTTTCAGCATCACTGATACAGTAATGTTTGCCTTCAAATAAGGTTCTTTTAATGTTCCCAGCAGCTGAGAGGAGCAAGACATAATGGTTTGGAAGGGTACCCACATTTGATTAGATGGGTTAATATGGGCACACAGAAAGAGCTGTAGCTGGCTCTATTGTGCCTCCCCGATGTGTGGGTGGCATTGGGGGCTACTATGAATGTTGGCGAGCATCAAAGACTTCAAGCCCAAGAAGGGAGCCACACAAAAAGCTCTAGGATTGGCCTTTTTTTCTGGAATAGCTCTAGGCTCTCCTGCCCATAAAATTCTCCAGGCACCCAATAAATAATTAAATGACTGTTCAGCTCTTACTAAACCACACCTCAGGATTACAGGACCAACTCCTGGGCTACCAGCAAAAGCACCCCTCTTCCTACATATGCTAAAATCATCCCAGAAACACAGGCCCATGAATTTCCCAACAGATTCACTTCCCAGAAAATGAGGAAGGGCAGGGGCAGCCGGGGGGCACTTACCTGGAAGAAAAAAAAATTTGAACAACTGATTCTACCTTCTCCCTCTAACCACTGTTACCACTGCTGTGATGAATGAGAACGGTAATGATGAATGACAAACCTTTCTCCTGAAAACCCCAGAGTAAAAAAAAAAATTCACCAAGGATCCAGAAGACAGTCTATGCATAAAAACACAAGGGCATGTTAGGAATAGCAGTTCTGCAGCCTCAACCCCCAGTGAGATTTAAACCCAAACTTGGCTGCCAGCAACCCACTAGCACCACAGAGCCACGATAAGAAAGCCTTCCTAAAGCATTTGGTTAAGGAGTTGTTTTTTTTTTTTTTTCCTCGAAAGGCAAATAGCAACTGAGAACAAGTCTGCAGGGCAAAGCAGCTGAGACCCATGTTTTGGAGGTCTGGGAATGAGGATGTCCCAACCATCATTGGTGTGTTCACTGCCATCCCTGGCATGCTCAGACAAGACCCACACCAACAGAAAGAGGTCCTCACTGCAGGAGCCAAAAGGCAAGGGAAAACGTGACCATTCCAGAGACATCTATTCCCTAGAGCCACATCCAATTTCATAAAGAAATTAAAAGCCACTGATAAAACTTTACCTGCCCCTCCCCATCTGAGATACCCACCAGTTTCTTTATCACCACTGTAACATATACAAAAATAAGCAACAAATATATGAATGTATCTCCCTTTGTGCAATGACATGAAAAATGCAAAGAAATAAAATCAGGCCTTCTGCTCTCAAGAAGAAAATGGAGGATAAGGGAACTAACATTTACTGGGCACTCCAATAACAGTCAGGAGATCTACATGTATTTTTTCATTTGATCTTTG
This sequence comes from Rhinopithecus roxellana, assembly GCF_007565055.1. Taxonomy (NCBI): domain Eukaryota; kingdom Metazoa; phylum Chordata; class Mammalia; order Primates; family Cercopithecidae; genus Rhinopithecus; species Rhinopithecus roxellana. The sequence continues at coordinate 76,917,280 of NC_044563.1, forward strand.
CAAGAACCTTCCAAGTTAGGCAATATCGTCCCCAATTCACAGGAGAGAAAACTGAGTCTCAGAATGTTTATGGGGCTAAGGATACAAAATTTTAAAAGTGGCCAAGCTCTCAATCTAGGCCTGTAGGCCTGTCTTGATCCAAAATTAGGGATCTTTCTACCAAATCACATCATGTTGCTCTCTTCAGTCACTCAGTTTATATCAAACCCTTCAAAAAAACCTGGTTAAATACACGAACCAATCAGTCTTGGAAAATTTTACATACTTCTATGGCCCCAAAGCAACTCGATGATAGAGAATGCAGGAAAGACTGGATCATAAATGAGTGGGTGTTCTAAATTCCTTTATGGGTAACTATCCCAAACAAACAAACAAACAAACCCCAAACAAGGCCTGGTGCTATGGCTCACACCTGTAATCCCAGCAGTTTGAGAGGACAAGGTGGGAAGATTGAGCCCAGGAGCTCAAGATCAGCCTGGGCAATGCAGTGAAACCTCATCTCTACAACAAATTTAAAAATTAGCAGGATGTGGTGGCATACACCTGTAATCCCAGCTACTTGGGAGGCTAATGTGGGAGAACTGCTTGAGCCTGGGAAGGCAAGCAAGGTTGCAGTGAGCCAAGATTATGCCACTGCACTCCAGCCTGGGCAACAGAATAAGACCCTGTCTCAAAACAAACAAACAAACAAACCAGCTTGCAACGTTCTTGGCCATGAACCGCCCTGGGGACCCCCGAGATGCTGGCTCCCATGAGTATCTCCTCATTAAAAACCACTCTAGGGTCACTCACCATGCTAGGGGCTGTCTGGATTCCCAAGTCAGCATTAAGTTTCACGAAAGCTGTAGATCGCTGATCTTTAGAAGAGAGGATTCTGACAGTCACTGCCTCATTCTGCTGTAAGTTTGTAAGTATCCCGGTCTTAAAAAAGGTTAATAATTCATTATTATTTTAAAATTATCAATAATTTTAAGGTTAATAATAACCTTAAAAAAGGTTAATAATAACAAAACGAAATGTGTCACATGTCACAAAAGGGTCCATCAGAAAAGTCAGTCGCGTCAGTTCTCAGTACTGTTTGACAAAAGTCTTCCCCCAAAACTAAAATAACGAGAAGGGTCCTCATTGAGCTTCATCTTTCTCTATCTGTGCCTGAGTAAACTCAAGAGGAAAGGGGCCAGACTTGCCAGCATCTCCAAATCCCCACACTGTTCTATGCCCATATTCTCCCGAGAGGGAGGATAAAATACTTGCTCCAATCGGTCTTAGTTTCAATACTTTTGTCATCCATCCAGGCCAGGGCTACAAAAATTAGATGAAATACTAAATACATACTAGTCCCCTCGAAATAAGTCAACCCCCATGCCTACTATATTACTGGGAAGTAGGGGGCATAGAGGGTGGTAAGGAAAGAATATTTTTACTTGAATCCCTGGATCACAACACAGCCTTTCAACCAGCTATGCAGACACAGCTTCAGTTTCCCTGGGTTTGACCTGTGCAGCCAAAATCACCAAGTCTTCCTACCCCAAGCTGCCTCCATCCAATTTTAAATGTCACCTTGGGCTGACCATGAGCAGAGAGAGATGACTGGATAAGCCATTTGGCATTATGTGGAGAAAGGAAAGAGACATTTTGCCACTACTGATTAAGAAGAAACTGCCAACCTGGGTTAAAAAACACACAAACAAAAAATCAGATCTCAGAATATATTAGTGTCATTAACAGATCATGTTCTCAGTCCATGGGAATCCCAGGGCAGGGCACCAACTCAAGAACGCGGCTGCTTCTGGGGTGCTCTAAAAGGGAGCTCATGTTTCTTTTTAAACCTTTTAAGGAGGGCTGACTGTGTATGTATCAATCCACTAGACGTCAGAGGACACACACTGGGGTTGAGAAAGACAGACACCTCTTAGGAAGGCACAGAAGCACTGAAGAGTGTGTGTCATGGGCACCCACAAGTGCACCAACACAATCCATGTTTTACACTTTGAAGTTCAAGCGTTTGGAAATGTATTTTTTTTCTACTGAATCCCTTGGGCAAGAAGAGAAGTTGTATCATCGCTTCTGTTTTCCAAAATGGAAGGCCACGTGAAGAAGACCCAGACTATCTCCCTTCTCTCTCCAAGGCTGACTACCTCATCATACCCCTTCACCCTCCAATGCACACATACCACACACTGCTTCCCTCACTTGAGCTGACACCACACAGCTTTAAGAACCATTGACTCATCAGCTGGCTAAGCCATGAGACTACAGTATCATCCACTGGTTAAACTAAAACCACACTGGAGACTTATGTTAAAACTTGCATGCTTCCCAGCAGCTGCTGCTTCTTGTTACTACTTTTTTTTTTTTTTTTTTAAGCCAGGTGCCAAGAGAGGAGATAAATCTAAATAATACCTACACTTCCTTATTATATAAACTACACTCCTCTTTTTAACTGACCACATCGTAAACATTATAAAATAGATTTATTTTATATGTGTGTATGTGTATATATACATATATATTCAGAGTATCTACATCTCATGGGGAAAAAAAAAAAAATCACAGGCTGCAAGACCACTGTTTAGAAGTGTAATTCCATACTTAGAAAAACTAAAATCAATATCTGTTGTAGCACCTCTCTCTCCCCCAGTAAGATCACGGTTGTTTTAGGAGGATACAAGCTTCTGAAATGCAGCCTTAACAAACAGAACATTGCTCAACTGTTCTAGAGGCAGGTGTCATAAACAAGCAGCCACATGGCAAACATATTGATTTCCCAGCCCTTATCTCACAGCAACCAGTGCTCAGTTACCAGGCTACTTTAATATGTAATTTACTGCAGGGAAAGGAGAACAGGGCTGAGGATGTCTGAAATATTTACCGTAGAATTCGGCAGTGCCATAGAGGCTTGCAAGTAAATATGAAGAATTCTGGGCTGAAAACCGCAAATAGTCATTAATATTTCCAAACTGTTGAGTGAAAAGACCCTTCCCCCATTGCCTTTTCCCCTCACCAAGAACCCATTATTTGGTATTATTGATCTTCAGCAACCATGCTTATGCTATGAAAATCCAACCTACCACTACCTTTATCTAAATACAGATGCCTAATTTCTGCCAAAACAGTCCAAGGAAATTACCTCCATCTATTACGTATGTTACATTGGACTCTTCCCTTGCTTCTTGGCCCACCTGACTCAAGATAAAAATAAAGAAGACAAGGAGGTTAGAATTTCTAAGGCTCCCGTGCTGGTTTCTGCAAGACTCGTGAGAATGTCAGGAGTTAGCTTTTCTTTCTTTTTTTTTTAATTTAAGTCAGACTTTTTATATATACCAAGCTGCAAAACACCAAAAAAGATCCAACACTAATTAAAAGCAATCAATGTATAGTTACATTAAGTGGGAAAGAAGCTCTGTGTCTGGCGTTAAAGGTTGTAAGTTTAAAATAAACCTAGAAATGCCAAACTTAAGCTTTTTCAGATCCGCGCCAGTGCGCCCACACGCCTGGTACTATATATACGGCACGCCCCTACCTTCGCATGCAGTCCATTAAACCTTCAAAAGCACAGAACGAGGCTGCTGGCTATGATACCACCATGGGGGCAGAGGAAACTTCCATTTCCAGAACTTATATTTTCATCTTGAGATCCTGACTTATTTGGGCATAGATTTTTCACTTTGAATTTCCTTATGAGTCTTTACATTTTCATGTGAATAAAAACCAAACAAAGAGGAAGGGAAGAAGAGCAGGAAAAAGATGCTGTCGAGAAGCTCACAAAATCTCTGGCTACATCTGCCACCAGTTGCAGGAGGAGACAAGGCCCGTCACAGATGGTGAATAGAAAACCTCTAAAAACCTGACCACATACGTACCAAGTCTAAAAGCAGAAACACCTCTCCCATAATTTTCAGACATTTTGCAAATGTAGTTGAATTTTCTTCCTCACTGAAACCTCCCTGTGTTGTAAGGCCACTGATATTATTTAATTATTTAAGTGCAGAAAAAAAAAAATCAAGAGTGGAAGATTTTCCTTAACTTCCCTCTAGGAAGAGGTCAATTAGAGAATGTCTCAGAACCAAAAGGGGAGATTTTTCTAGAATCACATGACAAATACCAACACAAGACCTCAACAAGTAATCATACCACTTGAGAGATAGCACTTAATAAAAATCACTTTAACAACAACAATAATGATAGTTAAAAGGCAATGCTAGACTGATCGCTGATAAGAGTACAGGCAATGTGTGTTTTAAAAAAAAACAAAATTAGCAGAGGGTTTTTATCTGTATGATATTCTCAGTATTTTTTAAGAATTTTTTCTCAAATGCCAGGTATGGAAATTAACACAAAAAGACATTTTTATTGTAGGAAAACTATGTAACTAAAATTTACCACCTTAATGATTACAAGTGCAGAGATCAGTGCCATTTAGTACATTCCTGATGTTGTGCAACCATTACTACCATCCAGCCACAGAACTTTTTCATCTCCCCCAACTGAAATTCGGTACCCATTCAACCTTAATTCCCCATTCCCCTCCCTCCCCAGCTCCTGGCAACATCTATTCTAGTTTGTGTTTCTACAAATCTGCTTTATGTAAGCATAGATACCTCACATAGATGGAACCATACACTATCTGTCCTTTGCTATCTAGCTTATTTCACCTAGTATAATGTCCTCAGAGTTCATCTGTATTGTACCATGGATCAGCATTCCCTTCCTTGTTAAGACTGAATAATATTCCATTATATGTATATACTACATTTTATCAATTTATCCATGGGTCAATGAACATGTGAATTATTTCCACCTTTTGGCTCTTTTGGCTAATGCTATGAACATGGGTGTGCAAATATCTGTTCAAGTTCCTGCTTTCAGTTATTTAGGGTGTGCGTGTATGTGTGTATACACATATACTCCCAGAAGTAAAACTGCTCACAAAATATATTTTTGTTCTTTGAAAAGGAATCCATCGTTTGTGCTTTGGTATCCAACACTCTCATCAAAACCAAAAAAGAAAAAAAGACAGAATTAGATTAGAAAACTGAAGTCAACAACGCTGCTGAAGCGGAAAGCCACGCAAGGGTACTCAGTCGCAAAAGTGCCCATAAAATTCTGGGCTGCAACCCCTCAGGTTTCCTTATTTGATGGGAGTGAGCAGTTTTAGTTCAACCCCAAAAATGCACCTTAATAAAAGGTTCCTCGGGTGCAGGAAATGCGGCTGCTCAGTCTATGAACAGTCTCAATATGGCATTACTGCCCAGCACATTTATGAGACAACAATGTTAAAAAAACATGGACATATTTTTTTCACGCAACCTTATTTAAATCTGCTGGGGACTTACTGTACGAGGCAGCACATGAAAACCAGCATGCTGACATTTTAGGATGAGGAAGCACACAGGAGACCACAGAGGTCTATTCTCCCATCTCTCAACGGCTTAATAACTTAACATGCTAAGATAAAATTTGTGGGTATCTCTTTAAGACAGCATATTTTACAGGTTTATGTCTTACTACAAATCAGAAATAATAGATAAGTCAAAACCTCCAAATTTTAATGAAAGCCGAAACCACATCAGCTCTCCAATATCCAAAGCCTGGCAACATATTTCAGAAGCTCAACTGGAGATAAAAACGAGAGACAAGGGAAAAAGGCAATTTTAGGTGCCTCCAAGGGAAGTCTGGAGCTTTGATATTAAAATATCTCTAGTTGCTTAGACCATGAGGAATTTACTTTTTCATAGAATAAACTTTTCTTTTATACTCCTTTTTTAATACAGTGTCTTAAGTAGATCTTTTGGAATTTACAAGATAAATACTGGTAATTTGATTCCTATCTTCTCTAAATCCAATTCTAAGCCAATTTTGTGTAAAGGACACTAATTATAGCCTACAGGGAGAGAAAAGGTAACCTATCAGACAGAATACACTGGAAACATTTAAAAGGCTAGGGGACCCTGAAAAGTTCAATAGATTTCAAATCTCTTGGAGTAAGAATAATAATTAGTTAAATGGAAATTATTCCCAGAGCTTGGTCTGCTTCCCATGGGCACTTCATAGCCTTGTCAACACAGCGCCCAAGCATGCTAGAGTGAAGGGGATTTAGGGTTTACTCTCTTCGCCCCCTAGGCCTGAGCCTCGCAGTTGCTTTAAAAAGACCCTGCCTTGGTGAGTGAAAGTATGAGAAAGTGGGTGAGTGAAGAAGGTCTTCTTGCAATGGTCCCCATTCTGCCTTGTTTGCATGTCTCTTTCTCCCCGCTCCGTAACCTATGTATAAGAAATTGGCGGCCAGGCGCGGTGGCTCATGCCTGTAACCCCAGCACTTTGGGAGGCCAAGGTAGGCGGATCACGAGATCAGGAGATTGAGACTATCCTGGCCAACATGGCGAAACCCTGCCTCTACTAAAAATACAAAAAATTAACTGGGTGTGGTGGTGCGCACCTGTAGTCCCAGCTGCTTGGGAGGCTGAGGTAGGAGACTTGTTTAAACCCAGGAGGCAGAGGCTGCAGTCAGCTGAGATTGAGCCACTGCACTCCAGCCTGGGTGACAGAGCAAGACACAAGACTCCCTCTCAAAAAAAAAAAAAAAAAAAAAAAGAAAGAAAAAAGAAATGAAAGAAAGAAAGAAAAGAAAAGAAATTGGTTACATAAGACACAACGCTGTGGTTTTCCAAACTAAACCCTAAAGATCGCATTGACTGAGACTGCAGGGTGCATGCACGTGCATCTTCATTCCTCATCACTCCTACATCTTTGTGCTATTTTTCTTGGCCTTGGTCACAAGAGACAGTCATGCTAAAAGGGTGCCATAAACCCCATCTCATGTTTGCAGGCAGCTTTATGGATGCCAGAACACACAGACAGGCCTCCAGCTTCTCTGGTGTGGGGCCACAGTGACCTGCAGCCCAGTGCGAAGCACCCTGGAGGGGTCTCTGGGCTAATAGGGCACATAAGCTGGTTGAAGGATCAGTGAAACTGATCTCAGAGGCCTTGGCCTTTGGACACTTTGAACTGATAGCTCAAAACATCTCACCAGAACAGCTTTCGGTTCACGACCACTCCAACCACGGAAGCCCCTTGGGCCAGGGACCTCCTGCCTCTGATTGAGGGGCAAACAGGTTTGAGATGCAGCCCCAACCAGCTCACCATGGGACAGATCCTAGTTAAGAGCCACATCCATCCACAACAAGGGTGCTTTTTCTAATTCACACAAAAGCACTGTGTGGACCACTAGCAACCGTGCTTGAGCCCAGAAAGAAACTTCTTGAGCCCCAGCAATGGCTCTCTCTGGAAGCTACCTCCTCCTTCCTACTGCCTACACACCCAAGTTTGCCACCAACCCCTAGAAGCTGGGTGCCACCCAAACAGCCACAGCATTGCAATCCATGGGGTGGCCCATGCCCTTCATCAATTAGAGAAACCTTCCAAAGTGGCCTATTCCAATATCCCAGTGTTGAGATTAACCAACATCTTAGACTTTGCATGGACTCGTTTGGTTTTTGTTTTACTGGAAAAGTCAATTTTTTTTTTTTTTGAGAAGGAGTCTCGCTCTGTCCCCCATCCTGGAGTACAGTAGCACAATCTCAGCTCACTGTAAACTCTGCCTCCCAGGTTCACACCATTCTCCTGCCTCAGTCTCCCGAGTAGCTGGGACTACAGGTGCCCGCCACTACGCCCGGCTAATTTTTTGTATTTTTAGTAAAGACAGGGTTTCACCATGTTAGCCAGGATGGTCTCGATCTCCTGACCTCATGATCCACCCGCCTCGGCCTCCCAAAGTACTGGGATTACAGGTGTGAGCCACCGCGCCCGGCCCTGAAAAGTCAAAACTATTGTTACCAAAGAGCCTAACCAGAAGAGGGCTCAAAGTGTGAACCAATGATGTTGTCACTATTCCAAACACACAAACACAGAAAGAAAAAATGTCCATTGACAATTCAGTTTTATTCCACCCAAAACCAACAGTTGCATATGACATGTTGTCTCAAAGAGCTAGTGTGATGCCTTTTTTAGAAACTATCTAGAAAATGGACATAGGTTAAAGGGCAGAAATAAAGCTCTTCACTGTTCTTACAGATTAGGCCTCCTGAGAAACCAGGCAGCAGAGAAATCAGTGCTGGCTGAATGGGAAAATTTCCTGTACTACGTCTTTCCCATCTTTCCTCTACGAGCTCCAGCCGCTGGACACAGAAGTGGCCCAAGAGGCGAGAATATGGTAAACAGAGCCTCAGAGGCTATAGTCCTGGTTCTACCTTTCAGGACGATGCTCCACCCTCTTGGGCCACACACTCATCTCCTTCTAGGGGTCCTGTTGCTTCTACTTGCCTTACTGTTTATTCACCGCCTCTCTCAAAGATGGGCAAGGACAAGCAGCAGCAGGGCTGAGTACAGTGGAGGAAGAGAGGGGATCAGGGAACAAAAGGCTGAAAAGGAAGCCGGGCCTTTCTGTAACAGGGAAACAGCAACACCCCCCACCCCGCAATACGGTGTTCACCTCTCCACAATACAGACCACCCAGAACTTTTCAGACAACCCAAGCCTCTCTGGGATAGGCCTAAATGGAACCATTCTGTGCCACTGCCAAACTGTGGCTGTGATTTCTGGTTCTGAAAATATGGTCCTGAAGACACAATTAAAGGGCACAGGCAAAAACACGTGGGGCCTTAACACCCCATGTGGACGCAGCCACTGAAGTCAGGCAGGTCAGTGAAGTCAGCATTATCAGGCTTGCCAGAGTTTACCAACGTAGGGCAGGCACCGGCGGTTTTTCAATCTTCTTTAAAAGGGTGATTTTGGGGTATGCTGTGGTGTGTATGTGTGTTTTCACATATTCTACAACCTCAAACGTTAATCCTTCAAATATTCTTCTGAAAAATTTATCTTCCCTACATAATAATGGAGACCAGAGGGGGACAAGCCCAAAGAACCCCCAAGAGCCAGGGAAAGGTGGAAGGAAGATTGGGGGTACTAGAGAGTGGGGTCTTCATTTTGGCTCCTCAGACTCACAAAAGGACCATGGCCTGACCAGTCTGAAAGGAGAGAGCCTGTTCAAGCCAACCCCAGGAGTTATGGGACCTAAGCCTTACAACGGCCCTATATATTAGGCAGGGGCTAGCACCTCCCAAGCCCATTTTAGAGATGCACAAACTAAGGCCAAGCAAGATAATACACGGAGACAAAGAATCAAGAAATGAAAGCTACAAGGAACAAAGGCCCCACAGAAGTCTATTGCTGTCCCTGAAACCTCTCTTTGGAGAGACGACGGGGAGTGGAGGAGGGCAGGGTCTCCTCCGCACTGTATCCTCAACCACAGCTGATGTGAGGACAACAGAACCATCCGGAGAACACAAGGAGAGAGGAATCACTTTGCTCCACACAACAAGAGGATGGAGGCTGTGTGCCCCCGCCCCAACCCCAGACCACAAAATGGGTTTTAAGGAGCAGCCGGGAGCTGTCTCAACAGGCACTTGCTCACAATCCTAGAGGCGGCTCCCACGCTGGCTCTCCCTCGCTTCTCCCCTAAGCCAAACTGCCAATGACAAAAAACCCCTTCAGTGCTCCGGGTGCCCCCACCTTTGTAGCCAGCCCTGGAAGGCCTGAATGCACAAACACAGTGCCCTTTCACCGGAGCCTCTCGGGTCTCCTGTTTCAGTGAGGCCGTGAAAGAGAGCACTGTAAATAAAAGAGGCCTGTTTGACCTGCCCCTCTGGCCGGGACCTCCTTCCACTCTACTGTAACCGAGCTGCCGGCCAGCACAGCCTCGGCCCCTCTGCTCAGTCCTACTGCCCACGCCCACTGGGCACCGAGGGGTAGCAAGACAAAAGGGTGAGGCCCAGCCTGGTCTAAGGGTGTCAGTGAGAAAGGGTGCACAGGCCTGGTCACTCCAATGACTCGTAAGCATCAAAGCACTTGTTTAAATGGTTGCAGGGAAAATCATCCCAGAACACCACTGCTTGACCGGTTTAGGAGAGGGGGAGGGGAGGCCATTTGGTTTTGTTCTCTTTGTCCAGCCAACTGGACAAAAACAAGGGGAAGGGGAGTGGGCTGGGGCACTGGAACCCACCCTCAGTCACCGCATACAGAGGAGACTGTCCCAGCAAGTCTGAAGAATAAATAGGAACTGTGTCATGCTAGGTGCAGCCATATACTTTAAACAGGAAAGCAGAAGGAAGGAAGGGAGGAAGGGAGGAAGAGAGGGAGGGAGGGAGGGAGAAAAGATTGGGGAAAAGAAAGAAAAAGAAAGCACAAAGAAGGCTAGAAGTGGCAACCACACTCACAAGTATAGGGAAAACACAAGCCAAAGCCCCAGGGGCTGCTCGGACAGCTACAGTGACCACCCAGCACCAACATTTATAGAAACGGACATCCACAGGCTAAGAGTTGAGAGTTCATGCCAGGGGGTGCAGGAGAGGAAAGGAGACAGGAAAACATGCTTTGTTGTTGTTGTTGTTGTTGTTGTTGTTGTTGTTGTTGTTGCTGTTGTTGTTCTGAGACAGGGTCCCACTCTGTCACCCAGCTGAAGTGCAGTGGTGCAGTCTCGCCTCACTGCAGTCTCCACCTCTCAGGTTCAAGCACTTCTCGCGCCCCAGCCTCCCAAGTAGCTGGGACTATAGGTGCATGCCTCCACATCCGGCTAATTTTTATATTTTTTTAGAGTTGTGCTTTCACCATGCTGCCCAAGCTGGTCTCAAACTCCAGGGCTCAAGCAATCCTCCCACCTCGGCCTCTCAAAGTGCTGGGATTATAGGTGTGAGCCACCGCACCCAGCTCAAAGGGTCTTGACTAAAGAAGGTTCATTGCCTCAGTCTGCGCCACCGGGTATGAGGATGTATGGCTCTTTAACCATCCCACTACACACGCTGCAATTTGCACTAGCCCCACCTTAGGGCAGGGAGAAGGGGTGGAGAAGGATGAAATCGGAAACTCAGAGGGGAAAATAAATAAGTGGAAACCAAAAAGCCATACATATGTTTCTTAAAATTTCCCACAAAGACAAAATGCTACAGAAAAAAAGCAGAAACCAACCGAGAGTTTGGGAGGGACATTAGTGTCTTCCAGGAATAGGGCAGCAGGGAATCCATGGGTACATGCTCCCAGCCTGTCCAGGAAACTGAAGTGGGTTTCAGGCCTCTCCACAACAGCCCAGGGCCTGCCCACATAGCATCCAATAGAATGAAGTCCTTTTTTAAGTTTTAAAATGAGTCTCCCAGAATTGAGGGATGAAAAGGCTGAGAATCGAAGCCACACATTTGGAAGTTCTTGCCTGCCTAGACCTCAGCCCAGCCTCCAAAACCATCTTCTCACCACCAGAAAGTCCACACGTATTTATGATGGGGGTGGAAAGAGGGGCAGCAAAGGGGAGAGAGGGAGCTCCCCTGGCTAGGCCAGGCATCCCTACCCTGCTTCCCATGCCAGTAGCCTCCCAAAGCTGACCAGACAAGGCCTCAACTCAGAAAGATCCAAAAGTTCCAGAGTTCATTCTGTCTTCCTCCATCCTTTCCCCATGTTACAGCCCCAGGAATAGAATCAGGGCACTCCCCAACATGCTCAGGCCTCACCCCACAGAGAAAGGACCTCGTTAGCTGAGGCACGACCCCTCCCCTAACCATCCGCAGAATATCCTGGCAGGGAACAGAACAGCAGGGAGCCACATTTAATGGCTGGAATAGCCACTCTACCTCTGCAGGCCTCAGTCACTTATCCAGAAAGTGGGCATGAGGCATGAGAGCAATAATGCTACTTTTCTTGCCTGAGAGCCATGAGATGACCTAGATGACCTCCGTATGTTCCTTAGGGATCTAAGATCTTAATTGTAGGAACAATCGCAGCTGCAGCAAGCAAGAGCAGCCAAGTGACCCAGAATCAGCGGCTTCCTGCCCTGAGCCTGGCTGGCTGCCCCAGGGAGGCCCCAAGCAGAGTTAGAGACCTACACATGCTATCTGGATGTCTATAAAACCTCTGAACCTTTACATGGCACACATCTTGGGATTTACCTGCAAAGTCTAGAGGGGGAGCAGCCAGACCTCCTGGTCTCTCTCACCTCTGTTTCCAGCTCCCACCCACACCAGGTTTACAAATTCTACAGAGCATGCACAGCACATTGACTAACTCAGATGCAAAAAGATGATTCCCCAGTGGGCACATGAGGACCGTAGCTAGGTCATCATCTTCTTTGCCTCCCCGCCAGCTACTTCAGCAGCCTCCGTCTCCCACTGGCCAAGCCCAAGTTGGAGACAAGAGGATTCCCAGGCCGCCTGGAGAGGACTGTCCCCATCTTTGGGATCAGAGGCAGCCTCTACAATTCAACCTATTAAACATCGTGGATCATTGCGGCTGTGCTGCCTGCCAGGTTGGGCACTGGGGTAGAGAAAAGAAAAGATCACAGTCCCTGTCCTCAATGATCTCCCAATTTTCCTGAAGAAAATGGCATGAACAATCAATATCGTGGTGTAGCAACTGGGTTAACCAAACCAGCAAGAGGTACTGAAGCCTATAATGTACAAATGAGACATTATGAAGCCTAAGCCAGCAAGAGGTACTGAATACCTACGATGTACAAACGAGACATCCCTGCTTGCCAAAGATCAGACACCTGTCTGTCTCTCCAGGATCCAGTCTTCACAGGACATCACCCATAGGAAAGCCCCAGCTTGAACCAGCAACGCCCCCCCGCCAGATCCCTGCCTGCCACTCCCAGCAAAGCTCTTCATTAAGGCTCTTCCACAATGACTGCTTATTACTGGGATGTGGCCCAGTCAGGTGGGTACTAGGTGGGGGTGAGGCAGGAGAAAAGAGGACCCAGCTGCAGGCCTCGTAGTCCTCATCCCCAGGCCTTGCTCGTGGTCACCCTGTGGGTGCACACAGGCTGCCATGCGTTCATACCTATGCCTGCACCATCAGGCATTGTGTGTGGGGCCCCCAGGCCACCTCCCTTCACACACTTCACACTCCCCCAGCCCTGCCTGGCCTATTCCTGCCATAATAAAGATGCCAATTAGGACAAGGTTTCCCCCAATTAACAAAGAAAAGAAAAGATAAAAGAAAAAGCTTCAGAGCAAAGATGACTCTACTTTGACAATACCTGAGTCTGGGCCTGCTTCTGGGGCCCCTCCCCACCAGTACTGCCTGGGTAGTTAACCCCTTACCACAATGCAGATATTCAAACAGCTCAGCCACCCCTGCTTCAGAGGAACACCCTGTCCATCAGGCATCCCCCTGTTCCTAAGCCAGCAAGAGGTACTGAATACCTGTGATGTCCAGGGCACTAGACTCTGAAGGGGAGCAGTGGACGAAGGGGGTCTGTATAACTGAATAGGACTCCAGGTCCTACCTACAAAAACGTAGGATTTCTTAGGTAAGAAATGAACAGAAGTATGAATACTAAAAGATCCAGGCCGGGCGCAGTGACTCACACCTATAATCCTAGCACTTCAGGAGGCCAAGGCAGGAAGATCACTTGAGGCAAGGAGTTGGGGACCAGCCTGGCCAACATGGTAAAACCCCATCTCTACTAAAAACACAAAAATTAGCCAGGCGTGGTGGTGGGCACTTATAATCCCAGCGACTTGGGAGGCTGAGACACAAGAACCACTTGAACCCAGGAGGCAGAGGTTGCAGTGAGCCAAGTTCATGCCACTACACTCCAGCCTGGGCAACAGAGTGAGACTCTGTCTCAAAAAAAAAAAAAAAAAAAAAAAAACTATCTGGCTTTATCTATACCTCTTTTGGTGTGGGAGTTCAGTGGAGGGACATATTATTTCCAACTGGATGCAAGGAGGAAGAATGCCCCAGGAAAAGGATGCTTCAAGGAGAGGGCATTTAAGCTGGAGCATGAGAGATTTGGCCCTGCTACGATGACCAGAGAAGGATATGGCATGGGAAGGAAAGCAGGAGAGTTTGCTCAACAGCAGCATCTGCTGAGCTGCCGTATGCTAGGGAGTGGACTAAAAGGTTGTAGCACAGATGTGAAAAAGATGGTCCCTGCCTTGAGGGGTGCACATTCTAAGAAACATGCAGAGAAAGGGAAGAGGAGTGAAAATGTAGCTGGAATCTGGGATCCCGGATGACTTTGAATGCCACGCTAAGAATTCTCTCGTTTCTTCTTTAGAATAGGCCATAGTGAGCCACTGCAGGGTTCGGAGCAGGACAGCAACCCCATCAGAGCCCTACTCTGCTCAGGGAAGTGGGGTGATGAGCCTTGGGGGGTTGGGGGGCACTGCAAGAAGGCTGGTGAGGAAATCAGGACAGCCATCTGGTTAAGTAGGCTGGAGAGGCAAATGGTGAATGTGGACGGCAAAGGGAAGGCAGGAGCCACAGATGATGCCAAAGTCTGCAGTTGGGTGCCCGGGAAGAAGGCAGAGTCCACGAAACATGAGGACACAGGAGATGATTCGAGAGGAAGGTGTTGAACTAGCTCAAACACATCACATTCTAGATCCTTGCAGGACTGGTGTGCCCATGAGGCAACTGGAAAAGAATGTGTGAAACACAAGAAAAGACAAAAAATGAAAAACAACTAGAGGTAGAGATCTGGAAATCACCCAGAGAGGGGTGCTTGTGGAAACCACGAGATTGTCGAGAAAGACACTGGAGAGACAGGAGAACTGGTAAGGTCATCTTCTTTTGAAGCATCTATATTAGGCAGAGATGGTCACAGTTTCAAAAGACATTGATGAACAACCACCACCTTTCCTGTGAGAGGAGAAACTATCAGCATTTTGCAGACAATGAAACAGACTCAGGGAGTGGGGGAGGTGGCCAAAGCGTTTGCCACGTAGAAAGTGGCAATCTCAGGATTCAAACACAGATCCCAGGGAGTTCCAGGCACCACATGGCACTGACCCTAGGGAGGGAGTTCCAGGAAATCCCAGAGGAGGAGGGGGAGAAGTGGGCAGTAACAGGAGGGGTCAATGGAGCCAATACTGGAGTCCAGGGAAGTATTAGTTGGCGCAAAAGTAATTGCAGTTTTTGCCATTGAAAGTAATGTCTAAAATAGCAATTACTTTTGCATCAACCTAATACAATGCTCTTGAGAACTAAGAGGTCACAAGCAACCTTTGAAAGAACAGCATCAACATAGTTGGGGAGCTCTTAAGGCAAATGAACTGAGAAGTCCCAAGTTACAGAGAATAACTCTGAAAGCACCCACTATTCCTTTTAATAGGATTCACCTCACAGGTGGCTGTAAGGATGGGATGTGTTAATGCAAGTAAAGTGCTTTGTCCATAGTAAAAGCTCAATTCGCTATTATTTACTGAGTACCTACTATGTACTCAGCACGGTGCCAGCAGACAGCTGAGGAAGAGAAGATAAACCACAATCACATCCTCGTGGAACTTAGGTTTTGGTTGGGGAGATAAAACTTAAACTCAAGCAAGGCAGCAGAGTTTATACTCAAACAGTGCAAACTGGAGATGGCACAGGAGGCAGAAGAAGAGGAAGCCAGCAAGCACCAAGACAGACAGACAGCGCTTCCCAGAGAAGCCTGACTTGAGGAGGTCTTGAAGGCTGGACAGGATGAGAGACACCAAAGAGTAAAAGAAGGACAATCCAAGTGGCAGTGGGGATGGGGGAGTAGTGAACGCCAAAAACAAAAGCACTTCCATTCCAAATCCTGTTCTCCTGGCCATGCCTGGCTCCTCTGAGGCCCAGGGCTGAGTTTGCACTGCTGCGTAATGTTTGCAAAGGGTACAGCATGAATGTGAAAAAGGACAGGTGTGTGACTAGCCTAATGCCCCATTCAGCAGGCTCCGCAGAGCAGGGCAGGAGTTAGCAGGCATAAGAACTTCAGACAAACAGTAAGCACCCAAACCAGGCTGCCTGCAAGGCTCTTTACCACCACCACCCCCATCACTAAATATGTAGAAGGCTGCGGACATCAGAGGGCCTCCACATTCTGAGCAGCCACATGGTCTCACACCCTCCCGTTTTGTCTTCCAATAAAATCTCAACGATCCAACCGCCTATCAAGTATGCCTTACAAATGTCCAGAAAGCTAGCTTGGTACTCAAATCATTCTAGGACCTGGCCCCAATCCACTTTCCCTGCTTCATCTCCCATCCTACCCCATGCCCATCTCCCCATTCCAGCACACTACCCTGTATATGGGCACCTGCTCCCACTCATACACTGCCACACCTTAGCTCATCTCCTACCTCAAAATGGCAGTTCCTATCTCCACTTGTCCAATGCCTAGCCATTCTCCAAAACCTGGCCAAATGCCACCTCCTCCATGAAGCCCTCCTGAATCTTCAATCAAAATTCAAAATTCAATTCCTCTCCTCTGCTCCCCCATACCTCGCTTATATAATATTTGAACATACAGTCTGATATATATATCATATACATACACACACACATACACACACACAAAGTCATACACATATGGCTGTCATTTCTGTTTCACAGTAAGCTCTTACAGGGATGTATTGATTTCTCTGCATTACCCCCATAGCATTTAGCAACCACCCAGTACCCAGCTGATGCTCAGTAAATGCTTTCTGAATTGAGTATCTATGGCTAAGGACTCACTGTTTGGCTAAGGACTCTCCTCAAACCATGGGTGGCCATCCATTACTGGGTCTTCATTAACGTTCTTAAATGAAATAAGATAGAATGGAAGAGAAGGTACCAGAGCATACAGTAAAGATAAATAGAGTTTCACTGAACCTTTGGTTTGAGGTATGTTTGTCCGTGCACTGGCTTGAGATGGAAAACGTGCTACTTGCTGTGGGCCACAGCATCCATTCTAGGATAAACCAGCAAATTAAAAACCCACCTTATCAGAGGTATCGTCAAAATCACAACTTCGGAAGAATTCCTGGGGGTCACTACACACTCCATTCAATCACCGCCTACCGCAGCTTCAGAACAGCATCAGCACAGCAGGTTTTTGGAATCTGGACAAGAGTCCTCAATCACTGAACATTCCACAGGTCCCCTAGACTCTGCCCACTAAGGCGGGAAAGCACTGGGTTCCAAGGTGGGCAGATCTGAACTGGCTTGATGACTAAAAACGGGATGCAGGATTTAACCCTTGGCTAACCAGATCATGTACCTGAACAGCAGTTCATCTAAACATGGACTGTATTTTTAAACCCAGAAAGCAATATTCCCAGATGATCCTGAGCAATGAGGCCTCCTTCCAGGATTTCTAACTTGAGGCCTCACATGGAGAAGAGTGTCAGATCTGGGCTTGGAGGAACAGGGCTCTGGGATGATGCACGGAGTGAGGGCTCCCTTCCCTGCCTGACCCTGGCACCTGCTCCTTCTCACCCCTCTCATCAACCCTCACCCCCTCACCTGCTACCTGAGACTCATGCAGCTGGCCACAGATCTCTACATTAGTTCAAAACCTAGTCCAAAAAGAGCTCCTCCTCCGGAGCTCTTATCGCTCTAAATAATGAATTTCTCAGCCCTAATTAATGCAAGAAAAGGGATGATATACATTTCTCTGTTGCTTTAAGTTACAGCTAGTTGGACACTTTGAGGGAAGAACAGCCTCTAGCTAAAGGGTTAGATAAGCTAAAATCAATGTAAGCCACCGCCTCCAAATCTTTTAAATCATCACCTTCTCTCCCCTGACCATCTCTAAGCCAGATCCCTACAGTAGGCATACAGCAATGTGTAAGCCTGGAAATGACCACCCATTCAAGCTCATGGTAAGAGAGAGATCAATCCCTACTCCCACCAAAAAATAAAATAAATAAAATAACTGCAACCTCTGGGAGCAATCAGACAGCCAAGAACAAAGGAAATAACCTGACAGCATGCAATGCAAACAATAGGATGAAGACACTCAGTGGACAGATGAGTAGAAACATAACATCTTAAACAATGGAGGTGAGAGCCTGGCTCTCCTACCAACTGATCAAAGCCACCTGGTTATGCCACTGAATAGAATCACCCTGATGTGATCAGATGAAACAGCGATAGAAGATGTATCATCCTGGAAGTATCTGAGAGAGGGTTACAAGAATCATGAGAGGAACTAAAATCACAGAAGAGAAACTGCTGCCTAAATAAGGAAGCCATGGAGTTACCTTATAAATATCACCCACAGAGCAGAAATCCTGGAGGTCAGGGGGCATCAAGAATACTTTGGAAATGAAGTGTCCTGCTTAAAGAACAGTTACTTCCCTCTCCTGGCTGTGGGGGCGGGAGGATCCAAGGGGAAGCTGGGTGGTACAGAACACGAGAGAGCCTCTGAAGTTCCTTCCCATCCATTTCCCATCACAGTAGAACAGGGCAACCCCAGATGCCAGGGTACTGGATTCTACCACCCTAAGAGGGCAGAGGGCACAGTGCTAGGGCTCAGCTCATCTGAAAGGGCTGTGGGTGGCTAAGGAAGCCTGAAGGGGAACGGCAGCTGAAGTACAATATATGTTCTACCATGGCTCCCTGGAGTCAGCGACGGGGACGTGAGACAAGTGGGCACAGCTCCTTTTCAAGCCAGAGTTCTCCAAAACCAATTTCTTAAAGCTAGCCTCCAGTGGCCAGCGGGTTTCAGGCAGGGAAGGAGGATGTCTATACTGCAGGTTGAAGCTTAATTTATATTTAGGAACTGTTTGTTTTATTTGGTTCTGGGTTAAACGTGGTAAGTGCCAAGCAAGACTGTCCCCCTTTCAACTTCTTTTTTTAAAAAAAAGACAAAGAGAAAAACAAAACAACCAAACACCCGTAGCCCAAGGCCATGCTGCGCTGTGGGCGGCCTACATGAGCTTCCTTTATCCAACCACAAAAAGGCATCCGTGGAACCAGCGAGGGGCCCTGGAACGGCGTTTCCAAGGCCGGCCCGCTCCTCCGTTGAGGTTAGCAGTTACCCAGGGGCCAGGAGCCACTCGGGCAAACAGCCCATGCCCCTCGTTACACAACGTCGGGGCCCTTATCTCCCCGTGCCACTGTCGGTTTGCAGACATTGCGTAGTGCTACGACCACAGCCGAGACTGGCCCGCGGGAGATAGCGTCGCTGCTCGCTATCAGGGAGGCAAGAGGGGAGACTGGGTTTCTATTAAAAGAGAGTCAGAGAGACGGGTAACAGTCCGGCAGAACAGCTTCAGAGTGTCACTTCCTTTGATCCTGACAGCTGAAGACCCCCTCTCCCGAGCCCCCCTCTCCCAGCTCCCCCGCCCACCGAGAGGTGGCAAGGGTCCATTTCATGTCTTTTCATCAAATCTTGGTAGACTGCCAGGTACAAGATGCAGGGGAGAGGTCTTCTTAGGAGTTGATGATCACCGTCTAAACTCCTTTTCAGACAGGCTCGTGAAGGCAGGGAAGGAGCAGGGGGCAGTCAGACACATGCCTAGTGGATGTCACATCAGTATGGAGCACTCCAGTCACGTCACTCTCCTTTTCAAATGCCTTCCAAGGTTCCAACTCCCCCGGGATAAAGTCCAAAAAGAAACAGCAGTTAAAACAAACAGCAGTTATGTTTATTGAGCAACTACATTGTTCCAGGCACTGTGCAGGGTGTGTTAAGTACACTACCCCAAATCATCAGAATATCCCACACACTAACTGCACTGTAGGAATGAAGAAGCTACAGTTCATGGTTTGTGTTGCTGTTGCTGTTAAATAGAGATAGGGTTTCACTTTGTCGCCCAGGCTGAAGTGCAGTGGCGTGATCACAGCTCACCACAGCCTCGAACCCGTAAGTTCAAGCCATCCTCCCTCTTCAGCCACCCAAGGAGCTGGGATTATGGGCACGCACAGCTGCACCTGGCTAATTTTTTAATTTTTTTTTTTTGTAAAGATGGAGTCTTGCTATGTTGCCCAAGCTGGTCTCAAACTTCTCGCCTCATGCAATCCTCCTGCCTTGGCCTCCCAAAGCACTAGGATGACAGGTGTGAGTCACTGCACCCAGCCAGTTCACGGTGCTAGGAGGCCAAAATCACAGTTTGCAAGTGCCAGCATGAAAATCTGAACCTGGGTCTGCTCAGCTTCAAACTCATTTTCTCTCCATTCTTCATGCTGCCTTCTCTAATCTCTCTCCCTGCATTTATAGCACTACAGTCTGACCCCAGCCTACCATTCCAGCATGAATCACCCTCATCCCTGCCAAAGAAAGTTACTCCTTGTTTTCTCCCCTGGCCCTGACCACCATTTTCCTTCTTTCTGTCCCCGTCTTCAAAACCTACTTATCCTTTAATATCCTACTCATGTGCTACTTCATCCAGGAACCCAACATGTATCAAAATTGCCCTTACACAGTTGTGGTCAGGACTGCTAACTAAGTAAGGATCTTTCTCCCCCGTTAGGAAAGCCCCAGGAGGGCAGACGTCTTGTCTGTCTTGCTCATCACAGTATTCCCAGGGCCTACCCGGGTGCCCAGCAGACAGTAAGTGCTCAACAAGGTTTTAAAATTTAAAATGAATCACTCCAGACAGAAGTCATTTCAACTCTGAATATATATATCATATAGTCTTTCCATTTTCTATTCTCTGTCATAGTTATAAACATACATATTTTAACTCTTCTGTTCAAAGTATAAGCTCTTCAAGGAAAAGTCCCATTGTCTTAGCAATCTTTGGATCTCAAAACTCCTAACAGAGGGCACTGCCTGTAAATCCTAAGGAACTGATGTACATTAGTCTGCTCAGGCTGAGCAGCAGAGGGGTTAATGAGTGCCCCAGGAGGTAAGTCACCATGACAAAAGCCACCCAGCACCCCTCACAGACAAAGATCTGAAACTGCTCTCAAGTCAGATTCTAGTCTTGCCTCTCCCTTGGTAGAAGCTGAGAACAGAATTGGGTAGTCACAGGCAGGCTTGTGAAGGAGGAACTAAAGTGGGCTGGGAGTGAGGGATATGGTCTGGTCCTGGTTTTGCCACTAGCTTGCTGTGTGACCTCAGGAAAACCACAGAACCTCTCTGGACCTCCACTTATTCCTCCCTAAATAAGCATGTTGCAATAAATGATTCTAAGGGCCCTTCAGCTCTGACTGTGATTCCTGGACACCTTGAGAGCCCATGCCTGCAAAGCAGGTGGAGAGTGCCTTCCTCAACAGGTGGCAAGAGGAGGAATGGAGACAGGAACACTTAGACAACCCCTCTGTGCTATTCCTCAACCTTCCGAAAATAAACAAACCTTAGCTGGTGAATAAGCCAGTCCCTCTCGTTAGCCAGAACAACAAGCATGATATGAATATGGATCTGAAGTAAATAGAAGGGAGAAAGCAGATACTGAAACGGATTTTCAATAAATAACTTCCCTCTAGTTAAACCTGAATTTTTTTCCCACATATGTATGCTTTCACAGATCCAGTTTGGGAGCATTCAAATTAGCACAACCTGGCCTTAAATACTGCACAAAACACATAGTAAGCATTTTGCTTTTATTTATGTCATCAATGGTTTCAATGGGAATGACTCATCCTTCCTCTTTAACACTCTGTTCTAATATGGTTTACTATAAATAATGCAGAGAGGGAGAGAGAGAGAGAGGGAGCACCAGCGAGAGCGAGCATGTGCAGCTCAGCACAAGGCCCCTGCGCTGCTAGGTCACAAAAGAGCCGAGTCCAACAGACAATCCTAAGGTGAATCTCGGGCTCAGTGGATGGGCGAGTGATGGTTCAATGGAGAGGAAAAGCAAACATTTCTCTCTCCACTATCCAAGTGTTTGGGGCAGGGAACGTTGTCAGGAAAGGGGAAAAAAATACATGCTGAGTATGTGCCAGGTACCAGGCTAGGATTTGAACACATAAGCTCCTTTAACCTTCCAGAGCCTTCCAAAGATGCAGAGGCAGAATTCAAACTCAGGCCACTGTGCCTCCCAGGCTTCCCTCCTCCCCGGGGTGTAGGGATCAAAACTCAATCCATTCTTTCTAGCCCCAACCAACATCTACCAGTGACAGTCCTGGTGTTTTGTTTTGTTTTGTTTTGTTTTGTTTTGTTTTGTTTTGTTTTGTTTTTTTAACAACAGAAGTGCCTCCCAGGAGCCCAAACTCACAGGAGGCCAAACCACAAATGCAGAAACATTACAGCAGTTAAGAGGAGTCTTCCCAGTCCCAGGCAATCCATGGCAGCGAATCCTTCCTCACTGGGAGTCCAGCCACCGTAGCTGGAAATCAAAAGCCCCTTGGCCTTGTCCACTTCCCACCTAAGAAGTGAGGCCAACACTCACCCCAGAGCTGAGCCAACAAGTCTTCCCCACACACCCCTTCCAGAATCTGCCTTCCGAGTCAGACACAGCAGCCAACGGTGCTTACCACTCACTATAGTCACCAGATTTGTTACTGCATTATTTTGACCATTTCCAAAAGTCACATCTACCCTCCCAAAAGGCAAAGCAAAAGAATGCAGCACGGACTTCACAAAGAATTCCCAAAGAAGATTTCCAAACTCTGTGGGGCTGTGGCAGCATCGCAGGATTAAGCCATCATTTATTAGAAATGTGGCTTCTTCAGAACAGCAGTAGCACTTCGCAAATGGAAACTTGTATATTCAGAATGTACTAACATTATTCACCTATTATTTCACCTGCTGGCTGCTAGCACCGGGTTAGTACTATCATCAATTTAGCAGTGCCCAAAACAAAAGATTTCACTGGTTCCTTTCATAGTCTCTCCACTGGGCCATAACAGGGCTACAGCACCATCATACCTGTCTACCCAGTACACCTTCACTCTGCTATGCCCTTTACACATATTTTATCCTCATCACCATGGACAAGGTAGTCATTTTTCAAAAGAAAAGTAAACAGGGGCTCAGAGAAGCTAAGCCACTTGCCCAAACACACAGATAGTAAATTCTGGAGCCTGAGTCTCCATCCAGGGTACCTTCTTCTTCTTCTTCTTCCTCTTCCTCTTCCTCTTCTTCTTCTTCTTTTTTTAACGAGACAAAGTCTTGGGCTGGAGTCCAATGGCAGGACCTGGGCTCACTGCAACCTCCGCCTCCCAGGTTCAAGCGATTTTCCTGCCTCAGCCTCTCCCAACTAGCTGGGATTACAGGTACCCGTCACCATACCCAGCTAATTTTTGTATTTTTAGTAGAGACGGGGTTTCACCACGTTGGCCAGGTTGGTCTCAAACTCCTGACCTCAGGTGACCCGCCTGCCTCAGCCTCCCACAGGGTACCTCCTTCTAAAGCCTACCTTCTTCCCTTCATTCCATACTATCCCTAGAAAATACCACTCCCGCTGCCTCCCAGAAAGTCTCCTTCTTGAGTGAGGAACCCCCTCCCCCTCAATTCCTAGGCTGCATTTCACTATCTTTAGCATCTCTTGGACTTTGAGCTAGCTGTTTCAACTTCCCAGTGAGTCTGTCCCAGTAGATGCCCCCTGCTCTAAATAGCACCCTCCGCGATCCGCAAACATTACAAGGATATCAAAACAAAGCTATCAGGTGGGTTCCTAGCTTTAGCAGCCAGTCTAAACTTTTTTGTTTGCTTCTCAGACAGCTTATTGACTAGGTGATGAGGTCAGAAGTTTTCTTTTCTCCTAGGCTCTTCAAGAAGCACCTGCAAAGTCAGGGCAGGTAGAAAAAGTCCACCCATTTAAGATTTCAGATGTACATCATTTTTCTGAGCACCAATTGCTTACCAGCCAACAACCTGTAGGGTGGGAGAGGACTAAGGGAGAAAAAGACGGGAACTTAAAAAGCAAAGATAACCTCCACCCTTTCCCGTCTGTTATTAACATGGGCATAGGCAACCCACTCGATGAAATGTTCTCAGAGACTCTGCATGTCCACATGAAGGAGGAGAAAAGTAGGTGAGGGCAGGAAGCTGATCAACTGTACGATAAATGCAGCTGTTGTATGTAACAAGCTACCTGTTTTCTTTCATGAGGCCCTTTCACAATTCTCCACCCCGGCTAAAAGAGGGTCCTGGCTCCCCACCTGTCCCCTCGTTCATAACACACCACCCCTCACCCTGACCCCAACAGTTTATCTTTGCATATTGGAAATACTGGCATTTATCAAGTAATCTACTCCTCATAGGTTGTTAAACAGACCACAGGGTTATCAGTGGGGCTGATACAGGAAGATAAACAGCAACCTCTTATGCAAACAGCACTAAGAATGTGGGACTGGCCACAGGACAAAAGCAGAATTTAGGAGAACATGAATCTTAACACTTTTCTTCAGTTGCAACCCTGGAAACCCACAGGAGCCTGGAGAAGGTTCTCTTGGGTGGGTTTTCCCCTCCCTTTCTTGCAGGGAGGGGCAGGTGTGTTGGGAGGTGCAGCCTACTTTGCAAGGCAAGGTGGCAGCTTCATGTCTGATGAGGCAACTCCTTTCTGTGGCCACAACCCTCTCTCTGTGCAACAGCCGTTTCATTTTTTCTGAGATTTCGGACCCACTGGAACGTGCTTAGTTCAGGTTGAGGAGGTATCAGACTGACTGAGAGAAAGAGAAGGTGTTCTCCAAGGTGAGAGTGGGGGGTCAGAGGGCAGTAGGGGAAAAAAAAAAGAAACACACACAGAAAACCAGGAGTTCTGGGTTCCAAGATGCAACCCACGTGACCAGGAGATGCTCTTCAGATCTGCCTTTGCTGGGAAAGAGGCGGGAGGTGGCCTGGGGTCCAGGTGGCATCTTTTCAAACCCTTCTCATTATTTTAAGGGCAAACTCACATCAAGAACCAAGAGGAGAGTGGCTCCAAGTGACAAAAGAATTACACTTGGAGGAACAGGGCAAGCGGCTTCTCACACCAGGCTGCAGGCTGGGGAGGGGGAAAATGGGAGCAGAATGACAGAATCCAGGGCTGGCCAGAATGAAAGACTGAATGGAATAGGCTAATTTACACAGGAAGTAAGCACTTACCAGACCCTTCATCTCAACACACAAAACCCTCGGCCATATCTGGAAGCAATTACATCCAGTTAACATGATCTGCTTGCCACTAAAATTAACTGCAAACAGAAATATTTTTCACTTTTGCAACAGGGGATGCCAAGGTTTGGCCTATTCTCCCCCCAGCCATTGAATCTGGCTGCTGGGGAATATTTAGCAGCTACTCAGCTCAAAAAAACAAAAACTACTCTTGTAGCTGTCAGGACACAGAAAGTAAAATAGTGGATAATTATGAAGGGGGAAAAGACGCGGGAGAGGTGGCAATGAAAACCATTGTGCTAGAAACTGAGGAAAGGGGCCAGGCACATGGGCCCTATATAGGTCTGCATCCCTGACAAGTCCAGTCTGGTTTTCCACACTGAACTTCAAGGAAAGAAAAATGTTTTTAGAGTCACTCGATTTAGCAGCCGCTTCACATTGTTTTTAGGTACCATCTTCATCCCTTCTGCCAAGGGGGCGGGGGTGGGGGTGGGGGGATGCAGGGAGGTAGACTCACAAATGTTAGAGGATCCTTAATTTAGCAGATCATTTAGGGGACAACTGTCACGATTTAACTTTTGCATTGAACATTTCCAATCCCTACTCTACAAACGCCTTCGAAGCAGCTTTCACCGGCTCTAAGCGGGGCAAGAGCTGCTTTTAATTTGAGACGTACACAGTTTTTCCACGTAAAGTGAAGAGAAGCCCACAAGGAGGTGAGAACTTGCCTCCGTGAGCGTGCATGCCCAGTAATGAGCCAGTGGCCCTTTCTCCAAAACTCCAGATCCAGCCGCCCGACTCACTGGCCACTCTAGTCCTTTGGCTTTGCAATCAGCCCCGCAATCAGATAAGAACTTATTTTTATTTTTCCTTGAACTGCTGTCAACGATGCCATAAATGCCAGAGACAGATGGACAGATTTCTTTTAAAGTTCCTGAGGAGGCGTCATCTCCAAACCCTTCCCCCAGCGGCCCCTCTTTTCTGGGCCAGATTCCGGCACGCTTTCCCCGAAAGTGCAGTTCACTCCCTTGTCACCAGGGGCCTTTAAAACAGCAGCGGCCGCAACAGCAGCAAAAGTAATGCATCCATTTGCCAGACAACTCACAAACATTGTTTCTCAAGAAGAGGCAGGCAGAAAAGTTCCCCTCAAGAATGAGGTCAGACACTGCTGTTCTCTGCAAAAATCACACTTAGAAACATTACTCGTGGGGGAAACAAAAGAAAACGAACAACTTAAGTAGCCTTTCTTTAGGACTTTGGGCTATGATGGGGAGGAAACGGTTTTGATCTGCTAAAGAGCAAAAAAGCACTACGCCATTCTTTATAATTTTTAAAAACTTATGCCAGGTGTGGTGGCTCACGCCTATAATCCCAGCACTTTAGGAGGCTGAGACAGGCAGATCACCTGAGGTCGGGAGCTCGAGACCAGCCTGGCCAACATGGCGAAACCCCACCTCTACTAAAAAAAAATATATATATATACATATACACACACACACACACACAAATTAGCCAGATATGGTGGTGCACCCCTGTGGTCCCAGCTACTTGGGAGGCTGAGGCACGAGAATCACTTGGACCTAGGAGGCAGAAGTTACAGTGAGCCGAGATTACACCACTGCACTCAAGCCTGGGCAACAAAGTAGGACTCTGTCTCAAGAAAAAGAAAAAAAAAATTAAATTTTACAATGGAAAAAATACTGAAGTATAAACATCCTTTCAAGTATACAACCTGAGGCCACACCACTGGCCTGATGCTGGGCCGTGTATTCTCTATACATCACCTACGTAACGACACTGCTCCACCACCAGTAGGAATCAGAAGTTATTAATTTCATCTCACAGATGAGGAAGTGAGCGGTGAGGAATCTTGCCATGGTCACACAGCCTCTAAGAGACAGAAGACTAATTTGAACCCAGGTTCAATTCCAGACACAATGCTCTCCAGCTTCTTACCACTTTGCAGCCAACAATCGCAGGAAATGTAGAGGCTGCAAGAATGCAAGAAAAAGAAAAAAGAAACGGAATCCTCCCCTGAAATCTACCCCCTCCCAGAAATAGCCCCTGCTAGCATGTGGGGGTCTCTCCTTCCCCTTGACCACCCCACACACACGTACCTAGGCACATACGCTCACAACACGGCACAGCCGTCCAGGCATGGAAACGGTTAAG
Organism: Rhinopithecus roxellana; assembly: GCF_007565055.1. Classification (NCBI taxonomy): domain Eukaryota; kingdom Metazoa; phylum Chordata; class Mammalia; order Primates; family Cercopithecidae; genus Rhinopithecus; species Rhinopithecus roxellana. Next base: position 76,944,212 of record NC_044563.1, read on the forward strand.
TCGCCCTCACTGCGTAAATCAAAAGTTCAAGGCTGAAACATACCACAATGATTCCCTCTTTACATATGACAAGAACCAGAGAGGGGCTGAAATCCCAAGCATCCTGCACAGGGTCTCCCCGGCCCGCACAGGTTATGCCGCCAGGGTCAGGGCCACGGACCTTTAGCGGCAACATTCATTTCCTGAACAGGACAAGTTCTCCTGACCATAAAGCTAATAGGAACTTCCTCGCACGGCGAGCTCCGGCTGACAGGGCTACTTGTCACTGGCCACGCAGGAGGAGAGCACTGGTTCCCATTAGTGGGTTATGATGCCAGGTGCTACTAATAAGGTACATCGGCAAGAAACAAGAGCCTGCTAAGTTGTCTCTCCAACTCTGGAAGTAATCAGGCCTGGGCTTCGGTGTTGGGGAGGGACTTTCCTTAAAGAGATGGGCGGGGGGAGCTGAGGTTTTGCCATAGTAGACCCCAGCAGCAGCTAACCTGCTGAACAGCTTAAATAAATTTCCAACAATCCCTCCACATTTCCCCCAGCTACCATAAAAAGCTCCCCCAAATTAACACTAATAATGGTCACCCCAGCACTGTGGACCCGATGGATCACCCTAAGGGCCATTATGGTCAGCCACATCTGCTTCTCACTACGGCAAGGAGAGCCATGCCAACAGGTCTAATGGCATTAAGATCGCAATGCTGAGCTAATCCACTTAGAGCACAACGCTGGGTGAGGGTGGCAGGGGGCTCAGCAGCTCCCTTGTCAGGCTGGGGTCATGAGAGAAGCAGGAAGTAGGGAGGTGGCCTCACACTCTGTGTGCTTTAGGTTACAAGTGATCTCATTAATATACTTTAAAAACCACATTGCGAGGTAGGGGCTAACCTCGCTTCACAGAAGAGGATACTGCTGCTTCATGGAGGTGAAGTCATTTGCCCAAATTCACCATGGAGCACCAGTATTCAAACCCAGGTCCATCAGACGTCAGTCTTTCTGCCCCTGCAGTGCCACCCCATCTCCCACTGGTATGATGGCACATTTGACTTGTTCTTAGCAAGCCTGGTGGTGGTGATTTACATGCGTGTATATGTCTTTTCTTCTTATTTCCGGGGGAACCAAATGGCCCTAAAGAGGAAAGAACTCTAAAAACCACTGCTGCTGGCCCAGAATGTCCCCCCTTCATCAAAATGTCTGTGACAGTCTTCTAACAACTTTCTAAGTAACACCCCAGTGTCTCAGGAAGTCCTTTCTCTTACCTAACTTGGAACCTTTCTACTGCAATGCTGAACACAATCTGTTCACACCGAAGAAAATCAGGTCCCGAGGACAGAGTTGAAAGTGAGCTAGGAATTCAGAATTAAGAAGGTTTTTCTAAGTATTTAGCCGAAGTTTCCACGCTGACAAAAAAGTGCCGGATCCCCTCCTTGCAGCTGCAGAGATAAGCCTCACGTAGGCAAAACCCAACCATAGTTTTTCCAGACTGCACCAGCATAATAAGGACACCGGGGCTTTTAAGGGGAAACAGTAGAAAGGGGAATTTCTGATTATGCTGGCATGAAATTAACAGCATGGGATTTTTATTTTTGTAAATGGGTTTCTTTTTTCTCTCTTTTTCTGTTTTTCAAGTCAGCATAAAACGCCTCTATCACTAGAAGCTGATCTCTCTGTGTTGGTAAGAGATGACGTAGTAGTCCTTGGATCCATGTGGCCTGGGCCCCCAAAGAGCTGAACCCTCTGCAGTAACCTTCCTCCTCGCAAGAGGCCACCAGAGGAACTGAGGCCAGAGCTGGTGAAAGCAGTGAGCCCCCTGGTCACCCAGCTGCAGAGAGCATGGAGCCAGAAGACCTGGGCACAACTCCTGGTACAACTCTTTACTACAGAAAAGTCCACTAACGTCTTGGGCTTCCCTCGGCCCATCTGAGAATGTGAAACTGATACCCACCTTACAGGACAGCTAGAGGGCTTACAGAGATGCTGGCTGTGAGTGCACTTAGCACAGAATCTGACAAGTAGCAAGCACTCAAAACAAAGTCTGCTGAGTCCACATTTTAGAAGCATCCTGCACTGACAGGCAGGCAAGGAAAGGAGCTCTGGAACCCCCAACACCCACAAGCCCAGTCCCAGGACCCCCATCAGTTAGGTGGTATCTGTGCTCCTCATCTCTGTCATAAGCACAGCGATGTGCACAGGCAACAGGACACCGCGTCGGTGAGCCTCCCCGGCATTTGGACCTGATGGCAGTGGAGTAGTGCCCAGCTAAATTTAAACAAGAACTGGAACGACTGACCGGGCCTCAGGTCAATGGGACAAAGAGTACCCTGGCCACCACAGTACAAGAGATCAGCTTCTGGGGAAGACGCAGATGCAGTGTCTCAGACCCAAACATGAGGTGCCCCAGGCAGCCGTTTTACAGCACTGTACGGATCGACACGTATGCGGAAGAACGGTCTCAGGAAGAAAGCAGGATCTGGACCAGCATGAACACATTTTTCACCCTGCACGACTAGCATGACCTACTTCACACAATGACAAGAAAAACACCCTAGCAAACACTTAGGGAGCACTGACTTTGTGCCACCATTCCTCACACAGGATAAATATTTTCTGATGAATCCTTATAACAACCCAATGAAGTAGCTACTACTATTATTTCTATTTCACAAATGAGCAAACAGAGCACAGAGAAGTTAAGTAACACAACCACTGTCACAGTTAGTAAGTAGCAAAATCAGAATTCTGACCTGGACAGTCAAAGTGCACATTTCCTCTGTAAAACGTGGGGGGTGGGGGAGAGTCGTAGCAAATTTCTTACCACTTAAATAACTGCCAGAGAGTAAGAGCTTTCACCCCAGGCACCCAGCCAAAACACAATAGAAAATCTTTAGTTAGGGAAAATGCAGAAACCCTCCTCCAATGGACAAACTGAGGCACACCTGCATTCATTTAGTAAGACTCTAAGCCGTATATACTTGGACTTTCAGCAGGACTTGATTTAAATTGATTAATAAAAAAAAATTAAAGTGATTGGAAAGGTTTCTCTCCTGAATTAGCAAGAAATCAAAGAGCTGTGAATAGAATTTGATTTTAACAGTTGAAGATAATCACTATTTTAAAGATTCATAATAGTTTTCCTAGCACGAGCAGGAGGAAAACGTGTTGCTAAACTATAGCTTTCTCCCTCCCAGCAATTAGCAGCTCCATCCAATAGTGACAGCAAATTAAAATGGAACTTCTCACTGAGATGAAAGAGTGGGCAACTTTCCTCCATTGAAAACAAAATAAAGGAAATCATCTTCAAAAGTTCCAAGAGTTCAGTCTAGATCCCAGATGGCTCAGTAACCCTAAGCAGGTTAAAGTATTTAAAAAAAAAAAAAAAGTCAGAACACACAGAATCAAATCAAACTGACCCCCTACTTAGCTGGCTGAACTGCCAATCCAGATTCCAAAACAGCAAAATTCAATTAACCAAAGGACTTCATGAAGATATAAGTGGGTACACAAAGAATAAAAGAACTTTTTAAAGAGCTCAACAATCCAGAAAGAGCTCACTGAAGTGCCTAGTTTTAAAAATGAAGAAGTTAAGGCTCACGATGAATAAAACGATGTCAATGGTGACAGAGCTGAAAAACGCAGAGCTGGGTCTAGACCTGGCCTCACCACTACAAAGCCTTCTGCCATCTTCCTATCTTCACAACCAACAACCTCTCCAAAAGACCAGATTTCCAGGAGCCCAGGAGATTATAAACTTAAGTTTATCATCACCCCTAAAAAGGATACTTCCTGGAAATAGAAATGGATTCAAAAAGGATTTTGGCAAATCTGTGAATGACAAGGCAGCCATAAATAGCTACTAAGAGAAGCTGGTATACACCTGACCTTTAGGATTGACGTCAAGGAAGATGGCTGTAGCCTCCAATGGTGGTGTCTTGGGGATGGTGTTGGCAACCAAAGACTAGGTCAGATGGATTTGACCCAGAAGAGCAATGCTCATGTTCTTATATGGCCTGGTGCAGAGCGCCCAGGACTGTGAATTAGAAGGCAAGCTGAGTGCCTGGTTTTACCCATTTATAGCTGTGTGACCATGGGCAAGTCACTTACTTGCTCCAAATCTCATTTTCCTCATTTGTCAATAGAGAATGATAATCATTCACAATCCCTCATCCAAAACCTCTGGACGACCAAAACCGTTCAGATCTTAGAAAGGTACTCTGACACCTATCACGTTTAACAGCGCCAGCGGAGTCTAGGGCAGCACTCTGTAATCAAACACATTAATATTTTTGCAGCAAAACATATGAATATTCAAAATAAACAGGATAAATACAGCCTCACGTCAGTTCAGATCAGGTTTTGCCACTAAATGAGTTTACCGCAAACCTTTCAGTTTTCAGGGCTTTTCAGACTTCATTATCACAGATATGGAATTATGGACCTGTACCCCCTCAAGGAAGGCTGTGAGGGCAAGAGAGATAAAGTCATTAGAGGTGCTTTGCAAAGAAGAAAATGCTGCAACCGATAAAAGGTATTATTAATATTATTGCTGTGGCTATCACTATTCTACAGCACACCCTTTTCCAAACAGAATTTAGTTTGACATCAGAGGTTCTGGACAGGATGATGAAAGAAAACCAAGAGTCTCAGGAAACCTCAAAAATCCCAAAAGTAGCCTAAACCAAGGTCAACACCTGTTGGCCTTCTACATGATCAACCACTAAATACAGAGCAGCTGACCATCTGAGAGAGACCAAGGCCAAGGGCCAGGCAGAACTCTGATATCTTAGCCCCATGGCTCATGCACTATAGAGCTGGCTCCACAAAGCCTCTGGGAAGGGCTGTACACATGGATCCAGAAAGCTGGCTCAGACATTCCCTGTGGTTCCTGAGAATCCCTTCAAGAACCAGGCAAGAGGCCGGGTGTGGTGGCTCACACCTGTAATCCCAGCACTTTGGGAGACCGAGGCGGGCAGATCACGAGGTCAGGAGATCGAGACCATCCTGGCTAACATAGTGAAACCCCGTCTATACTAAAAATACAAAACATTAGCCGGGCATGGCAGTGGGTGCCTGCAGTCCCAGCTACTCGGGAGGCTGAGGCAGGAGAATGGCGTGAACCTGGGAGGCACAGCTTGCAGTGAGCCAAGATCACACCACTGCACTCCAGCCTGGGAGACACAGAGCAAGACTCCGTCTCCAAAAAAAAACAAAAGGAACCAGGCAAAGAGTTGCGACGACATCCACTGCAGCTGACCTAAGTGCTTGTCTGTACAAGATCTAGGGGACCCTGGAAACCAGACCCTATTGTGCTTCTGCAGCACTAAATTCAGAAATACATAAAGACCAAGCTGTGTGAGCCACGGGAGACTAGGGACTATAAATGAGGACTATGTTCACACTTAAGTCAACTATACTGTTCCCTGTAATCTTATCGCGTATGTACGTAACTGAGAATGATCAGGTGCACCTGGCCTGGTTGAGCCGGTTCCTAGACCATATCCAGAGAAGCCTACATGCAGAACTGCTCCAGCCTTTCAGAATGAGAAAGGGAGAGTCCGGTGTTCCAGAATCCTGAGATGAGCTTCCCCTCCCTCAGGCATTATCCTCTGTAATGTGGACTCACTGGTAAAGATTTGGGAGCCCAAAACTTGCTCCTTCATCTGCCTGCAGAATACTGCTTATCTATCAGACCTTCTCACTGTCTTGACTTCCTTCTGGTTCATTTAGGTCAGTCCCATTTGATTTACCTGTGTGGTGCCTTTGTCTGATCTTCCCACCCATCCATGACTACACTTGACATTGCATCCATTTTACAGCATGTCATTTCTACAGTGGACGGCTTGTACATCTTGCTGTCTGCTGTGGGAAACGGGATCTACAACTCCACTAAGTTTGATTCTCACTATCTGTTGAGCCAACAGGTTACGCCTCACTCCACACCAGCTTGGGATCAAATCATGGGGAAACCTACCAATGACATTCCATAATAAACTCCCTGCCTTCCTGCCTCACTTAGCAGCAATCTGCCTTCATTTCCTCTCCATTCCCTTCTGCCCCCCACCGCAAGAAGAAATGCAAGAAGGATTGCTAGGTATCTAATCTTTACCAACACTCAGGCCTGTTGACTTAAAAATAAAATAAAATAAACCCTGTAGCCTGTTATTTTATCACCGATATATTTCCAGTGAATGCCACGGCTTCCTGGCATCAAAATCTCCCTTCCGATTTTTTTTTTTTTTTTTTTTTTTTTTGTCTTGGCTTTTTGTTTGTACTGGTTATAGGGCTGTTTTTCCTTCCACCACAGCATTTCTCAGACTGCTGATGGGTTGGGGGGAGACAGAGAACAGTAGAAAAAAGGGAATAGCACATTAATCCTGGAGTTTTGAGGGTGAGAGGGAGAAAAAAAGCCTTCCACAAAGGACGTCTAGCTGGGACCCGAGGGGCTGCTGATCTGAGTGAGGGCCGAGCACACACATGATTATTTTCTCCCCTTTCTGATTTCTTTAGACCCCTAAGCTTCTCACCAAAGGCACTGTCCCTGGCTCTAGCTTCTTGGGCTGCAACCGCTGACTTTCCACCCTCAGTCAAAAGCACATCCTCGGCCGAGCAGGGTGGCACACGCATGTAATCCCAGCACTATGGGAGGCCGAGGCAGGTGGATCACTAAAGGCCAGGAGTTCCAGGCTAGCCTGGCCAACATGGTGAAACCCCATCTCTACTAAAAATACAAAAATCAGCCGGGCGTGGTGGTGCACGTCTGTAGTCCCAGCTGCTCAGCAGGCTGAGGCAGGAGAATCATTTGAACCCGGGAAGTAGAGGTTGCAGTGAGCCGAGATCATGCCACTGCACTCCAGCCTGGGTGACAGAGTAAGACTCTGCCTGAACAACAACAACAACAACAACAAAAGCACATTCTTCCTGTCAGCAGACCACATGTGACACCGAGGACTCCAGGGCCAGTGTCTTGCTGTCATATGCTCACAAGGACAGGGACATTCTCTGCACCACCTCACAGTCAACACAACCCCCATGGAGGGTAGCACTGTGGACACTACCCACTAGAACTCAGAGCCAATGAGGACCATGCAGAGATGAGGCCTAAACTACACAAGGGACAGAGGGTCAGTTCTTCACTGCTGCAGTGACTATGTGCCCATCCCAGCTCTAGTGATTTCTGGATTTTACTTCATTAATTTAGCACCAAGCCTGTTGACCATCTCCATTTTAAAAAGTGAGTGAAGGCTGGGCGCACGGTGGCTCACGCCTATAATCCCAGCACTTTGGGAGGCCAAGGCGGGCGGATCATGAGGTCAGGAGATCGAGACCATCCTGGCTAACATGGTGAAACCCCGTCTCTACTAAATAATACAAAAAAATTAGCCGGGCGTGGTGGTGGGCGCCTGTAGTTCCAGCCACCACTGGACTCCAGGTTGGTGACAGAGCGAGACTCTGTCTCAAAAAAAAACAAAAGTAGTGAGTGAAACAAGGCCCAGAAAGGTTAAATAAGTATCACAGGCTCTCACCGCTAAATATGGCCAATTCCACTACCCAGGCTCTTTTGAATGCAACATGGCCAACCCTCCCTCTCTCCCCAGAGGAATGAGGGTCTTGCTGAAGGGGAACTTGGAACTCTCAAGAGAGTGGTATCTTTTGTGGCCCTCTCAGGTAAAGAAAAGCAACGAGGAACCAGGACCTGATGAGAGCTAGAAAAACAATTACTTCCCACCATACCCTAGTTCTCATAGCACACAGCCGAAATAATTCACATCCGGAAAGATGATACATAGATCTGGTCAACATTGGGGAGGGGGTTTCCTCTTTGGGAAAGTTTGAGCAGAAACAAACACAACCTCAGTCTATTTCTGAGCAGTAGAAGCACAAGAAGACACACCTTAGTGGCGGTTATTTTTCGCACCCACTGGAAAAAGTCGGCTACGTTTAGCTCTGCCGCACTTTCCACAAGGTAAGCCTCTGAGCTGTCGAAGAGGCAGGGTCAGAGCAGATTCCGGCTAGGGGTGATGAGATCAACTTCCAGATATCCCCACCCCAACCCCTCTCACTCACATCCCCCGTACCTGAATGAGCAACAGGGGAATGGGGGTGAAGCGGGGGAGGTAGAGAATCAGCAAAACAGCAGACCACAGGGTGTGCAGCAAAACGCTGTCATCAATGACAACAGAAAGCTGGATTTCTTGACTCCATTCATCTGACCCAGAAACTAGAGGGTAAAATGATGGGCATAGGGTTTATGACAGAGGCAAGGAAAAAAAACAAACTCGCTACTGATTCCCTCTGTTATTTACTCCACTTCCAACAAGCAATCTCCAAAACCCTCTGCTCCACAGACATGATCCTCTTCAAGGCAGCAGAGTACCAGGGGGTAAGGACCTAAATTTGAATCCAGCCCTGCCTCTCCCTGTCTGTGTGACCCTGGAAAAGAGACTTGACATCTGAGCCTTAGTATTGTTCCATGTAAAAGAAGGACATTACTGGCCAGGCACAGTGGCTCACACCTGTAATCCAGCACTTTGGGAGGCCAAAGCAGGCAGATCACCTGAGGTCAGCAGCTCGACACCAGCCTGACCAACATAGTGAAATCCCGTCTCTACTAAAAATACAAAATTAGCTGGGTGTGGTGGTGCATGCCTGTAATCCCAACTACTCAGGAGGCTGAGGCAGAAGAATCGCTTTAACCCGGGAGGCGGAGGTTGCAGTGAGCCAAGATCACGCCATTGCACTCCAGTCTAGGCAATGAGAGCGAAACTTCATATCACAAAAAAAAAAAAGAAGAAGAAGGAGGACATTACCTATCTCAAAGGGCTGTTGTAATGAAAATGCAACTCATGGAAAGTGCTTAGTGCTGAACCAAACATGTCATAAGAGCTCAATGAATGGTTATTTCATAGAGAAGGAAACGGAAGCCGGAGGGAAGCCAATGCTAGCCTGAAGCGGCATTTAATTCAATGTGAGCAGAGATGGGATAAGAATGAGACTTCACAGGCTGCAAGACCAAGACTCTTATACCCATCCTTGCCCCTTGCATTTATATCAATTCCCCCTAAACGCATGTGCAGGATCAGAGAATGAGAAGGGAGACAGAGCAAGGAGATTAACTTTTACCAGGAATAAGGTTTGGAACCTGCAGCTGCTCTTGTGGCTTAAGTAGCCTCCAGCCCCTCCCATTCTCCCAAGCTGCAGAAAGCCTGTCTTTGCAGGGACCACTGCATGGGAACCCGAGGACCTGAAACCTAGTAACATGGTCAGATCCAGGGCACAAGAGACCCTCATCCCACTCCTTTTCTCCTTCTCTCCATTTTATTAGTCACTTCAAGCAAAGGAGAACAGACCAAACAGCAGAAAAAACAAACAGGAGCCCAAAAGCAAAAAACAGAGGGAAGGGCCTATTAAGAAGCTGAGCCCATGAGTGTCCCCTGATGCTTTTTGGAAAGATCCTAGGCCCTCTCACTACACTCTAAAAAAATCTGCTCCCCTATCCCCCAGAACCTTAGAAGAAGTGTTTTTGGTTTTTTGACAAATTGCCAAGACAGGGGAGTCAGGCCCCTAACCTGGGAGCAGCCAGGGTGTGAAGAAGGGGTGTGAGGGCCTCAAGTCCCACATCAGGTGTGGGGCTGGAGCGGGGCCTACCTGTGCTGCTCCACAGCCTCGTTATCAGGAAGCTCGACCCCACACACGCTGCACTGCTCCCCGATGGTCCGGCTCTCTGACTTCATGCCCACAGCCAGCTCCCCCAGCTTGCTGAACAGCTCCCTCTGGATGAAGCCCTGGGGCAGCAGCCCCCCATAGGTGCTGAAGTCCATGGAGACAGCCAGGGCAGGCTGCACGTGGAGGCCAGAGGTCACCGAAGATGGCATGCTCAACACAGCGTCAGCCTTGTGGTTGGGCAACACGGAGTAGATGCCCAGATGCTTCTCAGGCAGGGGTGCTGGGTGCTCAGGTCGGCCAGTGGGGGCCTGGCCAGCCTCAGCTGGGGGTGGCAGCTGCTCAGCACTCTCCTCTCGCCCATAGTGCAGCTCCCTAGCACTGGTGATGACGCTGCTTCGAGTTGGGGTCCCAGGCCCCTCTTTGCCTCTTTCCTCAACTTTGTCCCCCATCCCTCCTGAGATGCTGGACTCAGCTGCCCCAGGGCTGTCCTGGCTGGGCACCTCATCCACCTGCATCATCTCCGTCTTCACCTCAGCCACCCCAGGGTGCCGCCCACCCCCAGCCAGAGTTGGCTCCTCCGGCCCTGCAGGTGGCTGAAGAGTTCCCTGCAGGAGAGACTGTCCTATGGTCATCAAACTGTCCACTGCAGCCTTGGTGGGACTCATGGCTGAAAGACCAAATGAGGTGGAGACTGAAGGGCTCTGGTCCACCATGGGCGCAGGGAGGCTCTGTCCAGCCACACTGGCATACCCACTCTCCTCGCTGGAATGCTTTGAGATGAAGATGTTCTTGAGGTACCGAGCCTTGCGGTCCTCTTCTTCCTCGGCCCCACCGTCGGCCATGGTGGCCTCCGTGTCATTGTCGTCTGAGGCCTGGATGGTCTCCAAGATCTTCAGGCACTGCTCCTCCAGGTACTCAATCTCCAGGATCTCGGCAGCATACAGCAGGTCATCCAGGTCCTCCGCCTTGGCTTGCAGCGTGGCTGTATATGCATACTCCAGAATCTGCTGGAAGGTCTTTGGCGAGAGGAAGTCCAGAGTATAGTGCTGACTGTTGCGGTGGAAGAGGATCTCAAACATCTTGCTAGTGCAGGCCAGCACCGTCCGGTGGGCGTGGAACTCCTGGCTGTCCACCATGATGACCACATCGCACAGAGTCCCGGCCAGCCGCATCTGGTTGGCCTTGCACAGCAGCCCCGTGGGGTGGCTAGGGTTCTGCAGCTGGATCATGCCCATTTTTGTCAGATCCATGGTGCTCCCCTCGGCTCAGGCATGAGGCTCTCTTTCCTTCTGGGCTCTGCGTGGCGGGGCAGGGTGGGCTTCCTGGGCCAATAGAGGAGGCTAGAGGAAAGAAGAGGGGAAGAAGCAAAAGAGATGAGAGAACAAAAGACAAATTCATCAGTGTCCCTAAAAGTAAGAATTCAACCACTACAACATGCCCCCTCCTCCCTGCTGCCAAACCCCTAGCAAGAGAATCTTAGAGATTTTAATTGAAGTAGCTTCCTAGAAATCTACAAATCTGCCTTTCAAGCCCAGGGATGCTGAGAGTGAAAAGAAGGTTCTGCCACAGCAGATGCCTAATTCACTACTCTATGACATCTGTTAGATGAAGTGAAATGAAAATTGTAGTGAAGTCCTGTAAGTCCTCAGCTTTCTCTGCATCTGAGAGTAGGAGCTCCCTAGGCAAGGCCAACATTCATTATGATGAAGTGCACTTACTTAAAATTAGCAAGACTTTAGCCCCTTCCTTGTCAGCTTCACGCCAACCCCCTGGATGTCAAACCTCATCTTTAAAACAAAGTTTTTCTAAACTCTGCCTCACTGCAGGAGCCCCAGAAGCAGAGTCAAACTCACTGGAGGCCAGGAGCCTGTAGTCATGGCCCACAGACATCTATGGACACTGGGCTCTCCTCCGCAAAGGCTATGCTCTCACCATCAGCCTTGGCCTCTGGCCTTCTACTATTCTCAAGGTTGCAAAGCACTGGCAGCCCCAAGCCCTGTCCCTATCCCTAGGTACTAACAGTCACATATATACAACCCACACACAAACTTAGCTCATTTCTACCCATGGAAGCCTCAAAGTTATTGTATGTATAATCTAAAATCTGAACTGTGTGTATGTACACCAGCCAGAGACAGACAGAAAGCGTGTGTGGGGCAGGGCGTGGTGTCTCACGCCTCTAATCCCAGCACTCTAGGAGGCCCCGGCAGGCGGATCACTTGGGGTCGGGAGTTCGAGACCAGCCTGACCAACGTGGAGAAGCCCCGTCTCTACAAAACATACAAAATTAGCCAGGCGCGGTGGCACCCGCCTGTAATCCCAGCTACTAGCGAGGCTGAGGCAGGAGAATCACTTGAACCCGGGAGGCGGAGGTTGCGGTGAGCCGAGATTGCGCCATTGCGCTCCAGGCTGGGCAACAACAGCAAAACTCCGTCTCAGACATTTAAAAAAAAAAAAAAGCGTGTGTGTGTTTACATACACACACACACACACTTATATGAGGTGCTGTACCTACCGTCCTGCCCACAACTGCCCGGTGGACAGGAGGATCTAAAAAACGAAGAAGGATGGATCATTAAGGTATGAAGAGAGACCACAGTAAATATGCTCCCCTACAGCCAGGAGTGCTCATGCTGGGCTGGGTGTGTGAACTCCACGTGTGTCCCACAGGCTCCAAGGAGTCTGCAAGTCCTGTGACCAGGGGCAGCAAGGGATGCCGGACATGGCTCAGAGGCGCTGGAAGTGATATTGGCACCAGCATCTGTGGTGTGAGTTACAACCAATACGAAGGGAAGACAGGGCTGGGAAACAAAGGCCTCTCCCAGAGCCTGTTTGGGATCAATAAGAGGGCTCCTAGACTCCAAACTCCGCTTAAGGAGTGTAAGAAAGACCGCGCAGGCCCAGGGCCCTCCCCGTGTCTGCCTTGCAGCGACCAATATTGCAGTGAATGCACTGAGAGCAAGGAACAGCAAGGTCTCTCCCTCACTCTTCGAACACTGCTTGCTTGCCTCCACCCCCAAAAGAAGGTCTATCAGTTCAGGAGCCACCAAGCTCACGCAGAAAGGATTCACAGGACGGCTGGTCAAGACACTTTTGTTGCCTACCCCGGGGTGGGGACGGAGGCCGTCAAGGGTGGGATGAACATTCAGCAGAGCCTCGCCACCGCGTGCTTTCCCGCAGACATCGGGGCTTCTGAGAACTAGGAGGGAACAGCCAAAAGAATGGAAGCTTGGCGCCCCAAAACAAGCCCTTTGGGTCCTGAGGGAAATCGGGGCGCCCACGGGCAGCCGTCTTCCCCTCCCGCCGCTCGGCGCCCGCGATGCGGCCGGCGCTGGCTGCAGCGTCCAGCCTGGCGGCGCGGGGAAGAAACGGCGATAACCCGCCTGAGCTACGGGGATCGACCGCGCTCTCACACGCCTCCAGTTCCCAGCGACCCCCACCGAGACTTGGAGACGACTTCAGGAAACTTGGGGAAGCAACTTTTCCCGAGGAGCTAGACGCCTGAAAGATGAAGAGCTGAGCTAGGGACGAGGGAAAGCGAAAGAGACTGGGAGGAAAGGCGACAGTCCGGGCGGGCTGGACTCCGCGGGGAGAGCAGCAGGGAGGCGGACCCGCCCCGCGGCTAAGGGGAAGCACAAAAGCCCCGCAAACGAGTTGTGGGAGGAAAGGCGAGAAGGGGTCTGCCCGCCCTCCCTCTCCGACCCAGGGCCGTGACCCCCGGGGAGCGACCGGCTGGGTCCCGGGCCTCTGGTCAGCGGCGCCAGCGGCCAGCGCGCCCGGCCGAAGAACGGTGTGAGCGTCTCGGGGAGGCGGCGAGCGAGTCGGTGCGGAGCGCTCCGTGCGTCCCAGTGGGTACGCCGGCCGGCGGGACCCTGCGCATTTTAAGCGCGTGCGGGCGTGTGCGAGGCGCTGTGCGAGCTAGCGGCGGGCGCGCCAGGGTGGAAAAGGCATCCCGAACGCATCAGGTGCAGAGACCCGCACCCACCGAGAGCGGCCGGGAGCGCACGGCGAGCTCCGGTGTCACCGCCGGTCCCGCCGAGAGCCGAGGAGGGCCCGCAGCGCTGGAGACCCTCTGGAGCTTCCCTCCCTCCCCTGCAAAAGGGGGGGATCAAGTCCAATCAATAAAAAGCCCACCACGTTTTTTCAAACAGAAACAAAACGTAAGCAGTCCCAGTCCTGTTCCCCTCCGCCCCCAGATCTACTCGTCAGCTCCTCCGATTCTAGCTTCCCAGCCGGCGAATAGACACACAAATAAATAAACCACAACCCTATCTCGCGCCCGCGCACCGGTCCGCATACATAAGAGCACCCACCGGCTCTTTTCCTCCGCTGGTCCCTGCCGGTACAAAGCCTCCGGATCCCCGACCCTCTGCTCACGCCCTCAGCCCCCGCAGACCGCTACGCCCCCCACCTCTCACCCCGACCGTGCCCTAGGAGAGGAAGGGCTGGGGAGGCAGCTGTGCCCAGGCTGACAGCCGGGGCTCCCCCTTCTAGCCGACCCCCAACCGGTTGCGGCGACGGCTGCAGCGGCAGGAAGGGAACACGCCAAATAAAAAAGGCACAAGCCCAGCGGCCGAGTGGCCGAAGCGAGCGCGCGCCCCCGAGACCTCTCCAGCCCCGGGGAGCCCCGGCGCGCGGCGCTCGCTCGGCGGTGCGCCTCTTCCCGGCCCCTCACTCACCGCAGCCGAGCCGGGCACTGTGGGGTGGGTGTGCGTGCCTGTCGGGGGGTGTGTGCCTGTGTCGGGGAGGGGTGTTGCTGGGGAACTGTTGCTCTCCGTATCACGGCGGCAGCGACAGCATCGCCCGGCAGTTCGCAGTACCCGCTCTCATCGCCCTCAACTCCTCTCTGCTGCGAGGTTAGCAAATCACCACCGGCTGCTGCGCCTCCGCCGCGTCCCACGTCAACGCCGAGCCCCCTCCCCTGCAAGGCCCCGGCGCCTCTCCATCTTTAGTGCTGGCGGCCGAACCCGGCTCCCTGCCCACAGCTGCCCCCCTTCCCTCCCCCCTCCCCGTCCCCGGGCTCAGCCCGCCCACCACCCCGCACTGGCCGAGCCCGCGCGCGCTCCCCGCCCCACCTCTCCTTTCCCCTCCCCTCCCTTCCCCTCCCTTCCCCGCGCTCCGCGCTCCGGGCTTCGCCTGACATCTAGCTGCTGCTGGGGCGCCGGCGGCCGCCGCTCACCGGCCGAGCGGAGAGGAAGGAAGGAGCTAGAAGACAGGCGTGCAGGGGACGCGGAATCCTTAATAGGGGAACTGACGGTGAAGGGCGCGCAGCAGCCCCCACCTACTCCCAAGATGTTAATTTCCATTGGATACATTGTCCCCCCTCCCCTGCACCCCGGTGCTCAAGCATGCAGTTTTGTCCCCTTTTCCAATGTTTGCTTCAATTCAGTGCGTGTCATCTCGCCTTTAACTTTTTTCTCATGGCTCTGGGCTGCATTCCCAGTAGCCCCTGACATCTGTTTCAAAAGGCCGCTTTCCTAGCCCAAACCCGGGCCTCTCATCCTCCTGGCTACTGCGCGCCTCCCGGCTTGAGCATCCGGATTTCAAGAAGTCTCCCGAGGCGAAGTTCGAGGATCCTGGTGAACCAGGTGCCAGAAGGTCCGCGGAGATCTATTGTCGAAGCGAGACGTCCCTTTTTAGCTGTCGCGATTGCTGGAGGCCAAGGTCGAGTCCTGGGAGAAACTTTTCTCTCTCTCAGACTTGGACAGCCTCTCGGTTCTGCCCGCACCCGACCCCCGACCCCCGACCCCCAGCAATCTGGGTGCAAACAGTTTCCCAGAACTGCGCCCAGCTCAGTGCACAGTCTTCAGGGGGCAGGGGGAAACTTGGAAAAGCTCTGGGCCCCTCAAAAGTGCGTCCTCCTTCAGCGGGCCGCCCTACTTTAGAGGGTAGAGCAGCCAAAGAAAATGTACCCTTCCTATGACTACAGAAAGCTGCCCTCTCCTCTTGTCCCTGGAGCTGAGCGAAGGTAGGGTGCCAGAGGCGGGAAGCGCTCTTTGGGCACGGGCTGTGGATTCTGACCAAAACCCAGGAGGTTAGGGTGGGAAGTGGGAGTGGCCGAGAGCGCCATCCAGGGGTCTCAGGCTAGTCAGCCCTCGAGCTCACGTGGTTTTAGCAATGCGGGGCTTATGTCACCGAGGCCTGGGTCTGCATGTTCTGTCCGTGACTCGCGGGTGGACCAAAGGTTTTCCGCAGGACTCACCTAGAATCCACATCTCTATGCGTGCCTCTGGCACTGCTCCAGATGGAGAGTCAAGTCACTCTCCCATGAACTGTAGGGCCATGGAAGGTGGCAGAAATCTGTATCTGCCCGCTGAAGGCCAGACAGCAGAGTTTACACATCGGAACTGATCCGGGTTCACAAGGGCCGCTCATGGGACAGCCCCAAAGACGGGTCAGTCCATCCCAGCAAGAGCCACTCCTGACTCCTAAGAGCAGGGAAACCTCAGCCCAGCAGGAGTCTGCAGAGAGAGCTGGGCAGGGGAACACACTTGAGTGAAGGAAGGACTCCTCTGATAGCACTGGATACAACCACATCAAACCCAAGGCAAGCGAATGGGAAACCCAGTCCCTGGGTATTCATTTCATTAACAATACAGAGCAATTCCTTTTAGAGACTACCTGTTTCTCTAACTAAGGTCTATACACTCTGTTAGAGGAAAGGGATTTAAAGAAAGTTAGGAAAGAACTGGTCTGCAAGGAAAGCAAGAGTGGAGGGATGTAAGGAGAGGAGAAAAGACCCTCCTGGTGCCTCACCAGGGAAATAGAGGAAAGAATCATTACACTTGTTGAGCTTCTGCCTAGACAGTGCCTGCTGGAGGTTTCCGCTTTGCTGTCCACATCCACCTACCAGCCTCTCCTCAGTGCAGTAGCAGGAGAAGCACACAATTAACCCCCTGATCCTAATCTCCTATTAATCCTCAAATCAGAGAAAGAGAGAATCTCTGGAAACAATGGGAGAGAAAGCACAATCCTCCATGGCCCTGGCCTCCCCACCCCCATGCCATATTCACTCTATGTGAAAATCTCCCTTGCTTCATAAACTCTGCCCATTAAAAAGCCCAGCCCTTGTTAGTAAGTGTTAAAGAGAGATTAATGCCTGAATTTAAGAGGTGGAGAAGGTAACAAAAAGGAAGAAGGCAGGCGAGGCTGTGGGCTGAATGCCAGCATTGGGCTCCAAGCATTTCCACTTAGCGCTGAAGGCTGGCTGCACAGCAGTTTGATAAGGTTTATTGGGCCCAGATAAAGCAGCAGCAGCTCTCCCACCAAAACTGGCACCATTTATAGCCAGGGCTATGTCCTTGGGTCCTGGGAAGGCTGATGAGAATCCTCAGTTCAGAGATTTCATATGGCAGCACCTAAAAACAAGCAGGATGGAAAATTACAAGAGAATACTCAATCGCTCTCGCGCGCGCATGCCCGCTGTCTTTCTGTCTCTCTCATGTTCATGTATTTAGAGTGATTTTTCTTTTACATTTTTTCTTGAAGGGTCTTGTAAGGGAAATCTGGGTATCAGTTCTAAAAATACAGGAGATCTCAATCTCAGGGGGAGATCATGCTAGAGACAGAGGAATAGATGAGCTGGTCTTTGCATGGAATTCCATTGCTAAATCTTCTTATTCTCTCATCTCCTTCTTTATCCATGTACCTCCCACCACTGGCAGTCTTTCAGAGCTCAGTTAGTGGAAGAGGAGGGTATAGCAGTTCTAAGAGATCACACAGGAATGAGACAGTGAAAATAATAACTCATTCTCAGCACTGACTATGAACCTTAACACGTTACCTATGTTGTTTTATTTAATCCACATAACAATCCTATTAACGCAGGTGCTATTATTTTCCCAGTTTCTGTGGACATGAAAACTGAGGCTCAGAGAGATTAAGTGCCCTACTGCAGACTGTAGCTCTATTAAACATCAGAGCTGAAACTTTAAATCAGACCATTCTGACTGCAAAGCTCATGCTCTTAACTTCTAGATTATATAGCCTCTAGTGAAATAGATCAAGGAAACAAGGGCTTTTAACTTTCCTTCTTCTCTTGCTCTACTGAGGCCAAGATCTGTGCAGCAGCCAACCAAGCTGAGGACCAAATGGTTCTCAGCTTGGTCACCAGGTAAACAGACTTAGATCCCCCAGGATCTTACACTTTGTCTCCTCCCTCAGAATCTCAGGCAGAAGTTGTGAAGGGGGCTTTGAATTACAAAAAATCTTCAACTAAAGAGATAGGAAGAAGAATGTAGTGGTGTTTTGAGTATTCTGAGTATGAATGGAATGTTGCAACTCTTTAAGTTCCAACTCTTAATTTGGGACATATATTTAATTTTTTTATTTCAAAGTAAACTTTTCTATCACGATTTAAAAAAAAAATCAAGGATCCCTACCTTTTGGGGAGAAGATGCTACTTTGCATTTCCCCAAAAACTTGTGATGAGTGGAGAATGAAGCATGTTCAGGGAGAGATGCAGGTAGTGATGCCCTTGAGTAGAGGAAAAGTATTTTCTGCAGTTGAGAACTCTAGATGGCCACTGGGGAATGCACCAGGACATCAGACCTTTACCCTACCAGGGACTGTTAGGGGAAGACACTGCAAACCTATTGTGTCCATTTCTGGAGTCAAAAAATCTTACAGTCTTACAGTCCTTCAGATCATCACTCCAGACATCTACTATAGAGCTGTGGGTGATGTCAACAGTTGGGCAGAATAGGTTGGGCGCAGTGGCTCATGCCTATAATCTCAGCACTTTAGGAGGCCGAGGCAGGCAGATCTCTTGAGGTCAGGAGTTCGAGACCAGCCTGGCCAACATGGTGAAACCCTATCTCTACTAAAAATACAAAAATTAACCAGGCATGGTGACATATGCCTGTAATACCAGCTACTTAGGAGGCTGAGGCAGGAGAATCGCTTGAACCCGGGAGGTGGTGGCTGCAGTGAGCTGAGATTGCACCACTGCACTCCAGTCTGGGCGACAGAGAAAGATCTCATCTGAAAAAAAAAAAAAAAAGTTAGGCAGAGTAGAATTTACTCCTGTATATGTTGACATTTTGTTTTTGTTTTTAAAGTTTAATTCTTTCACATTACTTCTTGGATGCCCCCTCCAAAAAGCAAAGGGGGAAAGAATCAGGTGATGTGTGTGTTATGTGTTCCAGTTAGTTGATGCTCAGCAAACCAAGTAAGACGGCTTCTTTGATTAGTGATTGCCATCATCCCTCATCCCCCACCCCTCCACTACCACCACCATCACCGCCCCAACCAACAGAGACCTGGTTAGTGGTGTTTACAAACTTGAGTTTCTCTTCCAGGTGCCAAGTATGCCCTTCCCTCATCTGCAGAGCAGAGAGTAACTTTTCAAAAGGGCAGGAGGAGGGATTTTTTTTTTCTTTTTTTTTTTTTAGCCCCTGAGGCCTTGGGTCACTGTGACCCCAAGATCTTCATGATTGAGGAAGAAAAAGCTTCTTCTTCTGTCTCTATCTCTTTTCCCAACATATTGCAAATGGTGTTGGGACCTAATGTTGTCAACTCAGATAGCAAATCTGAGTTGTTATTAGTGCAAAGATGCCCTAAGGGGGTAGGCAGCGAGGATGAGATCTGCAACGAATGTTATGGGGACGTGTGTTCATAATTATAATGGGATTTAATGTACACTGGGACCAGATGATGGCAGCCATTTAAAAAAGAGATGCTTAATAAGAGAGGTCCCTTAATGACAGGCAGCAGGGCTCAGGATATTATGGAAGAAGCACCGTGTTTCACTGGGTGTCACAAACCATGTGCCAGGTTTTACGGGGTTCCTAACAAAGCTTTGGGGTGAAACACAGCAACCATTGATCGCTGTCAGCTATCAAGCATAATGTTTGAATATTGTCTTTGAAAGGGGCATATGCACTTACAGGAAGGCATTTTCTCCCTTTCGGATACACATACTCACATAAGCACGGACACATAGGCTCTAGGCCAACATTGACTAGTTTTTGGTGTTTCTGGAAATCTGCTTTGTTCTGCAAAAGCTAGCCTCAATTTCAAAACTAAAATTTTGTCACTAGGGAAGGGTGCATTTTCCATATCGTGTGCATGAAGTGAAGCAGCATGAGTCCTATTACGGGTAATGGGGGTCCCACAGATGAATCCCCAGACACCATGCTGAAAATTAACCCCCAAGTCCTCATGGGGTGTTTTTAACAGTTTGATGTTTCTTTGTTGGGGGGCCAGGAAGAGGGGCTGTGTAACAGTTTCTTATGCTGTTTAACTATAATAGCGTACTGCTTAACTTTTGAGTTAACATTATGGATTTCGATCCACGGCAGCTGTTTTATAACAGGAGCGTTATAGTAATGGACAAACCCATGCAAAAGGAAAACCATAATCCTTGGAGGTGCCACCATAGTCCAGAAATACAACTCCATGTCCTTTACCAAGTTTTTTTTCTCTCTCTCTCTCTCTCCTGATGTGAACGAAGCATATGAAAACCTCATTCATCGAATACAGGCCTCAACCATAGTCACTGTGTTGGCCGTTCACAAAACATGATATGGCCAGACTTCGGGTCCTTAAAGCAGAATATTCCATTTATCCCGATAGGGAGAAAATGCAAGGGGTAAGCGAACACTCACCTTCCAGTCACACACGCTGAGAAGCTGAGTTTCTGGAGAAGCCTCTTTTCAAATAGCAGTGGTATGTCAGGGGTACACAAGGCATAAGATGAAGCTATTTTACTTGATAACAGGTAATTTATGCCAATCATATTAAAATTATAGCAAGACAAACGCTCATATCTTGTGGAGTAGAATTGCAAATTTGTATGGATTTGTAAGACGAAATGAAAGATGTCCTTGGAGTTCTCCCTTGGGAAAAGCTCAGTGCCTTTCCCTGAAAGGACTGAGTGAGTGGAAGACCGGGAGATGCCTGTGAGCCAAGGCTGTGGTGGGCTCTGAGCCAGACACTTTGACTCTGCCTCCCTTGCCAGGCCAGGTTCATTTGTCTCTTTTGGAAGTCATTGCTGGATCTTGGATGTAATCTTCTCCACCCACCCTTGAGTCAGAATTAATTTCTCCCATTCTCCGTAAGCCCCTTAGCACTATTTGAACATTTATTACAGTATTTACCACCATCTGCCTTATATCTGACTGAGTCTTCATTCTGACCACCCCCTCCTTTGTGAGTTTCTGCAAGACAAGACCTCAGTCTTGTTCAATTTAGTATTTCCACTCCCAAGCTGCAGAGCCTAGCACACTGTCAAACAGAGTAGATGTAAATGTTTGTCGATGAACTACCTGAAAGCATGCATGCATGAATGAATGAATGAACATAGAGACCAAATATTTTAGGAATTAGGGAGAGAGGGGACCATACTATATTCAAACATTTAGGGCAGAATTCCTTGTGCTATGAGGTTTTCACCAGCCTTTGAAAGATGAATGGACTGTGGATAAGGGTTGAGGATATCTGTTGAATTTAATTGTATACAGCTAATTGAGGGTATAACTGGGCTGTTTCAGTTAATGTCTTCCCCAAGAGCCTAGAACCAAGCTTTTCTAAATATCCTAGGAGTTTTAATAAATGTTTATTAAATTGTCTAGGCATGGTGGCTTATGCCCGTAATCCCAGCATTTTGGGAGGCTGAGGCGGGAGGATCGCGTGAGCTCAGGAGTTGGACACCAGCCTGGGCAACATAGTGAGACCTCCTGTCTACAAAAAAAATAAAAAATAAATGAATCGAACATGGCGGCATACACCTGTAGTCCCAGCTACTTGGGAAGCTGGGAAAGGAGAATTGCTTGAGCCCAGGAGGCTGCTGTGAGCCGTAATCACACCACTGCACTCCAGTGTTGGCAACAGCGTGAGAGCCCATCTCAAAAAAACAAAAAAATTGCATTGAATTGAAGTGAAATGAATTTGTTTGAATCACATTGCTTATCACTCCCACGATGGGCTTGTCATCCCAGGCCCAAGCAGCTACCCAGTTCAAGGCAGAGAGGAGAGCATCTGACCCCTCCTAGGAACCCCAGTGGATGTAGGGTTCATCCACTGCTGACTGAATCTAGCACTAGCATTTGAGACACGCATTAGGCACGAGTACTGACAGATTCACTCTGCTGTTACCAGGTGTGGCAGAGACTGGCTAGCTGTTCCCCAAACTTCTTCCTGGGCACACCTACATTTTTTGGCTTACCGTGCAGTGAGGTGCAGGCCATGTGATTGAGTTCTGGCCAACAGATTGTGAGCAGAAATCCTCTGTGCCACTTCCAGGACTGGCCCATAAAAACTCCCAGCTGGAACTCCACATTCCCTTTTCTTTCCTGTGACTTGATCCCATGAGCATAGAGCTATCTTAGAAGCTGAGCAATGAAAGACAGCAGGGCCAAGGTGGACGGAGCCTCGAGCCCTGAATTACGCTTGGAGAAAAGCTGCCTGCCTACTAAAAAACATCTATTTTGGATTTTATATAAATAAGAAATAAACTTCTGATATCTTCCATAGGGCTGCCAAATAAACTAAATTAATGAAAATGTTAAATTTGAATCTCAGATAAACAATGAATAACTTTTTAGTATGTCTCAAATATTGCATGGAACATAATTATACTAAAAAATTGTTTATCTGAAATTCAAATTTCAATTTTCTGTTTGTTTTTATTTTCCTAAATCTAGCAACCCTAGTTTTTAGCTGTTACATATTTTTCAGCTTATTATAGTAACTAGCATTACCTTAATTAATACATCTTGGTTTCATTTGTCAGAAGCAGCAAGGATACAGCACCTGAGCTGGGATTTCACTGGGACAAGGAGAGGCCTCCAGATCCACTTGACCACGAGGAAGTTATGCATTGGGCACCCTGTGTGGACAGGGCCAAAGGGCAAATGAGGAAAGATCCTGACAGTTTCTAGTTTACCCTTTTTCCTGTGAGCCTCTTTTTCCTTAGCAGCCTCTCCCACCCAACTGAGTTTCTATGGGTGCAAGGATGGGGGCAGAAAGGAAGGCATCATAATGTGGATCTATTCCAGACCTTGGTCAAGCCAGTGATCTTCCCATCTTCCACTTCCTCCTTTGTACCATAAATACCCAGCATAGCATAAAGGCTAAGACTGTGGGCTTTGATTTAATCAGGTGGGTCTGTATTCAATACATCCACCACATTGGTCCTGGGTGGTCTCAAGAAAATTACTCAAGCTCTCTGATTTGCAATGTGCCCCCTGTAAATTGAGGACAATTAGAGTATCCACCTCACTAAAGATTCTGGGAGGATGCTCAAGGAGTGCCTGGCCCACAGTAAAAGATCTGAAAACATTAGGTAATATTAGTGTTGTCAGGTAATCTTTCTTTCTACCCTCCTCCTCCAAAGTAACTTATAAATATTTGGAGTAAGACATTGTAATTAATTTTATTTTTGTTTTGTTTGGCTTTGGTTTTTGAGATGGAGTGTCGCTCTGTTGCCCAGGCTGGAGTACGGTGGTGCGTTCTCAGCTCACTGCAACCTCTGCCTCCCTGGTTCAAGCGATTCTCCTGCCTCAGCCTCCCGAGTAGCTGAGAGGCACCCACCACTATGCCCAGCTAATTTTTGTATTTTCAGTAGAGACGGGTTTTCGCCATGTTAGCCAGGGTGGTCTCGAACTGCTGACCTCAGGTGATCTGTCCACTTTGGCCTCCCAAAGTGCTGGGACTACAGGCGTATGCCACTGTGCCCGGCCAATTTTAAATCTCTTTAAAAGAATGAAGCATGACCTGTGTTTCTTGGCTTCTAATTGCAGCTGAGCGCAGCTGTTTGTGGCCCTGTTCTCCCAGGCTTATCTCGTTCATTCTGTTGGGAGTGAGGTAAGCAGGCAAATGGGGAGCAAAGCAGGGTGTGCAGGGAGTGGTGTTAATTTTCACCTCGTAGCATGACATGTTTATTAGTGTGTACGTACGTTAAGCGCAGCAGCCTGGTTTCCTTGAGTTAAATAGCAGTCATGCCCAACTGGCTCTCCATGTACCATTACTCCAAGTGATTGAGCCAATTTCTCCCTCTGCCATGAGTTTAAGTTGTAAACCTCTCAGCCAGACAGGGAGGCAATGATGGGCTGCCTGTTGTGATTATTATTAACCTTTAGCATTACACTCACAAGACCAGGGGGGTCTGTAGAGACGCCCAGGGTGACGCAGGCACAGACTGCAGGCTCCCATCCACCCACCTCAGTTCAGCCTGCATCTCTTCTCCACAAGAAAGGGAAGCATGTGAGTGTTCACTTTGGCCATGCTGGGAGGCTCCAGCCTACCAGTCTGGGGTGAGAGATGGCTTGTGCTGGGTGAATAGAGAAATGTTGGGTGTGCTCTGTTCCATTTGGGCAGAGGAAAAGACAGGGCATTGCAGGAAAGCTGGAAAATAGATTTCTGTCTTTCTTTCTTTCTTTTTTTTTTTTCTGAGACGGAGTTTCGCTCTTGTTGCCCAGACTGGAGTGCAATGGCTCAATCTCAGCTCACTGCAACCTCCGCCTCCCAGGTTCAAGTGATTCTCCTGCCTCAGCCTCCCGAGTAGCTGGGATTACAGGCACCTGCCACCACGCCTAGCTAATTTTTTTGTATTTTTAGTAGAGACAGGGTTTCACTATGTTGGCCAGGCTGATTTTTTTTTTTTTTTTTTTTTGAGACAGTCTCGCTCTGTCGCCCAGGCTGAAGTGCAGTGGCCGGATCTCAGCTCACTGCAAGCTCCGCCTCCCAGGTTTATGCCATTCTCCTGCCTCAGCCTCACGAGTAGCTGGGACTACAGGTGCCCGCCACCTCCCCTGGCTAGTTTTTTGTATTTTTTAGTAGAGACGGGGTTTCACTGTATTAGCCAGGATGGTCTCGATCTCCTGACCTCATGATCCGCCCGTCTCGGCCTCCCAAAGTGCTGGGATTACAGGCTTGAGCCACCGCGCCCGGCCTGGCCAGGCTGATCTTAAACTCTTGACCTCAGGTGATCCACCCGCCTCGGCCTCCCAAAATGCTGGGATTACAGGCATGAGCCACTGTGTCTGGCTGGAAAAGAGATTTTCTAGGGGTGCCTCCATATTCAGAAATCATTTGCCAGCCAGAATTTTTTTCTCTTTGCCATATATTTGTCAGCCAGCTGCTAAGTTATCCAGGCAAAATTTGCAGGGACAGCAGCTACCCCCTAGCTGTTAGCTAGCTGACCAAGATCACATATATTTAGCATAATTATAGCAGGAACTTGGAGTCACAGAGGGCTACATGGAAGGAGAAAGTGTTAAGGAAGCTGTCTATCCCAGATCCACCACTCTCTGTGACTTTCCCCCTTCCAGTCCATATTTCTTTTATTTTCCTTCAAGGAACCAACCTTCTTCCTTGTTGATTAATCACGAATTGGCAGGGATGGCAGTTCCCTGAATGTGGGCAGCTTGTTTTGCTTTTCTGAACAGTTTGGTCTCTGAAAATCTCTGAGAAGAAAAAAAGTCCACCACTCAGCCCTACAGTGCTTGTATTGCTGCTTTGTTAAAAATCCAAGTGTACCTTTGGGCTGGCACTGGGGGGAATCTGCAGTCAAAAAATAATTCTGCCCTCAGGAAGGTTACTGTTTAATAAGCAAGGCTGGAATCAGGAAGGGCAGGTGGTGGGAGGCCTTGTGTTACTGTTGTTTCCCAAAATGAAAGAGGATCAGGGAGGGGGAGGTGTTTGGGAGGACAAGCACCACACAGAGCCTGCCTGGGTCAAAGGTAACAGAGTAACCAATGAAGCCAAAATCTGACTTTTCCATTTCCTGTGATCTTGCTCAGCAATTTCCTTCAGTCTCATGGAGGGGCACCTGCCAGCAGCATGATACACTCTGTTGTTTATGTGGAATGAATATAGATTTGATAGGCGTAAACAAATTTAAGCCATACCTTCCATTTATTTTGGTCATGACATTTATTGAATACTGCTTATGAGGGAATAACCTATGGCTAACACAGGTTGAGGACTCACTCGGCACCAGGGTCTGGCTCTTGACATGTGACATCTCCTTTACTCATCCAACTAATCCCGTGAGGTGTGGACTGTTGTCAAACCCATTTTACAGCTGAAGAAAATGAGACAGAGAGATAAAGCTGCCTTCCTGAGGCCACACAGCTAAAGGGCAGCCAGCTCCCACAGACTCCATGCCTGGACCGCTTGTCCTCATACTTCCTCTTTGGATTAATTTCCATTCCTGGTGGCAGAGGCATTTGGTCCTGCATCAAGAGAAGGTAAGGAGATGGGGCCCGGCTCATGGCTCACACCTGTAATCTCAGCACTTCAGGAGGCCAAGGCAGGCAGATCACTTGAGCTCCAGAGTTTGAGACAAGCCTAGGCAACATGGCAAAACCCTGCTGTCTCTACAAATATATATATATTTATATGTAATTATATATATATATATATATATATATATATGCCAGGCATAGTAGCGCACCTGTAGTCCCAGCTACTTGGAAGACTAAGTTGGGAGAATCGGTTGAGCCCATGTGTTTGAGGTTACAGTGAGCTACAATCACACCACTGTACTCCAGCCCTGTGACTCCAGGTGCCTGGTATAATTAAGCTAAATATACATGGTCCTGGTCAACTAGCTAACAACTAGGGGCTGGCCATTGCCCTGCAAATTTCAGCTGGATAACTTAGCATCAGGCTGATTAATATATGGCAAAGAGAAAAAAAACTCTGGCTGGTGAATGATTTCTGAATATGGAGACACTCCTAGAAGGTCTCTTTTCTGGCTTTCTTGCCATGTCCCTTTCTTTCCCCTGCCAAATGTAACAGAGGACACCCAACATTTCTTTGATTTTTTTTTTTGGACAGTCTCTCTCTCTCTGTCGCCCAGGCTGGAGTGCAGTGGTGTGATCTCCGCTCACTGCAGCCTCCACCTCCCAGGTTCAAGTAATTCTTCTGCCTCAGCCTCCCAAGTAGCTGGGACTATAGGCATGCACCACCATGCCCAGCTAATTTTTGTATTTTTAGGAGAGACAGGGTTTCACCATATTGGCCAGGCTGATCTCAAATTCCTGACCTCAGGTGATCCGCCTGCCTCAACCTCCCAAAGTGCTGAGATTACAGGCGTGAGCCACTGCGCCCGGCCTCTTTTTCTTTCCTCTAGGTTGAGGAGAGGAAATGGGGTGCTGGGTTAATGTGGAAAATAGATAGGCTGGTAAAGCTGTTATGTTCATTTTTAAATGAGTACCCATCAGGCACTCATGCCTATTCGTATACATTAGGTGTAATCAGAAGGCAAGGCAGTTCACTTTTCCATAAGCATGCATGAGTTTGCCCTCTTCAAAACAGTTGCCCTCTTCAAAATGCCAGATAGACTCTTACAAGCAAAAAAGACTTGAAATATCAACTAGTCCTAAGGTGGGTGGTGGGACTCGACTCCAGAGGCGGGGCTCAGACACCAGACCAAATTGAGGGCTAGCTAAAACAGACAGGCAGAAGCAGCTCTCCTATAAGACAGCCCACGGGTGTGCCATGTCAGTTTACCATTGCCATGGCAATACTTGGGAGTTATTGCCCCTTTCCTTAGCAGTGAACTGATGACCCAAAACTTCTACGTAAACTACCCCTAATCTGCGTGTAATTAAAAGTAGGTATAAATATGACTGCAAAGCTGCCCTGAGCGGCTGCTCTCTGCCTATGGAGTGGCCCTCGTCTGCAGAGCAGTCACAGAGCTTACCACCACTGGAGCTGTAACATGGCTGCTTCAGTACAGCTGTTTTCTTCTACCTCAGCTTGCCCTTGAATTATTTCCTGGATGAAACCAACTCATGGGCTAAGCCCCACGTTGGAGTTCACCTGCCCTGCATCAGTCCAATCTCACCATTTTACAAGAGAGGAAGCAGAACGGAGAGGTGGCACAGTATTCCCAAAGTCATATGGCCAATGAGCACCAGGACTTGGGACCAGAGCCAATTTGGGACAATCATGAGGACGTCATGGAAGCCATTCAGCCATTCTTGGAGATCTTTTGGTATTGCCTTCCAAGTACATAGCATTATTTTTTATAAAATTTTCAGTCATGGTGTGTTCAGAACTGGTGGGTTCTTGGTCTTGCTGACTTCAAGAATGAAGCCATGGTACCCTCACGGGGAGTGTTAGAGTTCTTAAAGATGGTGTGTCTGGAGTTTGTCCCTTCAGATGTTCAGATGTATCTGGAGCTTCTTCCTTCTGGTGGGTTTGCAGTCTTGCTGACAGGAGTGAAGCTCCAGACCTTCACAGTGAGCGTTACAGCTCTTAAACGCAGCGTGGACTCAAAAAGTGAGCAGCAGCAAGATTTATCATAAAAAGCAAAAGAACAGAGTTGCCACAGCAGTGGAAGGAGACTCCAGCAGGTTGCTACTGTTGACTTGGGCAGCCTGCTTTTATTGCTTTATCTGACCCCACCCACATCCTGCTGACTGGTCCATTTTTCAGAGAGCTGATTGGCCTATTTTATAGACAACTGATTGGTCCATTTTGACAGAGTGCTGATTGGTGCATTTACAATCCCTGAGCTAGACACAGAGTGCTGATTGGTGCATTTACAATCCTTTAGCTAGACACAGAGTGCTAGACAGAAAAGTTCTCCAAGTCCCCACTAGGTTAGCTAGATACAGAGTACCTATTGGTGTATTTACAAACCTTGAACTAGATACAGAGTACTGATTGGTGTATTTACAAACCTTGAGCTAGACACAGGGTGCTGATTGGTGTATTTACAATCCCTTAGCTAGACATAAAGGTTCTCCAAGTCCCCACTAGACCCAGCAGCCCAGCTGGCTTCACCTAGTGGATCGTGCACCAGGGCAGCAGGCGGAGCTGCCCGCCAGTCCCACGCCATGCACCCGCACTCCTCAGCCGTTGGGCAGTTGATGGGACCCAGTGCTGCGGAGCAGGGGGCAGCGCTCTCGTTGAGGAGGCTAGGGCTGCCTGGGAGCTCACCCTGGTCGCGGGGGAAGGGGAGGGGGGGGAGCGTGGATGGGGGCGGGGGGAGTTCGGGCATGGTGGGCTGCAGGTCCCGAGCCCTGCCCCGCGGGGAGGCAGCCGGAACTCACGCTCGAGTGTGAGCGCCCAGCACAGCCCAAGTTCCCGCCCGCGCCTCTCCCTCCACACCTCCCCACAAATGCAAGCAGAGGGAGCCGGCTCCAGCCTCCGCCAGCCCACAGTGCAATGGCGGGCTGAAGGGCTCCTCAAAAGCCGCCAGAGTGGTCGTCGAGGTTGAGGAGCGTCTGAGAGTGAGGGCTGGTAGCACGTTGTCACCTCTCAATGGCATGTCTTGCCCATAGAGGGAAGATTTGATTTTCAAAAACTAGCACCAATATCTCAAAAGGGTGGTGAAGCCGGGTAATAAAATTTGAGGTCACAAACAAGGGGGACTAGGGAGCAGTAAAGTTGAAACCCTCCTGTGGCTCCTAACCCAGCAATAATAGCAACACGGTGGTAAGAATTCTATTTTCAGGGCCGTGGCTGACGCCTGTAATCTCAGCACTTTGGGAAGCCAAGGTAGGTGGATCACCTGAGGTGAGGAGTTTAAGACCAGCCTGGCCAACATGGTGAAACCCCATCTCTACTAAAAATACAAAAATTATACAAGCATGGTGGTGGGCGCCTGTAATTCCAGCTACTTGGGAGGCTGAGGCAGGAAAATTGCTTGAACCCAGGAAGCAAATGTTGCAGCAAGTTGAGATGACACCACAGCACTCCACGCTGGACAACAGAGCAAGACTCGATCAAAAAAAAAAAGATATTCTCTTTCTCAATGTGTAATATATATTTTCTCAACATGTAATCTACATTTGGAGATATATTATCTCCATATCTGTATGTGTGTGTATTTGTGTGTATATATATATAAAATGTATGTATACCTATGTGTGTAAACACCCATACAGGTGTATATAGTCATTCTGATATACTAGTTTAAAACTGATCCTGTTACTTGATAGGTGTGATTTCTACATGCACAATCCATTAATGTTTTTCTTTAAGGTGAGAGATGATGAGATTCCACGGAGAAGCAATGTGCCATGTCAAGATCTAGGCTTTGAAATCATATTAATGTAGGTCTCGAACCAAGATCTGTCATTTAATAGCTGTGAAAGTTTGGCAGATTTCTTAAGCCTCAGTTTCTTTACTAGTATAATGATGATACCTAAGGTCTCTGTAACTTTGAAGAAGTTAAGGAACATGGCCAAGATCTCCCATTCATAAGAGATGAAGCTGGAAGTAAACCTAGGTCTATCAGATTCCCAAAGCTGGCCCTTTCCTGGACGCCCCTCTGCACCCCATGCATAGGGAAGCAGAGGGCATTTCCCTGGGAATGAATGCCACTTTTGGACTGGAGATAAGATGCCGATCCTGCCCGATCTTTTCTTTTTAAAGCTACCACTTTTGCCCTGTGTGAAAGCAGCAAATAGGTTAAGATTACGTATGTTTCTAGTGGTATGTGTATTAGACTCCAGTAAAAAAATAAAATTCCTCTCCCACTCCCTCACCCATGACTAAAAATAAAATGCCAAAAATATTGCCAGGAAGAGAAATTTGGTGAAAAGCAGGAAAGACTATAAATTGACTACAGTCTACTGCAAAACATGGATTTCTCTGGTTTCTTCGTTCTGTATAAACTCTCAGTCATCAGAAGAGATTTTCTTTTCAAGGAAAAGCATTCAAAGAAACTACACCAATATTTGACTGTGTAGAAGTTCTTCTCAAAGAAAGACAATATCCAATCTTTCCAGAAAGATAATTTTCCTTTATTGAGTTTACTACCTGCTGAGTGCCTTTAGTAAAAAGAAAAAGATAATGGAGGGGTGGTAATGTTTTTTTCTCCCCCAGCATCTTTTTGGAATGTTCTGAAATGTTTACTTATTGATTTTCCATCAGACAGATTGTAGAGAGCATGGTGAAATGATGAGAACATTAGATTTCCACTCAGAAGGCCTAGATTCAAGGTCAGCTCTGCCAAACACTTCCTGTGTAGCCTTGGGAAATTCACTTAACCTCTCTGTGCTTCAACATTCTCCTCTGTAAAACTGGAGATATACAGAAAAAGTTTTGACCAGTTTAAAGTACTTGCTCAGTTCTTTGAGAAGAGCTCTAAGACTTGTGTCTAACTGACTCTGAGCTTCAGCAAGTTAATTCCCCTCCTTGGGTTCGTTGTAGAGAACATGAAGATGTTGAGTTAGTTTTATCACTAAACCTGCTCTACCTAGGAAATTCTATAATACTCTGTGAACTCTATCAGATGCACTGAAATGAGGTGCTGGCAGCTGTGGACGGAGAGAAGGTACGATGTGGGTGTGCTTAAAGGAAGGTCTCTATCACAACCTTGCCCCCTCTATCCTGGACTGGGAGGCCTCCACAGACAGGAGCAGAATGAGGAGAGTGAGCTCAAGCTGGGCTTCAACTTTAGCAGGAAATGGGAAGGAGCCTCTGCCAATGATGGCTCTCTGTGGCTCTGGAAAGGAAACAACATAGCAGCAGTGAAGCCACGGTCAGGTCATAGAGGAGGGAGTAGGAGAGGAGGGCATGGCAACTGTAGTTATGGAGGCTTTAGCTGTGACCCAAATAGGGTCCCTGGTATAGAGGGGGATGATGAAGAACTAGAAAGAGATACAGATATGCTACTTTGAATCAGGTTTGCATACACATTTGTTCCTCCCTTGTTCAGAGATCATGCCCAAACAGCATATGCCCGACTCAAAACAGATAACATAACGAAAGATGGCTAGTGCCCACCTCAGGGCCTTGGCACTTGCTGCTCCCCCTGACTGTAGCTCTCTCTGCAGCACACAACACTCTTGTTTCCACTGGCCCTTTTCTCAGTATTTCCATTCAACAACTCTTCCCCGCTGAGAGCCAGAGCACCTCCTTACAACTGCCCCATCTGGAGCTGTCTCCCTCTCCTTCAGGGCCTCCTCTGGGTTTGATTGTTTTTATAGTACTTGTTACTCCCAGAAATGGTTTCCTTTGTGTCTATGACCTTGTTTATTTCCTGCTGCCGCCCTTCCTGGAAACTCCCTAGGGCTCCCCTCTGGTTAGTGTAAGCTTCATGAGGGCAGAGGGCTGGACTGTGATTCATTCAGTCATACCCCAAGCTCCAGGACAATGTTTGGCACAGAGAGCTCATAATAAATATTTGTTCAGAGAATGAAAGAACAAAACAAGAAATGTGCTTTTTTTTTTTTTTTTCCTCTCCACAGGAAGACTTTTAAACAAACAGGCAGCATGTTCTTGAGAATGTGGGATTCAGGCCCAAAAAATTAACAGCTGGGGAAATGAAAGGAATATGTCCTTCCGTCGGCTCTGAGTAGAGATTCCATTTGTGTGTTATGGTTATTTTCATTGATACTGCTAACCAAAAGAAATAGCCTCATGCATCATTATGTCCCTGCTGTCTGAGGGTGGGTCAGCAAAGAAGAAGGCTGGTTGGGCACAGTGGCTCATGCCTGTAATCCCAGCACTTTGGGAGGCCAAGGTGGACAGATCTCTTGAGGTCAGGAGTTCAATACCAGCCTGGCCAACATGACAAAACACTGTCTCTACTAAAAACACAAAAATTAGCTAGGCATGGTGATACGTGCCTGTTGTCTCAGCTACTCGGAAGGCTGAGGCAGGAGAATCGCGTGAATCCGGGAGCTGGAGGTTGTAGTGAGGCAAGATCATGCCACTGCGCTCCAGTCTGGGTGACAGAGTGAGACTCCATCTCAAAACAAAAGAAAAAAGGCAAAATGAATGGTAATGTCTGAAATTTGTGTGGACCTGTACCCAGTACTTTTACATAGCAGTAGCTTGTTTTACCACTTTATAAAGTATAGAGCTAAGACCTGGATCCAGGTCCACCAGCAACATCAGCACTCTTGCCTTTGCATTTAAACATAGTACAAATGAACACAGGCAGCCAGGCGTGGTGGCTTATATCTATAATCCCAGCACTTTGGGAGGCCAAGGTGGGAGGGTCACCTGAAGTCGGGAGTTCAAGACCAGCCTGGCCAATGTTCTGAAACCCCATCTCTACTAAAAATACAAAAATGAGCCAGGTGTGGGGGTGGGCTGCCTGTAATCTCAGCTACTGGGGAGGCTGAGGCGGAAGTGCTTGAACCCAGGAGGCAGAAGTTGCAATGAGCCAAGATCGTGCCACTGCACTCCAGCCTGGGTAACAACAGCAAAACTTCATCTCAAAAAAAAAAAGAAAAAGGAACACAGGCTTGCTGGCTTCCCATGGAGAGGTCAAAACCGGAGCCCCTGTAGATGAGGCAGGTGATAATAAGCTTGCGAGCAAGGCCAGGACTAGGGTGAGGCAGCTAAGATGCAAAATTCAAGAAGTATCACTCTCGGAGCACTTGCATGGTTCTAAGTGTGATGCCTCCTTACATTTTGTACCATAAGGCGGCACACTGCCTCACCCAGTCCTGGCCCTGCCCATTGGAGTTTTTTGCAAGTTCTCTGTCCTTTTCTATCATGTCATCTGATGCTTCTTTGTCTAGAAATAGCATTAAAATAACCAGAGAGTGAATTGATCTTGGAGGAGGATTTGGCCCACTTTGACAACTCGTTTCTAGCTACCTCTTGGCAAGCTCCTCTCCAAATGGCCACTGGAATTATTTTTGTAAAGGACAGATCTGTCACTCCCCTTCAGGGGCTCTTTTCATACGTTTAAAAAATCAAAACTCCTAAACAACTTGGCACGGCCTTTAAGACCTTTATCCATTGGCACCATTCTCCTGCCCCAGTGAACCTCTCCCCACTCCCTGACTCGGCCATGCACTATCATGCCTCCTCAGCTCTGGACAGACTGTACCTGCTACTCGAGGTACCCTTCTCTGTCTGTCTGGACCAAAATCATTTCTCCTTCAAAGTCTAGCTCCAAGGTCACCTGCGCCCAGCACACTGCCTCGCTTTCAGAAAGTCTGGAGAACATTTAGGTGGACATATGAGAGGAAGAGAGAAGTTCCAAATTAGGAGAAGTGCAAAGATGCTGAGATTTTTGCAGCACCTTAGATTACAGATACCCTTTGGCACATTGCCACTGAGAAGGCTAAGGAGGAGGATGGTGAATGTGGTGGGGAGAGATGAGGGATGAATATAAGTCCTTGCACATGTGTATTGGGATGTGGCGGACCAGTTGACAGCCAGTGTAATGTCCTCTTTCCTCATTAGTCCTGGGAAATCCATACATGTGCCATGGAATTTTAGAAGACCGGAACATACTACCTCTGGCTGACAGTTTGGGGTGACCCGCCCCCATCCTTTGGTTTCCTCTTCTCCATGATTGTCTCAGAAATTGGAAGGAATCGGCCGGGCGTGGTGGCTCACGCCTGTAATCCCAGCACTTTGGGAGGACAAGGCGGGCAGATCACAAGATCAGGAGGTCGAGACCATCCTGGCTAACATGGTGAAACCCTGTCTCTACTAAAAATACAAAAAATTAGCCAGGCGTGGTGGCGGCACCTGTAGTCCCAACGACTCAGGAGACTAAGGCAGGAAAATGGTGTGAACCCAGGAGAGGGAGCTTGCAGTGAGCTGAGATTGCGCCACTGCACTCCAACTTGGGCGACAGAGTGAGACGCCGACAAAAAAAAAAAGAAAGAAATCGGAAGGAATCAGGCCAGGCGAGGTGGCTCACACCTGTGACCCCAGCACTTTGGGAGACTGAGGTGGGCAGATTGCTTGAGGTCAGGAGTTCGAGACTAGCCTGGCCAACATCGTGAAACCCCATCTCTACTAAAAATTTTTTTAAAAAAGGAAAAAAAATAGCCAGGCATGGTGGTGACTGCCTATAGTCCCAGCTACTCAGGAGGCTGAGGCACAAGAATCGCTTGAATCCGGGAGACAGAGGTTACAGTGAGCTGAGATCATGCCACTGTACTCCACCCCAGGCAACAGAGCGAAACTCTGTCTCAAAAAAAAAAAAAAAAGAAAAGAAAAGAAAAGAAAAGAAATCAGATGTGAACCCAGCTCATTTCTGGTGGCCAGAGGGGTATCCAGATCTAGGAGGTTAGTGCTAGGCATAGGGTTGGGATCCTACCAAGCTAGCAAGCCAGGGCCTCCCAGGGCTCCTGCCCTACATTCCCTGCACAAAAGGGGGTTGGGGAGTTATCTTTAGTACTCAGCCTGGGCAGAGCTAACTTTATAGCCTGGCTAAGTGTGAGTCACTCTTTGAACTAACTTGTTTATACAGTCTTTTCCCGTGACAACCTGGGTCCTAGCTGTTGGTTGTAAAATGAAACCAGGTTCCCCAGGACCTCCCCAGTCTACCCAGGTCCCATATTTAGACTTTGCCTTTTAGCATTCGGGCTTCCTGAAGCCACCGGGGTCAGGGATATGTAACTGCTTTGCAGGTTTAACATGCAGGCTGTACAGAGCCCAGCCTCTAGTGGCTCGTCTCCTCCCCATTTTTTTGTCTAAGTTGCTATCTATTTGTTTCCCCTCCTCCTCTGTGTTTAACTTTTTTGTCTTCTTTACATGATCTTGAGAATCAAGCCAAAGTCAGGCTGACATTTTGGCCTGGTCTCCCCAGGGAACTCAGATCTAAGGTCTTTGTTCCTGGAAAGAAAGTTTATATATATGTTGATTCAAAAGAGGCTTTGAAGGAGAAAGGACAGACATGAATGCTGTGATACTAATAATTATAGTCATAGATAATGATGATGTCTACATTTACAGAATGCTAACTCCATAGTAACTAGGCTGAGTGAGTGATTTTTCATGCTTTTTCAGAGTTAACTTCACAACAATCCTAGAAGGTGGGTTTGGCTGCTATATACCCATTTTAAAGATGAGTATTTCCTATGGTCTGAATGTTTATGCTCCCCCTCAAATTCATGTGTTGAAACTTAATCACCAAGGTGATGATATTAGGAAGTAGGCCCCTTGGGGTGTGATTAGGTCATGAGAGTAGAGTCCTCATGAATGGGATTAATGTCCTTATAAAAGAGGCTCCACAGAGCTGCCTTATCCCTGCCACCATGTGAGGACACAACCAGAAGGCACCATGTAGGAACCGGTAAATGGGCCTTCACCACAACGGAATCTGCCAGCCCCTGGATCTTGGTCTTCTCAACCTCCAGGTCTGTGAGAAATAAATATTCATTGTTTATAAGTCACTCAGTTTCTGACATTCTGTTATATCCATCCCAAAGGAGTAAAACAGTATTATACCTATTTCCAAATGAGAAAATTCAGGCTCAGAGAGTGACATTTGTAGCTGAGTTCACACAGCTAATAAATGGCGTTGGTGTCTGGATCAGTCTTAGAAGCTTTAGCTCTTACAATTTGGGTGACCCTAAGCAAGTCACTTCATCTGTTGGAGCATCACCTATATTGCATCTGTTACCAAAAACAAACAAACAAACAAACAAAAAGCAAGGTGAGCGAGTCCTACTTACTTTACAACATAGTTAGGATGGTTGTGTGGGATGAGGAATGAGAAGAGCTCTGTGTTAGTAATCATCCTTATGAAATCTGAAACCCCATGAGATCCGGGATAGAGCAGAGTAACATAAGACACTGGGAATTTTTTTCACTTATAAAAATTATTTAAATGTTTTCTTGTTTTGATTTGAGGCTATCTCTTCTGTTTTGAGAGATTATCATCCCAGAACTATCTCTCCTTGTTTTTCTACAATCCAGGCTCCTTGAATAGACCATGGGACTTGATGCTCTTTAAAAGATGGTTTTATTTGAGCCTCACACCTATCTTGGGAGTTAAGTAGGACAAATATATCATCCCCATTCTGCAGGCAGGAAAATTGACATAATAAGCGGCTGTCAGGAGGTTGCTCAGAGCTGGAGGTACTCTGGCCCTCCTTGCATTCCTTCACATTTCTATTGTAGGAAGCTGGGCAGGTGACAGGACCGGGTGGGGTGAGGGAGGTTTTGGTGGTGAGTATGGTAGGGGAAGATCCTAGGCTCTCCCTTCAAGGCCACCACC
Source organism: Rhinopithecus roxellana (assembly GCF_007565055.1). Taxonomy (NCBI): domain Eukaryota; kingdom Metazoa; phylum Chordata; class Mammalia; order Primates; family Cercopithecidae; genus Rhinopithecus; species Rhinopithecus roxellana. Next base: position 76,980,747 of record NC_044563.1, read on the forward strand.
AGCTTATCAGAATGTGCATATGCCCCTCATTAAAATCGTTTCTTTAAAACTGCATAACATGTGAGCTGTGTTAACTACTTTGTCACAATGTTGTTTTGTTGTCACTTAAATAAATGTTTTTAAACCTTTCAATTTCATCATTTTCTCTTTGCATTTTGGAATCAACGCAATTTGTCGGGTGTCAGGCAGTTTCATAGACCTTTGTTGGCCCTGAGCACTTTGTTCTAGAATGCTTGGACAGAATAATAAGAGGCTTTACCTTTTATTTTGTTTTAAGGTTGAGCATTGGCCAGGTAGATATGAGTTCAAATCCCATCTCTGCCACTTACTGGTTGTGTGTCCTGGACAAATTGTTTAAACTTTTTGGGTCTCATCTGTAAAATGGAGCTAGTAATACATATGTGTGGTATTTTTCAAAGTTGGTATGAGGTTTTTATTTTTTTTTCAGATGGAGTTTTACTCTTGTTACCCAGCCTGGAGTGCAATGGTACAATCTCGGCTCAGTGCAACCTCCGCCTCCCGGGTTCAAGCAATTGTCCTGCCTCAGCCTCCCAAGTAGCTGGAATTACAGGCATGTGCCACCACGCCTGGCTGATTTAGTGTATTTAGTAGAGATAGGGTTTCACCATGTTGGTCAGGCTGGTGTTGAACTCCCGACCTCAGGTGATCCACCCTCCTTGGCCTCCCAAAGGGCTGGGATTATAGGTGTGAGCCACTCCTCCCAGCCTAAAGTTGGTATAGTTTTAATGTAATGTATATAAAGTTGCCTAGTCTAATGTCTGGAATTCTAATTATAGCTTTTGTTTTTCTTTTGCCCTAATCTAGATGGGATCATGGAGATGTCTCACTGCATGGCAGCCTTTTTGACAGTGTCTTTGTAAGAAAAGAGAAAGGGCTGTATCATCATGATCTGTGGCTCTGTGGAGAAGGTTTCGATGGAGATCCAGGCAGCAGCCAGGTGGGGCTCAGGTTGCTGGGTAACACAGAAGTTAAACTCTAGGTCCTCAGAGCCCTCTTTCCACTGGCTGCCCCTCATTTCTTTACTCCATTAAGGGCCAGGAGAAGACCCAGAACCACATACACAAGGGCCCCAAGTTTGGTCAACAGGTCAAGTTTCAAACAGTCCCACAATTATCCCATAGTGGGGTGTGGACCCAGAATGTTCGCCCTACATCAGCTTCTGGGATTGGTAAGGAGCACCAAGGAAAGGGGTAGCCTAAATTAGGAGTTAGGAGAAAAGACAGAAGAGCCGTTGAGAGAGAACCAGGGCAGGTGGAGAGGGAGAGCTGCCCTGATGACCTCAGCGCCAGAGCCAATGAGAGCAGCTCACAACTCATCCTGCTAGAAGGACAAAAGGACTGCAGCCCCCTTAGGAGTGTCAACCTCCACCCTAGCCTGTCTCCCTGGAGCAGAGCTGAAGTCAAGGCTGGAAAAAGAGCTCAGCCTGGAAATGGGGGGCAGCAGGGAGAGAATGCATTCCCCCTTGACAATTTCAGAATCACCAGTCTCAGTTGTTACAAATGCAAGTTCCTGAACCCCACCCTAAACCTACCCAATCACTGTCTCTTGAGACGGTAGGTAGGGTTTAGCAAACTTCTCCCAAACATTTGCAGGTTAAGAATGGGGACCTGTGGCCGGATGCAGTGGCTCACACCTGTAATCCCAGCACTTTCGGAGGCCGAGGTGGGCAGATCACCTGAGACCAGTAATTCGAGACCACCTTAGCCAAGATGGTGAAACCCCGTTTCTACTAAAAATACACACACACAAAAAAAGCCAGGTGTGGTGGCAGGTGCCTGTAATCCCAGCTATTCAGGAGGCTAAGGCAGGAGAATTGCTTGAACCTGGGAGGCGGAGGTTGCAGTGAGCCAAGATCACGCTACTGCACTCCAGCCTGGGCAGCAAGAGCGAAACTCCGTCTCAAAAAAAAAAAAAAAAAAAAAAAGAATGGGGACCTGTGTGGAGCTTAACAGAGAAGCGTCTAGAAAAGTTTCTCTCTGGGTTGGTTTTAGATATTAGACAAGTTAGATTGAAGACAAGATTGACAACAAACATTTTGGTTTAACAAATGTTTATTGTGCACCTACTATGTGCCCAGAACTTATTCTGCCATCCAGCAGCCTCTCAAATTACAATGAAAGGTGGACTCTATAAGAGGAATCATAATACCCTGTTATGAGCAGCACTAAGGTGCAAATGTGCAGTGTGGTCATGAGGTGTCCAGGAGCCAGAACTAGGAAGGAAGAACCTGTGGCTGATCAGGGAGGCCGGCTTGTTTTTCATTTTTGAGGTCAGGTATCTTCAGTGGTAGAAGAGTCTTCTTTCCATTTCTCTTAAGTTGAAATGTAGAAAAGCCGATCCTACGTGCCCTTGGGTGTTATTCTTTTTGAAGATGATGAAGGAAGATTGAACCACTGGTCCGCTTCTATTTGCTCATCAGAAATTCGGGCTCAGGGCAGTTATGTGTGCCACATCTTAGCCAAAGTAAAGAAACTTTCTGTTTTACCCTTCTCCAGCAAAAACAGCAGTGAGTCAAAATAAACAACCCTTGGGATCCTCCTACGGAAACGACAAAATAGTTCTTTTATACTTATGGGGGCCCTGGAGTGCCGGGCCGGCTGTGAGTGCGCGTGAAGCTCGGGCCCACCCGCGCACAGGACCAGGCAGTGACCAGGTCAGAGAATACTGGTGCAGAGAGGCTCCCGCTGCGGAACGGTGGGGGCAGGGGGCGGGTGGGGCGGGATTGTGAGGCTTCAATCTTGGATGCTTTTTAATAAAAACCTTCCAAGTGAAGTTGACTTTCTGCGGCCCACGGGCCTGATTTTGCCAGCAGGCCGCCCCTGCCCCCTTGCGGTGTCCCCTCTTAGCCCGGGGCCAAGTCAGCGCCTGACCTCCGTCCGCTGGAGGCCAGAAGGGGAGAAGGCTGACGGTCCCGCCGCAGCCAGAGCCCTGCGCCCGGCCGGGCCCTGCTGGGCCACCCGCGGCCGCGTCCTCCAAGCCCTGCTGACCTCTAGTGGTCACCAGGCAGAACCGAACGGGTGCCAGGCCAGAGTGGGAAGCCAGGGTACCTCTCAAGGCGTGTTCTCAGCCCTGGTTTGCACATTGGCATCACCTGGGAGCTTTGAAAACTACCACTGTGCTAGCCCCACTGCAGACTTTTGTTCAGAATTAAGTCAGAATCGCCGTCTGTGGGACCTGAGCGTGGATGTCTTTGTTAAAGCTCCCTTGGAGGCTGAGCGCGGTGGTTCACGCCTGTCATCTCAACATTTTGGGAGGCCAAGGTGGGTGGATCACTTGAGCCCAGGAGTTTGAGACCAGCCTGGCCAACATGGCAAAACCCTGTCTTGGCAAAAAAATACAAAAATTAGCCAGGCATGGTGGCGCGTGCCTGAAGTCAGTCTCAGCTACCAGGAGGGCTGAGGTGGGAGGATGCGTTGAGCCTGAATGGTCGAGGCTGTGGTGAGCTATGATCATGCCACTGCACTCCAGCCTGGGCGACAGAGCAAGACCCTGTCTCAAATACCCCGCGCACCCCCACAAAAAAACTCCCAGGGAATTCTAATGTGCCGCCTGATAGAGAGCCACTGGGCAAAAGTGGGCATTCATTTGCCTCTATGATGGATGTCTGTGCTGGGTGTGATGTCAATGTCTGCATATGGCTGTCTGTCCTTGATTCGGTCTATCCCTGCATGGAGTGTCAGACAGCAGTGTGGACTTTGTACCTGCCTGACAGTGTGTGTGATGCTGATGTCTGACTGTGGTGTGGGTCCGTGTGCCTGCATGGAGTGAGTGAGCTGAGGTGGAACTCGTACACCAGGCACAGACTCAGGGAGCGAAGAGTCCTTGCCGATGTCTCTCTGTCCTTAAGAGTTAGAGAAGATGGCTTGCAGCCCCTTCACCTATTCCCATAGTTCACACTCTTTGCTGTTGGGAAGTTCTTCCTGTTGTCTCACTTCAGTCCCCTGTCAAGAGGAGAAATGTCTAGATTGAACAAGTGCCAGTTTTCCCATCTTCTCTGGTAGCAGCCATAGGAACAGGAGGAAGTCTGGCCTGGAGCTGCGTACGCAGGGCTGCTGGCTGGTGCTGCCGGGCTGTCTTCCTCCATCTCATCACTCCATCAGGCCCTGATGAAACGCGTTTGAAGGGAGAAGAGCCAGCACCAGCACAATTAAATTAATTTCCAGCAGCTGCATGGGATTAAAATTACCCACTTCTCCTTTCTGGCCTCTATCTAATGTTCCTGAAAATGATCTCCTGATACTCTGTGTCTCCTCATTTCTCTTTCTCATGGTCACAGCTTTTGGTATATCCACTCCTGACTGCATTGCCTGTCCCAAGCTGCCCTTCCTTCCCCTAGGTGTGGCTGGAGAGCAAAGTCCTGGTGAGATACCTCTGCCCCAGGCCTGACCGGCCTGACCCTCTCCTTCTCAGACTGCGGGAGCTGGGCAGAGGCAACATCCAGAGGCAGCATGACCCTCAGGAGTGGGACAGTCTGTCTTGGTGCCTCAGCCCTCACGGAGGTCCCATGGGAATGGAGCCTTGCACTCTCCATGCCTGTCCTTTCAGAAGGCAGAGGAAAGGCAACACCCTACGGTGGAGTGAACACCAGACTTAGCTCCAGTGCCTGTGTTTTCATGAGTAACTCGACCCCTCTGAGCACGCCATGCCTTCTGCGAAATAGAGAAGAGAATATCTGTCTTACAGATTGCTGTAAAGACTAAACAAGACGATATAGAGAAATTTGTGTGTGTGTGTGTGTGTAGATAGATAGACAGATAGATAGATAGATAGATATAGATAGATAGATAGATAGATGATGTACATAGATAGCTAGATACTAGGACCTTCCCCATGGTAGATGATCATGCATAATATTAATGAATACAGTAATAGCTAGTATTTATTTAGTGCACACTACAGGATGATGTTTTAAGCTTTGAATAGGTTGTGTTTCATCATCACAGCAGTACTTTGAGGTAGAACCTTTTATGACCCCATTTACAAATGGGGAAAAATGAGGCAGAGAGGTATGGGGAAACATGCCCAAAGACACCAGTTCTTGGGTGATAGATCAGGAAAATTACCTCTGGGAATCTGATTACATGTACTGAAAGAAAAAAAGAATATATCACTGAACTATGTGCATACTTAGGTATAGTATTTGCTTGTATCTGTGCATATGGGAACACACACACACACACACACACACACACACACACACATCTTTGCATGTTATCACTGCATAACCCCAGGCCCTACACCCTCCCTCCTAGAAGAATCCAGGGGAAACAAACTGGTCAGCTGCAACTAGTAGGAGAAAACTGGCAGGAAAGGAAGCCAGGTGCCTATGGACAGAGGAAAGCTTCCCAAGGAACCTGCTGGGCCAACTGGGTAGGGCAATCTATATCACTCTCACCTCAAATGATGAAGCAGGCTCATGAAAATGGGAACAGGCTTTCCTTCGACATTGTTCTCACCCAGAGTAGCCTGTTTCTTTCTAAGGACTCTGGAGTTCAGCAGGTTGGGCATGAGGGGCAGCTCTCCCTGCATTGCTGTGCTAGAGTCAGCTAATCTCAAAGCCTCATCCACTGATTCCAGCAATGAGGCCTGATCCCTTCTGTGCTTTGCATGTGATTGACCCTTAATGGAATTGAATTTCAAGTTCTCCTCTGCTGCACTCAGTTCCCTTCCTCATTGGTCTGCTGAGTGGAGCTGGAGGATGGGAACGTAGTCTAGGGACTGGCCTCTGCCCTCTCCCTGCTGTATAATGCTGGCCTCATCACTGCCTTCTCTGGGGATCTATAAGGTTTCATCCAGCCTGACATTCTGAGTCTCAGATTCCATTTGGGTCTCCAGCAGCCTTGGCTGCCACAGTTTGAGGGTAGGGGTAGTGTGTGCAGGGGAAGTCATGTAGTTGTAAGCCCTAAACGACACATGGTCCAGTGGAGGAAATGATGTGGAAATGGCGAAAAATGTCACCCTGATGCTGCATCTGCCCACATGGCTTGACCTCAGGGTCAGAATCAGGACGTGGGATGATGCAGTGTGATTGTGGAATTGGGAGCGGTCCACCCTCCCAAATGCCTCAAAGGGATAAAAGGAAACATCAGAGCAAAAGAAAGAGATGGCCCAGGCTGGGTGCGGAGGCTCACGCCTATAATCCCATCACTTTAGGAGGCCAAGGCAGGTGGATCATGAGGTCAGGAGTTCGAGACCAGCCTGGCCAACAGGGTGAAACCTTGTCTGTACTAAAAATACAAAAATTAACAAGCTTGGTGGCTCGTGCCTGTAGTCCCAGCTACTTGGGAATCTGAGGCAGGAGAATCGCTTGAACCAGTGAGTTGGAGGTTGCAGTGAGCCAAGATCACGCCACTGCACTCCAGCCTGGCGACAGAGCAAGAATCTGTCTCGAAAAAAAAAGAGAGAGCGAAAGAAAGAAAGAGATAGCTCCGTAGAGCCTTCCCCAATCTCAACTCTCTCCTGTGTAGCACTTGCCTTGTGCCAGCTACTGTCCTAGGCCCTTAAAGAGACCAATTCATTTAGTTGTAGGAATGACCCTATAGCAAGGTACTATTATTATCCTCGTTTTACAGATGAAGACATTGAACCACAAAAAGGCTATATAGATAAGTAAATGATGACACTAGGATTTGAAATGACAGACTCTACGGTTTATAATTTTAACCATTACATTTGGTGGCTTTCCAAAGAGAGTTGCCATCCAGGTCTAAGAAGTCATTTGAGAAAAGGTAAAGTACAAAGTACTGGCTGGAACCTGCATGGGAGTACTGCCCAGACACACCCTTCATTCAGAGGACGCTGCAGCTGGGAGATGAGGGAAGCCCCTCACAGCTGGAGGACCTGCTTACTAAAGAAACCGCAGAGTTCCTACTATAGTTCTTTGCCTGTAGCCCCAAGGCAAATGCCTTGCACTTCCACATCCAGGGGATAAAGAACAGGGAGATGCTTCATCCTCTTGAGATGGCTTTGTCGGATTGGCCCTAGGAGGTGCATCTCTCCACCCCTCCTGAAGTCTCCTCTTCCTGCTCTGACCACCCCGGCCCCACCCTCCACAGTGGGAGGACTGGCAAGGCCCGGGCAGCAGAATGTGTTGCTCAACACAGGGCAACACTGGCACATGCATCCGTTTCCAATTTCTGCTGAAAACACCAGCTGAAGAAGGCAGAACAGGGAGACTGAAGCCCTGAGGTGGGATTAGAGCCCAGTGGGCTGCCAGGGCCAGGGGCCTGGGCTGTGACGGACCCCAGGAGCAGATGAATTGGGAGAATCCCGAGCGTATCCATCACCCCATCAGCAGCAAACCCCCAGGCCTTGGGATGGTGTGGGCTGAGATTGACCTCATGCCACAGAAATAGAGAAGTAAGAGGGGAAAGATGAAAGTGAAAACAACCCCAAAAGAGAGCGGGGAGGAAGATGAGTGCAAGTCCCAGCGGATGCAAATATTGACATAACCATTATGAGGGTAAATAAAACTCCCATTTATGTTATGCAAGTGCTCTGTTCTTTGAATACTTCTGTCTTGAGGAATTTTTTATTTCGCCATAGAAGAAAAATGTTTTCATATTCTCTCCTGCCGCTCAGACCCAGAACCCAGTGAGGCCTTGTGCCCCCGAGAGCCATAATATTATTTGTTAACATTTTTATGATGCCAAATGGTCTGTAGGAGAACGGGCGCCATTCTTTAGCTGGGAAACCATATGGCACGACGAGTAATAAATAAGGTATTGTGATAGTTAATGAACCTAATTGCCAGCAAAGGCTTTAATACAGAGACTGTGCTGCTGAGAATTTAGCACCACATTAGGGATGCTGCGGAGCTCCCCTGACTTCTGAGGCTTAATTTAAGTTCTATATTGCAAACTCCAGAAAATAATTCCAAACCCTCCTGCTGGAAAAGCAACCTGCTGGTAGACTGTGATTATACCGAATTACTAAAATCGCAATCAATTTTATACACACAGTTAACCCTTGCCAGGAAGTACTCCCAGAGAAGAGAAGGATCAAGATTGTAGCCCCTTCTACTTGGCTGTGGACTAAGAAGGACAAGAGTCAGGAAAGGTGTGCCCAAAGGAGGGGACCAGTTAGTTCAAAGGAGCCTTGTTAAGCAAAGAGAGGACGTAGGGGAGGTGCTCATAGCAGACCTCAGCATACTTCTCCAGTCTTACAGGGTCTCCTTCATTGAGGAACAAGAAGACAGAAGGTCTTGGAGAGCGGGGTCTATGCTCACCCGCCACTCCCAGCAGCAGGAATCCCTGGCAGGAAAAGAAACTGAGCCATTGCTGCTATTATTCCATAAGTCAAGGTTATTAACTAGAGAAGATCAAATCCTGGCAGTCAAATAACCTTGCACTGTGTAAAATGTAAATGCCGAACAGCTGCTGCTGAACTTTCAGTGGTGCCTGAAAGGTTCCCTGGGTGAGAAGAGCACACCGCAATGCCAGGGGGAAAGGCATTTCTTCCCAGTTCATTTTTGGAGCTTGTAACTGGCCCTCCAGCCTTAGATAAGATAGAGAAGAATGACTTGACTGTAGAAAGGGAACTTGCTGGTAACAGGTCAAGCCAGGTGTGACAAGAGAGAATGCTTCAAGACCCTGGCTCTCCCTAGAAGATGCCCGTGCTAGGGCACCTCTCATCCACCAGACCACTTCCCATGGCAATGCCCCAGACTGTGGTTTGGAGAGCTCAGAAATTTCCTTTCCAGAAGAGTTGGGAAAATCTCTAAAAGAGATGGGAAACCCCACTTGGCACTCCCTGTGCTAAACTTTCCCGCATTCAGAGAGAGGCCAAGGGGGCAGGCTGAGAGGTGGGAGAGGGGATTGGAAATAAGGAATCTCTGCATAACACAAGAAGACAACAGGAAAAGCTTGGGTCGGAGAAGCCAAGAAGGCCAAAAATGTACAGAGGGGACTTAGGAAGGTCTTGAGACCAGGTAAGACACAGAGGCAGGTATAGAAGAGGGGTCTGGCCCAAAATGTGAAACCCTGCAAGGGATGACCATGAATGGCCATGTCCCTCCTTCCTCAAGAGCTAGGACAAAGATTCTTTTCCTACTGTGGTCTAAGGCACATTCAACCTCTTCTGGAAGGCAGGGATCTTGGGTAGGCTACAGAAACTCAACAGCAGGATTTATAGGAGAGAGGCCTCAGGAGCTTTGGCATTGAGAAGTTCTCTACATAAGGCAGAGGTTGAGGCTTGGGGGTGGGATGAAGGATGGGGCATTTCTATAGATGTTAAGCTTCTAGAAGGCAGGGAACCCACTGATCTTAGCAGCCAGCCTGTACACACTTGGGAACCTGAGTGAGATGGACATCAGAAGAGTATACTCCACAGGTGACCAGGAGAGGAAGCACTGTGTGACCCCAACTTGCCAGGCAGTCAGTGTGGGTGACGGCTTCTCCAGGCTGTGCTGCCAGGATATAGGATCACCATGGTCTACTAGGTAGGAAAGGAGCCAGTCCTCCTGTTCAGCCCCACTCTTGGTTTTCAGCCTTCTCTGCTGCCCTGGGCTTGTCCTGAGGCTGTGGTACTCAGCCACTGCTGTGGTCCTGAAGTGGAGTCTATTATCTGCCTTGTTTATAATTCCTATCACCAAACCCAGTGATAGAAGCTGAGACCCCAAAGGTATTCCCAATTCCTACCTACAGAGAGGGTGAGGGAGAAGGGCCATAGGATCCACACATGGCCCTTGAACTCTGCTGGAGCTTCAGAATCAGTTGGGGGCACTCTTGAAAAACAGACACAGGGACCCAATCCCCAGAGGCTCCAATCCAACGGATGTGCCCCTGGCCTGTGCAGGTGTTGAAAGCGCCGCAGGTGTTACTGATGCAGAGCTGGATGGAGAACTATTTCCCTTGAAAGGTCCACACCCGGCCCTCACTCTAACCTTCCCCTTCTCAGCTCCAGATGGTGGAAGGAGAAATACCTACACTCTCCCTGGTAAGCAATTGAGGAACACAGAGATTCAGCCTGAACTGCAAGCAAGACATAGAGGTAAAAGGATGACATTCTTAACTCCAGGGTGGTTAAGCCCTAGGTAAGGACACAGGTAAAGTTGTTAAGTAAAGTTGTTGAGTTCCCCTCTCTGGCAGCCTTTCCAGGTTACACAGATACCCATCTGGAGGCAGAAGGTTGAGCCAAAGGACCTTTAGATCTTTAACTTTTGTAAGCTTTTAAGTATTTCCATATTTTATATATGAGGAAAATAAAGGCCAGAAAGGTTCTGTGACTCTGTGAAGGAATTGACTAGAACCGAGGTGTCTTGACTCTAAGTATGTTCTCTTTCTGGATTATTTGTTGCATCTTTTTGATTCCAGTTATATAATCTGTGCATTGAGAGAATGAAAAACGAGCAAGAGAAATTCCAGGATTCATATTCATACATTGGATGTAAGGACAGTGGGACCCCTGAGGAGGCTTCCAGTTCTGAGATTGTCAGATGCTACAGGGGTTTGTCATCTGGTTAAAGAGACTTTTAAACATTTGACAAAGCCATGTATTAAATACACAAGTTATTATGAGCATCAGGGACATGGAATGAAGGACCTAATCCGCCAATGCTTCCTAGAAAGGGACTCAAGGCAATACCTATTTACTGCTCATCATAAGTTGATCACTCAACTCTGTGCTAAAGGCTTTGGGGAAATCGAGAGATGTTATCTTGTGCCTGTCCACAGGGAGCTTTCTGTCTAGTTAGAGAAGCGATGTGCACATGAAAGGGCTGTAGGACACCAAAGGCAGCAAGTCACCGGGACCGAGACACAGATGCTGTGGTCTACTAGTGAGCTCTCACTTTCTCTAGATTCTGGGAAGAGGGGGGAGTTGGACCAAGTTGGACCAAGACTCCCATGGCAAAGGAGGCTCTCTGGGGATTCTGGACAAAGATCCCAGAGGCACTGGGGGAATGGCTGCTTTCTCAAAGTCAAGGTGTGTTAAGGGAAAACTAAAACTAAATGTAGGCTCCTGAGATGGTCTCTCCATACCACTGGGGCCTGCGGCCAAGCCAGTGGCCTCAAAAACCCCAGCTTTCCCTCTCCCAACAGGAAGTAGTGGGACCTCATCAACCCCGCCATGGACCAGAGCTCTGTCACATCAGGCAAGTGCTATGATGAAGAGCCACCGAGTGTGCATTTAATACTGTATATAAATACACTTGACAATCACGAAGAAGACTTTCTACTCAGAGGAGACCATTGGAATATTTTATAGTGATGCAGATCAAGTGAAAAGAAGGAGAATAAATAAAAGGGAAGATAATTATTTGATAGAGTTCTTTTAGGATATGCCACAGCAGGGAATACTTACAAAGAATACATATGACTAGAGAGACACAGCTATTCAAGCATCATACTAAGCTATAAATTGTCAGACGCGAGAATGAGAGGAAAGGAATGGGAGAGATTTGGGTGCCCATCACTCCATTAGCACTGAGTTCCGTGCTCCACCTTGCTTTCAGCAGCTCTATGCGCCAGCCACAGCACAGTCCTGCAGAAGGGAGACGCCGCCTAATAAATGTCTCTGGAAAATTATGACTGTACTGCTACAGTAAAAAGATGGCGCCGTTTATCTCAGCGCCATCTGCACAGGCTCATTTGTTGCTCCCGAGGCAGCCCACACGCACCCAGCAAGTTTGTAACTCTCCAACACTTGGAGTGTTTTCTTCACCAGGATGCTGTGGGACTTGGAATGCGAATTTCTCTCCGGCTCTGCGACGTCCCCAGGAAAGCTCATGCAAGAGGCCTGCAGCTGGACCTCCTGGCTGGTACAAGTCACCTGCTCCAGCATCCGATCTCAAGGTAGGGTCCAGGAGCCTGGAATCCTTCTTATGCCGGTGAAACATGAAACATTGTTCATTGTTCATCCATTCATTCAGTTGTTTCACAAACAACATGGAGTAGGTGCTACCTGCCAGGCACTGGGATGGAAATTAGGAGTACCTGCATAACTGGCTCATACTTCCTGCAGGTTGTTATTCAAATGTCATCTTTTCAAGGAAGTCTTCTCTGGGCCTCCTTCTCTAGAACTGCAATACCTCCTTTTTATAGCAGATTTGGTCCTGCTCTGTCAATATCCCCTCAGATCCCTTTGCCGTTTTCATGTGCGTGGACTCCCAGCGTGCACTCATTCCCAGCAGCCAGCACCTGCGTCCCTTTGTAGATTCACTGTCTTCAAAGCTGCTGGAACCTACTTTGGTGTAGGTGCCTGGGAATGTATACAAACTGACTGCTACCCACCCTGGAGGTAGGCTTTAAATATTCATTGAATTCATGTGTACAAATCTATCAACACTTGCCCCCAGTGGCTACTACATTGTGAGGTGTTGGGTGTTGTTGAAACATAAAAGATTGAGGAGGGGGTAGGCAGTTATGAAACTAGGAATATACAACCTCTGCTGTGCACAGGAACTGTGAGCTTTTAAAGCATATGCAGTGAACTCATTTCAATGACAGGGCTAGAGGCGGCATTGCTGAAAGCTGGCAGCTGAAAGGGACAAGGTGTGGGTGTGGCTGGGTGAGGCCACAGTTTCTGCTTTGACCCCAGTCTCTTTTCCCATCCACCTGGAAGACACAGGCTGCTTTCGCATCACTTGTAGTCTCTGCACAGTAGCAACCAGACCACGAAGACCACGTGACTACAGTGGCCTACAGGATTCCTTCCTTCTCTTTGGTTCCCCCTGCAGGGACTGAAATAAAATCCCCTCTCATCTCCCTCTGGTCTTTCCTCTGCTTTCCTCCGTACCCAGCCCACTTTTCTATATGCAAACACACCTTATTGCCTTCAGGAGAAAGAAGCACTGTTCTTGCAGAACAGCATCGAATCCCTGTTGGGCTTTGCTTTGGGACTCATTTGAGCTAGTTATGTCACTGGTGGACAGAGTGGACGCTGTGGAAATAGGGACCTGATTATGATGAAGCTTGGTTGGGCACTTCTCAGTAGGCAACACAGAGCCAGTGATGGTGTTAATCGGGGAAGAGACCTAATTGGAGCTGCAGGAGGGTAGAGAATGAACTAGCTGAGCCCGTACAAGAGGTGGGAAGTCCGATAAGGGGCTCTTGGAGGCATCTGGGTGACTGTAAGTATAGGCAGTAATGCTATGACCCAGGAGCCTTGGAAGTGGCACTAGAAAGGAGGGAAGAGCTGACGGCTATTCAGGAAGTTTAATCAACAGAATTTGTTGACTGATTAGATGTTCACGTGGGAGGAGAGCAGATTTTTGTGGGAAGGAGAGATGAAGGACAGAGACAGAAACTGAGAAAGGGAGATAGGCAGAGAGAAAGGGCAAAGAGAGACTAAAAGGATGATAGAAAGACAGATGGAATGATGACACCAAGAGAGAGATGGAAAAGGAAAGTTGACAAGACTCCTAGAGAGACTTTTAACTTCGTATTTGGAACTAATTTTAGACTTACAGCAACATTGAAAAAATAGTACAGAGAATTCCCACATACCGTTCACCCAGCTTGCCCTGAAGTTGGCATCTTACGTAACCATAACACAGTTATCAAAACCAGGACATTAACATTGGCACAATGCCATTACTCAAGCACAGACTTTATTCAGATCTCATCAGTTTTCTAGTGAGATGTGGAGAGTGAGAACATAAATACAGAGAGTCAGAAAGGGAAAATGAAGTTAGACACAAGTTCCCAAGTCCCTCCTCCTGGGAGAAAGTTTATAGAGTTGACACATCAGAGCCTGAGGGCACAGGCTACCTTTTTAGCATGCGCCATATATTAGGAGCCTGATACATGGTTATTTAATAAATAAATGGAGTCAAGTGCTCTAGGCACAAAAGCAAAGGCATTGCAATGAGTGTCCACATACAACCAACCCACAGTTCTTTGTCTTTTCTAAGCTTCCATAGAATACAGGATCTGGGGCTTACAGCAACAGATATTTCCAAAAGGCCTAATGCCAAGAGCATCTTCTGTTCAGTTCATCAGCTGAGCTTCGTTCTCCAGAGAGAGGTTCCTTTATGAAAGCCCTTTACTGAGCCTTTCCCCTTAAATGCCTTCCTTACGGCACAGTCATAGCCCCCAGGATCTCCATTGCCTCCCTTTGAATTTTATAATTTTTAGGAGCCTAGGGGGAAGTTGAGCATGTTCTACAGGAAGGGAAGGAAGACTTTTAACCCATCAGTGGGATCCTGAGCAATCTTGCCCTTTAATTTAGGAACCAGGCAGCCTAGGGAAGGGTGATCTGTCAATCACCAGAAGGTTCATTGATTTGTCCCCTCCTGGGCCCACCCAGCATGGAGAGACGCCATCCTCAGCAGACAGCAAGTGTGGAAATGGCAGTCTAACCAAGGCCCACCATACCCTCTTCCCAGGCCAACTCCAAAAGCTTGTAAGACAGTCCGTAGCCAAGCCAACCTGCTTCCATAACAATGACACACTCAGAGTCTTCTTTAACAAGTCCCATTTCTGCAGGTCTTTGTGGCGTTAAGAGAAACAAATCTGCCATTTTGTCCACTCTTGACTTTCTTATTTTTACCCCCAGTTATTCAGCAGCCCCTGGGGTTTCTTGATGGCCAACAGCAGCCTTTATGTGGTAGTGTCAGAGGAAAGGTAATGCAAAACTTACCCCAGCAGCAGATAGCAGGACAAACCTGTGCCGTGTCCCCAGCACCAAAGGACCCATGATTCTGGGCCAATCGAGATTGCCCTTGTTGGAGCTCCTAGGCCGTATCAGAACAGAGGCATGTGTGCGTGTGTGTGTACGTGTGTAGAATGGGGAAGGGGAGGGACTGAGGACCACCCATTCGTTGAGGGATATCTAGATAAACTTGGATAAAGTTACATCTCACACACCTCCAGGCACCAGGAGTGGGTCCTGTAGGATACTTGCTTGTCCCAGTCCTTGAAGACCTTCCCCTGGCTCTCCCATACATTCAGAGATAACTCTGATCGTTCTCCCAGCTGATGGAGAGATGCATGGGAGCAACAGACAGAAAGAATCAAGGACCCAAAACCATTATTTCCGGTTTTTCATGTTACCATAGTTAACTCAACTCCCTAAATAATGGAGGAAATCACTCATTAGTCCACTTTCATCCTTTTCCCTAACAAGAAGGATAAGCAATAGCTAGCTTACACTGAAGCAGAAGGAACTCAGTTTAGCGATAGTGCCCAGCACAATGCCTGGCACATAGTAGGTGCTCAAAAATATATGTTAACTGAGGCTGGGCACGGTGGCTCATGACTGTAATCCCAGCCCTTTGGGAGGCCGAGGTGGGAGGATCACTTGAGGTCAGGAGTTCGAGACCAGCCTGGCCAACATGGTGAAACCCTGTCTCTACTAAAAATATAAAAATTAGCTGGGCCTGGTGGCAGGCACCTGTAATCCCAGCTCCTCGGGAGGCTGAGGCAGGAGAATCGCTTGTATCCAGGAGGCAGAGGTTGCAGTGAGCTGAGATTGCGTCACTGCACTCCAACCTGAGCGACAGAGTGAGACTCCACCTCAAAAATAAATAAATAAATAATAAATAAAAATAAAATACATGTTAACTGAACAAATGAACAAGTGGTAAATATAGGAGAACCCTTAGTAGCTTATTGTGGAAAGACCTTTGAAATGAGAACCAAGTTTATGTTCTAGACCTGCTCCTTCTCATGTGCCCTTAGGCGAGTTGCTCGCCCTCCCTCAGCCTCAGTTTTTCTCACTTGTAAAAACAAAGGTGAATAGCTTGCTCCTTCCTTGTTCTGATGAGGATTGAATGGATAATGGGTGTGCTAAGCAGCATGCATAGCACAGTGCCTGGCATGAGGTAGATAATAAATAGTAGCTACTTTAATGATTTTTTATGTAGTTAGAACCACTCAAACTGAGAAGGTTCTGAAGAACATTAGCAAAGAGAGCAGATTTAGGTGTTGTTCGAGAACAGTCCTGCCCAGAGACAGAAGGATGGACACCTAAGATGAAGATCTGGGGCCCAAGCCTGCCTTGGGGTTCTAGGTTTCTGGGTTCCCATTGCCCGATGGGATAGAGTTGTCCCCTAATGACTAGGGAGAGCCAGGTGCTGAAGCATAAAATAAGCAGCCATGTTGCCTGTCTTGTCCATGTCTTCCAGGAGATGTGGGGGTCTACAGCCCACCCATGAGCACGTGGCTGCCCACTTCTCTCCTCCTCTCTTTCTCACAAACGTCTAAAGACGATCCCCCAGGGCCACACCTATGCCCCGCAGTCATTCAGCTACCAGGGCATCCCCAGGTGAGAGATACGGGTTGTCTTCGGTGCCAGAACACACTTTTCTTCCCGGGCTACCAGCCTGTTATACTTTAGAGCAAGCTTGCCTGATCCACAGCCTATGGGCCACATGTGGCCCAGGACAGCTTTGAATGCAGCCTGACACAAATTCGTAAACTTTCGTAAAACATTATGAGATTTTGGGAGGATTTTTTTTTTTTTTTTTAGCTTGTCAGCTATCATTAGTGTTAGTGTATTTTAGGTGTGGCCCCAGATAATTCTTCTTCTTCTTCCATTGTGACCCAGGGAAGCCAAATATTGGACCCCTCTGCTTTAGAGGGCAGTGACTGTGTTTTACTATTGCTGGCATGCTGCACACAGTAGGTGCCTAATCAACACTTGTTGACGGCAAAGATGAGGAACAAGTGTGTTTCAACAAAAGGGCAGGCAAGATGGGGAGGCTCTGGCAGGCTGGGTTAGACACTGTGCTGTCTGGAAGGAGCAAAATGGACAAGAAGCCTTTCTACCTGGTTCCAAGTCCACAGCCACAGGGGTTTCCACAAGTAGGTGACCATTGGCACCAAAGTCAACTAAATAATTGTCTATGGCAGTTTGGATTTATCAGTCACAACTTCTTCTTCTCAGTTTCACATTCTGTCTTTTTTTTTTTTTTTTTTTTTTTTTTTGACAGAGTCTTGCACTGTCGCCCAGGCTGCAGTGCACTGCAACCTCCACTAAACTTTCTAGGTTCAAGCAATTCTCCTGCCTCAGCCTCCTGAGTAGCTGGGATTACAGGCACACACCACCATGCCCACCTAAGTTTTGTACGTTTAGTAAAGACAGCGTTTCGCCATGTTGGCCAGGCTGGTCTCGAACTCCTGACCTCAAGCAATCCACCTGCCTCGGCCTCCCAAAATGCTGGGATTACAAGCACGAGCCACCATGCCCGGCGACTTTCTCCTGCCTTCTTCTGATCTCTTACCTGCTTTTGTTTTGATTTTTTTCTTTTTCCTTCCAGCCTGTGGCTTAGTGAGACCTTTGGGGGCACCTGCTTGCTCAGTGTCTCTGGTCCTTGCTGAGATGGGGTCTGGCTTTAGAATCCCTCAAAGCCTGAGCCACATGAGAGACCTCCCTCCTCCACAGAAAGAGACTAAGGGCTGAGGTGCTGGATCCACCCTGGACCCTCAGCCGTCCACTACAGCCAACACTGCAGAGCCCCATGTGTGACAAGATGTGGTGCCAAGCACTTCATGCTGTCTCCCTATTTAACGCAACAATCCTGCAAACAGACTTTTTCTGCCCATTTACCAGATGAATGAAAGTAAGTCTCAGACAAGGGAAATGAAGGCAGGGTGCTCTGCAACTTGAGTGTGCGCTAGATTCGCCCTAAGGGCTGGTTAAAACAGCGTTCAGGGCTCCAGTTTGAGTTCCTGAAAGGCTCCAGTTTGAGTTTCTGACTCAGTAGGTCAGAGGTGGATAACTGGCATTTCAGCAAGTTCCCAAGTGATGCAGACGCTGCTGCTCAGGGACCAAACATTGAGGCCACTGACTTCAGTGGTCATGGCTGGTAAGTGAAAGGCCCAGGATGGAAATTCAAGGCTTCTGGTCCCCAATCTAGTGTTCCTTCTCCTCCACCACAGCTGCCTTCCCTCTGAAGAGTGCCTGGGTAGGATCTCTGTCAATGCTCTGAAATCTATTAACCTGGAAGTCTGGAGGTCCTACAGATGATCAGGGGTCCCCCGTAAATCTACAGGGCCGCTGAGACATGGGGTAAAGCAAGCACCGAGTATGCTGGGTTCCAGAACCAGGGGAGAAGGTCTGAGGATGGAGACACCGGTCACAAGCCCGGCTCACTGGCCCCTAGAGCTGCTTTTACAGGGTGTTTTATGGGGGAGTTTTCAGTGCCAACATCAGGGCAGGTTGAGGCACTGAGCCTTGCCAGAGTAAACAGCAGCCTGTTCAGCCCATGGGGGCTCCCACCTCAGAGCAGTTTTAAATTGCTAGTGTATTTAATTGTTAGCCAAGCTACTCCATTGGTTGTGGGAATGGGGAAGGTGGAGGCAGGCAAGCTCCAGGAATGAACTGTACCATGTTGTATTTCTCTCCATTTTTGGCTCACTGGGGACGCCGTACAGAGCAGCGCCTCGGGGCTCAGCGACGGAGTTTCTGTCAACCCGTGTGCTTGATGGGTTCGAGGTTCGTGCCTCCCGGTTAGTGGGACCCAGGAGGCTGGGAAACCCAGCTGCTCCCCGCACATATCTCTCTATCCCTGCAGGCAGGGACTGACTTTGACCTTTGTGGGTCCTGAAAGAGAAGCCAGAGCTATCATGCCACACCATAAAGCTTCTTGGCAGCCACCCGCCGTCACCTGGCTCCTTAGGGCCTCCTACTAGCAGAGCCTCTCCAAAACAGCTGCCCAGAGGCAGGAGCACGGCCTCAGAGGCCCTGCCAGCCCGAAACCCCAAGGACCTTGCGTCTTCTTGAACCTTGTTGTTCAAAGGTGAAAGCAAGTATCTTTTTTCTCTGAGATCTGGGCATAGTCCAGACATCTGTCTGTCTTTGACTTTCTTTCCCTGCTGTAAGTTTTCAATAGGAAACCAAGACCACTGCTTTAGAGTGATTTAATTCAACTCAATGGGGAAGACGTGGAACTAAGGAAACTCTATCCCTAGAGAGAATGATAGCAATAATAATTATTGCTAATAATAATTTTTTCTTTTTTGAGATGGAGTCGCGCTCTGTCACCTAGGCTGGAGTGTAGTGTTGTGATCTGGGTTCACTGCAACCTCCGCCTCCCAGGTTAAAGCTGTTCTCATGCCTCAGCTTCCTGGGTAGCTGGGATTACAGGCACTCACCACCACACTCGGCTAATTTTGTATTTTTAGTAGAGACGGGGTTTCACCATGTTGGCCAGACTGGTCTCGAACTCCTGACCTCAAGTGATCTGCCCACCTCGGCCTCCCAAAGTGCTGGGATTACAGGTGTGAGCCACCATGCCCAGGAGCCAATACTAATTATTAATTAATGAATAATTATTATTGCTATCATTCATTCAGGACATCTAAGTGCTGGGCACTGTTCATATATTGCTTCATTTAATCATCTCAATAAATAATAAACAGACTGGCTACTATTATTATCTCTATTGTATAGACAGGAAAAGTGAAACACTAAGGGGCTGAGTAACTCGGCCTTGGCCACACAGTGAGAGGGGAGTGAGCAAGATGGGAACCCGGCTGGTTTGGCTTCAGGGTGTGCGCCCCGACCTCTCCTCTCTGTTGCAGCTCAGCCCTCCTGCCTCCCACTGCAGCTGCCGGGACTGGCTTAGGAATTCCCAGCCCATGCCCTCCAATTAGGCAGTCTCCAATATGTATCCTGCAGTTACATGGTTACCAGGGTTCACATGGCATCTAGAGATATGTTGCTTTGCAGGAAACGAAATGGCAGGAAGATGACAGTGGGGACAGAGAGCTCTTGGAAAGAATCAGAGGACAGGGCTGTGATCCTAGAGACTGGAATGTAGCAGAAAACATTAGGACTTGGAATCAGAAGACTGAGTTCCTCAGCCAACTGCCTGACTGGCGGGGGACAGGCTACTGAACCCCTTTGGGTCTCCGTTTGCTCACATATAAAACAGAGATGATACTTACGTGACATGCTGAATTGTATACCCCTCAAATTCAGACGTTGGAGTCCTATATGACCACATTAGTTTAGGATTGAGAGAAAGATCAGGTGCAGGCCCCACCTGGGTCAATCAAGCAAGGCTTCTTATTTACAGACTGGGAAGGAAGCCAGCTGATTTGGGACACATGGCAGAGACGCCAACAGCCTTTCCCAGGACAGTGCAAGTGAGGGCTTTGGAGTGAATGAGGGTCACATTAGATTTTCTGGAAGCCTGAATCTCTCTAAGGTGCTGTGGGCATGAAGCTTATGAAGGGCCCTCTTCAAGAATAATAATACAAATATGAATATACAACTAGGGACAATGTGAATATTGATTTAAAATGAAAAACGAAGTCAACAAATTACACATTTTAAAAAGCTAATAAAGGCTAGGTGCGGTGGCTCACATCTGTAATCCCAGCACTTTGGGAGGCCGAGGTGGGCAGATCACTTGAGATCAGGAGTTCGAGATAAGCCTCACCAACATAGTGAAACCCTATCTCTATTAAAAATGCAAAAAATTAGCCAGGTGTGGTAGTGCATGCTTGTAATCCCAGCTCCTTGGGAAGGTGAGATGGGAGAATCTCTTGAATCCAGGAGGTGGAGGTCGCAGTGAGCCGGGATCGTGCCATTGCACTCCAGTCTGGGCCTCAGGGCGAGACTACATCTCAAAAACAAATAAAATAAAAATAAAAAGCTAATAAATACAGCAAACATGCTTTTACTTTTATTTATTTATTTATTTCTTATTTGAGACAGAGTTTGCTCTGTTGCCCAGGCTGGAGTGTAGTGGTATAATCTTGGCTCACTGCAACCTCCACCTCCCAGATTCAAGTGATTCTCCTGTCTCAGCCTCCCGTGTAGCTGGGACTACAGGCACCTGCCACCACGCCTGGCTAATTTTTGTATTTTTAGTAGAGATGGAGGTTCACCATTTGGGCCAGGCTGGTCTCAAACTCCTGACCTCAAGTGATCTGCCCACCTCAGTCTCCCAAAATGCTGGGATTACAGACATGAGCCACTGTGGCTGGCCAAATATTCATCTTTTAAGGGCCTTGGAAGGGATTTGTGCAAATGACGGGCCTTGACACCTAGCTTCTGATAAATCTGCTTGCATTCACACTCATATACACATATCCATACCTACACACAAGGCTAGAACATTCAGCACATGACCCACGCAGCATTCTTGCCAAAGACCCCCACACCTGGGGTCACCGAGTACATGATCATCTTAGAGCAGTGTGTAAGCTCCAGTTTGCACACAATACATTAAGTCATAATGAAAACCTGATCCAGACTCGCCACCACAGCCTGGTCATGCTCACTCCTGAACTCAGTGTATAGAACTGGAATAAAAGTTAGTTGCCCTTGCAGGCTCTGAGTCAGGCTGTCAAGCCCTTAGACCAGCTATGGGCCATGTCCTGCACAGGCATTCCAGGCAGGAGGAACAGTTTGAGCAAACTCTGAAAGGGAAGAAGTGGCCAGGCCCTTTTGAAGAACTGCTGGCAGTTCAGTGAGACTGGAATGTATGCATGTGGACAGAGGTTAGAGAAGGGCATAGGATAGTGGTTACTCATGAAGGAATTTGTGAAGATGTCAAAGAGTTTTGATGTTATCATGGAGGCCTGAGAAGTCATTGAAATAAGCTAGACATCAAAAAAGCATATTCAGGGCCAGGCATGGTGTCTCACGCCTGTAATTCCAACACTTTGGGAGGCCGAGGCAGGCAGATCATTTGAGGTCAGGAGTTCGAGAACACGCTGGTCAACATGGTGAAACCCCATCTCTACTAAAAATACAAAAATTAGCCGGCGTGGTGGCACATGCCTGTAATCCCAACTACTCAGGAGGCTGAGGCACAAGAATCACTGGAACTCAGGAGGCAGAGGTTGCAGTGAGACAAGATCGCACCACTGCACTCCATCCTGGGTGACAGAGCAAGACTATGTCTCAAAAAAAAAAAAAAAAAAAACAGCATATTCAGGTTATGTTTTGGGAAGATCACTCTGAAAGTAATGTAGAAGGCCAAGTGGCTTAGTAAGACAGGGAGACTATTTAGGACGCTACTGCAGTGATCCAAGTATATCAGGGTTCTCCAGAGAAACAGACCAATAGGATGGATGTATATATGTATAAAGAGATTTATTATAAGGAATTGGCTCACAGGATGTGGAGGCTAAGAAGTTCCAAGATCTGCAGATGGCAAGCTGGAGACCCAGGAGATTTGATGATGTAATTCCAGTCCAAGTCCAAACGCCTGAGAACTAGGAGAGCTGATGGTGCAAGTTCCCGTCAGAAAGCCAGCAGGTTCAAGATCAAGGAAGAGCCGACATTTCAGTTCAAATCCAAAAAACAGAAAACAATGGATGTCCCAGCTCACAGCAGTCAGGCAAGAGGAGTTCTCTCTATTCATGGGACCGTGAGCCTTTTTGTTCTATTCAGGCCTTCAGCCGATAGAATGAGGTTAACCCACATTTAGGGAGGACACTCTACCCATTTTACTCAGTCTACAGATTCAAATCTTTTTTTTTTTTGGCGGGGGGATGGAGTCTTGCTCTGTCACCCAGGCTGGAGTGCGTGATCTTGGCTCACTACCACTGCAACCTCCACCTCCTGGGTTCCAGCAATTCTCCTGTCTCAACCTTCCAAGTAGCTGGGGTTACAGGTACACGCCACCATGCCCAGCTAATTTTTGTATTTTTAATAGAGACAGGGTTTCACCATGTTTGCCAGGCTGCTCTTGAACTCCTGACCTCAGGTGATCTGCCTGCCTTGGCCTCCCAAAGTCCTGGGATTACAGACGTGAGTCACCGTGCCTGGCCTACAGACTCAAATCTTAATCTCATCCAAAAACCCATAGTAATATTTGACCAAATATCAGGACACCACATGGCTCTGTCAAGTTGACAAATAAACATCACATCAAGAGAGAAATGACAGGGCTTGAAGAAGCATGGTAGCCACAATTACACAATAATTAGAGATTAGAAAAGTGTCAAAAAGTTGAGGGCCAAGTGCGGTGGCTCACGCCTGTAATCCCAGCACTTTGGGAGGCCGAGGTGAGCGGACCACGAGGTCAGAAGTTTGAGATCAGCCTGGCCAACATGATGAAACCCCATCTCTACTAAAAATACAAAAACCAGCTGGGCATGGTGGCGCTTGCCTGTAATCCCAGTTACTCCGGAGGCTGAAGCAGGAGAATCACTTGAAACCGGAAGGCAGTGGTTGCAGTGAGCCAAGATCGCACCATTGCACTCCAGCCTGGGCAACAAGAGTGAAACTCCGTCTCAAAAAAAAAAAATAATAATAATGTCGAACAGGAGTTGAGGACCAATTAATTTTGAAAGATGAGGGAGAGAGAGTCTATGAAAATATCTGGGTTTTAGCTTGAGGAGACTAAGTGAGAGATGGTTCCTTTTACTGTGACAGTGTCATCTGGCTGTCCCTTCGTCTCACCAGTTCACAGGAACAAATGTTATCATATTCACAGAAATACCAATTTTTTTTTTCTGAGGCGGAGTCTTCTTTTGTCACCCAGGTTGGAGTACAATGGTGCAATCTTGGCTCACTGCCTCCTGGGTTCAAGCAATTCTCCTGCCTCAGTCTCCCAAGTAACTGGGATTACAGGTGCCTGCCACCACACCTGGCTAATTCTTGTATTTTTAGTAGAGGCAGGGTTTCATCATGTTGGCCAGGCTGATCTCGAACTCCTGACTGACCTCAAGTGAATCTGCCCACCTCAGCCTCCCAAAGTGCTGGGATTACAAGTGTAAGCCACCATGCCCAACCAAATATCAATTTTATTAGCTCTGATTCCCCACCCAAAGATCTTTGCAAAGATGCTTCCCCCAAGAACTCCTGGCATCTTAAAAAGCCTTCACCCACATTCATGAATCCATTGTTGATGACTGATCCCACCTTTGCAGAAGGTCCACCATGCCTGCCTTCTCATAGGTGTCAGCAGCCAAGCGTAGCTCTGCCCCAGGTGCCACAGAAGCTGCAGGCAGTGCAGGTGGCACCACGTGGCTGCCTTCTGGGAGGTTCAGAAGAGGAATGCTTCCTCCCCGCTGGCTAGGAGGCTGTCGTAGTGACTGACAGCATAATGGTTTGCCCCAGATCTTCAGCTCCACCCTCAGAGCCCTTGCTCCCAGCGTGCAACCTGCCATCCACTGGGTTCTGAGGGTTCCTCCAAATCGTCTGCCTTGCAGTACCTAGATCCCTGCCCTCCTTTGACTGTTAGACACTGTTGTTGGATATGCCTCATCTTGCCAGTCTCCTTTATGGGGCATTTTCTCCCAGAGGCTCCGAAGTTCTTATGATTTGTCCTCTGCTAGCTACTCCCACTCTCCCACCTCCCTGCTTCCTAGTGTACCGGATGTGCCTTTCTGTGCCTGGAATCCAAATGGAGATATTTAGAGTCCCTGTCCCCATACACCAACCATCTTCAACCCAAGTGAGTCAGTTCATGTAAACAGATACTTGAAGATCTAAGTATTGTGTAAATCTTGGTTTTTTTGTTTTGTTTTGGTTTTTGGTTTTTGGTTGTTTTTTTTTTTTTTTTTGAGCTGGTGTTTTGTTTGCTTACTCTAGTTCTGGTGGATTATTTATTTTGATTTGGATCTCAGGTGCAGAGGGTTAAGTGTAGGCCCCAGTTCATGTCACCTCTGGAGAATGTGAAGTCTGTGTAAGATCTCTCTTATTTCTTTATTCCTCTTATTTTCATATTTACAGTGACCATATATTTACCATACCAACAAGAGCACTTTTTAGAAGAAAATGAGGCAATTTAATGATCATTATGCTGATGCCGGGCACGGTAGCTCATGCATGTAATCCCAGCACTTTGGGAAGCCAAGGCGGGTGGATCACCTGAGGTCAGGAGTTCGAGACCAGCCTGACCAATATGGTGAAACCCCGTCTCTACTAAAAATATAAAAATTAGCCGGGTGTGGTGGCATGCGACTGTAGTCCCAGCTACTCAGGAGGCTGAGACAGGAGAATTGCTTGAACCCAGGAGATGGAAGTTGCAATGAGTTGAGGTCACACCACTGCACTCCAGCCTAGGTGACAGAGCGAGACTCCATCTCAAAAAAAAAAAAAAAAAGAACTTCTAATATTTATTATGCTGGGTTCACAGGTGGAAACTAGGCCTGCTGCTGCAAGTAGAACACATGGGCACCCATTCGTACTGTATATCTGTTCCTGTGTCCCCTCTAAGAAGCCGTTCTATTTGATTTACTTTGTGTGTGTACGTTTGCTTTTGTTTTGGTTTTGGTTTTTTGTTTTGTTCTTTTGAAGACAAGGTCTCGCTCTGTCACCCAGGCTGGAGTATAGTGGCACAATCACCGCTCACTGAAGCCTTGACCTCCCAGGCACAAGCCATTCTCCCTCCTCAACATCCTGAGTAGCTGGGACCACAGGTGCGCCCCACCATGCCCGGCTATTGTTTTTATTTTTTATAGAGACTAGGTCTTGCTATGTTGCCCAGGCTGGTCTCGTACTCCTGGGCTCAAGTGACCCCACCTTGGCCTCCCAAAGTGTTGGGATTACAGGCATGAGCCACTGTGCCTGGCTGGTTTTGCTTTTATATAGTCTTATAAAATGTGTTTTCTGTTTGTTTGTGATGGAGTCTCACTCTGTCACCCAGGCTGGGGTGCAGTGGCACGATTTCGGCTCACTGCAACCTCTGCCTCCCGCAATCAAGCAGTTCTCTTGCCTCAGCCTCCTGGGTAGCTGGGATTATAGAAGTGCCACCACACCTGGGTGATTTTTGTATTTTTAGTAAAGTCGGGGTTTCTTTTTCTTTCTTTCTTTTTTTTTTTTTTTTTTTTTTTTTTGAGACGGAGTCTCACTCTGTCACCCAGGCTGGAGTGCAGTGGCATGATCTCGGCTCACTGCAACCTCTGCCTCTCGGGTTCAAGCAATTCTCCTACCTCAGCCTCCCAAGTAACTGGGATTACAGATACCCGCCACCACACCCAGCTTTTTTTTTTTTTTTTTTTTTTTTTTGTATTTTTAGTAGAGATGGGGTTTCACCATGTTGACCAGCCTGGTTTCAAACTCCTGACCTCAAGAGATCCGCCCACCTCAGTCTCCCAAAGTGCTAAGATGACAGGCATGAGCCCCCGCACCTGGCCAGGGATGGGGTTTCAACGTGTTGGCCAGGCTGATCTCAAACTCCTGACCTCAGGTGATCCGCCTACCTCGACCTCTGAGTTGAGGGCTGAGATTACAGGCATGAGCCACTGTGCCTGGCTTAAAATGCATTTTTGTCTTAATGTACATGCATTTTAAATGTACATAAATATTTTGTTATGGCTCTACTGTTGTTTCTTACCTTTCCTATTAAGCTCTGTTCATGTTCATATCTAATCTGTTGCTTCCAATGGACGCAGAGTACTCCACACTGCAGCCACCATACATACTGATGGATGCACCCACCTAGTGATGGGCGCCTGGGTTGCCCAGCCTCGCGCCCTCACAGGTAATGCCATGGTGATTCTCCCTGTCCAGGGATCCTCCGGGTCTGGAGTAAAAACTGCTTTGGGATCTCAGGAGCCAAACTGCTAGCTTGTCATTTAGATAAGTAGTGCCAGACTGCTCTCCAAAATTTGCCCACCTCTTTGCGCCTAGTGTACAGATTTCAGCTCCAGCCCAGCTGGGACACCCAGGGCAGAGAAGGCTGGAAACAGAAGCCAAGGAGGCACCAGCACTTAGGGATTGAGCAAAAAGAGTGAATATGATGATGGAGACTGAGAAAAGAGGAGTCCTAAAGACAGGAGGAAAATGAAGAAAGACTGTAGCGAGACAAGACTGTGTTAACAGGAGTGCAGAGTCAGACACGCATGAGTGGAACCCCAGCTCTGCCACCATCTAGTTATGTGACTTTGAGTTCCTTATCTACACTCAGGCTCAGTTTCCTCATGAGTAAACTTATACATCATGAGTCCCTACTTTGACAGGTTGTAACTCAGCTCTGTATCCAGAATATCATAAACACTCAGTAAATATGAGGTATTATATTCTCTAACAGCTTTTCTTGCAAGCACTGATCAGAGTTTGTGGTTATGTTGTCATTTGTATGATTATTTGATGATTATCTGTATCTCTCACTAAGTTACATGCTTCCTTGGGACAGAGATCTTATCTATTTGCTTACCATTTTACTTCTAGCTCCTAGCACAGTGCCTGGCACAGAGGATACACAGTAGATATTTATGAAATTAGTTGACCAATAAAAGGAGAATACAGAGCCGAGTGAAATGGCTCACCTGTAATCCCAGCACTTTGGGAGGCCGAGGCGGTCAGATCACCTGAGGCTGGGAGTTCAAGACCAGCCTGACCAACATGGAGAAACCCCGTGTCGACTAAAAATATAAAATTAGCTGGGCGTGGTGGCGCATGCCTGTAATCCCAGCTACTTGGGAGGCTCAGGCAGAAGAATTGTTTGAACTCAGGAGGCGGAGGTTGCGGTGAGCCAAGACTGCACCATTGCATCCCAGCCTGGGCAACAAGAGCAAAACTCCATCTCAAAAAAAATAAAAATAAAAACTAGAATACAGAGGATGATTATGGATTGTGGTAAGTGTCATAAAGGAAAAAAGCAGCATGATAAGTTAGAGAATAACTGAGATGCGGGGGGGTGGAGGTAGAAAGAACTGTCAGGGAAGGCTTCTCTGA
Source organism: Rhinopithecus roxellana (assembly GCF_007565055.1). Taxonomy (NCBI): domain Eukaryota; kingdom Metazoa; phylum Chordata; class Mammalia; order Primates; family Cercopithecidae; genus Rhinopithecus; species Rhinopithecus roxellana. The sequence continues at coordinate 77,008,299 of NC_044563.1, forward strand.
GGAGGTGACATGAGTTGGGAGAGGAAGAAAGAAAATGCATCATCCACACAGAGAGTTAAGTCCTTTCAGGCAGAGTGACATCATGTTCAAAGGCCCGAGGCAGGAAAGAGTGTGGCATATCATGGGAAGTCAAGGAGGGATGTTATTGGGAAAGTAATAAAAAGAGTAGAAGCAAGGAAAAGGGTTAAGAGGCTATAGCAGGTGGAAAATGATGGTGGCTTGAATTCAGTGTCAAAAAGGAGGGAAGGAGTGGATGGCTTTGGGATGCACTTTGGATATAGGAGACAGGGCATGCTGAATGATTGGGTGTAGTGGTGGAGGGAAATATATAAATCAAGGTTGAATTGGACAATTTTGTGAGTAGTGTTGCCATTTACTGGGACAGGAAAACTTGAGTAGAAATAAAATTGGTGGTGCGGTGGGGAGCATGGGAATTGAAAGTTCACATTTTAACATATTAAGTGTGAGATGACTATGAGATCACTATAGGGAGATGTTGAATAGGTGTTGGACAGATCAATCTGAGACTAAGAAGGAGATGTTCAGATTTATTTTGAGTCGTCAGCGTCCGAATGGTGTTTAAAGGCATGGGATGGAATGGGATAGGCTCCCAGAGTGATAAAGTACCCATGGAGATGATAAGAAGGTCCTACACAGAGCCTGGGGCTCTGCAGCCGAGAGGAGCCACAAAGGAGACTGAGGGCTCATGGAAGGCAAAAGAGAAAAGGACAGTGGTAAACTGTCAAATCCTGCTGGAAGGTCAAGGGGAGTGGAATAAGGAAAAGGGGGACTGGCGATGTGAAGCCTGCTGTTAAGGTTTTTCAATTGCTTTTAAAAATTCAGGCTTGGCAACACAACAAGACCCCAAGGCTACAAGAAAGTTTTTTTTAATTAGCTAGGTGTGGTGGCACATGCCTGTAGTCCCAGCTACTGGGGAAGCTGAGGCAGGAGGATCACTTGAGCCAAGGAGTTTGAGGCTGCAGTGAGCCATGATTGAGCCACTGCACTCCAGCCTGGATGAGAGAGTGAGACCTTGTCTCTTAAAATAAAAAAAAATAAATAATAAAAAACCTTAAAAACCCAAGTTTATCAAAAGACAATTCACATGTCACAAAATTCATCAATTTAAAGTGTACAGTAGGCCAGGCCCAACAGCTTATGCCTGTAATCCCAGTGCTTTGGAAGGCTGAGGCAAGAGGATCCCTTGAGGCCAGGAGTTCAAGACTGGCCTGGGCAATATAGTAAGACCCCTGACTCTACAAAAAGTTATTAAAAATTAACCAGGAATGGTGGTGCACCCTGTAGTCCCAGCTACTCAAGGAGGCTGAGGCAGGAGGATCCCTTGAGCCCAGGAGGCTGAGGCTACAGGGAGCTGTGATTGAGCCACTGCCCTCCAGCATGGACAACAGAGCAAGACCCTGTCTCAAAAAAAAGTGTGCAGTAACAGCAGTTTTTAGTATACTAACAGAGCTGTGCAACCATTATTGCAATCTAATTTTGCAATATTTTCATCACCCTAAAAAGAAACCTCATACTTATTAGCAGTCATTCCCCTTTCTCCTCCTCACAACCGTCCCTAATCCCAGTTTCAGGCAGCCACGCATCTACTTTCTGCCTCTGTAGATTTGCCTATTCTGGATATTTCATAAAAAAGAATTATATAATATGTGACCTTTAGTATCAGACATCTGTCACTGAGTATAATGTTTTCAAGGATCCATGTTGTAGCATGTATCAATATTTCATTCTTTTTATGACTGAGTAATATTTCATTGTAGGGATATTGCAAATTTTATTTATTCATGCATCAGTTGTTGGAAATTTGGGTTGTTTCCACTTTTTGGTTGTTATGAATAATTCTGCTATGAACATTGGCATACAGATTTATCCATGGACATATGTTTTTATTTCTCTTGGGTATATACCTAGAGTTGAATTGCTAAGTCATATGGTAGGTCTATGTTTAACATTTTAAGAAACTGCCAAATTATTTTCCAAAGTAGCTGCACTTGGCCGGGTGTGGTGGCTCATACCTGTAATCCTAAAGGCCGAGGCTGGTAGACCGCCAGAGGTCAGGAGTTCAAGATAAGCCTGGCCAACATGGTGAAACCTCATCTCTACGAAAAATACAAAAATTAGCCAGGCATGGTGGTGTGCACCTGTAATCCCAGCTACTTGGGAGTCTGAGGCAAGAGAATCGCTTGAACCCGGAGGCAGAGATTGCAGTGAGCTGAGATAGTGCCACTGCACACCAGCCTGGGTGACAGAGCAAGACTCTGTGTCAAAACAAACAAAAACTAAAGTCACTGCACCCTTTTTACATCCCCAAAACCATGTATAAGAGTTTCAATTTCTCTACATCCTCACCATTGCTTGTTACTGTCTGCCTTCTTTATTGTAACCATCCTCATAGATATGAAAAAAAATATGTCATTGTGGCTTTGATTGGCATTTCCCTAATGACTACTGATGTTGAACATCTTTTCATGTGCTTATTGGCCATTTGTATTTAGCCACTGGTAAATTTGCCAAAGACAGATTCACAGGGTGATGGGTGTTGAGGCCAGACTAAGTTAAAGAAAGAATTGAAAGTAAAGAAGTGGGAAAGGCAAATTAAACGCTATTTCAAATTTCTCTTTGGAGCAGTTTCAAGGGAGATTTCTTTGTTTTGTGTTTTCTTAGTGATAGGAGACACTAGAATCTGTTGGTTTGTGAGGATGATGCAGTAGACATGGCTGCTCGGGAGGCTGAGGCAGGAGAATTCCTTGAGTTCAGGAGGTCGAGGCTGCAGTGAACCATGATTGAACCACTGCCCACTAGCCTGGGCAACAGAGTGAGATCCGCAAAAAAAAAAAAAAAAAAAAAGTGGGCCAGGGATGGTGGTTCACACCTGAAACCCCAGCACTTTGGGAGGTGGAGGCAGGACGATTGCTTGATCCCAGGAGTTCAAGACCAGCCTGGGCAACATGGTGATGATGCAGAGGAAAGGGGAGATAATTGCAGGGCAGAGTCCTTGAGAAGGCAATAAAGGTGGGGCTCAGAGAACCAGAGGTGGGGGTGCCTTCAAAAGAATCCCCCTTCCTCCATTTTAGCCTGTGAGAATCTGTGTGAAGGAGCTGGTCAGCCTGTGGATTTGGTGGCAGGAAGAGGAAGAGGTTCCTTTGCAATGGTGCCTATTTTCTCTATAGGAGTAAAGGATGAGGTCATCTAACCAAGAAGCAAAGTGGGACTGGTGTGGAAGGTTTGAAAAAAGAGGGGAAATAATAAAATAATTATTTGGAGAGTAAGAAACACTTCAAAGTGAAGTGTAGGCTTGCCAGTGCATGTTTAGTGTCCACTGTGGTTTGAGGCTGTGAATTTGTAGCAAATCCAGTCACCTCAGTTTGATTTGAACATCCAACTACTCAGATGTGGGAGCAGAGAACGTGGATAATTGGACTCAATCAGGTTGTGGCTTTGTGAGAAGAATACAATAGAGAGGGATCCTGCCAGTCAGAGGGTTGAGGATTTGTGTGAAGCAGTCATTAGGATCAGAGTCAAGGGCAGTGGTTCTCAGGGTGTGATTCCCAGACAGCAGCAGCATCACTCAGCCACTTGTTAAATATGTAACATGGTGGCGGGGTCTCACCCCAGAACTACATGAGAGGACTACAGAGGAGACTGTGTCCTCAGAGGACAGACATGATTATTGCAGAGCTAACTGGTTATAGATTGGAAGCTCTAGAGGAGACGTGAAAGCATTTGGGGGGTCTGGGAAATGGGTCAGCTTAGAAGATATGATCAGCAGTTTGGAGACAAGTGATCCATTGGACCAGTGATCTAATAGGTGGCCTAAAAGGCTTGGACTTCTGGAGCTTCCTAAAGTAAACAGGGATGTCAGGTATGATGGGATTTACCATGAAGGGCCCTACAGGAAAGTGGGCAAGAGTTCCCTCTAGGGTCCTGAATCCTTAGCCGTAGCTATTAGCATAACATCACTTTGGCTGTATTCTATTTTATTTTTTGTAGAGATGGAGTCTTGCTATATTGCCCAGGCTGGTCTCAAACTCTTAGCCGCATGCAATCCTTTCAAAGTGCTGGTATCACAGGCATGAGCTACCACTCTCAGCCTTCCATATTCTTTTTTTTTTTTGAGATGGAGTCTCGCTCTGTCACCCAGGCTGGAGTGTAGTGGCGTGATCTCAGCTCACTGCAACCTCTGCCTTCCGGGTTCAAGCAAGTCTCCTGCGTCAGCCTCCTGAATAGCTGGGATTACAGGCATGCGCCACCATGCCAGGCCATATTCTATTGATTAGAATCACAAATCCAGCCCAGATTTAAGGGAAAGGGACCACACAAGGTGGTGAATACAATCAAGTGTGTTTCACTAAGGGCCATGAATGTAACAAAATAGTTGATGCTTTTTGTGTCCAGCTAAAAAAAACTTTGCCTACTATAAGATCATGAAAGTATTCTCTGTATTTTCTTTTAAAAATTTTATCATTTTAATTTGTGCATTTAGATGTATCATTCATCTAGAATTGATGTTTATGATTGATGTGAAGTCAGATCAAGATACATTTTTTTCCCATGTGGAGCCCAGTATGTTAAAGGGACCGTCCTTTTACTATCACTGTACAGTGCCACCTTCATCTAAATCAAGTGTCTGTATGTTTTGAATTTACTTCTGGATTTTCTATTTTGTTCTGTTGGTATATTAATCTGTGTTTGCTTGTGATTATGTAATAAGCCTTGATAACCAATAGTGTACATCTTCCAATTTTGTTATTCTTCTTAAAATATTTTCTTGGCTTTTAGCATTTTGATATAAATGCATTAGTTATGATACTATAATAAGATTTTTATGGATTGAATTGTGTCCTCTGAGAAAGATAGCTTAAAATCTTAATCTTCACTATCTTAGAATGTGACATTATTCAGAAACACATTCCTTGCAGACTTAATCAAGTTGAGATGAGGTCCTATAGAAGTAGAATGGGCCCTTATCCAATATCCTAATGCCTTTATAAGAAGAGGAGCAGGCCAGGTGCAATGGCTCACGTCTGTAATCGTGGGAGGCCAACGCAGGCAGATCATGAGGTCAGGAGATAGAGACCATCCTGATTAACACGGTGAAACCCCATCTCTACTAAAAATACAAAAAATTAGCAGGTCGTGGTGGCGCACGCCTGTAATCCCAGCTGCTCAGGAGGCTGAGGCAGTATAATCACTCGAACCCGGGAAGTAGAGGTTGCAGTGAGCCGAGATTGAACCACTGCACTCCAGCCTGAGTAACAGAGCGAAACTTCGTCTCTGTCTCAAAAAAGAAAAAGAGGAGCAGACATAAACACAAGAAGAACACCAGGTGATAACAGAGGCAGACTGGAGTGATATGGCTGCAAGCCAAGGAATACCAAAGATTGACAACCACCATTAGAAGCTAGGAAGAGGCAAGGAAGAACCCTTCCCTTCAGATTTCAAAGACAGCATGGCCCTGCTGGCACCTTCATTTCAGATTTCCAGCCTCCAATACTGTGAGACAATATATTTCTATTTTTGAAAGCCACTCAGTTTGTGGGATTTTTTTTACAGTAGCCTTGGAAAACTAATATAAAGATATTATAACAGGATGGGCACAGCGGCTCATGCGTGTAATCCCAGCACTTTGGGAGTCTGAGATGGGCAGATCACTTGAGGCCAGGAGTTTGAGACCAGCCTGGCCAACATGGCAAAACCCCGTTTCTACTAAAAATACAAAAAATCAGCCTGGGCCTGGTGGCTGTAGTGCACCTGTAATCCCATCTACTCTGGAGGCCGAGGCAGGAGAATCTCTTGAACCTGGGAGGTGGAGGAGGTTGCAGTGAACAGAGATCTCACCACTGCACTCCAGGCTGGGACAGTGAGATTGTATATCAAAAAAAAAAAAAAAAAGTTATAAATGTTGTAACAAACAGTTTCATTCCAAAAGATTTTAAAAATTTAAATTAAATTGACACATTCCTAATACAACTTACTAAATTGGCACAAAAAGAAATTGAAATTTTGAGAAATCTTGTATTTTTTATTTATTACTTATTTATTTATTTATTTGTTTATTTGAGACAGAGTTTCACTCTTGTTGCCTAGGCTGAAGTGCAATGGCACAATCTCGGCTCACTGCAATCTCCATTTCCCAGGTTCGAGTGATTCTTCTGCCTCAGCCTCCCAAATAGCTGGGATTACAGGCATAGCCCAACTAATTTTGTATTTTTAGTAGAGACAGGGTTTTACCATGTTGGTCAAGCTTGCTCGAACTGTTGAACTTAGGTGATCTACCCGCCTCAGCCTCCCAAAGCTCTGGGATTACAGGTGTGAGCCACCGCACCTGGCCTCCTATATCTGTTAAAGAAATTGAATTTGTAGTTTAAAAAATTAAAATCTCTACAAAGAAAATTAGAGACCCAAGTGACTTCACTCATGAATTCTACCAAACATTAAAAGATTCATTTTAAGTCATCAGTAACATGGAGAATTGTTCAAGGCTAGAGTTAGGCATTGCTATATTCCAGGCAAAAATGATGGGGACTTTCAGGAAAAATGTGGATGGTAAAGAGAGGATAAATGCAACAGATAATAGGGAGAAAAGATAGAATCAACAGAACTTGGCCAGACTCAGTGACTCATGCCTGTAATCCCAACACTTTGGGAGGCCACAGTGGGCAGATCACTTGATCTCAAGAATTCCAGACCAGCACCTGGGCAAAATGGTGAAACCCTGTCTCTACAAAAATACAAACATGAGCTAGGTGCGGTGGTACATGCCTGTAAACTCAGCTACTCAGAAGGCTGAGGTGGGAGGATTGCTTGAGCCCAGGAGGCAGAGGTTACAGTGAACCAAGATCATGCTGCTGCACTCTAGCCTGGGTAACAGAGTAAGACTCTGTCTCAAAACAAAATGAAACAACCAAAAACAAACCCAGAACTTGTGGATGTTCTCGACATAAGAGAAAAAAGATGGAATGACACACAGGTGTGTTGTTGGGACCCCTGAGTCGGTAGTTGTGACATTCACTGAAACTGGAAACATAGAAAGTACATCTTGTAGGAGGGGGTCGGTAGCGAATTGAAATCGCACATGCTGAGCTTGAGGGGGATCTCCAGGGAGCGATGTTAGATAGAAACTAGATATGTAATTCAACAGTGCAGTCTGGGTTGGGGACACAGATTTGAGGGTTAAGAGCCCATTGGGTGGTATCTGAAGCTATGAGAGTGGATGAGGTCTCCCCAGCTGTAAAGTTAGAAGAGAGGAGGCCAAGAGCAGACCCTGAGGAACATGAAGACCTAAGGGTTATCAGTCAGAAAACTATAGCAAGCCAGTAATTGAAAAACAAAGTCTACCCCTATTCAACTAGCTTAAATGATAAGGAAAGTTATTTCACATAACAAGTGGTCTCAGGACTGGGTATCTGTAGGGTTGGTTTCTAGATCATGAGGTCCTGGTATTAGTGTCCCAGGGCTGCTACAATAAAGTCCCACAAACTGGATGGCTTAAACCCACAATGTATTCTCACAGTTCCGGAAGCTAGGCGTCAAAATCAAGGTGTCATCGGGGCCACACTCTCCCTGAAACTGGCAGAGGAGAATCCTTCCTGGACTTTTCCACCTTCCAGTGTTGCCAGCAGTCCTTGGCATTCCTTGGCTTGTGGATGCATCCCTCCAGCCTCTGCCTTTGTCATCACATGGCCCTCCTCTTCTGGAGTGTCTCTCTCCTCTTATTACACCAGTCATGCTGCATACAGGGCCCTCCCTGTTCGAGTAAGACCTTAGTGTAACTAATTGCTTCTGCAATGGTCTTACTTATTATATCAATAAGGTCACACTCCGAGGTGCTGGAGGTGAGGAAGTCAACATTCCTTTTGGGAGGATTCAATTCAACCCATAGAAGACCCTTTCCATCTTTCTGCTCTGCCGTTCTCAACATGCTGGCTTGCCTGCAGGCTGTTCCTCATGATCAAACCTGGCTACCACAGTCCCAGGCGCCACATCGGCACCACAGTGTTCATCGGATGAAGAGGGCTGATCTCTTCTTCGTTGAGTCTCTTCTAGAAGCAAAGAACTCTCTCTAAGACTTTCTCCTCCAGCAAACTTCTCATTTCACATTTGCAAAAATTTTATCATATCCGTGCCTACTCCAATCACTGGAAAGGGGAACGAGACCACTCACCATGATTGGCTTGGACCAGTGGTTCTCAAACGAATATGCATCAGAATGGCCTGGGATTGGTTAAAACACAAGTTACTGGATTCCACCCCAGAGTTTCCAATTCAGTAGGACTCAAATGAGACTTAAGAATTCAAATTTCTTTTTTTTTTTTTTTTTTTTTTTTTTGAGACAGAGTCTCGCTCTGTCACCCAGCCTGGAGTGCAGTGACGTGATCTCGGCTCACTGCAAGCTCCGCCTCCCGGGTTCACGCCATCCTCCTGCCTCAGCCTCCCAAGTAGTTGGGACTACAGGCGCCTCCTGCCACGCCTGGCTAATTTTTTGTATGTTTAGTAGAGACGGGGTTTCACCACGTTAGCCAGGATGGTCTCGATCTCCTGACCTTGTGATCCGCCTGCCTCGGCCTCCCAAAGTGCTGGGATTACAGGTGTGAGCCACCATGCCTGGCAAAGAATTCAAATTTCTAACAGTTCCCAGGTGAGGTGGATGCCATTAGTTCTGGACCACACTTTGAAAACCAGTAGTTTAGACAGACCAGGATTCACTGCAAGGACTGGGCTCAACTCTCAGGAACTCCATTGCCACTCAGAGGAAGGGGGATGCTTGGCCAAAATCAGGATTCCATCAGAAAGGAGCAAGGGAAGAAAACTGTTAGGTAGGCAACCAGTAGTGTCTGCCTCAGAATGGACAAAGGACAGCTAAGAGGAGACTGAGAGGGAGGCGTCCAGATAGAGGAGAAGAAAGTCAGAACAAGGTGGCATCAAAGGAGCCACAGAGAAGAGACTTGGGAGAGTGCGCTCAACACTGTTAATGTCACGGAGAGGGAGCCTGAAAAGTGTCCATTGGATTGAACAACTAGGAAGTCTGTATTGATCTTAGCAAGAGCAGTTTAGTTTTGAAAACAAGACAGGAGAACAATTACACAAAACACGAAGTGATTTATGCATCATTATCTGCTACTGATGATGCCAAGTGCTAGAGCTAATTCACGGTTTCCTAGAATCCAGGTGATGAGATGAATAAGAGGGGGCAATGGGGTTTTTCACTGCTGAGCCATGAAATAAGTTTGCAGAACTTGGGGTTCAAACACAGTCTGAGCTCAGGTTCAAACACAATCACATGCTGAGTCCTGAGTTACAGACAAGATTGTGGGAAGAAGTTTATATATCCTAATCTATTTGCCGGTCCAAACATAGCCACTGCATATGTTCAGATACATAAACTTTTCCCACCTGCTCCTCTCTATACATGCACATTAATTGTTTAGCTTCATATGCATACAATTATCTGCAGACAAATCCAGGTTCTGCCACTTGCTACTGGAATACCTCTCTTGGCCTCCAGTTTTCAACTGTGAAATAGAGATCATAATTGAACTTCTCAGAGTTCTTGGGAGGATTAAGTGAAATCATGTGTATAAATAAAGATGTATATGTTAGATAATTTTTATTATAGCTACACCTCCATTACTCTTTCCACATATGTAATAACATCACCAGCTAATTAGCATTTAATTCCCAAGTGTTGGATGACAAGTTTAAAAGCATATTTGTAGCTATTGACTTATACCCACCTACATATGTCTATACCTAGAGGTACATATACCTTTGCTTCCGGGACTGCAAATAAACATTTACACACCTCTTCTACCTGTCTCTGTATCTTCCTAACAACTATCTATACAAACAATACGGAGACACGGAATCTCTAACTGTGACCCTCATACATACAACGTCCTCTCTTTATGTAAATGAGAGATGCTCTATTCCAGGTCCTCTGAGACTCAGATGCCAAGATGGGATTAAATGTGCAAGGATTTTATTAGGGCAAAAGCCTGTGAGGGAAATGGGGAGGGAGCCAGGGAACGCTGGGAGAGCTGTCAGACCGTGATGCAGTGCTGACGCGAGTGAAGGAGGGAGGTAAGGAAGCTTGGGCAGGATCTTCCCAGACTGCCAGGCAGCATAAGGAAGTTTTGGCAAGGCCACTGGGGAGTTCTCTAGCCTGTCAGCCCTCAGAGGAGTCCCCTGTTTCCCAGGAAGAGGCCTCCCTTAGCATCCCTGTCCCGCTCAGTCACTGGCTAGGAACAGCGTGGCCTTGGGGCAAAAGCAGCCACGGGCTGCCATGGATTTCAGAGCACTGTTAGGGTCCTTGACCCATTACACCCGCTGTAGTTGGGGGTGCAGGGGAGGCCATTCTCATGGCCACCATATGAGGTGCTATCCATTCATCCGTTTTTGTGTTTGATCCAAACACTCCAAATTGAATAAAAGAGAAAATCAGTTCAAATCTGGGGGTCTGTGTGGTTCTCCCCACCACCAAGGCTGTTCCAAATGGTGCCTCTGCTCAGATTCCCCCTCAGGCTGGTGCCTCAAGATGGCCAGAGCAGTGGCTGCCCATGAGCTTGGTTCATCCTCTGCTCAGACATGCCTCAGGGAGCTCTGAGTAAGCCTATTTCTGCTGCTCCCTAGCTACTTCCAGGGAGGACTTCTCCACCCAAGGATGGGAGAAGCCAGGACACTCTCGACCTGTGTCTCCGGGGACACAAACCTCAGATCAGGCACAGGGTGAATGGGGGCTACCCCCTCAGGATTCTGCACTGTGCCTCCCTCTTTATGGGGTCTGTGACCTCCTTCCTCCCAGGGTTGTTGCTGTAGCCCTGATCAGAGGACAAGGGATCTGGGGGCTCCATATGAATCACCCTGTGCTCCAAGGCCAAGTTCCACTGATGAAATCACAGGGAGCTGCAATGACCAAGCCCAGTACTATACGGATGAAAGTCTTATTTATGTGAAAGATATTTCTGCAGAGGGAGCAATAAACCACAAAGCGAAGTATGAAGGTTTGCAACAAACGCTGTAAAGTTTTATATTCCTGAAAACTAGGGATAAAAGATATAACCATTTAAAGCAAAGTGGATGAAAGGGGCTTCCACACGATTGTAAAACAGCCTTATAATAGTTAATTGCTAGTTTCTTATTACAACAGAGAGAGTCAAAATAGCCTTTAAAATACCCAGCAATGGAAATGAGAGGAGAGAGGACAGGAGGGAGCAACCTACTAAAAAGATTTGGGTCCAAGTTTCCAAGGGTTCTTAGAGTAGAGACCACTCTCATTCCTGTAAGACTGCCCTGTCCCCAGTACTGAGGGCTTGTCACTGCCCAAATCTATCCTGCACGTTTCCATCTGCCGCAAAGGTGAAAGACACGTCACCTGTCTGCCTGCGCCGCAGTCTCTTCTTCTGTACAACAAAAGGGTTTGAGATCCCCCACAGGCCCTTCCAGCTCCAATCCTCAGTCATCATTATTCACTCACTGCCTCCATATTCTAGCCACTGTGCTAAGGAGGCAGGAATATGGGGGAGGTTAAGATTCTGAGAAGAGGGGGGAAGACAAACACTTAAATAGATCACTGGGGCCGGGTGCGGTAATCCCAGCACTTTGGGAAGCCGAAGCGGGCAGATCACCTGAGGTCAAGAGTTCAAGACCAGCCTGGCCAACATGGTGAAAGCCTGTCTCTATTAAAAATGCAAAAATTAGCCAGGCATGGTGGTGCACGCCTGTAGTTCCAGCTACTTGGGAAACTGAGGGAGAAGAATCGCTTGAAACTGCAAGGTGGAGGTTGCAGTGATCTGAGATCACACACCACTGTACTCCAGCCTGGACGACAGAACGAGATTCAGTCTCAAAAAAAAAAAAATCATGGGAACACTGTGTAGTGTCAGGTATTGGGAGAGTAAAGATGTGAGACAGAAGTCTGTGTGGGCATGATAAATGATCCAAAAGAAGACATTAAGACTCCACGGAGGACGATGAACTCTGAGTTGGGTCTCGTAGGTTGAGTAGAAACTTAACAGAATGACATTCTAGGCAGAGAAACTAGCATGTGTAAAGCCATATGATGAGAGCTTCCTAAGTGATACAACTCCAGAGGCCCATTCACATCAGAGTCTATGTAAATGGTGCAGTGCACAACCTGTGCAACCTGACACAGCAATGCTCTGAAGCTAGGGCCCCAGACATATGCAGGAGATGGTGATGCTGATCCCAAATCCCAGCTTACACCATTGTAGACTTTCAGGGCAGGGCTTCTTACCCCATTTCCCACCATCTCTCTGACATCAGACCGCTTAGAGTGGCTGCTGCTTAGACATGGCCTGGCCCCTGAGGGATTCTGTTTCACTCTCAAACTCTGGGAACCCCCAGGGAGCTTTCAGGAAGCTCTGGAGAGACCCAAATCTATTTCCCCCTTTAGCAAAAGCAATTGCGCGTTCTCTTTACTCTGCAGGGGAGTATATGGGTTTCTCCTCTACAAATGGTATTATTATTGAAAAACAGACTTTTAAGGCAATGGCTTATCTGGGGATCCCTTGTCAACTCAGCTCCGTTTAGCCAACTTTCCACCCAACGGAGCAAGTCTGCTCTGCCAGCAGCACCCCTCCACCCACCCCACATACAAGGATGCCTCCTGGGTAAGGGTGGGGGGAGTGACCAGAACCCTGCCCTTCTGATGGTGGAGGGCAGATGGGGCGAGGGGGAGGGAGAGGGGATTCCCTCAGAGCCCCTCCCTGCCTACAGGCCAGGGCTCCTGACCCTCTCAGTGGCTGCTTCCTGCTCCACAGTCAGCCCATCCTTCTTCCTGGGGGAGGGGAGGGCAGAGGCCGGGCTAGGTCTCCTCCTAGCTCTGCTGAGGACATGCGGCATTTGACCTGCGACCCCGCAGGAAATTCTTCTGACCTGAGGCGAACCTCAGGAGAAATGCCATGACCCCACAGTGGACAAAGGGCCTTGCTGAGACCTCTCCCCTCCTCCCCTAGCCGTAGATCTCTTGACTCAAGGGGGCAGATCAGAGAATCCCCGGGAATTAACTCACAGCCCAAGCAGCTGGGGCTCTGGTCTCAGCTGAGGAAGAAGGGGAGAACCTGAGAGGTAGGGTGGCCGTGCACCCTGCATGCCTGGGACAGCCCCACCTGAGGGCATTGTCCATGTACAATTGTCAATGCACTTCTTTTTCCAGGACAGAAACTCTCCGGTTTGGATGATAACTTTTATGGTCATCCTAATAGGAAAGGGACTTCCAGAGAACATGGGCTAGCACCCACTTCATTAATTCTACAAAGATTGAGCCTCTGTCCCATGCTGGGCACACCCTGCAGGGCTGGATATGGCACTGGGTAAAATCCAGTGAAGTCCTTGCCACAGGGGATCATGGTTTTGGCAGACACAGCCCCAAACCCACTAGAGCACAATGTGGAACTTCCGGGGGAAAATGATTCATTTTCTTTTCTTTTCTTTATTTCAGACCGGGTCTTGTTCTGTTGCCCAGGCTGGAGTTCAGTGGCGTGATCACAGCTTACTGCAACCTCGACCTGCCAGGTTCAATCCATCCTCCTGCCTCAGCCTCCTGAGAGGATGGGACTAGAGGGATGAGCCTAGCTAATTTTTTATTTTTTGTAGAGACGGGGTCCCACTATGTTGCTGGTCTCAAACTCCTGGACTCAAGTGATCCACCCACTTCAGCCTCCCAAAATGCTGGGATTACAGGTGTGAGCCACCACACCTGGCCAATTCATTTTCTTAAGGGGTCTCAGAGGAGGTTCACTCTCAGCTGCCTCCACTCCTTTCTCTCTACTCAAACCGGTAGTGATGGTGAGAGCTGAAGAAGAGCTCAGAGAGGCGTTTCAGATATGGTCTTCCTTCTGCATGGTCCATGTCCCTGTTCCCAGCCCCAGTGCATTCATTCATCGCTGTGCTCACTAAATACAAAGCGTGGGCTGTGTGTCAAGTGCTGTGTGAGTGGAGAAGAGGGTGTGAAATATTTGCCTCCAGGACTTACAGGCTGGGAGCCAGATAAATGCTAAACAAATCACCCAACAATAAACTCATGGATTACAGGTATTGGGAGAGTAAAGATGTGAGAAAGGGCATTGAGAGAGCACATCCTAGCTGAGGACAAAGTAGGAGAAGAAATGCTGTGCTCACCTTCAGGGGACTTTTAGGAGTGAACACCTCATGGGAATTTTAAGCCCAAAGACAAGCCCATATGGATTTGAGTTTCATTAGTAAGAATCAGAAAAATGAGCCCTTGGGTGAAAAGGGCAAGGGGGTGGATGTGTCGGCCAAGAAGAAAGGATGGAGTGCACAGAGCTGGAGCCTGAGCCCATGATTAGCTGTCACGCAGATGGAAAGGCAGGATTTCCTGGACCTGAAGCTCGGAAGGTCTCTAGAGGTCATCCTGTCCATCTCCTGCCTCTACAGGAGAGGCTTGGAAGGGGTGGGTGTCTCTGTTAAAGGCTTCGGAGCGAATAATTCTACACCCATTCTGTGTTTAACACCTCTTGCTTCAAGAAGTCCTTACCACCATCTGGGCTGGGAGCAGTAGCTCACGCCTGAAATCCCAGCACTTTGGGAGGCTGAGGCAGGTGGATCATTTGAGGTTAGGAGTTCAAGATCAGCCATGCCATCATGGTGAGACCCCATCTGTACCAAAAAGAAAAGAAAAGAAAAAATTAACTGCGAGTGGTGGCACATGCCTGTAGTCCCCGCTACTTGGGAGGCTGAGGCACAAGAATTGCCTGAACCCAGGAGGCAGAGGTTGGCGAGAGCAGAGATCTTATCCCTGCACTCCAGCCTAAGCAACAGAGCAAGACTCTGTTCAGTAGAAGTCCTTACCACGATCTAAACCCCTCATCTTCCCAGGAAGATCAGCAGATCCTGGGAGTAGGAAGAGGTAGGGAAAAGACAGAGGTCATGTTTGGCCTCTGTGTGGTGTCCTGGAATCATTACCTCCATGACTCTGCTTTTCTATTCTCTTCATCTAAAGTTATAAAGGGGCTGGGCACAGTGGCTTATGCTTGTAATCCCAGCACTTTGGGAGGCCGAAGTGGGCAGATCACTTGAGGCCAGGAGTTTGAGACCAGCCTGGCCAACATGGCAAAACCCTATCTCTACTAAAAATACAAAAATGAGCCAGGTGTGGACCTGGCTGGGGGAGGACCCTCATCCTCCCCGAGCTCCTGCTCTCTTGGATGAGTGCTCCTCACTCTTGCCCCTCATTTCCTAGCACCATTGAGGAGCACCTCAGAGCCAGTGTGGGATGGGCTGGAGCTGGGCCTATAGATACATGGGCAGAAGAGAAATGCAGAGAGTCCTCCATAGCCTGTGTATACATGGGTTTTGGGTAAACCTTCTTTGCCATCAGGCATGGTGCATGCCTACAATCCCCGTTACTCGGAAGGATGAGACAGGAGAACTGCTTAAATCCGGAGGCAGAGGTTGCAGTGAGCCAAGACTGTGCCACTGCACTCCAGCGTGGGTGACAGAGCAAGACTGTCTGAAAAAAAAAAAAAAAAAAAAAAAAAAGTTGTAAAGGAACTCAATATTCATCACTATGAAGTTGCCATTTTACACAAATGCCTGATAAAAAAGTATAATTTCCTTTACAGTATTAATTCAACAGGTCTGTGATGAACCATACCTCAACTTTGCTATGCAGGAAGCTTCCAGATTTATGCATAAGAGCAATAATAAAACCATAGTTAAAATTTGTCGACCATTTACTTTGTGCCAGACCCTTTACCTGTATTGGTTCCTTTATTCCTCACAGCAATCCATAAGGCGGTGCCTTTATGATGTCGCCTTTACAGGTGAGGAAACAGGGAAGTCAAGCAACGTGCCCAAGTTCTCAGGATAGTGGACACAATGATGGGCCTCCAAAGATGCCCACTTCCCAAACCCCAGGACCTGTGATTATGTTAAGGTGCAAGATGAAAGGGACTTTGTAAAGTAATTAATTTAAGAATCTTGAGATGAGGAGATTATTTTAAATTATCTAGATGGGCCCTTTATAATCACAAAGGTTTTTATAAAGGAAAGACGGAGTTAGGAGATCAGAGAAGGAGATGTGACAAAGCAAAGCAGAGAAGCAGAGATGAGATAAACACATACACACACAGAGAGAGAGAGAGAGAGAGAGAGAGGAGTTGAAGGTACTGAGCTCCTGGTTTTGAAGCTGAAGAAAGGGACTGTGAACCAAGGAATACAGGTGTAGGTGTCTTGCATCTGGAATCCAGGAAAGGCAAGGAAACAGATCCTCTCCTAGATTTTCCAGAAGGAACACAGCCCTGTGGATCCATGTGTTGGACTTTTGACTATCAGAACTGTCTGATAACAAACTTGTATTTCACATTGGTGACTTGTTACAGCACCAACAGGAAACTAGTCCACACAGCCAGCAGGAGTAACAGTAGCTGCCATGGGATGGGTGAGTTAATCACGTCACGAAAACTCTACCTAGAACCAACCGCCTCTCTCCAGTCCTTGCTCTGGAGCACTTCGATGAGTGAGCATCTCCCAGGGTCACATCCTCCCCATCTAACCACGGACCTCGTCCTCCCCCAGCTCCTGCTCTGGGCAGCACCTCACTCTTGTCCCTCATTTCCTTGAACCATTGGGGAGCACCTCAGAGCCAGTATGGGATGGGCTGGAGTTGGGGCTTTAGAGACATGGACAGAAGAGAAAGGCAGATGGTCCTCCACAGCCTGTGTGTACATGGGTTTTGGGGAAAACGACCCTCTTTGCCATCAGACATCAATATCTTCATTGCAAGAGCAGAAAGGGAAATAGCTGGAGCAACTGCACGTGTAGCTGAGGGTGAGGTCCAGGTGTGAGCACATGAACAGGAGGCTGAGTTGCTGGGGGATCTGCATGGTCACAGGTGTGTGATGCGGTGGGGACTGGGGGCTGGCCCTCTGCCAGAGCATCAGAACAGAGTAAAAGCACTCCAAAGCACTCTGGAGCACAGTCCTTAATGCTGGCCTAAAGGAAAGTATTGGTCTTGAAGGAAGGGGGCTTCAAAGGCCCCTGGAGAGGGATGAGGGTTTTATTTTGAGGCTGGGGGAGGGAAGGGGGCAAGAAAATGTTTCGTAAAGGCCCCTCCATAGAACTTCTGGACTTTGCTGCCACCTTGTGGAAAGCGTTTAGAAGGCAGGGTTGTGGCCGCCCGGCCCAAAGATTGACATCTCACTGGGGTCTTTAGGGTAGATACTTTTTTCTCATCTGAAGTGGGGATGGGGGGGGGGGGGGTTCTCCCAGGCATATGGTACTGAATTCCCAGGCTCCCCTAGTCCCAGCTGTCATACTCATGATGTGTCTCTGTGCCAAGAGTTTAGCTCTCTTTGCAGATACAGGGACACAGGAGGTGGTGTTGCATAGGAGGGGCCCAGAAAAGTGTGCCAGTATCCCATAGGCTTTCCCAGAGCAGGAACTCAAAGGTGTGGTTTTAGGGAGGACCTGTGTGCAAAGAAGCTCTGAGTGTGCAGAGGCAAAGGAGAGAAGGTGGTAATGGGAGAAAAAAGTCAGGAAGTTGGGCACAGAGGTCTGGATTCAGCCTGGTAGGGACAGGAGCTTTACCCCCCTCTGGGCTTATGCTGAGTGACCAGTTCATCTCACCCTGCTCATCTGTAAAATGGGGAAATGAAGGAGAAAGGCTTCTCCTCCACAGTGCCCTAGAGCACTTCTCACCCATTCAGAATGAGATGTGAGCCCTCCGTATGCCACTAGCCATCTCCCCACCACAGCCTCCTGATTTCCCTGGACTTTTGCCCCATATTGGGAGTACGGTCCTCACCACGCCTATGAGCCAGGTACTAGTATGATTCCCATTTTACAAGTGAGAAGATTGAAGTACAGGGCAGCTAAGTGCTTGTCCAGGGTTTCAGAGCTAGCCTGTGTTGGGGCCAGATTTCAAGTTTTGGATCTCCCTGTCCACATGGCACTCTTTCTCCATCCTCAATAAATATGTTTCAAAAAAGGAATGGGAGTGGTCAGGCTTTGGGTGTGCCAGCTCTGGGAGCCCTCCCAACTGGAACTCTGATAGAAAATCGAGGCAGATCTTCTCTTCTTCCTGATCTGCCCCTTCCCAACCTCAAGAGATAAAGGTCTCTTTTTAAAGGCTTCTAGGAAATGAGATTCCAATCCTTCCCTTTCCACTCCCAATCTAATTCATGTTAGTAATAGCATTATCAGAAAGTTCTTCCTACAGTCTAAACTCCATGCCTCCAGATAGAAGAAAGAGAATACAGATCAAGCTTCTATTTCAGAGAGGGATATTCTTGGTCTCTAAAACCAGGGTTTAATTCTCTAACCATGACAGTCAGGGCTGGCCAATCACAGGCCTCAATGGGATAGCTTAAATTATAGAGGACCAAGTTAGAAAAAAGAAAAAAAAAATACCCAACTTCCAGAGCTGATACTGCAGCTGATAATTAATTATCTGCTGTTTGTATGCACTGGTAGGGCTCCCCCAACCTCTCACTGATCAGGGTGCACAGTGTGGCCTGGGAAGAAGACCAGTGAGTTGGCGTCAGGTCAAGACAATTGTGTGGGGACCATCCAGAACCTTCTTGACTTCATCCTCCCCCCTCCACCCTTCCACTTCCCTCCAATCAAGGGAGGAGCTGCCCTCTCTCACTCACCTCCCCTCCCCAAACATTTGGGAGGGAGGAAAGAGAGGGAGTGATTAGCACGGGGCATTGTCCCCAGATAATGGGCCCCAGCTGCTGCATGAAAGAAGAGACAAAGCGCCTGGCGGCTCCACACGCATTATCCCCTCGTTAAATCTCTGTTATTAGATTAGATTCAAAATGTATTGATTCAGAAGCTGGGGGGAGGTGGGGGAGGGAAGAGGATCTGGCTGGTGAATGCTGAACTGCACCTCTCTGCAAGCTCTTCCTCCCCCTCCTTCACCCAACCAGGCAACTTTTCTGCCTCAGGTCTTCTGAAGGGAATCTCCCCTATGCCTATATCCTGGCCTCTGAGTGCAGCCACTCTGCCTGAGCTATTGGGAAAACCACTGAGTGTCCACTCCTGGGAAGTGCCCTTGAGATCCTGGAGGCCAGGTTGCCAACGTCCAGAGGAAAGGCAGCCTGCTTTCCAGGATGGCAGGAGACAGTCTCCATGGCTTTGAAGCAGCGCCAGTCGCAAACTCACAGAAGGGTTCAGGTTGGGCACTTTCAGAACCTTTGATGGAATATTTTTAGTAGAAATGACGTCACTGAGAAATGGGGTAAATGGGAAAAGGAAATGAGAACTGGGAGTACTTGTAGGTGAATAGAGAAGGCTGCAGAAGAGAAGTGGTGATGGGCAAGAGAATTGGCAAGCTTCCCGGAAGCACTTAGAAAGACATGAGTGTTTCTGGTCTCCTTTCTGCTAGGACAGAATGAGAGGCAACTGGCTAAAGTGTCAAGAGGAGAGAAGGAAGCAGCTTCCAGGAGGTATAACAGGTGGGAGGGAAATTCTGGGTGTTCTCAAACCCTTGATGGAGCAAAGGTCTCCTTGGGAGAAGACCAAGATCGGTACTGATGATCAGGAGTTAGCTCACTGGGGGGGTTCTCTGGCCCTGGGCCTCAGTTTCTCATACCTGGGCAGCACAGCCCACATGCCAGATCGATGAGCTGATTGGATGTAGCTACTGGAGCAGAAGATGTTACATGTGGTGGCTAATTGGCTGCCTTGATGCTGGGCTCTGTCACCCCATTGATTGTGGGTGAAGGGTGGGGAGAGGACGATGGAGAATCAATAGGATGATTAGTGTCTTACTAGCTCTCTGGTTGGACACTTTGCCAATAGCCACCCATTTACTGACCAGTGATGCATTGACAGTGCCAGAATGTTCACCTTCCTATTCCTCTGGCCTGAGACACGAGAATCACCAAACAGCATGGCTGGTCCAAGCAAGTCCTAGTGGAATGGGGCAGCTTTTGGTTCTAAGACCAGGCTCCAACAGATGGGCGCCAGGAGGCATCCCAAGAAAGAAGTGATGAGCACTCCCCACCTTTAGCCCAATCTCTGCTCAGCAGGAGACAACAATTGTGAGGGCCAATCCCCAGCCTCACAATCTTTTGCTTTTTGCTGGGAGACCCTAATCTCTATCCATCAACAAAGCAAAAATAAATATAAAATTTCTAATGAATCCCTGATAACTAGAATCAAAACACATATGTCTGGAGTGGAAGTATCAGATGAAACTTCAATACTAGTTCATCTTAGGAACAACCAGCCAGTTAGACAGTATTCTATGAGTTCTTTCTGCATGCCGAAGAATCTGGGATGAGAAGCTGAGAGAAGCTAAACTAGACAAGCCCCCTTCCTCAGCCACTGTGCTCTTTTAGACATGAAGCTCCAAAGATCCCATGAAAAGTTTTGCCCAATGGTTTATGACCTAGAATTACAGAGTTTGGGGTCAGTGGAATATATAATTTCAGGTTTCCCATACTGAGTCCCTTATAATTGGGTGACCTGGACCAACTGAGGAGGCAGTGAAAATGTTAGAAGAACTCATTCCAGAAAGTCCTTTTGAGTCCTCTCCCTTTAGCCCAGCAGCATTGAATCCCTCTCCACCATGTCTTCCTCAGAGTGACAGGCAGCCCAAGACAGGGAGAGGGACAAGGCTGGAATGAGACTGAGACAACCAAGGAAAGCCTTGTCCATACATTGCAGACACTAAGATAGGTCGCCCTTGGTGAGATCTCACCTTCTTTTTCTCTAACTACTTGTTAGGTTGATGAAGCGATGGGGCTGGGTGTTCCTCAGCATGTCTTAAATTCTGGTGTCTGGGAGAGGGAACTAGGATATGAGAAATATGATCAAAGACCATTCTACTAACTCTACGTCCTCCTGGCCCTGCTTTCTGGTGGATGTGCCAGGGACTGACTGCTGACAATTCCCAAAGGAGATAAGAAATCCAAGCCGAGTGCAGTGACTCATGCCTGTAATCCCAGCACTTTGGGAGGCCGAGGCAGGCAGATCACGAGGTCAAGAGATCGAGACCATCCTGGCCAACATGGTGAAACCCTGTCTCTACTGAAAATACAAAAATTAGCTGGATGTGGTGGCACGTGCCTGTAATCCTGGTTACTTGGGAGGCTGAGGCAGGAGAATCGCTTGAACCCGGGAGGTGGAGGTTGCAGTGAGCTGAGATCACGCCACTGTACTCCAGCTTGGCCACAGAGCGAGACTCCATCTCAAAAAAAAAAAAAAAAAAAAAAAGAAAGAAAGAAAGAAAGAAAGAAAGAAAGAAAGAAAGAAAAAAAGGAAGAAATCCAAACTTTGGCTTTCTTGGTGTTTCCCAAACACCAAACCAGCTGGTGCTGGCCGTGGTGCTGAAGATCTCGTCTCTGTTCCGTTGCAGCATCCACTTGCAGGGAAAGAGCTTGCTCCCACCTTCACTAAAAGATCATGAGCCCAGGTAACAGGGTTGTGTGGACCCTTCCAACATCTTTCCAAGGGGTTGCAAAGCCGAGATTCCCCCCACTCTTCTATCCATTGCTAAGTGTTCATGGTCCTGAGCCTCATACCTTAAATCCCACCTCCTAGTGTTTCTTCTTCATAATAGCTACTTAAAGTATAAAGAGTAACTTACATAACTGCAAACCCACCATCTAATTTAAATGTGAAAACCAGTATGACTGAGAATCCCTGTATACACCTACTTAGTCTCATCCTTCACTCCTTTTCCAGATTACTAATATTATGAAGTTAGTGTTTATCCTTCTTGTGCAAATGCTTTTCAACCTATTTGTCATCTCCCAGTTTCCTAGGCCTGGAGGCACCAATCTCTCTCTCTCTCTCCTTTTTTTTTTTTCTTTTTTTTTTGACAGAGTCTAGCTCTGTCACCTAGGATGGAGTGCAGTGGTACGATCTCGGCTCACTGCAACCTCCGCCTCCCAGCTTCAAATGATTCTCCTGCCTCAGCCTCCTGATTAGCTGGGATCACAGGCATGCACCACCACGCCTGGCTAATTTTTGTATTTTTGCTTTTCTTTTGGTATACGAGAGGTTTCACCATGTTGGCCAGGCTGGTCTCAAACTCCTGACCTCCAGTGATCCCCCTGTCTTGACCTCCCAAAGTGTTGGGATTAACTAACTGTAAATCTCTTCTTCTAACCATCCAACCTCTTCCCAAAGCTGCTGACAAATGGTTAAGAAGAGAATTTAGGGATTCACTGCATTTTATTCTTCCCACTCCCATCATCTGATAGGGGATGGATGTTCAGGGAAGCAGCCACAAGTGAGGTGAAGAAAGAGACACTAGGGGTTACAGAAGCCTAGTACAGAGTTATCAGGCCTATGTAGTAGAGAGTTGGTTTTGCCTTCAACCTAAATGCAAAGTTGTGAGAGAGGAGCAGAATTCCAAAGTCCCTTATTCAGGGGAGGGTCAATGGGGAAAGGCTTGATATATACACAAATGGAGTGGACTTAGGAGTGCCTGAGTTTCTCCTGATCTAAGAGAGCATGTTTTAAAGCCATGGTGAGCTGCTGGGGGTGGGGCAAGGGTGTAAGGCCCTTGAACACCCAGTTTTTGGTGGAAGGGTTCAGACCTTGGCTTGGGATTGCTGAGATGAATTGGCATTGGAAACAGGGCATGGGACTTTGTCTGTGTCTTGAAAACGTCCCTGGCATTCCCTGGGTCTTGAGGGGCCTAAACAGAAATCCTTTGCCCTCACCTAACCAGGCCTGTACCCCTTCCTCCACTGGGCTGTACCCACTCAAGCATACTGCCAGATGGACCAGAGCATAACCAGGGTGATGCTGTAGGCCAGCACCGCCAGCAGGTAAATGTGGAACAGCAGCCTGTCCAGCACGGAGCCCACGCGCAGCCAGTCTCGGGCCACCTCTCGGATCTCATCCCGCTTCTCCAGGAAGTGCCGGATGGAGGACAACTCCTGCAGCAGCCCACACACCGCCAGCGAGCCCTCCCGAGGTGGTGGGGGAGGGCTACATCTGCCCCTCGGGTTCTTCTCCAAGTCCTGGGATCCTCCCATGTGGTTGCAGTGGTTTCTCATGGCTGGAAGAAGAGCAGAGCATTGGCAGGAGAGGGAGACCTTGGGTGGTGACCTGAACATGGTCCCTTATGCTTCTATAGCCTGCACATTTTTGCTGGGAATAACTTTTTTCCCTCACTCTGTCGCCCAGGCTGGAGGGCAGTGGTGCGATCTAGGCTCCCTGCAACCTCCACCTCCCGAGTTCAAGCAATTCTGCCTCAACCTCCCGAGTAACTGGGATTACAGGCACATACCACTACACCTGGCTAATTTTTTTTTTTTCAGTAGAAACGGGATTTCACCATGTTGGCTAGGCTGGTCTTGAACTCTTGACCTCAAGTGATCCACCTACTTTGGCCTCCCACGGTGCTGGGATTACAGGTGTGAGCCACCGTGGCTGGCCAGGAACAACTTCAGACATAAAAAGTATAAAGAGTAACTTACATAACTGCAAACCCACCACCCAATTTAAATTGAAAAACCAGTATGACTGAGGACCCTAGTATCTCTGGGTACCTGAGTACCCAGACTCAGACTCACGACTGAGTACCTCTCCTTATGCACATCCTCCACCCCTCTTCCAGATCATTAATATCAAGAAGTATCCTTCCTATACATTGCTTTTCAACCTATGGGCTTTCCTCAGCAATTGGATATCCATTGTTTCATTTGAGCTTCACAATAGTCTCACAAGAGAGGCAGAGGAGGTGTGATTACTATTCCTTTTTTTTTTTTTTTTTTTTTTCCGGAGACCAAGTCTCACTCTCTTGCCCAGGCTAGAGTGCAGTGACGCAATCTCGGCTCACTGCAACCTCCGCCTCCCCAGTTCAAGCGATTCTTCTGCCTCAGCCTCCTGAGTAGCTGGGATTACAGGCGTGTGCCACCACGCCCAGCTAATTTTTGTAATTTTAGTAGAGACGGGGTTTCCCCATGTTGGTCAGGCTGGTCTCGAACTCCTGACCTCGTTTGTGATCCACTCCCCTCAGCCTCCCAAAGTGCTGGGTTTACAGGTGTGAGCCACTGTGCCCAGCCAACTATTCCCACCATATAAAAAATGGTGAAGCTGAGAGAGGTTAGGTAACTAGCGTGTGATCACATACTTGGAGGATCATTTAATGGTGAGACCACCAAGGCTCAGGTGTCTGGACTCCCAATCTACTGCTACTTCTGCTCCATTTTGTTGCCTCAGAGGGGCAGGAGGATGGAGGGTGCTGCTCTCATGTCCCTGACTGCAGGTCCTGGACCAGGAAATGCACCTACAGAAGTGGCTTCCTTCACCAAGGTAAATTAGGCACTAGGCTGGCAGACTCATTCACTAGCTCTTGATGAGATGGCCTTAGATGAGCCAAAAATCTCATGTAAAAGGCCTGGCCCTAGCCAGGAGGAAGGACAAAGAGGAGTGGAGTGGAGAGGAGTGGTTAGAAAGAAAAGCTTAGAGTTAGATGGGCCTGGGTTCTACCAATTCCTGGCTCTGTGATTTAGGACAAGCAAGTTCTCTATAGCTCTGCTTCCCTTATTTGAAAAATGAGAATGAGAATCCTCTTGGGTTGTCATGAGTATTACATGTGATCATGTAGACAAAGCACTTTGCACACACCTGGCACAAAATGTTCAGTGAATAAACCAACCAACTAACCACCACCACCACCAACAAATGGTAGCTGTAACAATTCCTCAGGAAGTATGAACTCCACATTTAATGTCTCTGTGCCTCATAGGTGTTTGAGATTCTAAAGAACCTGGTATTTGGGCTGTGTATTTGTTGTTTTTAGTTTTTAGTTTTGAGACAGGGTCTTACTCTGTCTCTAAGTGGGATGCAGTAATGCGAACACAGCTCCCTGCAGCGTCAACCTCCTGGGCTCAAGTGATCCACTTCAGCCTCCTGAAGTAGCTAGGACCACAGGAGTGTACACCGCCATGCCCAGCCAACTTAAAAAAAAAAATCAGTAGAGATGAGGTCTCACTATGTTGGCCAGGCTGGTCTTGAACTCCTGGGCTCAAGTGATCCTCCCACCTCAGCCTCCCAAAGTGCTGGGATGGTAGGCATGAGCCACCATGCCCTGCTTTGGGCTGTTTAGAATAAGAGTTTTAGAAATCCCAGTGCCAGTATTTAACTGTCTGAGGCAGGGAGACCAATAATTGCCTAAGGAGCATCCATTTGACTTCCCCCATGGGTCCTTCCTAGAGAGAGGCCATTCTCAGCCCAGAGGTCTCAGCTCCTGACATGCTGAGCCTCTGGGATTCCTACCCTCTCTGTCAATATCCAAGGTGATGAGAGGTTGTGTAAGTGAAGAAAGGGTCTGGACCGACACCTTTGGTTGAAGTCTGCCCCTCCCAATAAGGCAGGGCATGGGATGCCATGTGCAGTACAGCACCTCCTTGGCAGGCCACACCCTCCAGAGACTTTCCACAACATCCGAGCCAGAAGCTGCCCCTCTGTGTGGACTCTTCCTTTCTGTTTCTCACCTGAGCAGTCATCAGTCTTGGTGGCTTGGGAGGTAGCTGGAGGCTTCTGGGAAGTCGACTGCTCCCGCAGACAAAGTAGCCAGGCAATTCTCTCTAGAACCAGGTGACGCAGCCAGGCAGGCACGGGCTGCTGCAGGTCTTGCTTGTGCACCAGCCGCACAATGAAGATGGTCTCAGCCAAACTTATCACCAGCAGAGCCATGCACACCACAAAATAGACACCTGTGCAGTCCAGGGCAGAGGCAAGAGACACATACAGGAGGTGGGAGGGGGTGAGTTTCTCACCAGACTGAGCTCTGCTGCCAGGAGAGACCTTACCAATGAGAGGAGTGCCGATGGCAGTGGCCGGCAGCGTGTCAGAAACGATGATTAGGAAGACCGAGTAGCCCAGGAGGAGTGTGATCTTGAAGGAGACCCTCTCACCACTGTTGGGGGGCAGGTAGAAGCCCACGATGTCCATGACCATGAGGAAGATGCTGGGCAGCAGCAGGCTGACCACATAGAAGAGGGGCCGCCGGCGGATGACCACCTGGGATCGGGAGAGGAGCTTGTGGAAAGCCTGGGGCACACAGGCTCTGCTCCCAGGAACCACCCCATAAGCTCAGACTCCTTGTTTTATGGGGCTTCCAGCCTGGATTACTCAGAGAAGAAAACAGACAGACCCCCATACCCTGTCTCTCAATCCAGGCTTATGGCTGTTTAGAATAAGTAAGGGACATTCACGGAGTTTCCCCATCTACTTCACTGAAGTTCCAGATGTGTGCAACCTGGAGTTGGACAAAGGCACAGAAGTTCTTCCCAGCATGCCTCCTTAAGTCTACCTGGGTGTGAAGCTTTATTCACCATTTTACCCACATTCACTCCCACTCACATAGAACTTCATTTCTGCATAGCAGTGACTGCTTTCCATGAACTCCTGAAAGTCGGGCAGCACCCCCAGCAACTCCCATTCTCCCTGGTTCATGAAGACACTCTTGTCGAATTTCACCTTTTCTGGCAAGCGCCACAAAGAGATGTTGATGTCCTGGACTGAGAGAGAATAAAGCAAGCCAGCTTTGGAATCTAGTGCCCAGAGCCTGCTGGACCCTGTGATAATGGGACACAGGTGGGCAGCAACGAAGGGGAGCTGATATCCGATGGCCCAACCTCAGCCTCAGCACATCACCTTCAGCCTTGCTGTCCTCAGCTATAAAATAAGGTACTCATCATACCTCTCTCACAGGGCCACACTGAGGGCAGATGAAGTCTTAAATGAAAACACACAGTGCAAAGAACCGTGCAAACCATTCATTAAAAAATACTTTCTTTCACACACACACACACAAACACACACGCACGCCCCTTCCAAACAGCTTTCTAGGTTTCCCTGTTAGAATTACCCATTGCAAAAATGAACAGAAGTCAACATTCTTCACCTTTGCCTTGATGGAACTGCCTGTCTTTAAAAGTGAAATAAGACAATAAGCAAAATCCTCACTTATAGATTGCAATTCCACTTCTCAATGTCTGCAGCAGAGACATATGCACTGGTAAAGATAGGAGTATCCATTGCAGAAAAACATTGGAAAATACTGAAATATCCATCAATCATAAAAATGCTTAATAAGCTAGGATGCAACCAAAATCATTAGATGTTTGCATTGGTGGTAGTGGTGAGCACAGCTGCCTTCCAATATCCTGAGCTATTTTATAGCTGCTAAAATTTTTGAGGATGACCTAAATATGCATGAACTTCGAAAAATGTCCAAGACCTATTGTTGAGTAAAAAGAATCAAGTAGTAGTATATAATAATATATAGAGATATATTTATCTAAAATACAAACTCATAAAGCAATTTCCATGTACTTTCCATAGATGTGTATGTGTGTATGTAAATGTGTAGAGAAGGATTTGGAAAAATATGCTGTTCTAGATGAAGTTTCTACTGATAAAAGTGGTTAACTCTTGTTGATGAAGTTTGGGATTGAGGGTAGAAGTCAAAGGAGATGTTAGTCTTATCTGTAGTTCTGGTTTTGATCAAGGCAGTCATGCATCACTGTCATAACTTAAGTTTAAGGTAATGAATACATCAAAACAGAAGTGGGGAATGCCTTTTTTTTTTTTCTTCTTTTTTTTGAGACAGAGTCTTACTCTGTCACCCGGGCTGGAGTGCAGTGGCGCAACCTCGGCTCACTGCAACCTCCGCCCTCTGAGTTCAAGTGATTCTCCTGCCTCAGCCTCCCAAGTAGCTGGCATTACAGACGCCTGCCACTGTGCCTGGCTAATTTTTTGTATTTTTCGTAGAGACGGGGTTTCACCATCTTGGCCAGGATGGTCTTGATCTCCTGACCTCGTGATTCACCCACCTCGGACTCCCAAAGTGCTGGAATTACAGGCGTGAGCCACCGTGCCCGGCCTGGGGGATGCCTTCTTGCAGCAGAGTGGTGTACACTTCACCAGCCCTCCAGCAAGCCCTTAGCTAACATTCATCCGCTCGGTAACATTTGCTGAGAATCTTCCTCTGTGCCAGGCCCTGTGCTGGGGATCTAAAGGTGGGCAAGAAATCATGTCCCCGCCCTTTCCAAGTTTTCTTACTTTTTATTTTTATAGGGTCTCATTATGTTGCTCAGACTGGCCTCAAACTCCTGGGCTGAAGCAATCCTCCTGCCTTGGTCTCCCAAAGTGCTGAGACTACATTTGTGAGCCACTGCATCTGCCCCTTTCTAAGTTTATATCTAGGAGAGAAGTACACATTGAACAAGTACTTACATGGGTGACAGAGGTGGGGAGAAGACCAGGATGCCATAAATTGGGCAACGGGGATGGACTAGTCTAGGGGATGAGAGGGGAAACTGAGAAGCTGAAACTTATGCTGCCATCAGAAGGGTGAGTAGAGGGGTTGGCCAGGCTAGGTGTGGTTGGGGGGAGCAGGTGTGGGGCAGGATGGGAGAGGGAGGAAAGGGCCAGGTAGCATCGGAGAGGAAATAACATGTGATAAAGGGAAAGAATATGAGAGCTGGGTCTAGAAAGGAAGGCAATTGGGAGGGAGCAGAGTTCAGGGGAGCAGATGAGCCTGGAGCAGCGGGCTGTGGCAGAATCAGCTCAAGAGGGTGCAATGTGTTCCAAGGTACCTGGGCTCCCATTGAGGGGTTTTGAGTGACATGGTCAGATTGCATTTTACTAAAATCTCACTGGCTTCTGTGAGAATCACGAATTAAGGGGGACATGAATGCATGGGGAACCAGGTAGCAGGCTAAAGCAGAAACCTAGGCAGGAGACAAGGGTGGCTTGCATGGGGATGAAGGGAAATAAATGGGTCTGAGAGATGCTTAGTGCCAGATTCTGTTGGAGATATTGGAAAAAATTGTCCCTTACTGAGCATCTTGCAGTCAGTTCACACTCTTATTGAATACTGCTATATTAATGTAAAATACAAACTCATAAAACAATTTCCATGTACTTTCCATAGATGTGTATGTGTGTGTATATATGCACACATGCATGTGTGAATGTAAATGTGTAGAGAAGGATCTGGAAAAATATACTGGGCTATATGAAATTTCTACTGATAAAAGTGGTCAACTCTTACTGTTGGAGCAGCAAGAGTAGCAGATTCACCTCATGTAGAGGATGAGGAAGCAGAGGCCCAGAGGGTTAATAAGTGGTGAGTAGGCTGGATATGTGAAAAGGCATCCTGGGGAGCACTCCTTGCTCAGGTGTCCCTGGGGTCTCCCAACCTCCACCCCTGCCCCAGCGAAGCCCACATACTCACTGGTGTGCAGCCAGCTGGTGAAGGTCAGCGAGCAGTTCTGGACATCGAAGGGAAAGTTGTAGATGTCGAGGCTACAGGCAGTCACCACCTGGAGGGGCTTGTAGTTCTGAACTTCGCCTTGATGCCGAATATACACGTATGGGATATTTGGAGACTTTCCCACATCCACACTGGCCAGGGAAAAGGGGTCAGTTTGGGAGCTCAAGAGGCAGGGCAAGCCCTGGGGGCCTAAAGATCTTGGAACAACTGGGTAGGGAATGAAATTCGGGGAGGGTATAGGCAGCCGGACAACCTGGATGTTTTGTCTGGCCTCGGTTTTTCCAACCTTCCTATCTTAGGCTTCCTGACCTGCTGTTGTCAAGGCTACTTATCAAGCAGTAATGGGCATTTCTCCTTTATTCCCCTGGGTCCTGGCCAAACAAGGCAGGGAGGAAAACCCATGGGCCCAAAAGCCATGGACAGTAGGGAGCGTGCCCAGCGGCCCCAACCCGTCACTGCCCCGGGCTGGGCAAAGCTTGGCTCCCAGGGAGCTTGGTGAAAGCAGGATCTTGTGTTCCATCCTGACTCTGGCTTCTCTTTGCTTTCACTGCTAGAAGTCCTTTGAAATGAAAATAATCATCTCTGGATGAAAAGGAGCTAAAGAAATGGATATGAATTCGGGAAAGCCAGAAAAGCCCCACAAGACCTCATTCCACTCTCTTAGCTGATCTCAAAGTGGTAGGCCCTCTTGAGTGATCACTGTGGCATGGAGTGGGCTGAGCCCAGGGTGCTAAGCCCTCAACCTTCTCTGAGTTCAGGCTGAGGGATGAGAAGTCAAGACTAAGACCACTTCATTGTTGAAACTGGAGCTCCAGCAGAAACTAGGATTTCCCAGAACCCTTCAGTCTGAGCTATGCAGGGGATGGGGTGTGGTCAAGGTCAACTGCCTCCCTTGAAAAAATGTCAGTGGCACCCCCTGGAGTTGGATAATGTTGTGGGTCACCTTCCCTTTTCCCTCTGTCTCCCCAGTCGTCTTCCCTGCCCTTGAATTCTGAAACCCAATTAGTGGGCCCTGAATGAACCTGCAGGATGGGGAGAAGGAATGTTAGCTGGGGCCAAATGGGACCGTGTTTGGCTGCCAGAAATAAAGCCTGGTGGGACCCACTTCGTATTGGAGAAGCAATCTGTGGCCTGTCAGGTACATGTGTGACTTGGGAGGTCTAAGCGTGTCCCCCAGCTCCAAATCTCCTTTGGGGGCCAGAAGCAGCAGCCACTATCAGTGCTCCATTTATTTTTTTTGAGATAGTCTCACTCTGTCACCCAGGCTGGAGTGCAATGGTGTGATCTCGGCTCACCACAACCTCCACCTCCCAGGTTCAAGCGATTCTCTTGCCTCAGTCTCCCTAGTAGCTGGGATTACAGGTGCTCACCACCACGCTCAGTTAATTTTTGTATTTTTAGTAGAGATGGGGTTTCACCATGTTGGCCAGGCTAGTCTTGAACTCCTGACCTCAGGTGATCTGCCCGCCACAGCCTCCCAAAGTGCTGGGATTACAGGTGTGAGCCACTGAGCCCAGCCAAGTGCTCCATTTTTTTTTTTTTTTTTTTTTTTTAAGAAACATTTACTGTCTTCTTTAGAAGTGCAGCTGTCCCGTTAGGTGATTATAACTCAGTGTGAATTCATTCACTGGCTTCTTTCCGCGTGGCAGGGGCCTTTGGACTACGAAGTATGGAATTTCAACAATAAGCACAGAAAAGAAGGAGTTTTCAAAAAGAAAAGAACAGAAAAAGGTGGGAGAAGAAGACAAAGGGAATTTTGCTCACATCAGCTTTATCTATAGTTGGCGATTCCTGGTGGGACATCTCAAATGCAACAACGACAATCTTCTCTCTCTGTCCCCAGGCTTCTCCAGCCCCTAAGCCTCCCAGCCACCCCACAACTGATAACGATACTCACAACTCATTGATGAGAATGTCTGGGACCCAGATGCTGTCCGTGGGGATGGACAACTTGGTGATGTTGTCAAAGTCCTCAGGGTTCCACTGGAGAAACTCATCAGTCCAGTACTAGGGGAGGAGCAGAGATGGTCACGGGCAGCCCCCTCCATCTCCAGTGAGGGTCGCCTGCAACTCAGGCAGACTTCACCCTCAGTGCCCAGGAAACAGGTGGGCATCTTCTTGGGAGAAGCAGGTGTCAGTGGCATCCAAATCCCTCAGCGGTAACTGAGAGTCCCCCCACCTCTTCATTCACACTGTGCCTCCACACATAACTCAGCTAGATGCAGCCTTGCCCCGGGAAGGAAGTCAGTCATTTCGAATGCTGTGAGTTCCCCTCTGCCAGCTGAGAATCTCAGACAAATGACTTCTTGGGTCTTGGTCTCAACATATTTATATGGAGATAATAACATCTACTTCACAGGGTGGAGATGGCTGTTGTTAAGTTTTGATTAGTGTATTCTCCATTTTCATGCCAGGATGGCCAGTCTAAAATGTAAATTTGATCATGTCACTCCCTTGTTTAAAATCCTTCAGGAGTGCCCCATTGCCTTTAGGGTAAAGTTAAACTTCACAGCCAACACAGGCTGATATAATCTGACCTCTGCTATCTCTCTAGCCTCATGTTTTGGCCATGCCTCTCTGTGACTTCTACACTGCAGCCATATGTAATGAAACACTGCTGGAACCTCTCTGCATACCCTGCTCCCTCTCCCCTATCTTCTTTACCAAGGTTCATTTTCCTCATCCTTCTGGACTTAGGCAAGGCATCTGTCTGCTCTCTTCTCCAGGACATTGTCCATGACCCCCATACCCTACGCTGGTTGACATGTGTTTCCTCTGTGCTCCCATGGTTAGCACCTTGTCCTTGCTATGTTGGAGTGGCTGTCTTGTTGCATTTCAGTTGTCAGTACCTGTATCTCGTCTTTGAGCTCATGGTGGGCAGGGCCTTGATCTAGTTTGTGTCTCTAATTCCAGTCTCTTAGCATAGTCGCTGGTATATGTAGATTGCCATTCCCTCACTGCTGATGCAAGCAACTGGGGCAAACAAGTGGCCCTAGAGCTCCAGAGGTGGGAGCTTGGCTGGATGTCCTGGAAAAGGAGCTCCAGTCTGCCTGTGCTTATTCGGGTCCATTCCCTTTGTGCGCTGCAGTAAGGGATCCCTCTGTGAGGCAGGGACGGAGCAGTATCCCAGGGATCAGCATTCTAGCTTCTTCCTCCACCCCATGCCCTGTCCCATGCCTGGTGGTGGTGATGGATGTGCCATAAGCTGTGGGGAGGGATAACAGAGACCCACGTATGCCAGGTGTGTCCCCAGAGCCTCTTGGGCGTGACCTCTTTCAGCTGTCCTCATACTCCTGCCTCCGTGTGTTCAGCCACTTTGTTTCCCCTCTGCTCTGACTTCTCCCCAACAACCCCAGGGGCTTCCAGAGCAGGACTCTTGGATAGTGACCTCCACTCTTTTCCTACCCCACCCCAGCTCGAAGCCAGAATTCCTGCCAAGCCTCAGACACATCCACACACCATGGGCTGACCCAGGCCCATCAGAAGCTAAAAGAGTGGGGAAATGGCCGAGGATGTGAAGACTAAGTGGCTGGAACGAACCATCCTGTTTCAATCACCCAATTTGGTTGCTGTCCAATTTGGCTGAATAAAAGGAAGAATGGTCTAGCAAATAGTGCTGGCTGAGAGTGAAGTGGCTGCCTTGTGAGTTCCCTTCAACAGAGACTGAACAAGCCATAGTTTGGGGTGCTTTGAAGAACTTCAGAAGCCAGAGGAGATTTGGAGGGTTTCTCCTCCACTATCTTTAAGCCTCCTTCCACTCTCAGACCTGAGATGAGGAGATTCCACACTCCTGGATCTCAGGCTGAGGGTGCCTCTGAGCCTCTTCCCTCACCTCCCGTCACCAAGGTTACTGAAACTCCTGACTCCTTCCCAGGAGGATGGGTCCCTATCCCAAGAAATGGGGGCAGGGAGGGGCGGGTCTGCTCACCTGCCGGTACCAGATGTAGGTGGTCAGCACCTGATTCTTCTCATCCTGTGAAAGGAAAGGGAGCTTGAACAAGTAACCCTGTGGACTGGAGGGCCACCCCGCACACGCCAGCCCCTAAAGGAGAGGCTTCCTTCTGCCCCTATTGCTTTGGGAAGTAAAAGTGAAGAGCAGGGGCTGGGGTGGGGAAAGTAGATAGACTGGAGCTCCCTGGCCAGACAGGAAAAGTTAGTCATTCACTAGGGCACACCCGGAAAGAAGCAACAATGATTGATTGATTGATCGATTGATTGATTTTGAGACAGAGTCTTGCTTGTTCTGTTGCCCAGGCTGGAGTGCAGTGGCATAATCTCAGCTCATTGCAACCTCCACCTCCCAGGTTCCAGCGATTCTCATACCTCAGCTTCCCAAGTAGCTGGGACTACAGGTGCGTGCCACCACACCTGACTAATTTTTGCATTTTTTAGTAGAGATGCAGTCGCTATGTTGGTCAGACTGGTCTTGAGCTCCTGGCCTCAAGTGGTCTGCCCACCTCATCCTCCCAAAGTGCTGGGATTACAGGCATGAGCCACCATGCTCTGCCAACAATGATTTATGTTTCAACTTCAAATATACATATAATGCCAGAAGCAGTGTCTTACGTCTGTAACCCCAGCAATTTGGGAGGTTTAGGCAGGCGGATGGCTTGAGGCCAGGTGTTCGAGACCTGGCTGGCCAACATGGCAAAACCCTGTTTCTACTAAAAATACAAAAATTAGTCAGGCGGGTTGACTGATTTTAGTAGAGTAATTTTAGTAGACTAAAATTAGTAGAGACTGTGAAGTTAGGTCCTGCCTACCTGACCCCAACACAGAGCCACTGCATCTCACAACTGCCTTCTTGTTTATCTCTGCACAATGTCTGCCTACCTCTTCTGAGCAGTGCACCCCACCCTACTGTGATAGTTGATGAAGGAATTGATGAATAATTGATCTGTTGGCTGATTCTTCAACAATCATTTAGTGACACCTGCCAGGTACCAGGGATGTTTATAAGGCACTGAGGGCATAGAGATGCATGGGACAGTCTTAATCCTCATACAGCTGACATAGAGAGATGGTTAGCATTATGCAGTGTATGAAGAACCACATGTGGGAAGTGACTTCCTCACTGTACGGGTGTGGGAGCAGCAGCCACAGGGTGAGCCCAGGTTTCTGGTTTGGGCAGCTGTGCAGATGGTGCTGCAATCCATCCTGAGCTGTGGTGCCAGACCATAGGTCCTATGGGTTCTCAAAGGCCTACCAAGCTGCATAGGGGGTGACTTGTCTCACATGGCCTTCTCCCACCCCCAAAAGGTCTGCCTGTGTGCAGTTCGGGGTTGAGCCTCACCACGTTGAGGATAGCATAGACAATGACGTCAATGGATACAGTGGTTGGCTTTCTCCAGTCCCTTACGGGGCGCACGCCCTTCCTGTAGTTGGTCAGAAGGTAATCCGACAGCCTCAGCAGAGCAGGTCTGGTGGTATTTCGGCCCTGAAGGCCACCGCTCCTCCTGGCTGGGAAGGAAAACAGTTCAAAGTAGACACCAGCTCCCCCAAGTCTTCCCTTTGCCCTGGTTTGTAAGCTTTTAAAAGAGATGTATCCCCACCATCCCCACCTCACAAAATTCTAAAATATCCCCACAGACTGATATTCTCACCACTAGAGCATTTTGTCTGCAGAGATTGCTACCATAATTCAAATGGATTACCTTGTAGAAAGGACCTATGCATTCATTGACAGGAAGCAGAGATCTGGCTTAGAAGAGCAGGTGGCACGAGACAGCTGAGGTTCAAAGCAGGCTGAGGGCTAAAAAAGGTGGAGAGTAGGTGGCCCATGGGGCCTAAGCAAGGGCCTCTGGGGAGCAACAGGGAAGCTGGCTGTCAGGGTGTGATACTAAAAGCAAGAGGGTTGCAAGAAAGCATGACTCCAAGTGCACAATTTCTAAACCCAAGGGTCTGCATCAGGGTTTTCCTCAGCCGAGGTCAAACCTCAGCATCTGCACACATCATCTACTTTTTGAGTCTGAAACTGGTAAAGAAAGAAGGAAGTGTGGGCATCTGGTGAAAACTGACATTCCCTCTGCATCCTGCAAAGCCACCCCAAGAGGATCCTCGCACCCTGCCCCAGGCACACACAAACTATGGGCAGAGGGCTGGCCCAGTCCACCTCCTAGGGTTGCTGTATGGGCAAACTTGATGGGCTTAGAAAGGCGGTTGGGGTGAGGTGTGGAGGGAATGAGAAGAAATCAAATGACTTCCCGGGCAGGTGGCCTATGGGAACAAACCAGTAATGAGACAGCCCAGCTCCTGGGCCCTGGTCCTGTTCTATGAAGCTTTCATGTGCAGCTCAGTTTTCACACTGGAAGCAGTAGGAGCACTTCAGAAGGGTGGCCTGACATACAAAAGTGAAAATTCATGGGACGGTGAAGGGAGTACAACCTAGAGGGCAGCAAAGGGGAGCAGAGGGGAGATGGAGCTGGCAGGGTAGCCAGGATCTTTCACTAACCAGGTGCCAGCAGGCCTGGCTTTTGCTAAACAAGACTGCGTCTTCTCTCATCTTCTGTGCAACCAGGCAACAAATCAGTCCTGCGGATTCCCCGCCCTTTCACCCACTTTTCCCTGATAAGCTGCTGGCTTCCTTCAGAAGGACAGAGAAGAGCAAAGAGAGAACATACACACACACACACACACACACACACACACACACACACACACACTATTTTTTTTTAAGTGTCTCCTTTGGAATAACATTAATGTACATATTCTTCATTTAACTTTAGAACAGTCCACCAGAGTGGCTATTTGCAGACAAGGATTCCCAAGCCCCAGAAAGGTGAACACCGTGCCCTGCAAGTGGAGGAACTGAGATTCAAATGCAGACCCGTGTGCGTCTTCACTACACCAGCAACAGCCTGGGTCCTATTGACTGGGATCCTGACCAGCTTGGAGAGCACTGAACTCATCCCAGCAGGCCCAGGGCAAAGGACCATTGCTGGGAGGGACAGAGTTTCTTCTCAGTCAAGGAAGCCCCCGACCACAGTCATCACTTACAGCTTGCGTTTTCTTAACCTACGGAGCATCCCCAAACGACCGCTCCCGGGAGGAAGGACGTCTTGCCCAGAGCCCTTTACGTCTGTCCAACCCCTGGATGGCCTCCTTCTAATTGTGCCCCAGTGTGCTCCACCCCAGCTCTGTAGGGACAGAAGCCTCCCAGAGGGGAATTAATATGGTCTGCAGCAAAAGGAAGCAGGCCCTTTTGTGGCTAAAACACCCTACATTCAAGGGAGTCAGGAAAGGACGGGCGTAGGGAATGTAAAGAGAAATTGGGTGTCACTGTAGTTTAGTCCTGGAAAGGAACTTGGGGAAACCTCAGACCCAGAGAATGAACCTATGCAACAAAACCAGTGAAGCTGAGGAAAGATGACTAGACTAGTTCTGGTCCCCACTCTGCTGCTAACAAACTGTGTGACCTTGAATGAATTACCCCCCCTACTCCTGGGCCACAGCGTTCCCATTTATAACAGGCAGGGGTGGACCAAATGAGTTCTAAGGTCCCTTGCAGCTTTCATTCAAAGAGTTTAGGGAAGGGGCAAAGAGGAGAGGAGCCCTCTCCTGGCGCCTGTCTTTTTATTGCTGATACGCCAGGCTACTTCTCTGCTCCCCTCTTTGCAAACTCCGCTCTTGCCCTGCCCCAGAACTCAACATTCCCCACTCTCTCTAGCTTGACCACCATGCTTCAAATGCTGTCATGCTCACAGAGGGTAAGACAGCTGACCTTCCTGTAGCCACCCCGTTCCCCACCCTCGTCTCCACAGCCCTCCAAGGACGGAAGCATCCCCCGCCGCACCTCAGCAGATGGTCAGCCAAGTCCTGCTGCTTCCCGAAGTCCACTTACCTTCTCCCTGTGCCAGGAGCATGGGGAGGAGCAAGGCGAGCAGTGCCTGCTGGACCCACAGCAGCATAGCGAGCTTCTCACGCGTAGGAGTGCCTCTGAGTGCTCAGGGCGAGGCCCACCAAGGGCCAGCTTGCCTGCCCCCTGCCAACCTCATGTCCCAGCCAGCCTGCCTCTCGTGGCCACTGCTCACACCTTCTGAGGCTGCAGCCTCACACTCCCCGGGCCACCAAGGTTGGAGAGCCGCCAGGTTTTCCTGCAATCAGTCCTTCAGCTGGATCATGTTTCAGGCGGGAGGAAAGGGGAGGGGATGGCTGAGAGGGGAGCCCGCCCTAGCTGATGTCATGCTGTGGGAGCTCAGTCCACCCATTCAGCCAGGGGGCTTGGTCATGTTTCCCCAAGGAGTAACTTAGGTGGGGACAGGGGCTGCAGAAGCCCCTGAGACAAGGGTGCAGCCTGACCCCCGGGAGGTGAAACAGGCTGTTGCTTTCATTGATGTCCCTTGGCAAGCATGTTTCTGTGGCACTGGACTGGGGCAGGATAGGGTGAGTCAGGCAGGAGCAGGTGGGCCATTCTCTTACTCCCCAGAGTAACATAACCAAGTAGGTGACTGGGCACCTCTGCAGTTACAGGAAGGGTAACTGGGGTCACCACAGGTCTGCCCTTTTGCCCTTATCTAATTAGTCATACTTAAATAGTAAAATATATATTAACAAATAATAAATATACAATAAAAATAAACTTTTGTTATACGTATTTATTTTATGCATTCTTACTGTACATAATAAATACATGTAGTAAAAATAATAATAATACATGCACTTCATAGAAAAATATAAAGAAAAATTAAAATCATCTGTAAACTTACGACCCAGAGATAGCCACTCTTAACATTTTGGTGTATATTCTTCCATAATTTCCTTCTGCAATGTATATACAACGAAGTAAATATCACACACATATAATTTTGTATCCTCCTCTTTTTTTGCTTGATATCATTTCATAAGCATTTTTCTTTCCTTTCCTTTCCTTTTTTTTTCTTTTTTTGAGACAGAGTCTCACTCTGTCACCCAGGCTAGAGTGCAGTGGCGTGATCACTGCTCACTGCAACCTCAACCTCCCCCATCTCAGCTGATCCTCCCATCTCAGCCTCTTGAAGAGCTGGGACTACAGATGCAAGTCATGCCTGGCTAATTTTTGTATTTTTGGTAGTCCCCCAAAGGGACTAGAGGCATGAGCCATCACACCTGGCCTCGGAAGCATTTTCAATACCTTCCTTTTAAATGAAAGTGGCTTTCTTGAAAGAAGTGTTTCTTTTTTCATTGCAAGTTAAACAGACAAGTACCTATCCCTCAGGCCTCAGCTATGTACCCCTAAAGTTGCCTGCAAGAAGAATTACCGTGCATTTCTATGCAAAGGAGTCCTACCCTAGCTCACCATTTGGGTAGATACTCCTGTACCAACCATGGTAAGCATCAACAACAATACATTTTCTTTCCTTTTAATTTATTTTCCACTTGACTCTAAGTGTGGAATAGGCTAGGAACCCTGCAGTAAGGAGGAATTTTCTGAATTGTAGGAAAGAAAGAAAGAAATAAGGAAAGAAAGAAATAAGGAAAGAAAGAAAGAAAGAAAGAAAGAAAGAAAGAAAGAAAGAAAGAAAGAAAGAAAGAA
The DNA here is from genome assembly GCF_007565055.1 of Rhinopithecus roxellana. NCBI lineage: Eukaryota > Metazoa > Chordata > Mammalia > Primates > Cercopithecidae > Rhinopithecus > Rhinopithecus roxellana. The sequence goes on from NC_044563.1 coordinate 77,047,064, forward strand.
AGAAAGAAAAGGGAAGAGAAGAGAAGAGGAGAGAAGAGAAGAGAAGAGAAGAGAAGAGAAGAGAACTATCTTGGTCAGGGCTGCGTCCCTTTTGATTCTTATTCCTGTGCATTATGAAATCTGCGTAAAGCATTATACCATTCACCTATGGGGTCCTTTCCTGGGGCCATTAGCGGGGTGCGGTTCTGCAACATGCAGTCAAGTTCAGGAAGCCTGGGCTACTCTTCTTTTAAGTCATGTGCTTCTTCACTGCACAATCCAGAAAAACATGGACAATCAGCTCCAAGCCTTTCCCTTGGGAGAATGGAGATGAGGGCAGTGAATAGAAAGAGAGTCCCAAACTTCTAGAGAATTTATAGAGCCAGACCTCTCCAGAATTCCAGAATGAATGGCCTCAGACTCGAGGTGTGACAGCAGGATAAGGCAAGGCAAGAAGAACCAGGCTGCCTCCTGGGCCACGAGGCTGAGGTCTTGAATGGGGCCCAAGCAGAGCACTATAGATTCCTAAATGCATCTTCAATCCCAACAAAGATTCTTTTTTCTTTTTTTTTTTTGAAACAGGCTCTCACTCCATCACCCAGGCTAGAGTGCAGTAGCGTGATCACAGCTCACTGCAACCTCTACTTCCCTGGCTTAGGTGATCCTTCCACCTCAGCCCCCCAAGTAGCTGAGACTACAGGGGCGTGCTACGATGCCTGGCTAATTTTTGTATTTTTAGTAGGGACAGGGTTTTGTCATGTTGCCCAGGCTGGTCTCCAATTCTTGGGCTCAAGTGATTTGCCCGCCTCGGCCTCCCAAAGTGCTGGGATTACAGGCATGAGCCACCGTGCCTGGCCAACAAAGTATTTAAGCTCCCTCTTACCTCTAAGTGGCCATTAGCACTTAGAAATCTGAAAATTTCTAGATGACTTTCTCCTCCTGTTTATGTGCATTATGAAATCTGCATAGAGCATTATGCCATTTGTTGATGGGGTTCCTTCATACAGCCATAAGCTAGGGTGTGGCCTTTAGCAGTAACAAACCCATTTGAGGTTGCCATTATAATCATTTCCTCATTGGAGAGCAAATAGACACTTAATTGCTCCCCTGACACACCCTAAGCACTACCACAATGCTCCATTTTGTACCTGGGGTGTTTGTGTATATCCACGAGGCCCTCCCTACCTCTTGCTCCACACCTAGGCTGGTGTGGCCTGGGGCCCATTCCTCCCACAGAGCCGAACCATTTGGAGACAGCTGGGAAGAAGCATTAGAAACTGAACCTGTTCTGAAAGGACAGCGCCAAAGCAGGAGGGAAGGGAGCACAAAAAAATGGAAGGTAAAACAATATTTTCACAGTTGTGGGGATCTGGAGAAGGAGAAGAGGGGAGAAGCAAAAAATAACAGGAACAAGAAGAAAAAGAAGACCAGATAGGAAGAAAGTTAGGAAAGAAACTGAGGAGGAAAAGGAAGATTGGTGGAAAAGGCAAAGAAGAAAGGGAGAAAAAAGAGAGGAAAATGAAAGGAGAAAAGAAAGAGAAGGAGGAGGTGGAGGAAGGATGGAGCAGAAGTAGGAGGTGGCTGAACTATGAAGCCAGGGTGGCCTGGGTGTGGCTCACCCCTCCCCACCGTAGTACTCTAGAAAAGGGGAGTGGGGTGCCAGCCATGAGCATGTGTTACGACCCCTCCAGAGGTCCTGAGAAATCCGGGAGATCCTGTCCCATGGGCCCCAAGAGTTCATTTCTGCATTGAGCTCCTGTAATCTTCTGGGACTGTCCAATTGTGTTAGGAAGGAAAGAGGAAGTCCTCTGCACAGTGCGTGCATTTGAGAATTAGCTCCTTGGGTAACAGGATTAGAGGGAGCCGGGCAGACCATGGCCTCAGATGGAGATGTATTGCCTGTGTGCCTTTCTGATGGAGCGGCAATCAAGTTTCCCCTGAAGAAATGTCCTATTAATGGATTTGATGGCACAATAGACGGGGAAGCTGGAGCCGTGTGGCCAGTGGCGGGGTGTAAATTGCCTCAGATGAAACTGTGGAGTCACTTTTGCCCCTTTTAAATAAGATAAGAATTAGTGCGAGGCCTTGATGAACTCGCCTTGGCCGATGGGGATGAGGGAAAAGCAGAGGCCGGGCTAATTTGATTCCTGAGCTCTGCCTGCAGACAGCCAGGCTCCTCCCAAGGAACGGAGGCAGACACACAGATGGCAGCAATCCAGTCTGGGTAATGAAAAGCTCCAAGACTGCAGGACTCACAGGTCTGAGCCTTCCTTCCCCTTGTGTCCAGCAGCTCTAGCACCGCGGAGAGAAGGATGTGATCACACATGGGCCTCAACTTCCCACCTATCGCTGGATGCCGCTGCCCCTTGTCCTACCCCTTACTGCTTTTCTTGCTCCTATTTTCCAGGTTAAAACACAGAACCCAGAGAGCCTCCATAGCATGCCTTAATTCCCACAGCTAATTACAGACGGAACTGAGATCTTCCAGACTCTTGGCTCCAGTCTTTTCTATTACAGCTGTGTCTCCCATCTTCTGCAGTAAAATTTTACTAGTCTGTAAAACTTTTACCACCAAAGAGCCTGACCTTTTAAAACCTGTAAACGTACCACAACTCTGCGACCTGTAGTAACATCTGGCCACACTAGGGACCCACCTGCTAGAAAAGGGCTGGGGGAGGCTTAAGGTTTGTCATCACAGTGCTAAAGGGAAGATTTACCTTCCTCTTCCCTCATCGCCCCTTTGGTTGGGCACCCATGATTGGCACTTGCTCATACGGTGCCCCTGCAGAGCCCACCTCTCTCTGCACTAGGGGTCAGATAAGGAGCACCTTTCCTATCACCCAGTTCCAGAGACTTGACGCACCCTGGTATGGAGGCTGGAAGATTCAGGGGCTGTCTACTCATGGAGGGAGTGGAAGCCAGCAGGATGGCAAAATGCTTGACTCAGGTTTCCTAGTTCGCCTGCCTGAAGAGGCAGCAGTGGGCATGATAGGAAGGAGAGAGGCACAGCAGTGTCTTCAACAGACATAGGAGAGCACCTTCCTTCCTGGTCTTCTTTGCCCCTACTGTCCTATCATGTATGACTCAGAGCTTTCCTCCACCAAGGCCCTGGGTCCTTGGAATGGCCCTGTTCTGCACCACTCCGCCAACAGTAGCCTCTATTCATCGAGCATATACTATGTGCCCAGCACTGTGCTCAGCTCTTTATCTTATTTAATCTTTATTTCCTATGAAGAAGATATTGTCATTACTCCCATATTGCAGACGAAAAAATTGAGGTAAAGTGGCCAGGCACAGTGGCTCATACCTGTAATCCCAGCACTTTGGGAGGCCAAGGTGAGTGGATCACTTGAGCCCAGGAATTGAGACCAACCTGGGCAACATGGTGAGACCCCCACCTCTACAAAAACTAGAAAAATTAGCCCAGCATGGTGGCGCATGCCTATAGTCCCAGCTACATGGGAGGCTGAGGTGGGAGGATCACCTGAGCCCAGGCAGTTTGAGGTTGCAGTGAGCTGTCTGCAGCACTCCTGATGGTATGGAAGGGATGCTAGAGTTTGGGGAGTGTATTATTGTTATGTTATGTCTGAGTGCATGGGGTTTGGCTTCATCTGAAAGGTGGGGTTATTTTTTGTCTCCTGTCCCCATCATCTAGAAGAGGGGAAGAGGTCTTTTCTAGATCTCCAACTGGACAGGTTGGAAATTTTAAGTAGTGGCACGGTGAAACTTTTTATTCTCAATTTTGGCCTCAAAAGGTCAGATGAATGGGAGGTCGTTCCTATTGGTTGGGTGTGTGTATTGCCATCTTCTACACGGATACAAGCAAGGAATAGGAATTATGAAACCTGGCTGGGTGCGGTGGCTCATACCTGTGATCCCAGCACTTTTGAAGGCCAAGGACGGTGGATCACTTGAGGTCAGGAACTTGAGACAAGCTGGGCAACATGGTGAGACCCCGTCTCTACTAAAAATACAAAAATTAGCGAGGTGTGGTAGTGCTCACCTATAATCCCAGCTACTCAGTAGGCTGAGGCACAAGAATTGCTTGAACCCTGGAGGCCAAGGTTACAGTGAGCTGAGATCATACCATTGTACTCCAGCCTGGGTGACAGAGAGAAACCCTGTCTCAAAAAAAAGAAGAAGAAGAGGAAGAAGAAGAAGAAGAAGAAGAAGAAGAAGAAGAAGAAGAAGAAGAAGAAGAAGAAGAAGAAGAAGAAGAAGAAGAAGAAGGAATTTAAAAATGCAAGTGGGCCTCTGAAGTGGCACTGTACTTTTAAGACCCTATAAAGCTATTTCAGGAAAATTGCACAGGTCTAGAAGAACTGAGACCCCTGGGCGTTACAAGTTCATAGTTCAATCTTCACATACCCCTTTTGCTTACTGCCTCTGTCTCTTCTGTTAATGTATTCATTCTGGAATTTCCAACCGTCATGCTCCACATTGAGTGGAAGAGAAGGAAGGGGTCTTTGTTCCTGGTTAGGCCAATGTGGTGGCAGCAACACCTGTATGAGACAGAGAAGCGCCAGAGTAAGGTGAGACCCAAAGAACTGCATGGTGCTGCTTGGTTCCTGCTCTGTCTGCCTGGAGATCTTCCTGGTGCTAAACTTTGGAGATTTGGGGACTTATGCTCATAAGGGAGGAGGTAATCCTTCATACAAGCCATCAGGGAATGACAGGTATGAGAAATGGCAGAGCAGGCAGAATCCTTCCTTATTTCTTCCCTTTCCCCTCCTTTCTGACACAGAAAGATGGTTTCACCCTAGTTCTTACAGGTGTTCAAGATGGAAATGTTCTAGCCTCTTGAGTATCTCTCCTTCCTAGAAAATGAAACTTTCCCCCTACTCATTTCCCCAAATTTCCATCAAATTCTAATTTTTTCAACTACTTGTGGGTGGAAGCTTTTATCTGTCCCCCAAACAACTCAGACAACTTTAGAGTGCTCTTCAGGGTAGGTTATCCTGGAAATTGTATCTAAAATTAGCAAGCTGGTAGCAAAAGCTAGGCTTTAATGGGACTAGTGATGGGTCACCAGCCTGTTAGTCACCCCAGAGCTAGACCTGGGGGCGGAAGGTCATTTGGTTTAGATTTCTCTCTAACTCAAGAGAGTTAATAAACTTCAAAGACGAAAGAACCAGAGAAGTCATCCTATTCCTGGCGAGTAGCCATTCACCCATCCGGCCACCCTAGAACTGGACCTGGGGCCAGTTGCTTGGGTTTAAATTTCTCTCTTACTTGAATTCTAAAGAACTTCTAGAAAAGAAGGGACCAAAAAGGCTATCTTAATCCATCTTCCTGTTTCTGGGAAAAATAAAGGCTTAATGTATTATTATTAGTATTTTCTCAGAAATTTTCAGAGACCTCAAAAATCCCTTTGGGATTCTAAAACAAAGTTTCTTCTAATATCTAACTTTAATTGCACTTGGTAAAATTTTGAATCATATCCTTGCATCCTGTGGAAATGAGTCCCATCTCCGATTCATCCTTTTCAGAGTCTGAGAAGCAGTGGAAACATAGTGGTCATCCATGGGCTCTTCCAGAGGAAATTAAAAAAAAAAACAGAAGCAGAGAATAATCACATTGACCAATCTTTGCATGGCCATGCATGGTTTACAACATGCTTTCAGGCATGTTCTCTCTTACACGAATTCATTCTAACACTCTGAGGCAGGTGACTGTGTTAGTCCCTTGTGTTGCTGTAAAGAAATACCTGAGGCTGGTAAATTTATAAAGAAAAGAGGTTTATTTGGTTCATGGTTCTGCAAGTTGTATAAGAAACATGGTGCCAGCATCTGCTTTTGGTAAGGGACTTCAGGAAGCTTCTACTCATGGTGGAAGGGGAGCGGGGAGCAGGCATGTCCTATGACTAGAGAGGGAGCGAGAGAGAGAGGAGATGCCAGGCTTTTAAGAATAATCAGGGCTGGGCGCGGTGGCTCAAGCCTGTAATCCCAGCACTTTGGGAGGCCGAGGCGGGCGGATCACGAAGTCAGAAGATCGAGACAATCCTGGCTAACACGGTGAAACCTCATCTCTACTAAAAATACATAAAAATTAGCCGGGCGTGGTGGCAGGCGCCTGTAGTCCCAGCTACTCAGGAGGCCGAGGCAGGAGAATGGCATGAACCCGGGAGGCGGAGCTTGCAGTGATTGCAGTGAGCTGAGATCACCCTACTGCACTCCAGCCTGGGCGAGAGAGCGAGACTCCATCTGAAAAAAAAAAAAAAATCAGGTCTGTCGTGAACTAATAGAGCAAGAACTCACTCATTACTATGAGCATGGCCCAAGTCATTCATGAGAGATTTGTCCCCATGACCCAAACACCTCCCACTAGGCCCCCCTCTAACACTGTGGATCACATTTCAGTATGAGAGTTGTGGAGGACAAATACCCGAACCCTATCAGTGACATTACACTTATTTTACACACGAGGAACTACAACTCTGAGATATTTACTGACTTGCCCAAGGCCTCTCAGCTATGTATGACCAAGCCCGGTACAGAACCCTAAGCCAAGCTAAGACAGCATTCCTGAAGATCTGATTCTGTCTTCTGCCTTTTCTATTGAGGAAAAATGTAAACAGGAAGAAAATACAACAATTGTAACAGTTGTTGCCTTTCAGGGTAGAATGTATGTCTGGCAGACAGGGTGGGGAGAAAGACGTTTTTCACTCTCCACCCTGTTATGCTTTAAATTTTATTTTTAAAAATGAGTGTTTTATTTAAAAAAGCAATGGGAAAATGAAATAGAGCATGGCCCCCATCTTGGTTCCATTGCGAACTACGTGAACTTGGGCAAACCAACTAAACTGTCTCAGTCGTATACTCAATTTCATCACCTATCTAATGGGAATAAAGAAACAATTGCCCTGCCTACTAAATTCATCTATGTATTGAATTCACCAGACTTTTTGGGAATATTATAGTTCAGTAATTATTAACCTGGAATGGGTAAGGCAATATCAACATCACCTGGTTCAAATTATGCATGCCCCTTCTCCCAGATATTCTGATATCCACTCTCTCTTCACCCTACACAGAAATCATAAAAACCATAATTCACTGTGCTACCAGCTCTCTGGAATCTCTTTATAAGGGCACTAATCACCTCCCAAAGACCTCACCTCCTAATACCATTACACTGGGGGTTAGGTTTTAACATGTGAATGCTGGGGGAACACAGTCATTCAGTCTATAGCAATAACTAACAATACAGCAAGTAGCAATAATAAATAAGAAAGGAATTGTCCAAGGTCTCTCAGCTATGTATGACCAAGCCTGGTACAGAACCCAACACCAAGTGTCCAACCCCAACACCAGTTTTCTTTTCCTCCCTTCCTTCCTTCCTTCCTTCCTTCCTTCCTTCCTTCCTTCCTTCCTTCCTTTCTTTATTTCTTTATTTCTTTCTTAGATGGAGTCTTACTCTGTAGCTTAGGCTGCAGTGCAGTGAAGCCATCTTGGCTCACTGCAAACTCTGCCTTCTGGGTTCAAGCGATTCTCTTGCCTCAGCCTCTCGAGTAGCTGGGATTACAGGCACATGCCACCATGCCAGGCTAATTTTGTATTTTTAGTAGAGAAGGGGTTTCACCATGTTGACCAGGCATGGTCTCGAACTCCTGGCCTCAAGTGATCCGCCCACCTCAGTTTCCCAAAGTGTTGGGATTACAGGCATGAACCCCTGTGCCTAGCTCCAACCTCAGTTTTCTCATGTCTAAATTGGGCATAGGCCGGGCACGGTAGCTCACGCCTGTAATCCCAGCACTTTGGGAGGGTGAGGCAGGAGGATTGCTTGAGCCCAGGAGTTTAAGACCAGCCTGGTCAACATGGCAAGACCTCACCTCTATGAAGAAAAAAATGAGCCAGGCATGGTGGCATGCACCTGTAATTCCAGCTACGCAAGAGGCTAAAGCAGGAGAATCACTTGAGCCCAAGAGTTCAAAGCTGTAGTAGCACCACTGCACTCTAGCCTGGGTGACAGAGCAAGACCCTGCCTCAAATAAATGAATGAATGAGTGAGTGAATGAATGAATGAATGAATGAGCAAATAAATAAATGGGGCATGGCCATATTTATCCTCATAGGTTGCTGTGAAGATTAAATGAGTTGTTGTGGATAAAGTACTCAGCATATGTAGCATATACTCAGCAAACTATCAAACTATATAACCCCTAACAAACCATATGTCCCTTTTACTTACAAATAGAAGAGATTGAGAGGATTAATAAATAAATGAATAGGTCATGAGCAGTCTAAAAGTGTTAAATACAGCAATACAACATGAGAGGGATTATTCTAAGCAGTCTGTCTCCGTGGCCCACGGGCAGAGCCTGGAGAAAGGACTGGAAAGCAATAGCTCAAGTGTGACCCAAGTGACCATCATCTTCCTCAAAGGCCAACTTCTCAGCGAGACCTTCTCCATCCTCCACTCTATTTTATAGATGAAATTATACCCCCAGTACTCTCTAGAGACCTTCTCCATAGCACTTGTCAACATCTAACATACCACATATATGTATTGCTTATTTTTCTGGTTTATTATCTCTCTCTGTCCCCGCCTCCACTAGAATGTAAGCTCTACAAGGCAGAGATTTTTATCTATTTTGTTGGTTCCAATCTCAGAACCTGGAAGAGTGTCTGTCACATAGTAGATGCTCAATAAATATTTGTTGAATGAATGAGTGGTATTAGCAGATAAATAAGGGGATCTGGCAAAATGCACCTGTGCTCCGGGGCTCTCTCTGCTCCCTCAGAGGCCAGTCAACTGAGGGGCAAGGATACCACCAGTCCTGGAGCTGGAATCCTTGGCTACCTCCTCTATTTCTGGGAATGCGCTCAGCGGACAGTCCTTGTCCCACTGCTGCCTGGACTCTGGGTCTGCTGCTGTCTCGAGCAGTGGAACATAATGGAACTCACTGGCCATGGGGAACATTTGGGCCCCCAAGCTGCCGTTACCTAGAGAAAGCAAATGCTCTGGGACACGGAGCCTGTAGCCCTGAATGAGTAGACAGAGAGATGAGACAATGAGGAGAGGGCAGGCGTGGGAGAAAGGGTGGAGGCAGTGAGGTGCCACATCCGTATTCCCCTGAGGGGACACCTCACCTTATAAGAATTCTGTCCATACTACTCTGTGAAGAGGCAAGACCCATTGAGGAGGTCACGTTGTCCTCCTTCCCCGGGGCCACTGTCTCAATCACCTCAGCATTTGTGGGAGGGCAACTCCCAGCCGAAAGCAAGACCCTCAACACATCCCAACGGACACAAGCCTGCTTTGGTATCCAAGTCCTCCAGAAATAGAGATAGCAGAAAAAACTCCCTTGGGCCTTAAAAACTATCTAGTCCAGGCTCTTTCCAGCACACAAACCTCAATGACATCCCAGCAAAAGATCTTTCAGCCTTTGCAGACCTCCAGGGATGAGACCTCTCAGGATAGCCCATTTCATTTTTGGAGAACTCTTTTCTACATTGACCTCCAAAACTGTTTCCCTAAAACTTCCACCCATCCAGTCCTATCCTTTGGGACTAATTTCTTTTGGATGTGAAAGTCCTTACGCTATAACACCTTCTCTTCTCTGGGCACAAACCCCTCAGTTCTCTCAGCACCAAGTGTTGGAGCTGGCAGGACTCTGGACAGGGAGGGCAGAGACTCCTCTGAGTGTCCGCAGTGCTGGTACATGTGCTTGGGGCCTCAGAGGTGCTAGTCAGAGCCTGTGGAATGGGTGGATGAGTGAATGAATCTGGTGCAAGCTGCATAATTGATAAGTGAGGAAAGTGAATCTCTGTAGTGATAGGTGACTCGAGCAAGGTCACACAGCTCCCAGCACAGGAACTAGCTCCCAGTTTGGAGGATTTTCGAGAGTCTCATACCAGAGTGCTTGCAGCCCTAATGTGCTTTGTCTTCTTTTCTCTTTTCAGGTTTGGCCTGGTTAGCTTCACAGAGGCCCTCATAGCTCATCTGGCCCCTGTTACCTCTTTGTCCTCCCCTGATGTGACTTTCTTTCCCCGCCCCCGCCACCCACCCTCCCCAGGCAAGTTGTCCAGGAGTATCACCCAGGCTGGAGTGTAGTCGTGCAATCTTGGCTCACCGCAGCCCCCACCTCCAGGGTTCAAGCAATTCTCCCACCTCAGCCTCCCTAGTAGCTGGGATTACAGGTGCCTGTCACCATGTCTGGCTAATTTTTGCATTTGTAATAGAGACAGGGTTTCACCATGTTGGTCAGGCTAGTCTTGAACTCCTGACCTCAAGTGATCCACCTGCCTCGGCCTCCCAAAGTGCTGGGATTACAGGCATGAGCCACCACACCTGGCCTGCTGTGACTTTCTCCATCAGTCTGTCCACTTCAAGCTCATGGCCTTCCTTCTGTTTCTTGCACAGACCAGGCGTGCTCTGCCTTACAGCCTATGCCCCAGCTCTCCCCTCTGACTGGAGCTCCCTCCCTCTGCATGTCCACTTGGCGAATACTCCCTCTTCCTTCAAGTCTACATAAATCTCCCCTGCTCAGTGAGGCCTCCCGTGGCTACTCCATGTAATACCTTCATCTGCCCCATCCCACCCTCGCATGCCTGATCTCTCTTCCCCTGCCCTGCTTTTTCTATTTTTCCATAGCCCCATTACCACCTAACATTCTACACAATTAACTTCTTTTGACTTCAATTGATTCTTTACTGTCTGTCTCTACCGATGGAACTTTAGCGCCATGAAGGCAGGGATCTCTGTGTGCTTTGTTCACTGATGTATCTATCCCAAGTGCCTGGAACAGTGCCGGACACATAGTAGGACCTCAATAAATATTTGTTGACTGAATCTCCTACTCAGAGAATCTGCAGGGCCCCAGGTCTGAATTGCCACCCACAGGACACAGACACCGAAACCATGGTTGTTAATAGATTGGTTGATTCCATGACATGTCTCTTGGAATCAACTCATGTAATCATTGGTTGATTACATGACAGTGATCATTACATGATTACTGCTTTGTATCACTATCTGTTGGGCATTGGCAACACGGCTGAAGGGAGACAGCCTTGCTGGGGGTCACCACAGAGGTTCTATCCGCAGCTACCCCCCGGAAGGGTGCCCCCTGCCCCAGGGCCAAGTGGAAGATCTACGGATTCAGTCGGCTTCACAGTTGATATAGTTTGGATGTTTGTCCTCTCCACATTTCATGTTTTGAAATGTGATCCCCAAGGTTGGAGGTGAGGCCTAGTGGGAGGTGTTTGTGTCATGGGGGTGGATCCTTCTTGAATGGCTTGGTGTCCTCCCCATGGTGATGAGTGAATTCTTGCTTGATTTGTTCATACAAGAGCTGGTTGTTGCAGAGCTGAGCCCCCTTGCCCTCTTTCTCTTTCCTCTTCTCTCACCATTGAAGCCTGCTCCCCTGCACCTTCCACCAGCAGTGGGAGTTTCCTGAAGCCCTCACCAGAAGCAGATGCTGGCACTATGCTTCTGGTATAGTCCGCAGAACCATGAGCCAAACGAACTTTGCATTATGAATTATCCAGCCTCGAGTATTCCTTTAGGGCAGTGCAAGATGGCCTAAGACAATTGTTGCCCTTTGCTTTTCAAACCATCTCAAAAGCTTTGTGTGGTATCCTGAATGATTGCCCCAAAGATACTCAGCTCCTAATCCCTGGGACCTATAACTCTTAGGTTATAGGTCAAAAGGGAAAATTCCAGATGTGATTAAATTAGGGATCTTGAGATGAGAAGCTATACCAGGTTGCCAAGGTCAGCCCTAAATGTAATGATTTTGTGTCCTCATTAGAGAGAGGCAGAAGATTTGATGATGGAAGAGAAGGCTGTGCATGACAGAAGCAGAAACTGGATTTGAACCTTGAAGACGGAGGAAGGGGACATGAACTGAAGAATGCCAGTGACCCCTAGAAAATGAAAAAGGCAAAGGGCACAGATTCTCCCCTGAGAACCTCCAGAAGGAACCAACTCGACTGGCAGAAATGGTTTAACCCAGTGAAACTGACTTCGGACTGTTGACCTCCCAATCTGTAAGAGAATAAACTCGTGTTGTTTTAAGCCGCTAAGTTTGTGATAATTCTTCACTGCGGCAAAGGAAAACGAACCCATGCCATTCCACAGGCAATGCCCATTTTGCAATCACCAGCACAAACCCTAGTTTTGTTTTCTTACATCACACAAAACCTCAGACCCTCGGAGGCCAAGGTTGGGGCGGGAGGACCCCGCAATATCCTGAGTGGTTTTCAGCCCTTCTGGCCTCCTGTTCCTCCTCTGGAGTGCTCTAAGTTGAGCTACCCTCTTCTTCCTCCTTCTCTTGGAGCATTCCACCTCTGTAAATAGACCCTGAAGTGTCTCGCCGGCCTGGAGTAGCTTCCTGGAGAGGACCCTCTCAATCTTCTGGTTCCAAGCATTTAATTAGTCCTAAATGAAGAGTCCTGCAGAAACGCTCAGCAGTCTGCATTTGTGCTGACATAATCACATTTGCACATTGGCTGTTGTCAGTGATTGGCAATCCTGGAAATTTTCCTTCCTCTCTGGGTTCCCTGAAGGTGGTTTCATGCATGCAGCGAGCAGCAGCACTTCCCAAAGTCTGTCCTCTTGTTTCAGAGAACTCTTCTAAATCCTGTATCTTGATTTGTCATTGCACTGAACAAGGGTCGAACTGAACAGCCCCAGAGTATTCCTGAACTTCACACATGAACATACAAATGGCTACGATTCAGTGTTCCTAGGCTTGAGATTTTTGTATATTGTCTCATTTATTCACCACAACGACCCTGCAAGGTAGAGTTACTATTCCCTCAGTGCACTGAGGGAATCAGTCGAGCTTGGTGATTGCGAACTATGTGGTAACTGTGAGCACTGTGCTTCAAATATTCCAGTTCTCCCCCTTTCTGGGCACTTGTAAGGATTGTACTTCCCGGCCTTGTGGTAGTTCGGTGGGTTGCATGACAAGGACAGTAGGAATGAGAAGAAAGGACGTGTATATCTTCTTTTTTTCTTTTTCTGAGATGGAGGCTCCCTCTGTCACTCAGGCTGGAGTGCAGTGGTGCAATCTGGACTCACTGCAACCTCCACCTCCCAGGTTCAAGCGATACTCCTGCCTCAGCCTCCCTAGTAGCTGGGATTACAGGTGCACACCACCACGCCCTGCTAATTTCTGTATTTCTAGTAGAGATGGGTTTCACCATATTGGCCAGGCTGGTCTCAAACTCCTGATCTCGTGATCTGCCCACCTCGGCCTCCCAAAGTGCTGGGATTACAGGCATGAGCCACCGCGCCCACCATTCTTTTTTTGTTTTTGTGTTTTGAGACAGTTTTACTTGCTCTGTCACCCAGGCTGTAGTACAGTGGTGTGATCTAGGCTCACTGCAACCCCCACCTCCTGAGTTCAAGCAATTCTCCTGCCTCAACCTCCTGAGTAGCTAGAACTACAGGTGCCTGCCACCATACCTGGCTAATTCTTGTATTTTTAGTAGAGATGGGGTTTCACCATATTGGCCAGACTGGTCTCGAACTCCTGACCTTAAATGATTCACACCCACCTCACCTTCCCAAAGTACTGGGGTTACAGGTGTGAGTCACCACACCCAGCCATGTGTGTATCTTTCTCTGCCATGGTGACTGGTGATGTTCCCAATGGAGGCTGCAGCAGCCTGGGTCTCAGGGCGAGGACGTAAGACCAGAGCTGGGGCTGACCTCTGTGGGCACAGAGCTTGCTGTCATAAACCACAGAGATTTGGGGATCATGTGTTACCACAGCAATAACCTAGCCTGTCCTAACGTCATTCAAATGCCAACTCTGCCACTTCCTAGCTACATGCCTTGGACGAGTCAGTCAGCCTCTCCAAAGCTTGGGAGGATGGATACGTGTCACCTACCACAGAGTTTTGGGGAGGACTTAATGAGGTGATCTGAGTAAGATTCTTCCCCCCCCCCTTTTTTTTTTTTTGAGATGGAGTCTCGCTCTGTCGCCCAGCGTGGAGTGCAGTGGCATGATCTCAGCTCACTGCAATCTCTGCCTCTTGGGTTCAAGTGATTCTCCTGCCTCAGCCTCCCAAATAGCTGGAATTACAGACATCCACCACATGCCCGGCTAATTTTTGTATTTTTAGTAAAGATGGGGTTTCATCGTGTTGGCCAGGCTTGTCTCAAACTTCTGGCCTTAAGTGATCCACCTGGCCTCAGTCTCCCAAAGTGTTGGGATTACAGGCCACCATGCTGGCCTAGCCTAGCCCCATTTCTGATACCTCTCCCTTCCCCGCTTCCCTTCCCATTTACATCTCTTCGGCCTGGGCAGGGAGGCCTCTGGGGGCCTCAGGATTTCAGCCCAAGGCAATGTGTGCATCGTCTCACCTGGAGTGGTGGGGGGCCTCTTCCCCAGCAGGGTATAACACTGCATGGGGATGATAACCCCTCACCTTTGCAGCTTCCACCCCAGGAGCTCAGGTAATGCCTCCATAGCTCCCTGGGGTGGGAGGGGCATGGGCTCTTACTCTCACCACTTTGCTTTTCAGAAGAAGCTACTAAAGCTGTTTGATGTTCAAGCAAATAATCCTGATACCAAATTCTGCTCTTTCACTCACTCATTGTGTGATGGTAGGCAGGGTTCTTAAACTGGCTGAGCCTTAGTTTCTGTATTTGTAAATGTAACATACCATGGAAGATGGTCATGGGAGCTAAATTAGCTGCACCAAGTCCTCATACAATGCATGACACAAACACGCTTCCCACTTCAGTAGCTATCAGTAATCATTATCATTGTCTTTAGTGTTATCTTGGGTATACTGTTATTTTCTCTCAGCCTCATCTGCAGAATGAGAGCTTTGCATGAGCTGGTCTAGATTCTCCTCCAACTTTGAGTTACTGCCTCAGACACATGTATACACACTCTCTCCCTCTTGCCCAAAGAGGCAGAGTAGGGGACCCCAGGCCTATAAAGCCACAATGACAAGCCGGGGCTCTGCCTAGTGCCCTCTATGTCAAGCTCAGGATGGCAGGGAGAGGGATGTGGTGGCTGAAGTGCAAGGGAGTAGGGTGTGATGGGAGGACAGGCTGCGTGGCAGAAGAGTCAACAGGCTCAGGGGGACCTAAGTGCCTGGAGTGCAGCCCCAGAGCCATCTCCTGTAGCCTCGGAAGCAATATCCTGTAAAATCTAATGGGTGTTTGAAATATTACCAGAAAGGGAAGATCAGGGAGATGGAGAGAGCTTTCATCCCTCCCATGGACCAGGGCTGAGACATGGAGGCAGCAGAGAGAACAGGCCACTTGGCAGCCTGGGACCAGAATGAGAAGACAGAGCATCCGGTCTACAAGGGTGACGCCTCCCCTGAGCACTGGCACCTCTGGGAGGAAGGGGAAGGAGCAGTGGCAGCAGCAGCACAGCCTCCCCTGTCGCCTGGGATTCTTTCCCCATCACTCTCCACCACCAGGGCTCTGGTAGAAGATGGTGGCCAGGCGCTTCCCTTGCTGCAGCCCGGCTGGCTACCTTCCAGGGAAACTGGCATGGATGCTCCTTCATCCAGAACTCTCCAGGCCTCTGCCCTGTGCCAGCCTGTGTGCTAGAAGCTGGAGAAACAGAAGGATGACAACCGCATAGTCCCTCTGGTCTCAGGCCTACCTCTACCTAATGTCTTATGTTTCACGCTCCGGGGAAAGGGAAGCATTTGGATGAACAAAGGGGCTGCATCTGTGGGAGGAGAGTCAACTAAAGGATGCTTCTCCCTCAGGAAGAGGGACTCACACAACTAAGTGCACTGGGCAGAGGATCCCTTGAGGTACCATGACCATAACTCAGCAAGCAGGAGGGCCCAGAGGCTGGCCCAGGGCAGCAATTGGGCTCTGGGAAACGGGGGGCCGCCTGATCGCTGGTGCTGGCAGCTGTCTCATTCTCCAGAAAAGAGGGTGTTCACTGCAGAGGAAGGGGGCCATGGAAGAGGCCCTCATTGCCCTTCACTCACTCTCTCCTTGGACGGCACGCACAGAGCCATCTCTGCCATCTGCCTGCAGCCTATAATTCAGCCGCCCAGCTGTGCTGAGTGCTCGACTGCTCTGATTGTGAGGCGGGGAGATTACCGAGTGCAGCGCAGTGATTGGCAGGTGCCCCGTGGGCCCAGCTGTCCTGGTAGCAGGGGTGGGCTGTATGTAACGCTGGGCTGCCTCTGAACACCCAGCTCCTCAGGCCTCCTAGAGCGCGCACTCTCACCTTTTACCTCCATCGTTCTTCCATCCCTGCTTCTCCAAAGACAATGTACATAGCAGTCCCCTGAGAAAATGGTTGGAAGTCAGACTCAGACTCAGGAGGTCTGGGAGGACCTGAAATTCTGCATTTGTAACAAGCCCCAAGCGATGCTAATGCTGCTGATCCTGGACCCACGCTCTGAGGAGCAAACCTGGCAAGTGTACAAAGCGCTTTCATATGTGATCTCCCTGGGCTCTAGTAACAGCCCTGTGGCAAGGTGGTAATGAAGAAGGATTCCTATCCTTCTCGATGCCTGAATGCCAGGCACTGCGCTCAGCACTGAATAAATCTTACCTTATTCCATTCTCTCAACACCTTAGCAAAACACCTCTTTCCAGGCCGGGTGCGGTGGCTCATGCCTGTAATCCCAGCATTTTGGGAGGCCAAGGCAGACAGATCGCTTAAGGTCAGGAGTTTGAGACCAGCCTGGGAAACAAGGTGAAACCCCGTCTCTACTAAAAATACAAAAATTAGCTGGACGTGGTGGTGGATGCCTGTAATCCCACCTACTCAGCAGGCTGATGCAGGAGAATCACTTGAACCCAGGGGCGGAGGTTGCAATGAGCCGAGATCGCGCCACTACACTCCAGCCTGGGTGACAGAGTGAGACTGTCTCAAACAAACAAACAAACAAACAAACAAAACCCACCTCTTTCTGGAATTTCCAGATGGAAAAGAACTGAGGTTCGAAGATAGTGAAGTAACTTGCCCAGAGTCACAAACCTAATGTGTGGTGGGGTTGGAAATGAAATTAATTTATTATAACATGAGCCCCTCCCTCTTATATGTAAAGTTGGCAAATATGAGCGGCTTCTAAGAAGTAGAGCTCGGCAAGACGTGATGGCTCACGCCTGTAATTTCAGCACTTTGGGAGACTGAGGCAGGTGGATCACTTGAGTCCAGGAATTCAAGACTAACCTGGGCAACATAGTGAGACCCCATCTCTACCAAAAATACAAAAATTATCTGGGCATGGTGGTGCATGCCTATAGTCCCAGTTACTTGGAAGACTGAGGTGGAAGGATTGCTTGAGCCCAAAAGGATGAGGCTGCAGTGAGCTGAGATTGAGCCACTACACTCTAGCCTGGATGACAGAGTGAGACCCTGTCTCTATTTAAAAGAAAGAGGTCAAGGCAGCATGTCTAGAGTCAGAGTGCACCTGTCCAAGAGCATGGAGTCTGAATCCAGGATACTTAGATTTGAATCCTAGTTTGGTCACTTTCTAGCTCAGTGATCTTGGGCAACTTACCTAATCTCTCTGTGCCTCAGTCTTTTTTCAACTGTGAAATGGGAATGATAATACTAAGGTTATTATGAGGATTATACATATTATGAGATTTCATTATGCATATCCTCATATATGTAATTTTCACAACATCCCTAGTATTACCCATAACTCTATCTCTCTATCTAGCTCTCTATCTATCTATCTATCTACCTACCTAGCTACCTACCTACCTACCTACTGAGAGAAATTCTAACGGTCTAGAATACTGCCACCCAAAGCATCAGCACACTGCTTGACACATGGCAAGGATTATCCCTCACCTGATGTCACCTGTGGCTGACAGCACTAATTCATCACAACATGCTTTCCCATGGAGCCCACTGGTGGCCCAAAAATCTGTCTCCAGACAGCTCCTGCAAAACCATCAGGTTTGCACTCAGATGAAATCCATGTCAGCTCTAAGTAACTGTGCCGTAGTGGAACTTAAATGCATGTTTCTGACCCCCAAACCTGTATTATTTTTACTACATCAATTCTGTTGGATTAAAAGCTCCTTCAAGGCCAGAAACTCTGAGAGTCCTATTCAAGGTGCTATTCCGGCACCTGGCAAGGCCCCTGACACAGACCTGATGCTCAAGTTACTACTACCAAATGAGTGGGTGAGTGGATTAAAGCATGAATGAATATGTCTTGCCTAGGTATTGGTTTCATCAAATATCTTTTCCTGCATGCTTGCCACAATATCCAACATTGTCACCTCGAGAGCCAGTCCTTTGAGTTCTGCTGCCCATTTCCACTAAACTACCCAGAAAACCAGAAGAACAGGATACGTCCTGACTGGAATCTCAGAGGGGCTGTATTAACCGTGTCTTTTATTTGTTATATTCCAATGCTTTGACGTCTGGGGCCTTGCTGACCCTGGAGAGACTACCCCTTCCAGGGTTAGCCAATTCCTGGAGATAGTAAACAACTCGCCTACAAGCACATTTTTCAAATACAAACCAATCCAGAGCTCACATCCCCACTAACCCTTTTTATCAGGTTCTCATACTCCAGGCCACTATCCACATGCCCTAATCATCCCAGAGCTGGATATCAGACAACTAGGCAGAGTCACCATGCCTCAGAGTCCCCTGAAGTGATTCACGCTAGCCCATCCTAAGCCTGCTTACCCTGCCTTACCTGCTCCTTCCTGCAGAAACAATTAAGACTCTTCCTCACAGTGCCTTCCCACCCCTAACCCTGTAATCAACCTGGGTGTTTTCTGGTGTGGGTGCCATGCTTCCCATGGTGTAGTGTGGCTCATGCTCCCCTGTTGGGAACTATGAGTAATAAACTATCTTTTCTAGCAATTGTCTCCTGATCTGTTGGCCTTGCCAATACCTCAAATTTTGAATTAGTATGTTATATTTTAAAGCAAGGGCAGAGCCAAAGAGAATCCCCTTGCCAGGCATGGTGGCTCATGCCTGTAATCCCAGCACTTTGGGAGGCCGAGGCAGGTGGATCAAGAGATCAGGAGATCGAGACTATCCTGGCTAACACAGTGAAATCCCATCTCTACTGAAAATACAAAAAAATTAGCCGGGCGTGGTGGCGGACGCCTGTAGTCCCAGCTACTCGGGAGGCTGAGTCAGGAGAATGGCGGGAACCCAGGAGGTGGAGCTTGCAGTGAGCCGAGATGGCACCACTGCACCCCAGCCTGGGCGACAGAGCAAGACTCCATCTCAAAAAAAAAAAAAAAAAAAAAAAGATCCCCTTCCATGAAGCCTAAAATTTTGTCTTTAATATGGAATCAACCTAAGTGTCCATCAAGAGATGAATGCATAAAGAAAATGTGGTACATATACACAATGAAATATTATTCAGCTATAAAAAAAGAATTAAATTGTCGTTTGCAGCATGAATGGAACTAGAGGTCATTATGGTAAGTGAAATAAGCCAGGCACAGAAAGACAAAATTGCATGTTCCCATTTATATGTGAGAGCTAAAAATAAAACAAAGCAAACAGAATAATGGTTACCAGAGGCTGGGAAAGATAGTGGGGAGAGACGGGGGATAAAGAACAGACAGTTAACAGGTACAAAAGTCCAGTTAGATAGAAGGAATGAGATCTAGTGACTGGTAGCACAATAGGACAACTATAGTCAACAATAATTTATTGTACATTTCAAAATAACCAAAGAGTGAGGCCGGGCACAGTGGCTCATGCCTGTAATCTCAGCAGTTTGGGAGGCCGAGGTGGGTGGATCACTTGAGGTCAGGAGCTCGAGACCAGCCTGGCCAACGTGGTGAAACCCTGTCTCTGCTAAAAAATACAAAAATTAGCCAGACCTGCTAGTGTGTACCTGTAAATAGCTACTTAGGAGGCAGAGGCAGGAGAATCGCTTGAACCCAGGAGACGGAGGTTGCAGTAAACTGAGATCACACCACTGCACTCCAGCCTGGGCAACAAAGCGAGACTCTGTCTCAAAAGAAACAAACAAACAAATAAAATCCAAAATAACTGGAGAGTGGAGTTGGAATGTTCCTAACACAAATAAATGATAAATACTTGAGGTGATGGATATTTCAGTTACCCTGATTTGATCATTATACATTGTATACTTGTATCAGAATATCACATGTACCCTGTAAATACATACCCATAATTAAAAATATTTTTTAAAATAAAGTTGTATCTTTAATGTTTTATTCCAAATTTTTGTTTCTTTGCCAAAATACGTCAGTACCTATTTTCATAGGAAAGTAAATAATTCTCCTAATAACATACTGTTGAGTAAAACCAATGCTTCAGAAGAGAAATCATGTTCATTCTGGGGCTTTGAGTATACCTGGCACACTGCTGGGCCATGCTAGGGATAAATGTACCCAAGGTTGGAAATTTGGCATGAACTCATGTCACCAATTTGTGTTTCAGAACAGATTAATTTTAAATGACTGTATTTAAAAGGCATTGGCACAGTGGAAGGATTTTGATCTCATTTGTGCACAGTGTCCGGGAAGGTAGATTTGGGAAGAGCACAACAGTGAGATGTCCTTTGGGCACTGTGCCGACATAGGTCCCTGGGTAGATATGGGTGGGAAAGAGGAAGGAATGAGAGGAAACTTCAGCTACTGCACAAGCTGGCCAAAGCCAGCCCCACGTGCAAAAGGAGAAGGAGACTCGTGTAAGGAAGAGCTGCAAGCCGAGACTGGGCAGGGATGTGGGGAGAAAAAGAACTGCCACAGCACCTAATTCCCTTGCTCTCAGCCTGGCGCTCTCCAAAGAGGATAAGCAGGATGACCAGGAGCTGGCTGTCCACATGCAGCCTGGGTCACCAGTGGCACTGAGGAGGGATGACCATCCTGCTAGACTTACATACACCCCAGGCCTTCAAAGCCCAGCACAGGCTGTGGGAGAGGTAGAGAGGGTGAGGTAAAGGGGGAGCAAGGGACTCCCTCTCACTCAGATCTGGAGTCTTGCCTGACACAGAGGCCGCCCGCAGCCCAGCAGTTCCTTCCACCCCTGCAGAAAACCTTGCTGCAATTCCTGCTTTATGGCCTCTACCAAATGAAGCACAAACTTAACTACATCACCTCCCCGACAGGACGGGGGAGGGGGCTGGGGGCAGCGTGCTGGGCTTCTTCAGCCCCCTAATCTAATCACTGGTGTGGGTCATTTCAATTACGGACACCAGAGTGTGGTGGGGGGTGGAGCTGCTCATAAAAGCCTCCATGCTGTTGCTCAGCTAATTATGAAGCTCTTACTGTCTCCTCAGGTAAATAACTCAGGACTGAGCAGTTCCGGCTGCTGAGATGGAGTCTGATCCAGGAAACAGGACAAGGTAGGCTGAGCTGGACAGGGCGATGGCTGAGGTGGAGCCCAGGGTCACAAATGGGGTTGCAAGGAAGGAAGCCCAGCCTTCCTGAAGGGCTCTCTGCCCTGAGGAGACAATCCACCATGGAGAAATGGGTGGATTTTACCTTAAAACCCAAGCTCTGAAGTTTCCTAGAAGCCTCAGAGCCACAGGGCAGGATAAAACTTAGACTCCACCCACTTCTACTAACCTTGCCTTAAAATGTGTAATTAGATCTCTGAGAAGTGAGAGCACCTGGGGAAGCCTTGAGGCTGAGCTGAGAGGAGGATGAATTCTAGCAAGGGCGCTTTCACTCTGGCTCCCCTCATGGCAACTCTTTCATTTGCTTCCCAGTTCTGGCTTATGCAGGCTGGGAAGTCAGACCACAGGAGACGTGCTGCATCACAGTGGTTTAAAAGGTGAAAAGCTCAGCTTCCTTTATCATAGCAGCTCCTGCTCCTCTAGGACAACTGCAAAAGGTGTGGCGGGTATCTCGCGAGGAAAGGGAGACCCTCTACCACCTGATTATTGGCAATAATCAAGACTGCAGAGGCTCAGGGAGGTCATCAGATCAGCACTCAGAAGTCATCTTGTAATATAATTGAGGCCAGGCGCGGTGGCTCGTGCCTGTAATCCCAGCACTTTGGGAGGCTGAGGCGGGAGGATCACCTGAGGTCAGAAGTTTGAGAGCAGCCTGTCCAACATGGTGAAACCCCGTCTCTACTAAAAATACAAAAATCAGCCAAGTGTGGTGGCGTATGCCTGTAGTCCCAACTACTCAGGAGGCTGAGACACAAGAATCACTTGAACCCAGGAGGTGGAGGCTGCAGTGAGCCAAGATCACACCACCGCATTCCAGCTTGGGTGACAGAGTGAGACTCTGTCTCAAAAAAAACAAAAAACAAAAAACAAAACAAAACAAAAAAACAGAAAGAAAGAAATATAATTGAGAGAACCAAGTACAAAGGGGGAAGATCCCTGGAGAATCCCTGACCAGCCTGCGTACTGGGAGAACAGGGTAGAGCCATGGAAAGTTCGTGCCCTTTGCTGGGAGGAGCCTGAACTCTCTCTCCGGTTCTGGGGTGTGGTAACTGGGAATTCAATTTGTGAGGTGGGAAAACTGGCTAGCAGACTCTTGCTTTGCTGAGAGTCCCTATTTCCGGTTTTTTTTTTCTTTTTGCCTAGTAAATTCCATTTTTCTTACCCTTCAAAGTGTCTGCAGGCCTAATTTTTCATGGCTGTATGATAAGGACCCTGTTTTTAGCTGCACTAAGGAGAAAGTTCTACAACGTGATGAACTGGGGCTGCCTGGCTGGCCTGGGAGTTAACTAAGTCTTTATTCTAGACATCAGTGAAGTCCCCAGAACTGGAGCTGTGCTTTCTTGTGAGTGCTGAAACCACCTTGGATTCTGGGAAAGAGCAGATGGTAGGAGCGTTCACAGCTGGGAGAATCCCGTTTTTGCTCTGTTCCTCAGTTTCCTTTCTCTGTGAAACAGGAATCATGAAATGTATGAACATTTGGAGGGGCTGAGCTAAAGCTGCTCTGCAAATAAGGGCTGCTGGCACCCCATATTCCTCCCACCACATAGGACACTATTCCAGGAGGAGGTCTGTAGTGCCATTTGTTCATGATGTTGTCGAAGAAAAGAGTCAAACTCTGTAAAATATTGGAAGAGATTTATTCTGACCCAAATATGCGAGACCATGGCCAGTGACACAGCCCCCAGGAGACCCTGAGAACATGTGCCCAAGGTGGTCAGGGCACAGCTTGGTTTTGTACGTTTTAGGGAGACATGAGACATGTATCAAATACATTTAAGGTATATATTGGTTCTGTCCAGAAAGGGGCGACAACTTAAAGCCAATGGGGCAGAGGGTTTCAGATCCTAAGTAGATTTAAAAGTTTTCTGATTGGTAATTGTTTAAAAGATTTATTATCAATAGAAAGGAATTATGGTAAGGATTATAGAAAGGATTATGGTAAGGGGTTGTGGAGACCAAAGTTTTATCATGCAGATGGAGCTTCCAGGCAGCATGCTTCAGAAAGAATAGATTGTAAATGTTTCTTTTTTTCTGAGACAGAGTCTCACTGTGTTGCCCAAGTTGGAGTGCAGTGGCACGATCTCAAGTCACCCCAACCTCCGCCTCCTGGGTTCAAGCAATTATCCTGCGTCAGCCGCCCAAGTAGCTGGGATTACAGGTGCACGCCACCATGCCCAGCTAATTTTTGTATTTTTAGTAGAGATGAGGTTTCACTATGTTGGCCAGGCCGGTCTTGAATTCCTGACCTCAAGTGATCCACCTGCCTCAGCCTCCCAAAGTGCTGGGATTACAGACGTGAGCCACTGCGCCTAGCCAGATTATAAATGTTTCTTATCAGACTTAAGATCTGTGTTGATGTTAATGTTGGTGCTGGCCAACTTTTCCAGAATTCTGAAAGGGAGGAGGGCATAATGAGTCATGTCTGACACCCCCTTCCCATCATGGCCTGAATCCCAGTGGTTCAGGTTAACTTTGGGATGTCCTCACTGAAAGGATGGAGTCCATTCAGATGGCTGGAGGGCCCTTAGAATTTTATTTTTGGCTTGCAATGTCATTGCTTCAGGACGCAGACCTGACTCTGGGGCTTTGAATGAGTTCTGGGCTGCAGTTGAAATTAAGGCCACTTGGCACTAGACAGAGGAAGTGTACACGGGGACCAGTTTGGTGGCCAGGCTTCACTCTTAAAGGGCTGCTTGTTAGAGGCTGATGTAAAGAACCTGGGCAATGTCACCTGAGAATGGAACAAAGGTGAGTTGCATGTGAGACGAAATGGGAAGTCCCTTTGGCAACCCCTGCCACACAAGTTTCTCTGTAAGGAGGCATGTGACAGCTTCAGTCCTTGGCCTTTGGATCCTATAATAGTGGAACAACTAGGGGAGTACCAGAGCCCATTACTGGATTCTGAAAAAGGGAGCTGGAAATCGGATCCCACACCAAAATTCAAGACTGGAGTCCATCTGTTGATAGGAAGCAGGTCTTATCTTTATTTGTGATACATTATTTACTTTCAAAGCATTGTTCAATACATTTTTTCATTTTGATCCTCATAACTCTGTGAGAGGGGTAGAGTAAGTATAAACATTCCCAATTTCAAATAAGGTAAGTTGAAGTCTGAGAAGTTAAGCTCATGGAGGTCCCCTGGCTAGATAATGGCAGAGCCAGGACCACGATCATCAGGACTCCTGACTCTGACACTGGTGCTTTCTCCAAGACGTAGCTGGGAAGGAGAAAGACCCCACAGTGAGGAGTTCACCACAGGCCTTTTTCTGCTTTCCTCCTCTGTTAACTGGAGGAGGAAGTGGAGAAAGCCAGAATCGACATGGATGGGAAACTAAGGGGCCATTGGGACCGTGATGCCTAACTGAGCACATCAAAGCAGAGGAGGCCAGCAGTAGAAAGTAGGAAGTGAGGAAGGAAACAGGTGGAGGTTTGCATGGACACTTCCTGTTCATAAACTTCTTATGTTCCTCATTTCAATTAACAGCAGCAGTGGAATTCATGGACAATTGGTGCTGAGCACTAACTGGGAGGTAATGAGAGAAGGAGGATGCAGGTAAAGGCTGTTTGAATTTAAATTCCTTTTCTTCGGGGGGATGGGGGGGCAGATTTTTCTAAAGGCAATTTTAGTGCTGGAAAAAGTTTCTAGCAAACAGCTTTTGGAGTTTTGCGTCTTCTGCTGACAGCGTTAGGACTGACGACTATCACACAGCCCACTGTGTTCTACCTGTCGACCTTTAGATGATGGCACCAGATAAGAGAGAGAAGGATGCCCAGAGACTGGGGGTCTGACCTTGGATAGATTTTGCCTCTCAGACATGGGAAAAACACACTAGATAGTCGTCCACTCATCAGTAGTGAGCTAGAATGAGTCTCCCAGCAATAGTTATTGCAGAATCACCATATGATATAAAACTCTGTATGGACCTGGGCATAGATGGGGCATTAAACAGAAGGAGAAAATAGGGTAACTATTCTAGGAGTGTGTTGTCTATATGACAAATCACAAACACACACACACGAAGACATAAAGCATTCAAAGGGAGAAGGATATAAGGTAAGGTAAGACTAAAGGTAGAGATAAGTGGGGGAGTCGGGGTGGTCAGATGAAAGCTGTGGGGAAGAAGGCTGTTTTGAGCAAGGATCTAGGACAGAGTTGAAATACAGATTGCCGAAGCAACCAGAAGAATACGTCAGATAGAAGTAGAAGCTTGATGGAAATAACCCTTTCCCGAAGAGGATGGCAAGCGGGTTGGCTTGGCTGGATTGAAGAGACTGTGATAGAAAACAATGGAAGAGGCAAGTAGAGTCAAATACAAAAAGAAGGCCATTTTGTGGGAGGGTTGAATTCTAATCTTAGGATTCAGGTTATGAGGCCATGATACGTATTTGGTCTACTAGAGAGTATGAGCTGGAAGTTGATTAGTTACCCAAGTGCCAGGGTGACCAGGACTCTCCTGTTCTGGATGGGTGAGTGAGGATGTAGATGGGAAGCTAAGGGGCCATCAGGACTGTGATGGTTAATTTTATGTGTCAACATAGCTAGACCATGGTACAAGATATTTAGTCAAACTTTATTCTATACGTTTCCAGGAAGGTAATGTTTAGATGAGATTAACACTTAAATCAGTAGATTTTGAGCAGAGTCAGTTACTGGTTATTAATATGAGTGGGCCTCATCCAATCAGTTGAAGGCCTTAATAGAAAAAGACTCACCTTCCTGGAGGAAGAGGAAATTCTGCCACTTTTGGACTCAAACTGCGACTCTTCCCCAGGTCTCCAGCCTGCAGGCCTTATTCCGCAGATTCTGAACTTGCTAAACCTCCAGAATCATGAGTGTTATGGGCTGAAATATGTCCCCTCTGTCTGCTGCCCACTCCCCAAAATTCATATGTGACATCCTAACCCCCAGTACTCAGAATATGACTGTGTTTGAACATTAGGGCCTTGAAAAAGTATTTAAGGTTAAAAGAGGTCACTAGGATGGACCCTAAAGCCAACAACACTGGTGGCCCCTTGTTAGAGGGAGAAAATCTGGACACAGACATGAGCATGCACAGAGGAAACGTCATGTGAAAACACAGCAAGAAGACATCAGCCTGCAAGTAAAAAAGAGGGCTCAGAAGAAAGCCACCCTATTGCACCTCGATCTTAGGCTTCTAGCTTCCAGACTGGTGAGAAAATAAATCTCTCTTAAAGCTACTTAGTGGGTAGTATTTCCTAGCTGACTAGTTCAGGGACAGTGGATTATAACTTCCTTGAAGCAAAGGACCGTGGACCATGCCTGTCCTCCCACTCCGTGCGTTGCCCCTTGTATGTGGACTAAATAATGTGCTGGACTGGGCTTAGAAGCCTTGGCACCTACTAGGTAAAATACAAAATATTAGCCAGGTGTGGTGGCATGCCACCTGTAGTCCCAGCTACTTGGGGGCTCAGGCAGGGAATTGCTTCAACCTAGGAGGTAGAGGTTGCAGTGAGCCAAGATTGCGCCACTGTACTACAATTCTGGTGACAGAGCAAAGACTCTGCCTCAAAAAAAAGAAAAAGAAGCCTTGGCACCTGGGTTCTCTCCAGTGGGGATGCACTGCTGAGGAGGCACAGGAAGAGGGTGGAGGCAGCGGACTTAGCTGGGAAGTGGTAACGAGAGCCTCAGAAGTGACGGCTATGGCAGGAATTTTATGCTCTGGTTGGTTGGTAGCAGGTTGACCATGGGAATCACATCGAGGTGAATAATAATCTGTGCTGACTTATTTTGTATTCTCTGGTGTGCCAAACATAATGCCTAGGACTTAATCAATACTCTATAAAGGTTTTGTTGAATGGGCGACTGAATAAATGGCCAAGGCAGGGCTGGAAGATGGAACCATCTTATACTTTTTAAAAAAACCTGCTTAAGCATACATAAATGCATGTTGTGTGCCTAGAAATTTTCCCAGAAGAAATTACTAACAGTGGTTACTCTGGGTGAGTGGACTGGGATAAGAAGGAAAGTTAACTTTTTTACTGTACACTTATACTGTTTATACATTTTCATGAACATATGATTCTTGGATCACACAGCAGACTATTAGGTGGAAAGGCAATGAAGGCAGAAAGCCTTTTATTTTATTTTTTTTGAGACAGTGTCTTGCTCTGTTGCCCGCGCTGGAGTGCAGTGGTGCAATCATGGCTTACTGCAGCCTTGAAGTCCTGGGCTCAAGCGATCCTCCCACCTCAACCTCCCAAGTAGTTGAGAGTGCAGGCATGAGCCACTACACCCAGCTATCTATCTATTATTTTAATTAATTATTTATTTATTTATTGGTAGAGATGGGGTCTCACTATGTTGCCCCGGCTGGTCTTGAACTCCTGGGCTCAAACAATCCTCCTGCCGTGGCCTCCCAAATCCCACCTCAACCTCCCAAGTAGCTGAGAGTACAGGCATGAGCCACTATGCCCAGCTATCTATCTATCTATTTATTTATTTATTTATTGGTAGAGATGGGGTCTCACTATGTTGCCCGGCTGGTCTCAAACTCCTGGGCTCAAGCAATCCTCCTGCCATGGCCTCCCAAAGCATTGAGGACTATAGGCAAGAGCCACCACACCCGACCCAGAAAGCTTTTTAACCCACTGTCATTCCCATTACTTCTCTCTCTTAAATGCCAGCACAATTAACTGAGATCAAGAACAACTTCAGTCTTCACACGCCGCCCCACAGTGCCAGAGGGAGCAACAGAGTAATGGTGTAGAGCCCCAGCATGAAAAGGTAGCTTCGGAAGAGCAGTCGATCAAAGCGGACAGGAGGACCCAGCCACTCTGCCTCCTGTTGGGTCTGTCTGGTCCTGAGTTTGGAGATAGTTGTTGATACACTGAAGCTGCGAACAGATTTCCTTCAGGGTTCCTGGCTGGGCCGGGTGCTCTCCATAGAACAAGGACTCTGTATGATGGAGGAAAACACCCTGGGTGAGCCATGGGACTACCAAGATCCACCTGGACTTTCTCTTGACACTGATGGCCTCATCCTTCAAGGACAGTTGTGGTGGTGAAACTGAGCAGTGGGTTGTGTTTGGGTGGGTACTCTCCCCACCCGATTAGGGGAGGCAAGATTGTACTGCAGGAAGCCTGGAGAAACACGTCAGAGCTGTATTATGTAAGCAGGGTGTACGTGTGCTTGATCCGTTCAGGAGATTTTCTGAGCTAGAGGTCAGCCCAAATGGACTCAGTAGGGCTTTGGGGCTGGGATGATTCCTTAACACTTGTTCACATTAAGCAACTAGAATCTAAATGTACACAAGCTCCGTGTATACATGTGTGCATGTGCATGCCAGCACTTTCCTATTCTGAAATCAATGACTCAGTCACTTTGGGTAATTGGTTAAAACTGGGGATAAAAACTGACAAACAGGCCAGGCACGGTGGACTCATGCCTGTAATCCCAGCACTCTGGGTGGCCAAGGTGGGCAGATCACCTGAGGTCAGGAGTTCGAGACCAGCCTGGCCAACATGGCGAAACCCTGTCTCTACTAAAAATA
Organism: Rhinopithecus roxellana; assembly: GCF_007565055.1. Classification (NCBI taxonomy): domain Eukaryota; kingdom Metazoa; phylum Chordata; class Mammalia; order Primates; family Cercopithecidae; genus Rhinopithecus; species Rhinopithecus roxellana. The sequence continues at coordinate 77,075,865 of NC_044563.1, forward strand.
CAAAAATTAACCAGGCATGGTGGCACACGCCTGTAGTTCCAGCTACTCAGGAGGCTGAGGCAGGAGAATAGCTCGAGCCTGGGAGGCAGAGACTGCCATGAGCCAAGATTGTGCCACTGCAGTCAAGTCTGGGCGACAGAGTGAGACTCTGTTAAAACAAACAAAGAGTAACTGAGGGCCTGAACTTCAAGCCAAATTAGACTTTCAGCTGAGCGCTGTGGCTCACACCTGCAATCTCAGCACTTTGGGAGGCAAAGGAGGGAAGATCGCCTGAACCTAGGAGTTCGAGACCAGCCTGGGCAACATGGCAAAACCCTGTCTCAAAAAACCAAACCAAAACAAACTAAAAAACAACAAAATGAGACTTTCTAGAAAGCCAAAAGGAGGCAGCCTTCAGTCTCCAGAGAGATAATATAAAATGCCACAGCCAGGTTAAGAAGCAGTTGTTTTAGGTTTTTCATGTAAGCCAACGCAATACCTAGTACATCACCAACAGGAATGAATTTTTAAGGTGATCAATCCAGACACGGGAGAAGCACAAGGCTTCTCACACACCTGTTACCACAGCACGCTGGGCCCTGGGTTCCACTCTAGGCCTGTCAGCGCTGGTGTCCCCTCGAAGGCACACGAAGGGCTGCTCCTGTCCACCACGCCGCTCATCGTGGAGGAATTTGACCAACACGATGGACTTAGCTAAGCTAAGAACCAAGAAGGCCATGCAGATGCTGAAGAAGTGCCCTGAGGGAAGCCAGAAGAGGTGCAGTTAGCCTCCAGTCTGAAATGCAGCATCAGATTTTTTTTTTCTTTAGGGACAGGGTCTTGCTCTATTGCCCAAGCTGGAGTGCAGTGGCGCAATCATGGCTCACTGTAGCCTTAACCTATTGGGCTGAAGTGATTCTCTCCTCAGCCTCCTGAAAAGCTGGGACTACAGGCATACACCACCACACCAGGCAAATTTTTTTTTTTTTTTTTTTTTTTGTAGAGACAAGGCCTCACGGCCAGATCCACTTTGGGCGGATCACAAGGTCAGGAGATCAAGACCATCCTGGTCATCACAGTGAAACCCCGTCTCTACTAAAATACAATTAAATGGGCATGGTGGCGGGCGCCTGTAGTCCCAGCTACTCTGGAGGCTGAGGCAGGGGAATCGCTTGAACCCAGGAGGCGGAGGTTGCAGGGAGCGGAGATCACGCCACTGCACTCCAGCCTGGAGACACAGAAAGACTCCATCTCAAAAAAAAAAAAAAAAAAAAACAGAGAGAGACAAGGCCTCACTATGTAGTCTTGAACTCTTGGGCTCAAGCAGTGCTCCCACCTCAGGCTCCCAAAGTGTTTGTGATTAA